>NC_041334.1:16362318-17562318 GCF_004354835.1 Perca flavescens | reverse complement strand
TCAAATTTTACAGTAACAGCAAATTCTCATTTGTTGGTCCAGTAGCAATGGTTGAGTACTGTACTCCTTCTCCAGATACAAGGCATGTACTAAATATGTACTACTTCTGTGTCATAAACATGTTCTTCTTCTTTAAGTCTTCTTCTTGAAGTCACAGGTATAGATTGTCTAGGTACCACAATTCCATAACAGATTTCAGTCAAGCTGACCCGCCAACATCTTTTTCTGAACCAATTAAATAAAGCAATCCATTCTTTACAGGGAAGAATTGGCCCTAATGTGTGACACAACCACAAATAGTACATTAAGATTGTTAATATTGTGAAAGCTGTGATGAAACCAAGACAATCAGCTTAAAGAACGCGAGTGGAATGAAAAGACCTTTGTCGTGCTGTTCCTTTACAAAAAAGATTATGACCAAATTCCTAGTGACTTGATAAGATTTGTAGTCTAGTTTGAAATTTACAATACAGCACCCATGCAGTTATGTTGCAGTTTTTTTTATTTCCAATATAAATGAATGATGAAGACTTTGGACTATTAAAAACAAAGCTACTCTCACATGGATATATGAATAAATAATGCTATATTTATGTATTAATGATACTGTAGCAGTTCTCATTGTTGTTTCTGTTTTACTAGAGTTGCCCAGGCGTATGTTAACCAGCGTAAGCTCGACCATGAGGTGAAGACTCTACAAGTGCAGGCGAGCCAGTTCTCCAAACAAACCGCTCAGTGGATCAGTATGGTGGAGGGTTTCAATCAGGCCCTAAAGGTAGGATACCCTGTGTCAGCAAGAAATACACACAAAAAAAAGGTTTTTCTGTGAAATATCAACTTTGTTTTATAATCCTACAGCTGTCAAATCAATAAGTGCCCTTACTTATTTATTGCAATTTGCAAAGTTGGATTCTGTAAATGATATGAGGTCCCGAAGATCATATAGTTAATAGCAGATTAGCAGTAATTGTGTGGTGTGAGTGTATCACAAGTAGGGCAACACGGCATGAGGAGAATATACGATAACGTTGTTAAATATCGCTATAACGATATTACTTGCAATAACCAGATATTAAAAGTGTACTCAGTTCTGCATTTCTGCTGCTGTCAATATTCTGCTAAAATACAACAAATTGCTTGCTGAATTTAAAACAAATGAAAGGAAATCATTTCCATCCTTTTTTTATTGAACAAATTGAACATTGGATTGAATATGAAAGACAAAAGTGTAGTTTTCAACTGATCTGTTGTCTTTCAACTAAAACAAAATTTCTGAGTGTCTTTCACGATATGTCACAGCCTTTCGCCATGTGGTTATTGCGCTAGTTGATATCATGATGACGATAAAAAAGGACAATATATTGTGCAGCCCTAATCACAAGTGTTCCTACATTAAGCAATATTACACAAGAGGGTGTGCTTTAATGTCATTATTGGCACGACAGTGATGCGGTAAGGACCTACCTCTGTTGGATCTACTGTCTGGGCAGATCTGCTTGTTATATAATGCAGATTATACAACAAGTAGACAATACCTCAGTCCTGACTGCATCACTGTTATACCAATAATGGCATTAAAGCACACCCTCTGATGTAATATTGCTTCATTTAACAATATCTTCTTATCCCATCTGTAACATATTCTTATTACTTACATCCTATCCCACTGTGCACCATGTTCTGAATGAATGAATACCACCAAAAGTCCTCTTGCAAACAGTGACTCATCAAAACTTAAGGGCCTTGATACAGGTCCTAGATCTGGGCAGATTTGACAGGTGGTAAAAGCAATTCATGAATTACTTTTCAATCCTTTTAATCCAGCTTATGTCATCCTCACAGAGGAGACAGGAGGCCTGCAGATGATTTAAGCTGGCCTGTTGCTGGTCCTGATAATAGGTAAGACTGGTAGATGTACACATTGTTAATGCTAATTCTGTTTCTATACTCTCTTTTTGAACAGGAAATTGGGGATGTGGAAAACTGGGCCCGCAGTATTGAGATGGACATGAGGACCATCGCCACAGCTCTGGAGTACGTACACAAGGGTCAACCTCAGTCTGCTTCCTCATAAACTTCATAGTGGAACATTTATAGCTGAAGCCAAACACACTGGAATGCAATCCAGCTGACTCCTATCAGCAAAATCTTTGCTTCTCTAAGTGGGCTTATGATGATGGCTACTTTGTTCTGAGCTATGCTGAATATCTGAAATGGGTCTAACATCTATTTAGCAGTAACTATGTCAGTATGGATTTTTTAAGGTGCCACATGTAAAAACTTAAAAACTTAGGTGTCGGTTTAAGGGGCCACGGACAAATTGCAACCTGTCTCCTTATCTGTAGTTTCTCCTAAAAGCGATTTATAGTAAGGCTTTTTTTTCAGCACCTGATACCTGATCTATGTATGTCTTTGTTTATGTATTATAATTTTATGTACACTTATGACGTCACTGTATTTGTCAGACAACTTGTTAATAATTTAGTGATGCAACATTGTTTTTAATAAAGTCATTAACAGGCACTGGTGTTTTTTCTTATGAAACAAGGCTTAATAGATTGTATCTACCATTAAAGTGTATATATACACAAGGCTTCACAACAGCTGTTATACAAAAAGAAAAATGAGCATGAGGATCCTGGTTTGAAAAGGGGGAGTTTTGAGCAGGCTACTTAAAAAGGATCCTCTTGTGAGAACGATGTCAGTGGACAAAGTTTTTAAATATATTAAACCACTAAATGCAATAACTGGATACATATTTGCTTGGCTAGGGTGATTGGACAATTAATTGAATGTCTGACGTAAAGTAAAGTTATGTCATGACGCACATGGCTATTGAGTTCACTCATGTAATTATAGGCGTGTTTAGTGTTCTATTGCACTTTCAATTCACTGCGAACTATTATAGAAAACTCAAGAACTCATTGGCAACACGCTTGGTCCTTCAGTTTGCACCTGACATGTCAATTTTTCTGTAAAATAAAGAAGTAGTTTTGCTTCACGCTCATAATTGTAAAAAAATATATCCTTATTTAAGCCAAAATTTCCTACAAAAATCTCTGGGCAAGTTTAAAGTTAGTTGTTTTTTTTATGGAGGATGCTAGTCACGTTTATACAAAATACCTTTCCTTATTGCATCAGGTTTCTGTGGATTTAACACTTTGATAAGCCACAATACAATGTACGGTACAATGGCCACTTCTTGTTTAAGGTCAATATCTCGCAGTATGAGCTGATTAGTCTCAAGACATGCATTGCAGAGTGTGGTTACAGAGTATACTGCATATATTGTTAAAGCTTTAACACTGATGTAATAGGTCAGTGAACTGAATGAGCCAATGAGGTGAAACATGTTTTTTTGAGGTGCACAAGGCTTAAACGTGGGATTATTATAAATTTGTTTTAACACTCTTAAAACGTAAAGTACTCACTGTATACCCTGGGAACCACCAGGTTAGTTCTAACAAAGGGCAAGATTTCATGTTAAATATTTGAAAGAACCTGATCTGAAAGTAATCTGAAAGTAGATAATGTACTGTGAGAAGGTTGAAAAGCTAAAACAAGATCTCAACTTTGATGTCCAACTTCACATTTTGAAGTGTTTTTTTCTTCTTCATAAAAACACACACACACACACATACACACACATCTCAAACCAAGTGGTTACAGTTTGAGGATTACCAATTGCGGAATTGTCTTAAGGGATAAACCAAAAGGGATAAAGCCTCTGTGACCAGCCTCTCTGAGTTAAACAGAAGAATAACCTAGAAGGAGAAGAAGGGGAAAGAGGACGGATAACTTGTGGAGATCCATCACTTGTTACAAAGAGGAAAAAGGTAAGATAATATATATAATTATCTTTCTTCCCAACAAATTACAAAATACTTCTTCCTTGCGTGCTCTGGGTCTTTTTCTACATATTAACTTATGTAATTAAATTTAATTAATGATCACATTTTTTTTATAGCAAACAGTAATTAAGGTTTTACATTTGATTAGTTTTACATGATCAAATTACATTGACTTATATGAATATTTGAGGTATTCTGGTATATTTCGCAGTATGTATTAACTAGTGTTGTGAAATTGAATTTGCTTAACCTGAGTTGTAATTTTTCAGGATCAATTATGTTTTAATGAATGCTCTCATGCAAAGGTTAACAGCATGGGTACTGTATGTTATTTAAGTCTTCAGGTAATTTTGATATCAATGACAACACAACCTATAGAGGTATCCTTTTCTCACTAATAAGCCAGAAAACTAATTTAGTTCAGCAATGGGCAGCTTAAGCAGCTCTGTCACGGGCATTACATTTATGCTTCAAAACAATGCACCCCTCCCTCCTCGGGTCCCCCTCCCTCACAAATGCCTTTTTGTTTCTTCCATACAAGTATTATGCAAAGATTTCTCATGTGCCCAAAGCAGTTCTGTATGGACCTTTTTCACAGCAGACATTTTTGACTTGTCATAGTAGGAAAAACACAGCTGAAATTGATAACCTCAACGATGGCTCCATTCCATCAAGTGTCCCAGTAAGCTATTTCAGTGAGTCAGCATGAACAATACCAGGGTCTCTCCTAAGTGGAATGCAGCCATCATTAATGGTTTAATACCAGGGCCTCTCCTAAGTGGAATGCAGCCATCATCAATGATTTTGAATACACCTTTGCTTTTTCTACTATGACATGTCAACATGTCTGCTGTTTAAAAGGTCTCCCCTCGGTGAACAAACTCATTGTATCCCATACTTATCAGAAAGATTCAATAAACCCTAACATGTTATTAACTTGAGTAGGGATTTGGTTATGGGCATTCCTGAAATAAGTCTGTATATTTCTACTTTCCATTCCTGACTAATCGGATTTGGCATTTTGCAATGTAACATTTGCTCAACCTGTTTTTTCAACATGCGCTAAATCCTCCAGTTGACCAAAAACCCCACTTCTAATCCTGGAAGCAGCATGGATATGCAGTTTGTCTACGACCTTTTAGGGTAAGAATTACCAATGCTACACTGTGATTTTGGCAGTCATTTGGCAGCTGTAGCTTAACCCTATAGCCTCCAAGCTTACACATCTAGAATATTTTTCTCAAAGTCAAATCCCTGCCTTATTCTTGTCCAAACTTCTCCTCTCTGTTTTCTTTCAGGGAAAATGCTTGGTCATACATTAGTGCTACCTTTGTCGTGATGTGGATTATTGTGTGGCTGTACAGAGACAGCCTACAGATTGAGGACATCTCTAACAAGTATGTCTTTGTGACCGGTTGCGACTCGGGCTTTGGAAACCTGCTATGTAAGAAGCTTGACCGTAGGGGTTTCCGCGTGCTGGCTGGCTGTCTAACAGAAAAGGGAGCTGATGACCTGAAAAGAGTGGCGGGGCCTTATTTAAAGACTGTCCTGCTGGATGTGACCAATCAGGACAGCATCCAGAAAGCCATGGAGTGGACCAAGACTGAGGTTGCCGATAAGGGTAAGAGACGATGCTGCATTATTTAAATATAAGATGACGGAGTTATTCAAGTTTCACAAAGCAGATCTGTGACATAAAATATCATTCCGCCTTTTGTCTTTTATTTTTTGTAGGACTTTGGGGTATTGTGAACAATGCTGGATGCTCATTACCCATGGGTCCTTCAGAGTGGATGAGAGTGGAGGATTTCCATAGGACACTGAAAGTCAACATGAATGGAGTGATTGCCATGACGATGACCTTCCTGCCCCTCATCAAAAAGGCTCGCGGCCGTATTGTGAATGTGGCATCAGTGCTTGGCAGGGTAGCTGCAAACGGTGGTGGATACTGCATCTCCAAGTTTGCAGTGGAGTCTTTCTCTGACTGCCTCAGGTAAGACTTACACAAACTCAGCAACTTTAGATAAGAGTGTACTGTAACAACCTGTCTGCTTTCTTAAGCACCAAGAAAGTATTTGGTGGAACCAGTTAAACCTTTATTGTTATTAACTGAGAGAAGCAGAAACTCCCCCAAATCCTCAGTAATCCTATTCTTTCCCTTATTTAGAAAGACTTATTCTAAATATAAGAACAAATTCAATTTAAGTCATAATCTTCATAGCATCATTGTCCCATGACGGAGATCTAGTTTGCAGACAGGGTTTTATATTAAACAACAAAACAAACTGCCTAAGACATCTGCCAAGCAGAAAAATATTGGCTCATTAGACCAGACAGTCTTACTGCATTTATATGTACTACATCTATTGTTTTTTTGTTTCTTACTAAACCCATTTATGATATAAAAGGTTCATGCTAAAGGTTGCAGCCACTGTCACAAACTTCTTTCAAGCTCTGTTTATGTAATACTATGAACTGTCATGTACAATGCTGTTCTATGTGACATTTCTATTTTCAGGAGAGATATCAACTACTTTGGAATCAATGTGTGCATCATTGAGCCAGGCTTTTTCAAGACCGCAGTGACAAGCTTGGAACCCCTCGAGAAGGAGCTGCATCGCCTGTGGAACCAGCTCAGCCCTGAAGTACAAGCCAGCTATGGAGACAAGTACCTTGATAAATGTAAGTAGACTGCTAATCTTTATTTGGACTCATAATGCAAACTATGAGTAACTAAGCATCGCTTCACTGGTTTATTTAAAATGTTACAAAAAAACAAAAGTCTGTCTCTGTTTTGGGTTTGGGATTCACAATCAAAAGACACCTTTTAAAATCTCATTCCTATACTGAAAGTTATGATGTTTTTAAAGTATAGTATGAGGTTAGTCACAATGTAATGTGAGTGTATGCTAATCTTTCTAAATATGTCCCCTATTTAGCAATGAATGCCAAAATGTGGAAAGCGTTCATATTTTTCTGTATTTCTATATAAAAAATATAAAAACTCTATGCTATGCTGTACCTGAAGACAACATAACATTTCCAATCAAATCAAAAAGATACTGTCACATACTTTTTAACAACATTAAGGCAATGTAGGAATTTAAAATATCATGAATCCCACTCAATATACAAAACATTCATTTGGAGGTGAAGTAATAAAAAAAAATCCCCTAATTTAAACTTAAAATATTAGGTTTTATGCATGAAATATCTTTTCATTGCTTCTCATTTGAAGACATCAAGGTCCAGCGTTTGATCATGAATGCTATCTGCGACACCGACCTCACCAAAGTGACCAGCTGCATGGAGCACGCTCTGACTGCTGCCCACCCACGCACCAGATACAGCCCCGGCTGGGATGCCAAGCTTCTCTGGATCCCCCTCTCTTACATGCCTTCCTGTGTAGTTGACATTGGGCTGAAGTTGGTACTGCCTCGTCCTTCAAAGAGCGTGTAACTCATAATGACTTAAAAAAATTCTTTTAAAGTCCTCAGCCATTTTGTTTAATTTTGATGCAGTGCCAAGGTTGACTTAAATAAACTATATTTTGCCTTTCAAAACACCCATATTCCATATCTACATTGGCTATGCAATAATCTGATGTTGCTGTTATTATACTTATATGTGCATAATCTGCCATGTAGAAGTATTTAGGCAATATGAAAGATAATAATGAAACTGTATTGTATAATGTACTGTTTATTTTTTGTTTTGTTGTTACCATTGCCCTGTGCCTTTTAACACTGTTATTTATGTTGCTTGATATGGATGATGTTAAGTATCAGAGGCTAAATAAACAGGGTTTTCCTATGAAGAAACTCTCAGAATGCAATCCAGCATATCATGGACACAAATCAAATAAATAGCTAAAAGCTTTACCATGGAAAAATTACACACACACACAACTATGTGCAGCCCCATCATGGTGGTTTCTAAATTATTTTGTTTGATGTGAACAACAATGCATACATGAAAACCTTCACATGTTGGTGATTTTGGTGAGTTTTGAGTTTTAGTTGAAGTGTTGCTCCATTTATGGGTTACGTTGTAACGTTGGTTCTCTGACCAGTACATATCGAATATGTAACAGTGGAGAGATAGTCTCGATACGATAGAGGAAACACTCTATGACCCTGGGGCTTAGGAAAAGTGGGGAATGAACATTTTAGATTTTACATTCTGTGTGTGAGTTTGTCAGATAAGGATCTGCTGTCTGTTAACTGAGAGGTAACATCAGAGGGCCATAGTCCTAAGGGATGGCTAAGGGTTTAACATCAAAAGGCTTTTGTCTTGTAGAAAGGTACATTAACATGACCTATGGTCTCAGGAAGGGCTTAATGTCCTTAATGCCTGATTGAATCAGCTTTAAATGAGATCAGCAATTGTTTCTTTGCTGTACTTGCTGGCCTTTAAGGCAAGACTTTCTGAAAGTCAGGACATAACATCTGTCCAGACCTTCTCTCCATGACTCATGAAGCAAAGAACCCTGATTCATCACACCATTGACCCTGCAATCTCTTCTGAAGAAATTCTACAGAAACCTTTTGATAAATTCAAAATCTGAAATTGGTTGAAAATCAGGAGAATTTTTAATTCAACAGCAAAATTGTGGTACAGTAGTGGCATGCCGCATGACATTATTGATGTTAGACATTTAATTGTTATTTTCGTACAGAGACTCACGCTGAAAGTCAGAAACACTAGAACAAACAAAGCTCCACCAGCATTCAGATTCGGTCCCTCTGCTTATAATTAGCGTCAGTTTATGTTCTGCAACATTGACTTTTTATCAGGTGGTTCTGAAAATTCACATAAGGTTGTGTAAAACCCCACAAGACATGATTTTATTGTCACTATTATGCGTTATTCTCTAAATAGTATACTATTTCATTTGCCTAGAAATCTAGACGCACCCTAGTGCAGGGTCTGGCTTGTCAGGCTACTATTTCAGTGTTAGTCTATGAAAACCCAAGTGAAAAAGTGTGTGCTGTGTATAAATATCACATGAAAAATCTCTCAAGTGCTGAAGGTGATGGTTCACTGAACATCTGATGTGGTGGGCACATTTGAACACAGGATCCAGTGTTGTTCCAAGGTTTTATTGTTGTCAGTGCAGGGAAAAGGTTTACACTGGTTGCAGGTGAATAATGGATGGTGGATGGATAGATATATGGATGTATGGATGATTTTGTATCAGTAATGTATCCACAGACTGCACTGCATCTACAATCTGTACTTGGGTTTTCTCTTAACTTTAAACAGGATTTCACTTGAAGGGTGGAGTTATAGAAGCTTGGAAAAGGGCGTGGTTTCAGTGCTGATTGATAGTCCATGAATGAGGCAGGTCAGGTGGAAACATGATATTTAACAATAATCTTCATCTCAAACTCATATTATATACACATTTAAGTCACCTGAGTAATATCTAAATTGTTCTGGTTAAAACATTATTTTTGTAGTTTTAATATATTTAGTATTTTATGTTTCACATACTTTTATGTCCACTCACATTTAATAATTGTTGCTGCACACAGTTAATTTAAGCTATCAGTTCAGTTAGTTATCAGTTACCATTGACAGAATGTGCTGAACAGGTTCAGCAGGTGGTGATCATTATAATAAACTGAGAAGCTTGTTGACTGACCAAGTGGTGTTACACAACAAGTCAAAGGCTTTCTTTCTTCCTGAAAAGATATGACAGGTGTGAGGTTAAATTATGATTTCATCATAGCTACTGTGTTCTGCTCTGATTTCATGGGTCTTTATTATTCATAATACTGAATCCCCTGATACCAACATTTGAAATGTACCCTGATTGACACCCATAAAGTCCTCATGGTAGCATCTTGCGATCCAAAATACATTTCTAGCCCCTGATTGGCTACTGTATCTGTCAGTCAAGAGACAGCTGCCACATGAGGTGGTGTGCCTATCATACAGACCCTCTGCTGCTTTCAAGTGCCCCTCGATATTTTTCTTATAACTTTATGGCGCATGTTTGGTCATTAATAACGAATGTGTCTAGTAGCCAAAGTGTTATTTTTTTATGTCATGTGTTGCAGAGCCACTTTATGTATACTCAAGTGCTTAAATGTGCTAAAAAAAAAAAAAAAAAAAAAAAAAAAAACTAGTGTTACTTACTTGGCAATAAATCATTTTCTGATTCTGATTTCTAAATATCAGGCACATAATTCAATTTTAAGAGGTAGGATCTAAGTACAAAAATTCATATATACTTTACTTGTACTTTACTTAAATATGTCAATATTCTGCTACTTCATAAGCTACTTCTCCTCCAACATATTCCAAAGAGAAATATTGAATGCCCACTTTTTAATACACATCATTTATTTAATACCTTTAGTTACTAGTTACTTTCCACATTCAGAATAATAATAAAACATTTAATCAACAAATAATTATAATGTAGTATTAGGACTAAATATAAGACTTTATTCCTTGTTAAAATTCACAAGCTACTTGGCATTATATATATATATATATATATATATATATATATATATATATATATATATATAAGGAGTAGTTACTTCCCAGCACTGGTTGTAACGATACAAGCTATAGTCCTACTATCGTTTAGGTTTGGCGAAGAAAAAAAAAAAGTTAATGAGTCGAAAGCACAAAATTCCCGACGACACTGAAGGCAGCAAAACTTGAGCCAGTCATATTAATGTCATTGACCTCGCAGGAGCCGCTGGAAAACAACTCTAAAAACACCAACTCCCCCCCCCCCAGCCAGCATATGTATGCCTACTATTCTTCACCGTCAAACCAAGCTGTCAGAGCAGATTTGTAGGCAACTATGCACTGTCTGAGAGCTCTGCGTCTGTCCTGCTCTGTACAACTGATCGTCAAACACACAGATGCGGTTAAGAAGGTTTTCATCTTCCAGCCAGCATGTTGTCTGAGCACGAAATCAACAACGACGTCCCAGCGACCACCGCCTACAGACTTGGATCATTTCCATCTGAAAATGTAAGTGTCTCTGTGTGTTAAACATCTCAGTGTCAACACCTGAGTGTCCTGTGGATTATTTTACAGGCAGCACATAATCACTGGGCCTTGTATTTGTATCACATATATTAAGACGCATTTAAAAAATATATATACTGTATATTAACAGTTTCTGCTACAAAGGTGGTCATGTCAGGCCTAGTGTCAGTTATCATGTGTCAGCTATAAATTAGGCAATCAGCACTTTGATGTGAGTGTTTTTAAAGCAGCTTGAGGTTTCCAACAGAGCGTAAAAGAGAGCAAATAACCTGTATACAAACCTGTCAAAAAAAAATAAAAAACATAAGAAATTTAAAAATAACCTGCAAAATTACCTATTATAATATATCAAGAGGAACAGCACTGAAAATCATAACACATACAAAATAAGTACGATGTTTTTCTGTCATTCTGACTTGTCTGTGAATGCATCTAAAGTGTATCTTGTTTCTTGTATAGGTCACATAATAGCAACATTAGCAGTTTACTTGCAGATCATTTTGCATGATTGAATGACCCAGCTGGGTAACGGTCGGTTTAACTAACTGAATTAGCAGTTTTAGAAGAAATCATTATCTCAGGTATGTCTTCTGTAGCCGTGTGTAAGTCAATAGCACGCAAGAATCGTCGCTTTCCTCTTTTTTGAGACTTTAATCTTCACTTCATCAGGAATGTCTATTCAAAGTTCCCCAGCACGGGAGTGGAAGACATGCTTTTCTACACCATCACAGAAGGAAAAGAGGATGTCCCCATTTCATACTTTACCTCAGTAAGAAGCTAAAGAAACATTCTATCTATCTATCTGTCTATCTATCTATCTATTATTGTGTTTTCATCTGTCCCCCTGTTGATTGCAGGCCCTGAAGAAAACCGGCCTTCATGCATCAGACCCTCGTCTAAAGGACTGCATGGAGAAGCTCCGACTGGCTGTGAAGGAATCTGTTCCTGAGGTGATGATGGACAGAGACCTTTTCCACAGGTGTGACAAGTGGAGGAGATGGGCAAGTGGTTAAGACTGAATTAGTCTCGCATTGCCAGACCTTCCTCCTCAGAGCTGTGGAGGAGGGTCTGGCGAGACCACACAGCATTACGGGATAGGAGAAAAACGTGCTCTGGTTTATTGGCATTCCTTTAAACCAATCACAATCGTCTTGGGCGGCGCTAAGCGTCAGACAGAGCCACGGTGCCTCTGCAAAATAGCCTCGGGAAGGAACTTGTTTTGGTGGAACATGTACGTTCAAAAGTTGTTTTAATCATGCAACAGAAAACTCAGATTGGACAGATAGTCTAGCTAGCTGTCTGGATTTACCCTGCAGAGATCTGAGGAGCAGTTAACCATAGTCCTCACAAATCCACTGGAGTTTTAAATGCCAACACAAAGAAAGAGGAAGGTGACGGACATCCGGACAAAATAAGGGACATCCGGCGGAATTTCCAGCGGCACCTCAGCAATCCCAGGAATAAAATGTTGTCGATATAGACTAGGACTGAATCAAACAATCAAATGGTTAGTTCACCCAAACTGCAACTATGTAAATGCAAATGTAAAGGAATAGTTCACCCCAAAACACAACTTGCTGAGATTTTACTGGCTCTACCCACTCCAATGCAATCAAGCTCTGTTGTGTTTAGTTTGTGGTGTTCAAAGCACCAAAATATTTCCGATTAGAATGACACTGTTACAAATTATAACCCACCACAGACCTTATTGCTTCAAGTGCTCTCCTCAATTCAGAGGGAGGACACAGCTCACAACATAGACTGTGATCATCTTAAAAGCTGTCCATTTGTATTTGGTACAGGGTTTTATTCATCTAGAGACTTAAGGTGAACACATTATACATTATATTTTCAGTACAAGACTTGGGAAGTTTTTTTAAGTCAGCAGTAAAATCTTAACCGCAATGCTATGGCACAGATACTCATTGTCAGTTTTATTTTCTGTGTACTTTTTCAAAAGCCTACAAATTATGAATGCATTTTCTATTCATACATAAACTAATAGATTCTAATACAGCAGCTCAGCAACTCAAACGCAGGGACACACATGGTAACATTTGGGCAACTTTTAACAAGGAACAGGGCAACAAGTTCAACATAATTGACAGGCAATGTAACAATTGATTTTTCTCCAAAGTTTCTGACTTTGTTGCCATTTTCTGGGAGTGTTGCACTTCTACAGTACAATGCCCCTGTATGGACAAATGGACTTGTATCTCATAGCTGGCTGTCTCATGGTGTTTTGTTTTCCATTCACTACCCTGTGCAGGCATGATGAGACCAAACTATTTTTAGACTGACCTTCCGACAACAATCCTTTCTAATGAAGCATTTGTTGTATGTGACCTGCTGCATGATTGTCTCTGCCTTTCTTTTTATCCTCCCTTGTCTTCAACACATACTTGACCTTAGTTATTATAAGTAATTTATGACAAGTTTAAGAACAATCTGAAGAATTTGGAGGAAGTCAGAACTGCAGGAGGTTGACACAGTACCATGAACACATTTGTAATAATATGTAATTGAATTAATACTTTTGTGAATTTTCTTGTCACTGTTTTCTCTGTTGATTAGTATATAGCTAGCCAAAACAAGTCAATAAACATTCATGTCAACACTTCAGTAAAAGCTAACAGGTGTGCATAGAAAGTCATAAGTTGTACTACATGTGGTGAACTATTCCTTTAACTTGATTAGCCAAAATTAGGAGGTGTGAAAGCCAGTGTTGTGTAGTTAGTGTGTGTGAGGACATGCCAGCTTTATTTACTGTCATGTTGATCAAAGCAGAGGCCCAGCACTAAGACTGGAAGTTGGCAGCTGCTGCTCTTACACCAGGGAATGCACACACACACACACACACACACACACACCACATTGTTGCACCATTGTTACAGTACTATCAAAAGAAAATATTTCATTTTCCGTAAGTGCTCCTGAGTGCCTCTGCATTATGTTGTTTTTCTTTCAGGTGTGTCGGTGGAAACATTGTCCTGCTGATCCAGGCCTTCAGAAAGAAATTTATCATCCCTGAGTTTGACGTGTTTGCACAAAAAATAAATGAAATCTACAACACAGTGCAAAGCCAAAGGGATGGGAAGGTATGCATTCATTGTTTGTTTGCATAGAAATGGAAAATAATGTTATCATTACTAGGTTCTTTTGAAGAGTATGAATGTAGAAACATATGGCATAATGTAACTATTTCACATATTGTGAAGTACTGTATATGGTATAGTCAAGAACAATCTACAGTTAAAAATTTGGCATATCTTTCTTTGAAATCATATTAAACTTCTTACTGTTTCCCTCCTTCAAATTGTATACTGAAGAAATTATGAGACACAACATGCCTTAGTTACTCTGTCTTCCTGCTCATAAAAAATCACTTTCGCCTCCTCTGCTGCAGTGCTTTTAGTTGTGACACTCCATCATGTTAAACTGACTTGTTGGTTACTGTGTTTCTCTTGTCTATTCTGGCTTTAGGTTGCAGACTACATCCCCCAGCTGGCCAAGTTTAGTCCAGAACTGTGGGGTGTGTCTTTGTGTACAGTGGATGGCCAGAGGTAAGAATTACAGAGTTGTACTTGACAACAAAAAGAAACACCACCACCAAGGTCTATTTGGTAGCTTTTGTGGAGCTATATATTGTTTTCCCACTCGACATTGAATTCTAGATATTTCAATAAAAGATTTTCTGAGCACTTTAAAGACTTCTCATCCTTTTTGGCTTAAAAGTTAAGATTATTTTGATTTGACTGATGCTGAGGAAGACTGATGATGATATGATCTAAAGCTCCAGAACACCTACTGAATGGACCTTGTGATGAGATTGTTATATATTATTGTTATTTCCAAGATTAAAGGGATATTTGTGATATTTTGAAGTGGGGTTCTATGAGGCACTTATCCATAGTCAGCGTATTACCTACAGTAGATGGTCGGCATGTCAGCAGTTTGGAGAAGCAGACAGGAGTACCGACACGGAAGCTAAGCAATGTACTGCTGTGGACGGGGGCAGCAGCTAAATATATTTTAGCCACCTAAAAAATGGCCCACCCAAAAAAGCAATATCAGTTTAAGTGCAACCTTCTATGCACTCAACTAGGGAGTTGCTGTCTACCGCTGCCTCAATCAGATCATTTGTTTGTGTTATTGTGTGACTTTGGTGAATCCGAGCTAACCCTTCGAAACACCCAAGTCACACAATAACACAAACTGACTAACTGATCGAGCCAGCAGTAGACCACCAGCTCTTGTGTTCTGCAGGGTTTTTGTCAGAGGAATCTGGTGGCCCCATCCACAGCAGTACATTGCTTAGCTTCCTTGTCGGTACTGTCCCTTTAAGAATGAACTTTTGATCTCAACAGATTTGTCATTTATTGAAGGAATTAACTTGTTTTTCTTCTGTCACAGAGTTGAGACTGTTTTCTTATATTGATGCAGTTTAGTTTTTAAGCAGTGTTGCTGCTGAATAGCCAGCTCATATGACTGAGCAATACTGCCAGAGAAGCCTAATGCACCTTCCAAGTGTGACTATCAAAGTGAATCTGTTTTATGTTCAGTGAGACTGCAAACTTTCTGTCTTTTTTCACCAGGCACTCAGTAGGCGACACCAAGCAGCCGTTCTGCCTGCAGTCCTGTGTGAAGCCCCTGCAGTACGCCATCGCCGTCCACGAGGAGGGATCAGAGAGGGTTCATCGTTATGTTGGCATGGAGCCCAGTGGATTCAAGTTCAACATGCTCTCGCTCGATGATGAAGGTGTGTAAGGCCTCATCACTGTCCTGTTGTATTGTAAAAGCTTACATGATGTGATGCTCGAAATCTATGTAAGATATCTATATGATTTACTGACTGCATCAGTGCTATTACTCACTGGATGGATCAGCTTCCTCCAGCTGAATCTGAGAATTGTTCCATCACATTTTTTACCACATCATATATTTTTTATCCCATCTCATCTAATTTAGTTGTTCCTAATTTATTTATTTTTTTATTATAGACTGAACAAACAATTGATTGATCATTAAAAAAAAAAATTGACAGAGGGTACAAGAAATCCTTCCCATCCCTGTGTCCATACAGGCCTTGAATGCTGATGACAGGAGGCGCTATCTGCTGCTGTTGTTGACAAGTCCATTACCTTACCTTAGTGGCGAAGATGATTATGATGAGGATGATGATGATGAGAATGATGAGGATTATGATACAGTGACAGTTGTGCTTTTTTAATATGAGACATAGAATATTATATTAGTGGTGATGATCTTACGTGATGATGCTGATGTCCAGATTTATATGTTCTTTTGACGGTAATGCATATTACATTGGTAATGGTGATGTTGACAATATTCAATGTTCATGATTATATTTATAGTCTCTGTGCAGTGGTTCTCAAAGTGGGGTCCTTGAAGGGTTTCCAGGGTGTCCCCAACAAAAAGGGGAATCATTTATTTTCACTATAATTTCATCCATAAGTAACACAATGACAGAATGCATGACTGATTTGCCAAGGTGCCCTTGAGCAAGGCACCAAACCCCCCCCAACCACTCAGGGCGCCTATCCAGTTGCAGCCCATTCACTCTGACATCTCTCCATTTGTGCATGTAAAAGGACCTGAGCATGTGTGTGTGTATTTCAGGCCTGTGTGTAGTGTGTAATAACAACAGAGCGTAAATTGAAAATTTCCCAACTGGGGATTAATAAAAAGTATAAATTATTAAAATTAAATTATTTTGCTCATGGATTTCATTCACTTTCTGTAATATAACATCTAAAAGCAAAAATTCTATCAGGTAGGGTACCCTGGGACAAAGTCTTGATGGGGGTCCGTGGTCTAATTTTAGGGTTCTTTGATGTAAAAAAGTTTGGAACCACTGTTCTAGAGGATCCATAGGTGTAAGCCACCCTGGGCATGTGTTTATGTCAACTGTTGTATGTTATATTGTGTGCTTTATGTTTTGCTATGCGTTGTTACACTTGCTACTGCACAATTTGCTCACTCTGGGCAAAATAATAAATTGAGTTGATTGACTTGACTTGAGGTTAATCAATAACGAAAATAATTATTGGTTGCAGAACCTAGCATGCTCTTATCAGCAGTGGTTACTTTTATTGTACTACATTTTTGTGTTTCTGTTTTTCCCAAGCAAGACCATAGCTGAATTACAGCATGTGGAGCACCTCTGACTAAATATTAAACTTCAATACAACAAAAACATTTTTTAAGAGACAACACCTCATTAACATCATCATGTGTCTTATCTCATTGTCCTTTCTCCCAGATAAGCCCCACAACCCCATGGTGAATGCTGGAGCCATAGTGATCAGCTCTCTTATCAAGGTAAACAGATGGACATGTAAGGCCTGGTGTGTGATAGTTGAGTCAGCACATACAGTAAATCACTATTTAGTAAAAAGTCAGTGACACAAATATGTTGTTGACACAGGTTGGATTTTGGCACTGTTTCCATTTTTTATATTTACAAAATGATCCATGTGTCCCATGGGCAAGTTTGTGGAATAGCATTAAAGTTTGCTGCACTCCACACATGAAAAGCAAAATCATTGATTGTAAAAGGACAAATCATTTGAACATACTAAAATGTTTTCTGCCTACATTTATTTTTGTGTTTTTTTTAAAACTAAAACACTGCCAAATATTCAACCTAATTCTGGAAAAATATTCCTCTTGTTTTTGTTTTATAGTAAATCAGTGACTTATTTTAAACTAGAAGACACTCTTTGTCTATTTGTGATGCGGATCTGCACCAACATTTTATGGGTTCTTCCTTGGCCCATGCTACACCTCTTCAACTAAGTTTCATTAATTGGGCCAGTAGGTGTTCTGTAATCCTTCTGACAGACAAACAGACAAACTGAGCCGAAAACCTTGGCAGAGGTAATAATGAACTATGTTCTAGTATGGAGCCTGCAGGTTGTTGAGTGAGTCTGTTGATGTGATGATGATCTTCATGACAAAGCCTGGGGGAAATGTCATAAAGCAACAGTAACCAGTTATTAATATATCTTCAAAACATCCAAATGTATGAAATAAATTTGAGAAATGTTATTGACTGAATATGGCTGCTTTTCTCAAACATATTCAAAATGTGTCTTGTAGATTTAAATCAGAAAAACAGTATTATGTTATAGTTAAGTTGTCTGTCGTACTGTTTTGTGAAATTCTCCCTGACTTCTACCTACTAAATTATGCAATCAGTGACGCTTGTTTGGTTTTTCAGCCTCGTTCAAATAAGGCAGAGAAGTTTGACTATGTAAGTAGAGTGCCTCTTCTCTTTTAACATTATGGATATGATACTGAGGGTTGATTTTGTCAGTAGTCAGAGATGCTGCAGTACACAAAATGTTGTCTTTGTTCACCTAGGTTATGGAGTATGTGAAAAAGATGGCAGGCCAAGAGTATGTGGGATTTAGCAATGCCATGTGAGTGTACTATCGATTAAATTTGAGGTATTTTAAGTTAATAATCATCCTTTAGCACACCTTATTGAAAGAGAGTGTTGGGCAAATTGCCTGTCCACTGCTCTATTGCATTATTGATGTTTCGGTATTGACCCCTTCTGCAATTCTGTCTCAGGTTCCAGTCAGAAAAAGAGACAGGCGACAGAAATTTTGCCATCGGATACTACATGAAAGAGAAGAAGGTCAGCCACAGAATGCTGAAATATGTGGGATTAGAAATGCTTTTGATTTGCTGTTGCATCAGTTCAAGATAAAGCTTAATGTTTACATACCAACTCTGTCCACCTGAGTGTTTTAAATCACATGTTTTTTATGTCAGACTTCTTCAAAGATACGTACATATTATTACTGTATTTGAATTAAATTCAAATTTAATTTTAAAGTGTAGCAATTCTATATCTGAAAAAAATAGATATCATTGTTGTCCGATAAGAACACATTTTCTTAATTTAATTTTTTCAGGATGTGTTTAGGAATTCCAGGATGGTTTCATCATAATAGTCTCTTGCCACGGAATACAATTTATTTTTTTATTTGACCCTCTATCCATTTTTGCTACCATCATCAATTTGCTAGACCAACGATTTTTGAGGCCAACTGGAATTCCTTCTCCATTGCGTCTCTGTACATCCCCCACACCCCTCTGTGCAATCGGCACTTTATCATGTTAGAGGTGTTATCCATTGCCCTTTGACCATATTTGAGGGGCCAGACTACCTGACCAAGATATTCTTGAATTCTGGTTGAGAAATCATAGTTTATTTTAACAGTGGCCAGCATACTTCAGTCAATCAAATAGTCACGATGATCATATTTCCTTCACCAGTGTTTTCCTCCTGGAGCTGATATGATCGATGCGCTAGACTTCTACTTCCAGGTAAAATGTTCTTTCATGAATGGAGCAAGTATCATTACAGTATATCGATACTCTTGTGTAGCCTGATATTGATTTAACTGTACATGAAAATCGATTCAGTAGTTTTGACCATGAACTGATCCTCTTTTGGTCATAGCTTTGCTCCATCGAGGTGACCTGCGAATCAGGAAGTATCATGGCTGCCACTCTGGCCAACGGAGGGATCTGTCCAATCACAGGCGAGCTTGTCCTGAGTGCCGAGGCAGTGCGAAACACTTTGAGTCTCATGCACTCATGTGGCATGTATGACTTCTCTGGCCAGATGGCTTTTCATGTGAGCAACAGTAGGAAGTGACTGTACTATCACACCACCCGTCTGACACAACAGAAATAAAAGATAAAGTAGTGTTCAGTGTGATCATTTCGCCTACGCTGTGAAGGAAATGTTTGTTCATTGAATGAGCTGAAACAAATTCCACATCTCTCATCTTTTAGGTGGGCTTGCCCGCCAAATCCGGGGTGTCCGGTGCCATTCTGCTGGTGATCCCCAACGTCATGGGAGTGATGTGTTGGTCTCCTCCTCTGGACAGAGTTGGAAACAGCGTCCGGGGAATACACTTCTGTCAGGTTAGACCAAGATGTTACAGTTTTTCATTTTGCATTTAGACTGTTTGTGGTAAAGGAGAAGATGCTTAAAGGCACAATGAGTAGGATTGTATTCATAGACTCAAAAATAATCTGTCTCAGTTATCACTTACGACCCACTAGATGTGTGCGGCAGTGTCTGTATCTGCAGAGGCCCTGCACTCAATTTATTGCATTTCTGGGCATCAACCTTTTCAAAAACATGGCGACTAGGTGCCAGATCGTAATCACGCATAGGAAGCTAAGTAATGGCATAAAATCTCCTGTGATGTAGCAGCTCCAGATTTTTCATATCAGTGACTTCATGGATCTGAATTATTTTTGTTAAACCTTTGTTCGTCTTGTCCTGTTTTCTTTTGTTTTTTTTACATTAAACTAATTGCAAACAATTTGCTATATATATAGATTTGTCTTAAAGCATAACTAGCATCATATATGCATAAATAATATACAAGTCCTCCAGTGTTTTCCTCCTCTAACAATTATACCGTATGTCATCACCCTCAGGAGCTCGTTTCACTCTTCAATTTCCACAACTATGACAACTTGCGGCACTTTGTCCAGAAGCAGGACCCTCGCAGACCGGATGGAGATGACAGGGTTTGTTGCTTTGTTAGTTTGTTCTTGCTGGTGTGTTTACTGCGTTTTCAGCCTCTATGTTTATGTTATTTCCCTGTATTTGCAGAACAAGTCTGTTTTTAATTTGATGTTCGCCGCCTACAGTGGAGATGTGTCTGCCCTGAGAAGGTACATCACCAGCAAACCTGGTTATTTTTGTCCTGTTTAACACATGGCCTTCATAATGTTAACACCATGCGTGGGTACTAAAAAACATACAGATGGGTGCAAAGTGTGTAAGTAAAGTGAATTGCTTCAATGCTGCTTGGCATAGGTTTTCCAGATGTAAAGGGTACTTTCTTTATTTATGTCTGGTTTGTCTATTAATCATACCGGTACGTGCATGTTGATTAGCTCAAATTCAAGCACAATGCTGAAATATATGTTCGTAGTTTTATTTTTATATTACTATGTGGAAAAAGGACATTTTCTTTCAATTTTATGTATCAAAAAAAAAGTTTTGGTGAACTGTACTTTTATTTATTCCTTCAGGTTTGCTCTCTCATCCATGGACATGGACCGGAAAGACTATGATTCTCGAACAGCTCTTCATATCTCTGCAGCAGAGGGTGAGCTCCAAATGATCTGTTCATCTGTGGTCCTGATGTAGTGACTGAGCAACACTAAATCAGTTCCACAGGCGAACTGTGAAGCAGTCAGGCAGCAAATCTCTTTGACCAAAAATAATATATAATATAATATCCTAACCATCCTCCACGTCTGTCTAATTTGTGTCTCACTAAATCAGTCGTACACACAGTCCTGTCCAACCTTTATCTGTGGACTTGTGTGCGGTTCAAAATCCACCAAGTAGGCAAGGAGAGGATTTAAAAGTTTAACAAGTATTTATTTAAGTAAAATCCTAAGAGCATAAACGTGTACACGGGTCCGAGTTGAGCAGGCACACAGGCTTCTCACAGTGCTGCTTTCTGCACGTACAACAGTATCCTTTTCTCATTTTGCATGACTAAGCTGTCAAAGTGCTCTTCCACTAAACACACTAAACGCACAATACTATTCAACTATAATTGTATCCTCATATATCATAGCCAGCTTGACTGATTATTTTTATTTCTTACACTTGTTAAGCTGTTTGTATGCACAAAAACGTAATGCGTAATGTGTAATGCATTGTTATTAACTGGTATTGCTAACAATAGCTAACGTGGCTAGAGCTAACCCCACAGTGAAAATTCGACTTGTTAAATGGAACACAAGCAGCTCAGAGGGACATCGAGGGTCATTCCCAGCTCTGGCTTCCAAGTTCCAAGTTCCATGGAACACATTATATGGGCTGTGTGCATCTCTCTGATCCTCCTTTTAGCTTTGTTGCACCTGTTAAGGTGGGAGATGTTACATCTTTATCATTCTTATTGGTTTATGAATTCATAAATTATAGTTTCAGCAAAGCTCCACCCAACTTCAACCTGAGCAGAGATGTCATTTTCCGGAGTAAAAACACCTGTGTGGGTGTTCAGGGCCTTTTCCTTAGTGTGTACTATGGGCTCTTCTCATTTCTCTATTTTGTGCCTCCTTGTCTCATCTCTTCTCTGTCCTCCTGCCTCTGACCCCAGAAATCAATCTCAGCATGCCATCTTGACAGATGTCTCAATTCCTAAAATGAATCTTGAGGAGAGGTGAGGCTTGCCAGAGGAGCTGTCAGTGAGGATGCAAAGGTGTTAAGTCTTTTTGGCACCCGTGACGTATAAAAGAGGGGGGGGGGGCACACAGCTGGATTGTACAAACCATGGCAACATCATATTTAATTGACGTCACTTTAAAATGACAGCTCCGAAGCACGTATGTCTCAAGGATGTACAAACTGAGAAATGACGAGTGGTTTGTGTTATAAAGTTGAGCTGGTAAAACATTAGTCTTGCTTTGCCAGACCTTCCTCCACAGCGCTGCGGAGGAGAGTCTGGCTATCACAATCGTCTTGGGCAGTGCTAAGCGCCAAGCGGAGCCACGGTGCTGCTGCAAAATAGCCTCGGGAAGGAACTTGTTTTGGTGGAACATGTGTACGTTCAAAAGTTGTTTTAGTAGTGCAACAGAAAACTCAGATTTGACAAATAGCTAGTCTAACTAGTTGTCTGGATTTACCCTGCAGAGATCTGAGAAGCAGTTAATCACAGTCCTCATAAATCGACCGGAGTTTAAAATTACAACACAAAGAAAGCGGAAGGTAATGGACATCCAAAAACGGACATCCGAAAAGAGTGACATCCGGCGGAATTTCCGGCAGAACGAGAGCAATCCCGGAAGTGGAACGTCGTGGATATAGAGTAAAACACTAAACCTGGCATATTTCCTTTGGTTGGAGACACTGTAAACTCTGCTGGTAAACGTTGGTCAGCTTGTCAGGTCACGTCTGTCCCATCCTGTCCTGGTGGATAGAACCAGGTATAGCAGGTGAGACAATACTATAACAAGTCTGTCACTACCTGCCCCAACATGCTCGCTGTGGTTCTACAACGACAGCATGTAGCAAGTTACCAATTTTAGCTTTAAAATACTTTTTAATGAGGATTGGTTGACACAGCAACCCAAGAGCACCTTGATCACACACCCACAAACTTCAGTAAAACTTAGTTGAGAGGATAATTGTATTTTACTTGCATTGTATGCTCACAGCTGTAATTAGTGCAACATTAGTTTTCACTTCATTTGATTAACTACAGAGACGCAGTACCTTTGGCTCACATTGTACAAAACCCCTAATGAATCAGCTCACAGACCCTTACAGAGCACCATATGGTCAATTATTTATCTTCTGTTGTGCTCTAAGTTTAGTCACAGTACAGATTTAATGCCCCGCTGCAATGTGTTCAACAGTAACATTTTTCAAAAAGAGCCTTGTAATCTAGTCATTTGTTTACAAGATAAAAATGGAAGTAATTACAGTTTTCTTCCAAATGAAAAAGGCAGAGCTTTGCACTTTGCAATCTGATGCTGAGTTGGATTGTGACTGGAGGGAATAGTCATACACTTTTTTTTCCCCCCCGTGTAGTTTGTATTTTTAGCAGCTTTGTTTTCTCCACCCACAATGTGTCATGCTATTAGACAAACTTGTAAATCGTGAATATCTTGCTAGCTTGGGGCAGGAGGATTTTAAAGGGTATGTTGCTCTTGCATAGGTTTTTGACACCAAAGTCAAAACTGTGTTTTCTGAGTTATCAGAAAAAGATTGTGTCTTATCGAATTCTCCCAGATGGGAAACTATAAACTGTTGTCTTTTCTCAGGTCACATAGATGTGGTGAAGTTCCTGACTGACACCTGCAAAGTTGATCCGTTTGTAGAAGACAGGTGAGAACAGCATATGTTCATATCTTTTTATCCTTTAGCTTTGGATTTCTTCACTGCTCTTTATGTTTGGCCTTTGATCATGATCAAATATTTTAACATTTTTAGAAGCTTATTCTTTCTTATCTGTCCTCCAGATAAAATAATCTTAGTGGGACTACAGGGTTTGAAAAAATATTTGAATGAAAGTAAAGGTTTTTAATTTGACCTGAAAATGTACCATTATGTCTCACAGCAAGACATACAAACATAATCACAACCACATAGTGTAGGTACTTATCTCATTCTAGGGTGACCTCTTAACAGTCCAGGGACAGTGGATGACTTTTATGTATTATTAGTGTGCATTGTCCCTGATAAATAAAATAAATTCAAGTAAATTAAAGGATAATTCCGGTATATTTCAAGCTGTTGTATTTCCCATAAATGCGGCTATTGTGAAAACATTTTTTGACCCGGATGTAGAACCCTATGCCATAATCGTGGAATTTGTCTCTAATAACAGATTAACCTCAAAGTGTGAATACATTATGGTAGCCCACTTACTTGTTTATTGGTGCATTGAATAAAATGCAGAGGAGGACAAAATAGCATCTGTCTTCACAAAAATCATCTGTTGAGTGTTTGATAGTACGGCCTCAACTACTGCCAGAAAACGCTTAGTTATGTTGTTACCTTGGTTCACGGAGTGAAGAGACTCTTTTCCACCATACATATGGAATAAGTAAGAGTGTATACAGGAGAGAAGCCAGTTACCTGAGTTTGTTGCAAAACCTTTCAGTGCTCGGTTTTCATTTTGGGACTTTCGATTGAATATTGTCTTATTTCTTCATTATAGTTTTCTGTAAAATAGTGTTAAAATCTTCTGTCTCTTCTCGTGAGCTGGGTGTTTCATCACACCCCTAATTAATACAACCTAAGAGTGAACGTTTGAGCTTAAACTGTCTTTACCACATATTGTTAATCTATAATTAAATACTTAACTTTGCACAGTTGAAAATTCTCCTCCATGATTTATCTGCTGATTCCTCTCTTCATCTTTACCTTTTTATTACTTATTGCTGTGCAGGTGGGGGAACTTACCAGTCGATGACGCCATGCAGTTTGGACATGACGAGGTGGTGAATGTGCTGAAAGAATACCAGCAGGTCTGCAGGCAGCAGGAAACGCAGCACACGGAGATTGAGCATCCCCCGAAGCTGGACACCATCGAGAGCATGGTGTGATGGATTTGAATAGAGTCCCCACACTGTACCATGTCAGGGCATATGTGCAATCTGTCAAGTTTTTAAATATGAAGGTTCATTTGTAGCTCATAAAATGAGTTCCAAATTAAGACCAGAATATAACTTTATGAATATAAAATAACTATGCTGAAAAAGGAAAATATTCATGAGTGGAATGGAAAATGGTAGGAACATGCAAATAGAATATAAACTAGACAAGAAAATGCAATGCAAACAATAGGCAGAGAAATCACATCACAACAAGCCAATATAATACATTTGTGGGTTTGTGTAAACAACAACATATGCTGCAAACAGACTCTAATTTCAAATCAGTACTGCTGGAATACATCATCAACCGGGACTCAATGTTCATGTTATGGTAAGATTCATGTAGGGTCATATGTAGCAGAGGGTCTCAGCATTGTTGAAGAGGGATTTGATAAAAGATGGATATTTGTACTTGCAATGCTTCACATAACTTACAACATTTATAAGTACATTTTTACTGTTATAGTTTTACTGTTTTATTATTCTGTTGTGCCTTGTTATAAAATTTAAAAATGTAAAACTATGTTTGGATATAAAATCTCAAATTTGGCGTATTATAAAAGGGAAACAATGGAAGGGATTGTACCCAATAAACCTAATGTTGAAAATATTGTATATATTATGTTCTTCAGCTGTAAATAAGTGCACTGGAATTCTAATAATACATTATTATGCATGAAATTCCACAGAGTCATTTATGTGAAATATTTTGACATTGAAGACATCCATTAAACAAATTTATTTATCTGCAACCTGCAGTTTCATTTTGTTTTGATTTCATTATTATAAAATAGTATAAGGGTAGTCAATGCTTCATGCAGTCAGCAGTTTGTTGTTGAATATTAAACAGCATCTACTAAATCAGCTGAATATAGAAACATATGATGGAGAAGCAGCAAGAGAGCTGTAGAGTTATCAGGAAGTGGTCCATACTCAATTCTTTTAAATTCTATTATTATAAGAGTGTGTTTTGCATAATTATTATATTTTCTTGGAAACAGATGGACATCCAGCTGTGGCTACAAAGGATCAAACGAATGTACGCTGAGTCATATAGCCGCCTCATTTTAACAGACTCTCCCTCGGTTTTATTTATAGATGTAGAGTTAGTTAGTTAGTTGGAGCTTGTTAATGTGGCCCCAGATAAGCGGTTGAAGAGTGAGATGGAGTTAATCAGTGTTTAAAGATTGAAAGATGTCAAGTTCATGGTTCATGAAGCTGACATGGTTGCAGCCACAGTAAACATGCTTCAGTTTTCTCCATCAGATGGCACTGTGCCCCCATCAGAAGAAATCTCTGTAAAACCCACAGCATCACCGGTGTACTAAACAGAGTGGCTTAGATCCCTGCAGGAGATAGAACATTATGGGGCAGAAAAGAGTGAAAGAGAGAAAAGACTGACCTGACATCCAGAGAGACGGCTGCCACCTGTACCGACCGTGGTGGTCCTGACAGATCCAACACCTTCCTCCACTGCAGCAACAGGCACAGAGTCCTGCTTCAGTTAGGCAGACAAGACGCCGCTAGCTAATAAGAATAAACTGCTCTCACCTTCACACATTGGGTTTATGCCTCATGTCATTGTTTTAGTCTGTTAGATCAATACTGCTTCTGCATGGGAAAGGCCTGTATTTAACTGGATTATTAGGAGTATGGCACAAGATTTAGACATCCAGCATTTTGAAAGTTTGAAGGGAAAATACGCACTGCTATTTTATTATGGTTATAATTTATTTATTATTCATTATGTTATTCCACAATAACGGATAATAATGGACCCAGTATTCTTTCTGAAGAAAAAAGATAGGGCCTCTTTATCACCATGGGAGACAGGTGAACGTGTGTGGATGATTTGATCTGGTTGGCATTTAGGAAGTTTAATGAAACCAGAACAAAGAAAGATGACCTTAAATGGAAACTTCACCGATTAGCATTAAGCTTTGTATCAGTAGAAACCTGGTAGTATTTTTGAATGACCATGCTTCCCTCCCTCATGTCCCCCTGAGAGGGGAAATCTCTGTATTGAGGGTCCGGAAAAAAACCTCAGATTGTGGGGAGCGTTGAACGAGTGTGCTGGTGGAAAGCTAACGCTAGCCAGCCATCTGTTCACCAATCGTGCTTGCAAGTGTCCGCTCATTAAACAAACTGGACTACATCCAACTTCAACAAAACTCCCAACGCGAGTTCAGAGACTGCTGTGTTTTTATTGCTGTGGACAATCCAGCCTGCTGTCACCGGGTAAGACTACTAGTGGAGGTGGGCTGTGTTACCCCGGACTGCCTGTTGTAGAAATGGGGTGATTTGTATCTAACTAACTGCTAACTGCTGGTGGAGTTTGTGACTGTAAAATGCCGACAATTCTAGCTACATCCCACGCAAATGTACGGCTGTGTTTATACTCGATGTTTATATCACAGCCCACCAAGAGCTAATGCTAGTAGCTATGAGTTAGCCTTCTTTTATTACATGGCTTGGTTGAATTCTAATGTAGAATGCGGTCTGTTATTTCTTGACAACAGACCGCTGCTAAGGATAACACACCGTTGCCATGCATAGCAGAGCGTTGCCATGGACACAGTTCTGTTCACTCTGGAGCTATCAATCAATCCGCTGAAAGAAGTCCGGATAATGTATCAGCTGTGGCCAAAAAGTATATATTTTAAATGTGTAACACCACTTGAGCCACGGTGAAACGTTTTTTCGTGTATATGGTTGAAATGACAATAAAACACACTTGAGTTGATCGTCTCACTGTCTGTCTGTAAAGGCGTGGCTTGGGAGTGGCCTCATACAGCAGCAAAGCAAGTGCATTCTGGGATTTGGTGTCTTTCATCCATATGAGCCAAAAACACATTTTCTGTCTTATCTCGGCCTAGAAGGCACCAATTTCAATGTTCTTTTCACATTTCTACTACATAAGTGACCCAATTTAAAGATATATTCAGCTTTTCAGCGGTGAAATTTCCCTTTAATGAGCTGGATTGAATGAAATTGAACCCCACAAGCTTTTCAGGGTAAGAAAAAAGGACAAAGTCTGAGAGTAGGTATGAATTAAGTGACATTTGTTATTGTTTTAATTGTGTTTTGGTATGCCATTTGTACTGGCATTCAGTCATTGTTAACTACAGAGAGAAAGGTAGTTTTTGAATAATTGTTGTTTATTTTTTTTAGCGATGTTTGCAGTGAGGCTCTGTTGATGGCAATGTTAGTCTGTTTATCCATTGGTTTGGCCCAGACTGAAATATTTTAACTATTGGATGGATTGCCTTGAAATTTTGCACGGACATGATCCACAGAATGAATTGCAAGAACTTTATTCATGCTCTGGATAAGTATTATCTAGGGACCTCGTGTGAATTATAAATTACACAGTGGAGACATGGGTGTGGGTAGCTCTGCTACGTGTGTTTGTGTGTGGTCAGATCTCGAGGACACACGCACACAATCTCAACCGGGTAGTCAGTCATCGTCCGAACTGCGACCTCTCCTTTTTCTTTCTCTCACTTTTTTCTCCAGGTGGTGTCAAGCAGGGTCCGGTTAGATGGATAAAACAAAAGATTTCACCAGGTTAAAATCTATTAGCTCAAGCTTTACGCTTGATTTATTTGTAACATTAACCTCTAATTATGAAGTGAGCCCCCTCGCTTGATTGTGCATTATTTTTGATAAGCTATTGTTTGGAGATGTCTTGTCGTTATCTCTAGATGTATGATACAAACATAAAAAATATACTTACCGCATGCTGCTATACATGTCATCCATCGCCATCTAATCATTCTTTTTGTCTTCGCACTTGTGGTGATTTTCATCTTTCTCTTTCTGCAAATTGTATATGATGTATAGCGACATGACCCAGCACCCAAAACACTGTCAAAACACTCCAACGCACCCTCCGTTCTTCGCGAAAGATGGATAAAAAGACGCAAAAGAAGGAAATACTTAAAAAACTAAACTAAACTAAAAAGCCCCGCCAAATCCTGGACAAATCAGAGATTCCGATTCGCACGGGACTAATATTATCACAGGACCTCCGTTTTCGGCGAAATATGGTAGGTCATTTGCGGGGGAATTATTACTTTACAAATTACAGACATGACCGATTCGCACGGGATTAAGATCACAGACAACCTCCGCAATTATTACAAATGACTGGAGGTCACCAGGTAATACTTATCCCGTGCGAATAGGGCTTGTCTTGTAATAATGTTTCGTGCCGGGAATGAAATTGTTTGACTATTTTCACATGAATAATTTACAAAAAACACTGTGTTTTCAGACATAATTGAAAACCTCCAATTACTTTTGAAAGCTGCAGTTAATCAACCAGCAAATTTCCCAACACACAAACCAAGTATTATTGATGTTTTGTCTGCTAGTTCCTATTCGTTTCCCACCCTGACAGTAGTGATGATTTATTTGGTTAACTGGAGGTGTGTACAGTGATGTGGTCAGTTGGCAGAGAGGCCAGCTGTAGTAGGAGTTAAGGGTGGATTCAGAAACCTCCATGGGTCAAACAGGAAATACCAAGACTTCAAGTAACAGTGTAAGAATATTAGGCAGAATTTGTATTCACAATAGCTTACCCCTGACAGTGTTTTAAATTGAGAGGTGAACATTTTTCATCACAAGAATATGATTAATCAAGCAGAAGAAGATAATGGATGGGTTGTAATTAGTTGTCACTGATTAAAGTAGGGAACATAACCTAATCACAGAGATATTACAGATACATTGACCTTTTGATTTAGTTCTGTCAGCTGTAAACGTGGTAACAAAATGTTGCTAGCCATTCATTAATGACTCGTGCAATAATCAGTTATTACTTTCACAGTCTTCACTGGATATCTCAAAGTGATACGCTGAGATTATTAAATATTTAAAGAGGCATTGTGTTGTTTTGATAAAATTTCATTAACTCAAAAAGTAAACTTTTTAGCATACAATAAATAATGAATCTTAGATATTTTTGTATCCAAAATACAACGTGATGTCAGTGCTACCACATACCAACTCTAAATCTTCCCTCACTTCTCTCTGTATTCTTATGGTAGACAGTTGTGGGAAGCCAGATCATTTACATTAAGTACAATTTTTAAGTACAATACTTTACTTGAGTATTTCGTGCTATACTTTTACTCCACTGCAGAACCAGACAGTACATAAAGTACTTAAAAAATGCCTTCAACACAAACCAGCTAATACATGAAACTGCTTCTACCTGCTCTATCACTGAAAGCAGTATTTAATGATCCCTATTTGTGACAGTGTTTTAGTTTTAAAATCAATTTAGTATCCAAAGGTCAAAAATACTCATTAAAACTGCTGTCTGAATAGATCTGCCGCACTCTTGCACCTAAATTACACCTCCACTTACTTGCTTTTACTAGCTTCTATAAATGTTAAGATGACCACGGCCTTTTGTCTCCACACAAAAAATGAAGCAAGTAAAATTCACATTATAGGGCATTTTATTCTGATGGAGAAACTGTGACGAATACAGAGTGTGCTCTAGTCTCCATGGAGATTGTTCATCTTCTTCTCAACCCATGATCTGGCAAAGCAAGAGAAAGAATCATTATGTGGTTATCCTCAAATATCTGTTTATGAAATCCTCCAGTTACTGCATGTTGTGGGGTTTATTGAACACTACTGTAACTGAAGTCATGCATACATTGAAGTTGTATGTTTTTTTTTAAATATTTGATACTCATACTGATTCACATAGTGTTTAATACTGACGCTGTTCATCCAGCTGATGTAGGCAGAGACACGGGTGAAGACGGTGGGCTTCTGGTTGGCGTTGCAGGCAGAGGAAGACACAAAGCTAGTCACACCGTGGACGACCCAATTGCCATTGACACTGCAGTTCAGGGGGCCGCCGGAGTCACCCTAGATTCAGAGAAAACACATCACAGTCAAACCTCAGAGCCAAAAAAATCTGAACCTTTTAGCAGAGTTTAGCAAACACCCCATTTTACAATGCACTTAACTCGTTGCCTCTTGCTTCTCACATCCTCTTCTGATCTCAGATAGCCTCTAGCAAGTTTGTTCACAATATGAACTTGCAAGACTTTGACACTTTGTGCAGCTTAAGCACTAGCTTGGATCATTGTAACTGACTTATGCCCCTGCTGATGCAGCAAGTAATCCCACGTGTCCTCCAAAATATCTTCCTTGACAGGACGGGGTCAGGCCTCAGCTCAGTGGGAAATGTTCAATTTCACTTTGTCATGGAGGAGTTGGACTGAATTCTGACAAGTTCTTTTCAGGGTTTCCCCTAGTCTGCTTATACTGTACCCAAACATCTTTCAAATCTGCTGTCCTAATCGCAGGGTGACATCATGGTTTGTAGACAACTGGATAAACTGGGTTCAACATGAACTGGGAAGAATCTGCCTTGCTGAAATAGGAACCCTTATACGTTGTAACTAATGGGTTTATAATGGTTTCATAAATCACTTTCTAATGCATTATAAATCTGTTATAAGCCATTAATAAGAACACGTGTGGGTTGCCAGGATGAGACAAATCACTTGGATCAGTGTTTATCCTTTCCATTTTGAAATAATGCAGTTATAAATGTTAATTATCCATCAAAAATGCTTATTAAGTTGTTAATAAATGGATTTTGGTCCAGATCCTCTGCAGCTCGTTTACACAAGGTTAGCCATACAGTCCAGTCAGTCAACGTAGCAACCACACACATTTGTCAATAATGGCTTATAACCATTAATAAACCTTTGCTAAATTATCTATATGTATATGTTGTACGTACAAAGCCTTTTTTTTTCTCCAGAGGGAGGTGTGGAAAGTCTGAAAAATGGCCTCAAGTAACTTGAGTCAGCATCGGTTGGAGCTGAAGACTACTGCTAGTTAAAAAAAATGTATTTGAAATTACTCAAGGTTTTACACACACAAATCTGCAACTGAACTGTGCGCAAGTGTGGTCAAGTGGGTAATGTCGGTGCTGGGTTTTGACATGGAAGACGAATGTGTTAAATAAAAATAATTCTTTTTAAAACTGTCCATCATGAGTTTGACAATATTACAGGAGTGCAATGCTAAATCCGAGTGGAGTATTCTTTCATGTCTTGTCTAAAAGTCTAAAAGTAATACTAAACGTGATGGCATGCACAGTCCTGCTAAGACTTCCTACCTGGCAACCAGAGTCCCTGCCACCACCAGCACAGACCATGGAGTCCTTCACAGTGCTACCCCACCATCCGTAGCTGGAGCAGGTCTTGTAGTCAACAACAGGTAGGTAGGCCTGCTTCAGCTGGGCAGACAGCTGACCTCCAGCTGAGGAGAAACATACAACTGTGATTACGCCTAGAATAACAGGATCATACACAGCTTTCTCTTGGTTTAGTTTAGTTTACATGTGATGTGATGATGTTTTTTTACAGATGACTTTCTTACTGTATGTATACTGAACTGAACACTGGGTTTTATCGTGCAAATGTATCGTTATGTCACACTCACTCTGGGTGCGACCCCATCCAGTGATGTAGCAGGGGTTGTTGTGGGGCAGGACCTGACCAGAGGGGGGCAGGGCGGCGAGCTGGACGTAGTTGTTGAGAGAAGCGTCGGAGGACAGACGCAGGAGAGCGATGTCCCACCTGAGGGTCAGATTCTAGTTATGTTATACTGTTGGATTGGGTGTGTTTTTACAATTCATGTTGGGTCAGTAAGTAAGGGTAGTAAGGGTCAGGCAGCGAAACAATTTTTAGAATTTAGTAAATATTTAGAATAAAATATGTATTATTAATTTATAAAATATTTAAACAAACATGGAATCACATATCCCCATAATGTAGCTGTTATATCAAACACTCAAACACGCAAAAAAATGTAGTACTTTAACATGATTACAAAAAACTAAATGCACTCAGTCTTTATAATATGAGATGCACATATATCAGTATGGGCTGTTTTTGTTGCGCAGAAGAGGGTCAAAACATGAGCAGCAGCTACTAACCCTCCAGCAACGTTGTTGGAGTTCCAGTTGGGGTGGACGTAGACGCGACTCACACTCATGTACTGCTCTCTGCCCTCATTGGAGTTGATGTTGTGATCTCCAAGAACAACACGCCAAGTCCTGGACCTGTGGACGTACAAAAAATATAAATTTCCATTCTATCACTCAAACAAAACCTGTCTGGCAGTTAGTGCTCTCTAGTACCCCAAATATATCTGTTTAAAATCAATATGTTACACCAAAAATTATAGTTTTGGAGGGAATTGAAGCTTTTACATGTATTTTTATAGTTAAAGATGGCTAAAATACAAGAGCATTCCCAGTCAAATTTCAACCTACAGTGTTTTGGCTATGCACCTAAGCTACCAGGTGATGTACGGAAATACATTTATGTAAATATTCAGCTCTGTTAAAACACATGTCCTGCTATTTCAATCATATCTCTATTAGTTTTAGGCTCAGCAGCTATTCTGTGATGCATGAAACTCCCACCTGTCCACACAGTGAGCAGCGGTCATGACCCATCCTCTCCTTATCAGGGTTCCTCCACAGGTGTGGTAGAAGCTGCTGCCAGATTGGTACTGAAGAGAAATCTAACAAAAAGACAGCAGAGAGTATTACATCTGCAAGAAACGGACCCATTCACAATAATGCAAAAGGCTTCTTGGCAGCGTTCCCGACACTGAAAGATGCTCAAAGGCATTGCAAGCAAAGTCTTAAACGTACTTAATGAACTTTGTGGATTTGTGTATGCAGAACATATGTTGTGCTGACCTTTTTCACATTTGAAAGCTGTCTAGAGCAGTGGTGGAAATAGACAAAATACTTTTACTCAAGTACTGTACTTATATTCAATTTTGAGGTACTTTTACTTTACTTTTGTATTTACAATTAATTCTACTTTAGACTGTTCAAATTATTTTTATAAATACTTTTGTTTAACAGCTATAATCGTTACTTTGATTTTACATACAAAGCATATGACCAACTCAAAATGATGCATTATTATAGATTAAAGACACAGGTATTCAGTTACATGGCTGATTAGACATAATCATGTTGGAGTTGTGTAAAGCTTTGCTGAGATTTCACCATATACTAATAAGAATGATAAAATTGTCCCTTAACTAAACTAACAGGAAAGCCCCTGAAGTCCTGAAATGTATTTATTTATTCTCTAACTTGTGTGCATAAGACTAAAATATCTTCTTTTAGGACCTGAAAGGGGCCATTTTGCAGTATTTTCACATTGTGGTATTGATACTTTCACTTAAGTAAAGGGTCTGAGCACTTCTTCTACCACTGACTGACTGTAGAGTCAAACAAAGCATACGGTACCTGCCAGGGCCAGGAGTTGGCACTGGCCACCTCACCTCCCACAACTCTCCCCTCAGCAATATCCTCCAAGTACCTGGGCTCGGGCGTCGGCTCAGCCAGCACTGAGCAAAGCAGAGACACAGGAAACATTAAAGTCAGACATCAAAGATTCAAGTGTGTGTAGAATGTCAAAGAAGAAGACAGTTCTTACCGAGGGCTGCGAGAGAGGTAAAAACAAGAACCCTGAGCATGTCTGCAGTCTCCTGAAACTTTTTGCACTGGAGACTTCTGCCCGTTACTCTTTTATACCCTCAGGCCCCTTCTGCTGATAGTGTGTGTGTGTGTGTGTGTGTGTGTGTGTGTGTGTGTGTGTGTGTGTGTGTGTGTGTGTGTGTGTGTGTGTGTGTGTGTGTGTGTTCAATACCAGCACATATCCACCTGTTTCTGTCTCACAGTTATCACTACAGTGGGGGCACAGGGGGATAGCTGACTAAGCGGCTGCATCCATATTTTTCCACTTGTATGGGCCACTACTGTCAGGTGTAGGTCATACTGTAGGTTTCTTTCTGTTTCCCACCACTAAACCATTATTAGTTTTGACTGTGCGTGTACTGTGTATATCATTATAATAATAATTAATTACATTTATATAGCACTTTATCATAGACACTCAAAGTGCTTCAGGGGGGTGGTAAGGGGGGAGGACTATTCTCTAACACCACCAATGTGTAGCACCCACCTGGGTGATGCACAGCAGCCTTATGACACCAGACATCAGCTTGGTAGAGAGGGAGGGGAACATGTTTTTAGTGGTGGGGAAAACCAGAGCACCCAGAGAAAACCCACACAGACACAGGGAGAACATGCAAAGTCCACACAGAAAGGTCTGGGACAACTTGGGTTTGAACCCTGTACCTTCTTGCTGTGAGGCCACAGTGCTAACCATTGGGCCACAGTGACACATTGCTCCATCTGCTCCCACAGAGGCTTAGTTACCAGCTTTAAGGACAACTCTTGCCCAAGGTAGAGAGGCTTTACACAGCACATACACATTCAGATATTTTCTACAAGAAAAAAACCTTGCTTATAAAACTTCTCTTCAGATGAGTTTTATCTTGCACAGTCAGTGTGTAATGACTCTCTTTCTGGTTGTCTGGAAAGCAAACTGGATTCTATCATCAACTACAGGGATTGGTCAGCGAACATTTACAAAAATATATTCACACAACAGTCAGTCTATCAATCTAAGCTATATTTCCATTCTGATTATAGCACAGCTTCAACATGTGTGCAGTTCCCACTATAGGCAGACTTATGCCTACACTGTGTACACTCCATTAGTGCCCCTGTGCTAACTGCAGCCATTTCATTCAAAAATGTCAAACCACCAGGGAGGCAACAGAAAGAGTGACGCATACCTTCACCGCATTCAGGCTGATTTTATCTGACCAATTTCTGTTGGGAGCAAAACATATTAAATAATCAAATAAATAGATAGAAATATAGTTGCTGTGTTTTATGTTTTTTAAAAAAAACATAAAACACAGCAAAATGAATGTCAACATTTACTCAGGACTGCTGGCTGCCAAGACTCATAATCAGATCAAATTTGCATTATATAAAAAACAAATAAGTGTATCCCATGTCCCTTGTACTCGTGTCCCTCAGTGCACCGTCTGCTTGTCTGTGTATTTGTCCCTTTTCTGTCACAGAATTAACTTGCTGAGTGCTGACAAGGCTCACATGCTGAATGGGAAAATGGTGAATGTGATGTTTTAGGAGGCCTTAAAAGAAAGTGTCTTGTTAGGTATGTATCTGATTGTCAGGGTTTATCTTGATGGTATGATAAACCATCTAGTCATCAGTGTCATAATGTGAAATGTCTTTGAGAAATGTTAAGAACACTAAGAAATGCAGGACAACAAGCAGTTTGAAGTTGTTTAAAAGAAAATCCAAATATTGATATTGAACCAGTTTATTTTGACCTGGAAATTTGGTTGCAGATGGAGAACAAACTCAATGGGCCTTTTCCAGGGAGACATTTATGAGGACTATGGTTAACTGCTGCTCAGATCTCTGCATAGTGAATTGAGACACCTCCTCCGCTCCGCAGCGTGTGGACAGTCTGGCAAAGCGAGACTAGGTGGTCGGCAACAGGAAGGTAGGCCTGCCTCATACTTTTTGACATACTTCCACCAGCTGAATGTACACAGAAGAGAGACAATAGTATATAGTAAGACTGAGATGACTGCAGTCAGAATTATGAGTGTGAGGAGTTGCATCTGCCTCACAAGTGTGTCCATATCCCATGATGTAGCAGGGGTAGTCATGGGGCAGGATCTCGCCAAAAGGAGGAAGATAGGCCAGGCTCACGTAAGAGGTTATTATGGCGTCGGACAACAGCCGCAACAAGGCAGTGTCATTACTAAATATGAAAGAATGGAACTGTTTGAAATTGGAGAGAGAACTGGAGAATGATTAACAAAATATTACTTCTTCCAACCTTAAAAATATTATAGGAAACTTCTCAAATCGATTGTTTTCATTCTTACCGTATCTTTCCATTGACCTCACACTTGTATTACAGTGAAGAGGCTAATAAGTAACTGTACATTTGTAAATTAAAACCATTTTTGTAACAGATGCATTAACCGTAGACGAGCATGACCTCGTTTTTTGGTAATGAGTGGTTAAGAAATATCTTGTAACACACGTTACACTGTATTTTTTTCTTGAAGCACAAACTCTTTTTTTAAACTGTGATATTAGAGTATTTTTTTACTTTATCTACACAAATAACATGTCTACCGCTTCAGCAAAGTCTTGGAATGCTCAAAGTGAAGAAATTTTAGGAATACAGTTTATGATATTCGACTAGGAAGCACAGAAACCGTCAGTGTGCTGCCAATCCTTGAGATTCTAGCTTATGAACCACACCTGCTGTTTTCTCAACCATGACACAGCAATTTCCACAGACAGACTGAGTATCTGTCTGTCTGTCTGCCTGCCTGCCTGCCTGCCTGCCTGTCTCTCTTTCTCTGTCCTCCTGGCCTTAGCAGGTACAGTATCACATAACCAGATAGAAGTAGAAAAAAAGGTTGCACATCTTTCATTCAAGAGTTTTATACAACTTGTAAATTCTATTCGTACTTTTTGAAAATATTGAATGTATATTAATTCAAATTAAAGCAGGCAATTCAGTTTAGCATCAACTCTTACAAAAACTTTCATACAATGTTAGTATTATTCAACTTTTTAAAGACATTCATATTAATTAAAACCACTTACACTTTTGCACATTTTCATATAACTTCACCTTCTTTATCACATTGAAGCCAGCCATTCAGTATGGTGACAGCTTTTCAGAAAACCATAAAATATTTCACTTTTGTTTCATACATTTTTGGTGTTATTTAACATTTCAATGAAATATATACTAATTTAAACCATTCCCACTTTTACAACTATTCTCACTGCTTTACCTACTTCTTATGCATTAAAGCCAGCAATCTGGTTTAGCTTTAGCAATTTAGCTTTTCAGCCTTCACAAGCATTTTCTGCATTAAATGCATTTTCTAGTTTGGGTTCATCTTCTACCTATACTGTATGATCTTGCACTTATATAACCTTTTTTTCTACTTCTATCTGGTTATGTGATACTGTACCTGCCAAGGCCAGGAGGAGTGATGAAGGACCACTTCACCTCCCACCTCCAACTCTTCCTGCAGTGCCGCTCTTCTATAGACTGAGCTGGCACTGAGGCACAGAAGAAACTCATCAAAACATTATTTAAACATGGTTTGGCTTTCCTTTGTGTAATTTTTTTTATAGCTTCTAAGCATTTTTCAGCAGTGGATTATTTACAGTACAGCCTTGATATGTCTTACCTGTGGCTGTGAGAATGGTGAACAGCAGAAACAAAAGCATGACTTGCAGTGTCTCCACATTTCTAAATGCACTTTCTTTTATACCCTGAGCTGACCTTCACTTGATGTGCACCCTCTGCTGAGCTTGGCATTGGTCAGAGAGGCACCTGTGGTCCTTCTCAGACTTTATCACAGTTTGTGATAGTGTGTGACGGTGTGTTGCCACATCAACCTGGATTTACTGAAACATTAGAAGTGTTTCTAACAACCTTCAGTGCTGAACATTTATTTTCACAGTCTGTAGCCACACTTTAATTTAAGTAGTTGTATGCTACATAAAATCCATCCAGGAATTTGTATTTTTAGGTGAACCTTTATACATGTTTTGTTGCAGTGTGGGAGGACAGTTTGTAAAGCAAAAGAAATGTAACCTTCGCAATGACACACATAACTGTAGTTGCGTAAACTTTCTGAGAAATGAGCCATCACTTGTTGTTTAATTATGTTTATTTTTTGTAGGAAGACACCAGACAAATGAGGAATCACAGTAGATGAAAATGTGGTCGAATGCTTTCCCTGTCTTTGTGTGCTGCACCACAAATGACTCGTCCGTTTACATCATGATCTGGAAAAGAGAAGAAGCAAACAATGATTACACATCATATGCAACTGAAATACCACAAAAGCTATATCTATACTAGCATTCATATACTGATGAGTTTTTTTTATTGCTAGTGTTATTACATATGATAGTAATACATATCCCTAATACTGACAGAGTCCATCCATTCGATGTAGGCGGAGACACGGGTGAAGACGGTAGGCTTCTTGGGCGCGTTGCATCCCATTCCAGACACGAAGCTGGCAATACCGTGGACGTAGTATTTTCCATTAACAAGGCAGTTCAGAGGGCCGCCAGAGTCACCCTGAGAGGAACGAGATTAAAGAGAGCATCTTCAGTCTTGTGGACATAATGATTCAGTTGTGAATATAACATATAAATAACACCATAGTATTTTTATCTCCTCGTTGTTGTTTTTTTTAAATGTTTTTCCACCAACTTAATCATTCCACAGGTTAAAAAAAAGTCCCTTATAATAAGACTTTACAGTAGCATTTCACTAAGCGAGCAACTTTCCCAAAATATTTATTAATGTAGGAGGAGACTCACATTGCATCCAGCCTCGGCACCACCGCCACCACACACCATGGTGGTCTTGACTGTGCTGCCCCACCAGCCAGAGCTGCTACAGGTCTTGTAGTCGACCAGAGGAAGGTAGGCCTGCTTCAGCTGGGCAGACAGGCTGCCACCAGCTGGATAAGGTAATATTGGAAAGGTAAGATACATTGAGCTTCACAGAAAAGCATTAAAACTGACCGGATCATGCAGTCGACTTACTGGAAGTACGTCCCCATCCGGTAATGTAGCAGAGGTTGTTGTTGGGCAGAATCTGTCCGGAGGGAGGCAGAGAGCCCAGCTGGACGAAGGAGTTCAGGGTGGCCAGAGAGGACAAACGCAGCAGGGCGACGTCGAACCTGAGGTGGAGATCCATGGATCACACAGGGGGAAGCAAAACTAACTTTGTAAAGATACTACACTCCTTGGGGAGCACGCACCACTTCCCTAAGGTGACGGTCTTACCCCATCCCAGAACATACTTTGCCAAAGATATTTGGGAAAAGAGAGAATGGATTCCATTCAAAACATTATAACTTACTCAAACATGCGGATCGAAGATTCTTAAAACTGTATGAATGCAAGAAAAAATACAATCCTCACCCAGAAGACACTCTGTTGGAGTCCCATTTGGGGTGGATATAAACATTGCTGACTGTCATGATCTGCTCTCTGCCACTGTTGATGTTGAGGTCATGTTCACCGAGAATGACACGCCACGTCCTACTGCTGCAATGTTTAAAAAAAAAGAAGCAAAGAGAAGCACAATATTGTTTACAATCAAGGATTATTTGTGACTTAAATTATGCAATTGCAAGTCATCATAGCTTAATCAATTCTTATTTTCAGTAAACTAATGTAAAAAATAAATACAAATAAAGTAAAGGTCACAATATGCCATTTAATTACTCCTGGTTTTCTTTATTTAATTATTTCTTTGTATAGAGGCATTTCTTTCTTTCTACTAAAATAAATGAATGCCATTGGTATGTGACAGTTATAAACGAGGCTGTGAGATGTTTTCTCATGCTGGTGACATTTGGAAACACTGATATAAATCATACCTCTGTACTGGGATAAGAGCAAGTCAAAGTAATCACAAAAGGTGCACAAATGCACCCAATGCTCATACAGCCAAAGGATACTGTGTATATGCATATGCTGGAGTGAATCATTGTGTTACCTGTCCACACAGTGAGCAGCAGTCATAACCCAGCCTCTCTCAATCAGGGTCCCTCCACATGTGTGGTAGTAGCTGCTGCCAGATTTGTACTGAAGAGAAATCTATGGGGGGAAAAAACAACAGATTTATCTATAAAACACGAATAAGTGTAATTTGTGAATCCGATATGGTGGGTCCCCAAACATCATTTCATTTTCTCCTGAAACAGTGCATTTAGTTTTTGATTTTGTGTTAGAGTAGATTACCTGCCAGGGCCAGGAGTTGGGACTGGCCACCTCACCTCCAACAACTCTTTCAAAGCTGTCCTCCAGGTACCTGGGCTGGGGCTCCAGCTCAGCCAGCACTGGTTAAAAACATAAAAACAGAGGGCACGATTTATACATGTTGGCTTTCCACCTACAGAAAGAGGAAGAGAAATGCGGGCAGTGAGAGTGTACAGGCTCCTATGTATTGACTAAACAAAAAAATAAGTGACTGACTGGATGACAGAGAGAGTGACTGATATTGAATGAGACAGAAAGAGATCAATAGTGAATGGTTATACAGTGCTGTGTGTGCTGTCATTTTCTTACCCAGGGCTGCAAGACTTGTCAACAACAGAAACCTAAGCATGTCTGTAGTGTGTCGGAAAGTTTCTGCAAGGAACGAATGCTTGTCTCCTTCTTTTATACTTCAACCCGACCTTCGTTCTGGAAAAATGCAGCTGTGTTCTGTCTCACACAATGTTATCACAGTCGTTTACCACACACCTCCTGCGTTGACCATTGGAAAAGAACGACACGTAGACTGACAAATATATCACTGCAGGGCATGAGTCAGGGTGATTTAAAGGGCTTAGAAAGGTATTTATCTTGTTTGATAAACTCGACCACATCTATTTCTGGTGCTAGTTATGGAAAACTATGGAAAGGAAATTTGGCCTGAAGGGGAGAAGTTATCTGTTATTCTCACCAGTTTTCCAAAGTTTTCCAAAATGGTCTTTCAATCTATTTATGTATGTATTTACAAAAAGTTCATTGTTGTTATTTTCCAATATGAAACCTTAAAAAAATTGTCTGATGTAATAGAGTGCAAGTTTTTGAGAATATTTACATCACAAAATAATCTTGGCCCATTTGAACCAGCATGAATTATGAAGTAAGCATGGTGAAACATGTTCCTGTGCCATCTCTTGTCCCATGTGGCTCTCTTGAGAGGAAATAAAGAAAAAGAAGACAACGATACAAAAAACATTTTCTTTATCTACCGGTAAATCTAACAATGATGATTATGGAAACTAAAACAGGAATATATCCTTCAATATTCCTAAAACAGAATATTCTGTATGTTTGTTTTAGCAAATACTTTAAAACTCAGAAATGTATAGAAAAGTTCATACTCAAGTAAGTCATGTTCAAGTACTGAATAAATAAAGGGTGGAGTGGTGGGATTCACTTTCAGTCTAGAGGAAATGGGCTGTGGTTATATTCAGTTCCTGCATATTGACTGGATGACTTTTACTAGCATTTTCTCTCTTATTACTTACTGTAAAAAAATATATATATAAAAGATACGAAAGCAGTGCAACTGTTTATGAAATGGAATTTCTTCTTACATTTTTACGATTAAACTTTGAGATGTTTTTCAGTCAGGATCATTTTATTTATAAGATATAGAGCAGTTTGTGATTTGAGACAGAAGTCAAATTATATATCATTTTGTCTGTACTTAAAATACCATAGGAATATGAAAAAAAACAGGACAGTATCACAGCCCAACACTAGATGGGGCTGAAGACTAACAAACACACACAGTCTCTACTTGGCCGTAAAGGCATTTCACCTTTATTTTACAGGAGATAAACAGAGATGACACATTTCTGTTTCAACACCCGAATCTTCATAAAAGTCTATTGTAAATACAGATTTTGCTGTAATACTAAACTGAGATTACAATCATTTGAACACAAAGTCAAAATCTACATTCCCAACTGGAAAGATGTAAATCCAGTGTGAGAAGATTTATCTCTTCTACTTTGTTCTGACTTCTATGACATTGAACAGTTATACCGTACATGGACTACTTGATGATTTTTTTTTTGCACAGAACTTCTTGAGGTAAAATATATTAACACTTTTAAAAAGCCATTTGCTAGCTCTTAAATGCTGATATTTCCAACAATAGGTTTCTGACAATGGGAAGGCCTCTGATGTCTGTCTTTTATAAAGCAGTCCTAATTAGACGGAAAGTCATTAAAAGTGTATGGATTCTGGATTATTGCCTTATCAGCCTATTAAAGAGATAGCCGCGCTGACTGGTAATGGAGCTGGCCCCATGACACACATGGAAAAGGTCCTAATGCTGCAACACCTCCTGATCAACAGGGGCTGCACGCTATTTTCTCACAGAGTGTCTTCGTCCCCTCCGAACTCCTCGTGGACCCCTCTGCCACCCCAATCTTTTCTTGCAGAGGCATAAATCAAATGGGGAGATCAAAGACAGGAAGTGCTGGGGATGTGTTAATTAAAGATGTTTGCTCTTGATACAGCTTCCCCTCGTTAATGAATAGTCAATTTGGTTCCCATAAAGATGTCTCGCACACATGGGCAGGAAATTGAAGTTCCCAAAAAAATTAATGGGATGCACTGATTGGGTCTGTGATAGATTGTGATGCAGGGTTATCGCAAAGTAACTGTTGATTATGCCAATGTGACACTGTTTGAAAAGCTCAAACTGTTGCCATCGCAAAGCTAAAAGATTGAAACCCCATTAAGATTAGAAACTACTATTACTGTTAGTATACAGTTATTCATTCCAGCATATTTTGTTAATAGTGCTGCCATGTAATGCTGTGTGAGGCAAGTGAGTGAAGTCTTTTAAGCAATATTAATTGATTTTTTTTTAGCCATTTGAGGGCAGAAAAACTAGCTGTAAACACAACACTCACATATGCCCAGACATTTATTAAATATATCCTTAAGCTACAAACGTTTTGATTTGTAGAATGCTATTTCTACAGGCCTTAGTTCAACAGTGACCTTAGTTCAACAAAAAGGAAATTTTGATGGAGCCATGCTGTTTCTCATAAGGCCTTTGCATTGTTATTTCGGTCACTTACAAAACAATCCGTTCTTTCTTTCTTCATGGTGTTCTGGATTCCCAAAAAAAACAACTCATATCCTGAAACATATAACAGCCCTTTGTGTCCATAACCCTCTCTTGCTGTTGATGAGCATTTGTACTGTTCACCAAACAAACTTTTCGAAAGATAATAAATAACTGGGGAGGTTGAGTAATACAGCCATCAACAATTTCAACACCAGAGAAAGATGACAAGAACAAAAGGGCAATAAGGACATTTGGATTTTAACATTAGGACAAGAATCTCATTGAAATGCAGGGATGAAATGTCGGGAAATGAATCTCCTTCTGATCTAAGAGTGTAACACTGATACTTCTGCCTATATCTGTTTGTGGCTGTGGTGTTAGTTGTCAGTAAAATACTTTATAATGTGTGAGATTTTGCAGCTCTTAATGACAGCCGACTGGCACTAATCCACACACACTCTACAGGGACAGTCAGTGTATTAACACTTTTCCCAGCTGGCCGAGGAAATGTGTAAGGATGCATCAATGTTTCCACGTGCCTGTTGGGTGACAGCTGCAAAACTGATCTGCTGGTCTGTTTGCAACCTTTAATTGCAATTATACCCCAGTGAAAACAATCAATACATCCTCCCACTATACCCCCCCAACCTCCTCCCCTCCCTCTCTCTCTTGCTTCCTCACCAGCTTACTTTCCCTCTCATGTGTCCTTCCTCGCTCTGTTTTCAGTCTGCCTCTCTCTATATATCTGGCAAAAAGGTGCCATATAGGCTGTGGGGGTGATGTGGTTTATGGGGGGCAGGGACGAGTTGGTGCAGCAGCACATTAGATGATCTGCTGTGGCAACGAGTGCCCGATTGATCCTGTGGAGTACTGTTCATCCATCACCATCCTCCTGGTGCTGCTTTCCCCTCTAGCTGCTTGCCTTTTCCCTCTGCCCTGTTCCCCCTCTGCCCTGGTCTCAGCTGCCGCCGTGCTGCAGGGTCCTGGCCCACGGGTGCAGCAGTGATAGGGTCTACTGGAGTGGAAGAGGAGGCTGCTGCTTCTGGCGTCCCTCACTGAGTAATAGAGGGAAGAGGAAGGTGATTAAAAACTGACATACCATGTTGCGTCATCCTTGCCACACTGTGTGTGTTGGGCCATTAAAGGGCCTTCAGGAACTGGAAATGATAATTAAAAATTCCCGATTGAAAAAACTGGAAGAAATCACCTAACCCAACAAGAAACAGACAGATGAAAATAGCTTTAGTATGAACTGAGTATGGAATATTTAAATACGTGATTAAAATAAAAGTATGTATGTTGATATCGGTTTTAAAACGGACATCTAATTAAAACAACAACATACAGTACAGCAGTGACGGGAGCTTGTGCAGCTGTTTTATAAAGCATGTTTTTATTGCACTGCACATTTATACTTGTCAGCGGCTGTCAACATAATTATTCCCTAAGGGAAATGAGAGAAAATATCTAATGTCAATTAGCACAGTTTAACAGAGAAAGCGTCAGTTTGAATAAATGTGTTGTGATAACAGTAACTTGTTCCAATGTCCCAACGTGTCACTGCACAAATTGTTAAATTCTTTCATATCACTAACAAGTTTTCTTCACAATATGATAAACCGTCAAAGGTAACATACAGTATGAGTCATATATTTTACAGTTATGAATGTATGTGGTGAATTTATGCTGTTTGATTTTTAAAGATGATGTGAGTTTAAAAACACAGTTCTGACATTAAACTTCGTATTTCCAAATCTGTCGTGTATTCTGTCAATTACTTTTCTTTACCACTGACAACTGGAACCACAGAGAGACAGAGAGTGCAATCTTAGAACTTCACTGATCTGTGCAATATTACTTTCATGTATGACTACTGTCTACACAATGAGCGGAAGTTAGAGAGAGTAGACAATTAACTTGGACCTCTAATAATTTTGAAAAGTCAAATAAGTAAATTAAGTTAGAATGGTGAGTGTATGGATGGTCACAATGTTGTTCTTGCTCCTGTATATAATACAATACTGTACTCAAAAATACATGATCACTCCCTTCATGATTAACAATGTTTTATTATGGGGCGCCTGGGTAGCTCACCTGGTTGAGCGTGCGCCCCATGTACAGAGGCTCAGGCTTGATTCAGACCTGCGGCCCTTTGCTGCATGTCATTGCCTCTCTCCCTCCCCTTTCAAGACTTCTCAGCTATCCTATCAAATACAGGCCTAAAATGCCCAAAAATTATCTTAAAAACAAACCATGTTTTATTATCAGACTTGATGCATTTAAAAGATTTGGATTTATATTATGATATAAAGCGAGGCAGTGTTACACCCTAGCCTACGGTGAACTAATCTTGTTGGTGCAGGATGCAAAGGTTTTTCTTGTCCTCTCCTTGACTGGTACACTCCGATATTTCATCTGGTTTCACCGAATACAGATGCTGATCCATTCTTAAGAGTAGTGGAGGGCTTTACTCAGCTCTTGCCTTTATTTCATTCTGTCCTACAGAGCTAACAAAATGAGTTAAAGCTATTGATTGGGGCCCACGTGGCCAGCCAGCTGCTTGGTAAATCATAAAAAGGGAATCTCAAAATGTCTATATCAAGAATATTCCTTAGGTCTCCTTAGTAATTGTGTTGAAAAAGTTCCTTGGCATTTCACATGTGCGATTTTAATACCGGACTTAAAAATCCTGCATTTCAATATTCATTCACAATAAGTATCCCTATAAGCACTCTTAGTGGTCAGCTATAAAAAGTAATTGCTGCCGATTTAATTTTCAATTATCTCCTCAATAAAAACGAATTCCTTTCGTGTCATATTATAGACTAGGTGCCCATTTTGCTAAGCTCATATCTCGCACATGCAGTGGCACAATACCATTTACTTTTGCCTTTCTCTCAAGTACAGCAGAATACTGTGCAGCAGACCACAAATAAAATAAGAGACAGAGACAATGAGGGGGTGTGGGCGGGTTAGATTGGAGCCGGAATGTGAATATTTAATTAGTTGTCAATGAAAAGAAGTCATTAGGATTAATTTCTACTTAAGGCTAATTTAAATGTTCTTTCGCACTCCTCATTAGGGTGGAAGTCTGTGTGGAAAGGACTGAGGTGGAGTTCCCATGCTGTGGCGTAATGGGGCTTCAGCTGTGGACATTACTCAAAACGGTGTAGCAGTAACACAAGTCATCACCAAATACGCAGCGATTAGCAACGATTCTTAGCAGCATGTTTTGCTCATGAAAAATATAAAGAAGTCATTTGATCATTAGCTTACCTTTTAAAATATAAAAAAGCCTACATGTAGCTGTGTTGTTCTGGACATTAGTAGTGAAAAAGGATCTGCCTTCAAGCCAAAATGCTTGCAACAGCGCATTAGCTGAAACATTTCACTGGTTTTGCCAGCCGCCTAGATTTGTTAAAATGTCAACACAGTAAGTGCAAAATAAGTGTAAAATTCTTGCATAACCAGCTCCCCAAATATCTCATGGCACTCATCATAGGTCGAGGCCGAGGCTATAAGTGCACAAAGTTGTGGATGATGATTCTAAAACTTTTTTTTTTCCAGTGGCAGAGAATCAATCTTGCAGCAGAAAGACCTGATGCTGTATTGACCTGAAGACACTGATGAATAACCCCTCTTCAGACACAAGCAACCACTCTAAGAGGGGTAGAAATAGCAGTGATAAGATGACATTACCTTCTGTCTCACAAATTGCATTCCACCATGTCCATCTGTGCCAAGCAGACACTGATATCAAAGTGCCTTAAGATATAATGGCTAGGCCTTTTAGCAATAGCTCCAAATTCCTCCTTTAGACTTAATTACCAAAAAGGCGCAAGTCAAACTTGACAATCAAAGCAAGAATGACACTTTGCAGGCAATTTCCTTACTTGGCACTTGCCGACATGAAAAATAGATGCATGAAGGATTGTAAACTTCCTGCTGAGCAAAAGCCTGGCATGATTTGCTCTTGGATTCACTCAGGAACAGATAACAGTTTACAAGGCCAGGAAAGTTGAGAAGCATTACCCTTATAAAGTTGCACATGCCTCAGTAAAACATCACTTCATACAAAGGTGAAGGTATCTTGGTAAAATGCATCACAAAGAGCTGTGGTGCAATTGGGGGTATCAAGGCCTTGACTGATAATGCTCATTGCCCAGTAGGCTAGTATGCATCTGTCTGGGCTGGAACCTGCAGATACTCAATAGGCTCGTTTGAGATGAGCCAGATCTGCGCAGAATCGATCACCGGTGATCGCCGCCCAATGCATGCCGGTTAGATTTGTGTCCTACTTGATCCCGACTTGCTCTGACGTCATGCACACGTGGGCAACAATAATCTTACGAGATCAAGGTGGCCGCAGTTTTTAGAGCCAGGCGCCGCAGTTGCTCTCCACCAACTGCAAGACACAGGCGGACCCAGGGCATGCTGGGAAACGCTGGCCTCTCAGCTGATCTAACAGCTGATTGGTTCAGAATCGACTCAACATGATGACGTTTTATATAAACTTTTTATTGATTTTGAATTGGAGGGATTTTAACTGCGATTTGTCTGATTTAAAAGCTTAGTCTGTACAGAACACATGTTGTGTGACTGATAGTTATGTTTAGAAGTCAGAGAGACTAAATCTGTTCAGATTACAGATCATCTACAGTCTGTTGTTAATTCAAATCAGCAACAGATCACATGTAGAGCATTTTGACAGCTACTCTGTCATAATAAAAACAACTAGAGACTTGTGTACAAGCTGATATATGGGTCTGATGACATTTTATTAAATCGGAATCGGACCACAGTGTTTCTGTCACTTCCTGTTCAGCCTGAAGGCTGCTGGAAACGGCTGGAAACTGTCCGACTTGAGACCGGATTTTTGTGCCGCCTGCTCTCGTCCACTTTACAGGCGAGGCGCAGTTCATCTCGAACAAGCCTATTATTTGATCTAAAGACCATCTGTCTATGAAGACCTTGTCTGTCACCTTCTGATGATGTCATCCTCTGGCCCAGCGCCAAGACAACAGTTGCTTGGAAGCAGGTTTAGGTGTGGGCTGGAAACAGGCTCAAATCAACAGGGTCAAGAGCCTCTTGCTCCCTCTGTGTCCTGCTTGCCCAATTATAACTAAAGAGACTTGTCAATGGGACCCCTGAGTGTATTTATATTCCTTGCCAACTCCCACTGAGTTGGTTGGCACACTACGTAGCCTTGGCCAAAGTAAAAGCCAATCTGCATGGAGTGAGCTGAAAGGAAAGGAGGACACAAGAGAGAAGAGAGGGGAGGAGAGATTGGATAATGTTCCCATGTGTGTTGACCTACTCTCACCAGTGAGTGTGTGTGTGTGTGTGTGTGTGTGTGTGTGTGTGTGTGTGTGTGTGTGTTTTCCAAATGAAATATTAAAGGAGACTCAACCTCACAAAGTGTTATGGAGATGAACCTCTTGTTGCACTTTCCATATAAGTACTCTACCATTCTCCATATTATCTGTCTATCTATTTATCTATCTATTTATCTATCTATCTATCTATCTATCTATCTATCTATCTATATAATATGCTGATTGATATTGAAGCAGTTCGCATTATATAACAGCTGATATGTATTGATAAGAAAATAATGAATATGATAACTGTGCTTTATTTAGAGCTTAACAAGATATTTAGGGTTGACAGTAATGGTAACCGCGATTTGCCGTTTTCAGTCCCCGCGACAGGCAGTCTGCGCTTTTACCTCAGTGCGGCCTGTTTGTACATACCTCTTTGTAAAATGCTTTTACGCACGTTGCGAAACAAATACGCCTGAACTGGGCCCAAAAGCGTTAGTACAGCTGGCCCAGATACTCAAAGGACCATAAATGTGCTCCTAGCTACTGCCAAAGCTCCACCAGACATCCAATCTATCCAGCAAAGAAACAGAGTCTGACAGTGGCTTCTCATGGCTGGTTGCTCTGACTACCAGCTCTACATTGCTGTTCATGCTACAGTGAGTGGTGGTAAACCAGTCTCCCCTTTGTCCCCTGACCAATGCAAACCTCACACAGTCATTGCTCCCTCACTCCTCTGTTGCATTTTTTTTTAATATGCTTGGAGGGAGAGTTCAAGCTGAATTTTAGGGTTACCTTTGAGTTACCTTTTAATGTGGTTACTCAAAGTTTAAAGTATCTTTATGGTCCCTTCCAGGGAAATTGGTTTGCAGCCAGGATTGATACAAATAACACAAAACACCTAAACAACACTGATGGACAACAACAAACAGGACATAGTTTACAAAGTGGTTCAGTAGGAGGTTGTTCAGCGTCCAGGTCAAAGTACAAGTAGGCTAATAATCTAAGCAATCTTTGAAATTTGCAATCTAGAGACAACAATTAAATACTATCTACTAGACGTGTGACGAGATCTCGCGACATTAAACGTGACGAGATTTCTCGTCAAGGTGAAAAGTGTCTTGCAATATCAGTTCAAGTACAGGTGCAGAGCAGCAGCCTTAATATTAGCATAGAAAATCACCCGGCCGTTCTCCAAAGTTGACTCAGAGTTTACTTTTGCAGAGCGATAGTGGAAGAAAAAAGCTGCCTTTAAAACCAATTGTTAGAATGTTATAGAGTACCTCCTCTCTCTCTCTCTCTCTCTCTCTCTCTCTCTCTCTCTCTCTCTCTCTCTCTCTCTCTCTCTCCCTCTCTTGGCCGAGACACACACGCGTCTTCAGCGTGCAGTTCACTGTGGCGCTGCAGACCACTCTCTTTCTCTGTTAAAATGAGTCGGGAAGCGGACAGCAAAATCTAACTTTACTTTTAATGATATTAGACAAGGGGAAATGTTCTCCCTTCGTCCTATAATGGTCATAAACCGATACTAGAGTAGCCTAGCCTACTTTCTTGTTTAGTCCTGCAATTAATAAAATGCAGAGGAGGAGAAAATAGCATCTGTCTTCACAAAAATCATCTGTTGAGTGTTTGATAGTAATTTATTTGTTTTTTAGAACGTAATCAATGTGAAACAATATTAAAACTAGAACTGCAAGCAGTTATGACGGGGTCCAAGCCTCCCCGGCGCGAGTCGCCCCTGATGACACGCGGAGCCCACAAAAGCGGAGCTCACAAAAGCGGAACCCACGACAGCGGAGCCCGCAAAAGGAGAACCCAAAGCACGACGGTGGCGAGGCAAAAGTCAGGAAATTTCACTAAGTGCGAGTTTCAAAAGTCTGTAGTGAAATGCAATAGAAAATTTCCCATTCATTGAGTAAAAGGCCAAACGCTTCTACCTCAATTATAGCGCCTTCTAAAGGCAGATCATCACCAAATCTGGTATAGAGCCGCAGAGTTCCATGTAGAACAATAATCTCAAGTTTTGTGATGATAGAGATATCATCATCACAGAGATATTGCTATTGCAAATTTCCCATTTAAATGCATTGACTTGTTTGCCAAAATGCGTCTATGTTCATTATAGCGCCCCCTAATGGCTGATCTTCACAAAATGTGGTACAGAAGCTCGGAGTGGGATGTCAAACAATAATACCAAGTTTTGATCTGATACCTATTACGCCGCCTTCACACTGGCAGTTGAAATCAGCTCCGATACGGCTTCGAAACGACCAGAAGTCATTCATTTCCTATGGAGATTCGCAGACCGCATGCGAATGGGTCCGAACCTGGTCCGAACAAGTGCGGTGCGGAAAAAATCGTGTCAGTTGGTCATCCGGATGCGTTAAAAAAATTTAACTCTTGCGACAGGCTACGGACAGTTCCTATCCGACAATTCCAGCGGAAGTTAGCGTGCTATGTTACTGATAAACAAACCTGCTAATGCTAATTGGTTAGCTAGCAACAGACATCAAACTATTGACATTATACCGCTATATCACATTTATCCGACGTGACATGTCAACGTCCTGGGCAACTTTTCTCCACGCAGCAGCCTTTCTATTTATAGCTGTACAAGAGAGGTCAGAGAGAATCGTACATTCAGACACTTATCAGTCGTTCTAGTCTCTCTGCCATTTTTGTGAGTCGCTTCCGAAGCTTTTCAACTGTGTAGTACGACATCCGCTGAGGGCATATTGCGTATTACAGAGCTGATTTCAACTGCCAGTGTGAAGGCGGCGTTAATTTGACCAAGATATGTTAAAGTTTGTGTTTTGTGGCTAGCTACAAAAATTAGTTTGATTGTAAATTGTGCATACTTTAACGTAGCAAAATTCTTTTGATAACTTTTTGTCACGTCCAACTGGAGATGTTATGTACCATATTTTGTGGAGCTCGGTTGCACGGCCTAGGAGGAGTTCAAACAAGTTGGTATGTGAGGTCCATGAACCATTGTACATCTACACTGTAAATTTGAAGTTGCTTACATTAATGTAAGTGGTGAATCCAATGTTCGTAATATTTGTTGGGGAGCCCCAGAGGGTCATGGCAAACAAGATTCTAAAGTTTCAGGTTGTTAGCATTAATTTTGACCGAGATATGGCAAAGTTGGTGTTTTCGTAGCTAGCTACAAAAATTTGTTTGTGCGTAATTTGCGCAATTTTTATCAGATAATAATTCTTTTAATACATTTTGGTCAGGTCAGTCTGAAGATGCTACCTACCAAGTTTCGTGCAGTCGGTCACACGGTCTAGGAGGAGTTAGAAAAAGTAGGTTTGCGATAAATCGTGATTTTTTGCGTATAAAAGTCTAGGCGGAAATGTGCGTGGCCACGAGATTCATCTGAATTCAGGAAACGCATGGATATGTGTATTTTTAGGGAAGGAGTTATAGAGCCAAACGTGTATCTCTGCCACTATGTACTGTTTAGGCTGTAACATCTGTTTTACGTGGAGAAAAATAATAAGAAACCTTAGGAAACCAATAGGGTTCCACAGCCCTGCTGTGCGAGCGGCGTAGCTTTGCTTGGACCACTAATAAGCTTTATTACTCTCTGTCTACTGTACAATGACAAATTCAAGTACAAAACATTTGGTCTCAACTACTGCCAGAAACGCTTAGTTATGTTGTGACCTTGGTTCTCTGAGTGAAAAGACTCTCTCTCCACCATACATATGGAATAAATAACGGTGTAACTGTTATACAGGAAGAAGCCAGTCATTTGAGTTCATTGCAAAACTTTTCAGTGCTTGGTTTTCATTTTGTGACTTTCGATTTCTGTAAAATAGTGTTAAAATCTTGTCTTATCTCGATATCGTGAACCCAATCTCGTGTCTCATCTTGTCTCGTGAGCTGGGTGTTTCGTCACACCCCTACTATCTACCATTTAACATGTGAATGGCAGCAGCGACAAAGGAAACCTTATATTTTTTGGTCCTTATAACAAGCGCTCTAAAACAGTTCAAAGTCTGACTGCTGGAGAGTAAATTTTCCCAAATCCACTAAATAGCAGGACAGAGCTGCTATATTTTTCATAAACTCTATAGCATCTTGGCTCACACACAGGTCTTATATAATTATAATCATACAAAATAATGTATTGATTTTATTTCATGCTCTTTGGAAGGAACTTTTGCCATATATGCTAATGTTTGCGGCTTACATTAGATCAGATAAACACACTAATTAATCCATTTTTGTTTTTAGAATAGTAAAAAAATGCCTAGTTTTGGTTGTTAACCTATGATTGGACAATCATTGGTCACTCTTTTTGTACAGCTTTCTTTCATACTTCAAGCTAAAATCAGCTTTACTTTAAATAGCTGATGAGTACCATGTGCAAAGGAGGCTGTTGACGTCATTGTTTTCAACTGCAGCAATGTAAGAAAAAAACAAAGAGCACAGACACAGGGAACTTTTAATGTGTATGCTTTTTATATTCATATGTCTGTGTGGAAGCGCACATTAAGGGCTAGCTGTCGTTAATGCATTTTCTTCCTTCAGTGCTTTTCTGCTTTGTGAAAACATCCCTCTTCCCCACTCACACTCGTCTCTTGCATTTAAATTCCCTATCAGTAACTGTTTTTCTCAACAAACAAAAATTGGAAGAAAAAAAGGCCTGCATTACTCCTGTTTTATTCCTATGAGACTTAAAGGTCCCATGACATGCTGCTCTTTGGATGCTTTTATATAGACCTTAGTGGTCCCTAATACTGTCTCTGAAGTCTCTTTCCCGATATTCAGCCTAGGTGCAGAATTACAGCCACTAGAGCTAGTCCCACAATAAGCTTTCCTTAGTATGTGCCATTTATGTGTCTGTAGCTATTGAGGAGGAGAGAGGGGGGGCAAGGTGGAGAGTGGGGGTGTGGCCTTGACCAACTGCGACTTTGTTCGTTTGGAAGCCATGATGTCTCTCTCTCTCATGGGTGGGCCAAATACTCTGGGCGGGCAAAGCAGAGAAAGGGGAGGTAACCTTGCTGCTTATGAGGTCATAATTCCAGATCGGCCCATCTGAGCTTTCATTTTCTTAAAGGCAGAGCAGGATACCCAGGGCTCAGTTTACACCTATCGCCATTTCTAGCCACTGGGGGACCATAGGCAGGCTGGGGGAACGCATATTAATGTTAAAAAACCTCATAAAGTGAAATCGTCATGCCATGGGACCTTTAAAGGTGCTCTAAGTGATGTTGGGTGGGCTTTTTTTTTTTGTGGAAATATAAATTGGTTTGAGTGTTTTTTGTTGTTTTTTTTGGGGGGGGGGTTATATATTCAACAACAACAAAACGGATGCGTGAGATAAAGCTGTTTTCACACATACAGGTAATTCACTTCTCATTCCTCGCTAAAAGTTCAAATCATTTTAATGTTATTGCGCAACCTTGCCCCTATTTTCACCTGTTGCTGAGTAACGTACGTTAACATCCCATGGTCTCTTGAATGTAGCATACCTGTAGCAAGCTGGTAGCAAGCTCCTTCGTAGCGATAAAAACAAACGTTGAAGCGGAGCTCCTTGCTACAGAGCGGCGATTGCAAGTTGTTTAAGCCGCTATAGACCTCCGTCACAGCTCGGTTGTATCAGCGGCATTTGGTAGATGTGTTGAGCCGCAAAAGAGTTCCTCAACACCGGCTCTGGTGCCCCGCATGGTGCTCCTTCAGGTCAGCGGTAGCTGGTGGTTCAGTTACCGAGAATAGGTGACTCTCAGCCGGGGACACAGCACCGCGAGCTGCCGATCATTTCGACGGAGATTACGGTTAAGTAAGTAATGAAACGACTGGTTAAGAAAATAATTAATGTTAGTCTCTGTCGCTGCCATGTTGTTTGAGTATCTCTATGGGATCAAATTGTAACGCGCGGGGGGAGGGCTGAGCCCGTTCGGAGCTACGGGAGCCCAGAGGGGAGCGTCGGCGGATGTTAAGGAGAAAATCGATTTTTCATTTAAACAAATCCACGTTATCTACACATTCGAGTTAATCGATAAAATCGATTTATCGCCCAGCCCTAGTGCCAATACATGGAAATATGTTCATAAGCAGGCCTGGACAGCAGCAAAGTTGAGGCAGAGCTGTACCAAAGAGCCGCCTGCAAAGAAAGCTGCACCGGAAAAACAACTTTGTTAGAGAGGCCTATTCATCCAGGTACTTCTGAAGAGCATTACACTATCATATTCATCAGAATAATGTAAATGGATAGAAGTATCCACTCAGTATGCTACTGCAGCATCATTGTAGCACTGACAAACAACCATGATAAAAGTTTAATTTAGGTAAGCTTACATCTCAGCTCCTGCTATCAAAGTGTACCTCAGTCATTTAATATCTACTGTAATTTCAAACCCATGTGTGCCGCACAATGTCTACCCAGAATTCACATCACCTCACTGGAACAGAGCATGGCTCATCTTCCCAGCACTGCTGATCAATATAAGATGCCAGCTTTATAGATTATCTGACTGCCACATTGTCACAGTCAATACTATGGCAAATGGCAATTATGGACGCATTATGAACAATTTCATGGGTGAGCTCCCCTCGCCTCTTGGCAATATGGTTTCTATGACAGATTTGGCACTGGCATTCTTGCGACACATCTGCCTTATTGCCTGTGTTTGGCTCACTCACTCACTCTGACATATTTGGATGTTCCATTCAGTCAACTACAGAGAATTGGTCAGGAGAGAAAATAGATTTGTTTAGGGATTTGTGTGAGCCTGTGTACAAATGTGTGTATGCGTGCACTCATGTATAAACATGTGTGAATGTGTATGTGTTGTATGTGCATGTGTGTACACAATATGTATGCAGGCACTACGGTATATGTGTGCATACACAAGTATGGATATGCGTATGTGTGTTTGTATTTGTGGGAAAATATACACCTGGACCTACAAACAAACAGTATGTGTTGAGTTTCTGTGTACAATACAATTTGTGCATTTGTGTACTAATATGTGAATGTGAGTGTCTATACAGGAGTGTGTCAGTTGCACTTATGAGTAGTTGTACAGTATGGTGTGTATTGAACCTAAAGCAGTAACAATATTTATCTGTGAACTTTAAAAACTGTTAGTTATCTTCTGTGAGCAGTTTGATTTTCTTCCAGGAAGTGGACCCATCAGTGCTAAAGTACTTCTTTTTTTTAATCATTTTCATTCCTGTCCCTTAAGAATCTGTCACTACACAGAGTCAATGTTTACAGTTTTGAATTTACTCCAGGATATGGCACAGAACTAGGGCTGGGTGATTTGGAGAAAATCAATCATATTACGATATTCTTGACCAAATACATCAATGTTGATATTGCCACGATATTGTAGCGTTGACAAGTGGTGCTTTAACAAAATATTTTCACAATAAGATTTTAGATAAATAATCATCAATAATGTGGATATAATGACTAAGTGGGTAAAGGTAAATAATAAAACAGCTTGTAAGTCTGGTAAGTTCAGAAAGTTACATCAATTCACTGAAATGTAGCTTTTAAAACCAGGAAAAGACAACTCTTATGTCATATTACATTTCCAATACGATATCTACCCTCATATATCGATTTCGATATAATATCGGTAATTTTGATATATTGCCCAGCCCTACACAGAACTCCATATTTTTTAGTTTAAAAAAATCTCCTTCTGAGCAATGTTGTTGTGTTTTCTGAATTGTCCCCAAGAGCAATAAATAACAATAGGCTTTGAAAAAGCAGCGAAAAAATCCGTCATTAAACTGCTGTAATCCCGTAAAAATGCTCACCAAACTGCCTGGCGGTCTGCTTGGAAAGAACCAATTAAATGCCTCCTTGCCCTGCTGCATACTCTAGCCATTCCGTGTGTACGAGCTCCCCAGAGATACTGAAAGACTGCTGGAGAATGGAGGAGAAAACTCTGTTTGCTTACCAGTGAATGAGACATTAAGTAGTTTTAATGAGTAAAATTGCGGTCTTACCTTTCTCCACTCTGCTCTGAAGCAGCGGAGCCCCAAGAGGTTATGCTCTTTTATACTGAAATTAAAGAATATTGGGAAATGAGTGGGATGATTATTATTTGTAATAAGTGGCGGTTTTAGTTAAAAGCCAGTAGTTGTATAGCAGTATAATTTCGCGCTTAAGTTTAACTTAACGCTTAAAGCTTAACTTCTTAACTTAGCACCTTCGCGCCAATTGAACATTTTGGACAGTGAAGTTGGAAAAAGAAGTTGGAAAAAGAAGCAGGACAAGGATTAGCAACTTAATTTATCAGGATATACCTCTATATTTAAAAAAAAAAAATGTCAAAGGTAAGTCAATATTAAAGGCATGCAGTTATTTTATGTAGGCCTAATATATAAATAAGTAAGAAGAATGAAGTAAACATTACCCTAGCTACATTTTAACATTCATGGCACTGTAACTAGTTAATGTCAACTTGTGCTTTTGTAGCTAGTAGCTAGTGTGATTTTGTGGTAGCCAAAGTGTAGGCTATCATGTGTAACATTACCGATAGGCCGATAATTTAGTTTGTAATTTGTTCGTTTTTTTTTAATATTGACCTAGCTGAATTTAACATTTACTAGCCGCTATGCTACTGCCATTCCATTAGAATTTAAACCGTTATAGTACGGATTTTCCGAAGCTGTTCTCAACGGGCGGATAACCCGTTGTTTGAGCCGGTATATTGCTGAAGTGACACCAACGTTGGACTTCGTCACCTGGTGTAAAACACAGAGCCTACCTATCCTATCCTGGCTCTCTCCTGTTGGGGGCGAATTTAATTGATCCCATCAAACCGCGACCACCCCTGAGGTGGTTTCCCCTTAATTCATAACGCTGAGCATTTGGAGCCGTAATTGCCTCTGTTTGCCCAGGTAGCTAGTCCTACACATATGTTTTTCCCCGAACACTGTAAATCAAGGATAAACCAGCGGGAATTCAAGTGAAACCGGAGTAAGTATCCCTGCATTGTTGTGGAGGCACCTCGGAGGAGGGAATGGATGCAAGCGAGCAGAGGCGCACCGAGGCAGCTTTCTGACAGACCCAGCTCCTCTGTGATGCAGCTGTTTATGCTGGCTGTGAAAAAACCCAGAACACCCCGACGACTGCTTCTAAAACGCTAACAGGCGAGAAATCGGCTGCTATATTTTTTATTGTGCACGTGTTGGGTTTGTATGTGAAGAGCTGGGAAAGCGTAGTCAGTGTAGGCTACTCTGCCGTACACAGAGAGAGAGAATATACCGCCGCTTTGATTTTCTCATTCAGATTTCCCTGCTTTTCTCGCAGATTTACGTGTTCTGTTTTTTTTTGTAGACCTGCTCAGGGCTTTTGCTTTTGATTTTGAGCGTGGAAGCCAAACATCAACTCGGTAATATCACAGAAGTGTGCGAGGAGAGGACAGCGTTGGCATCTATCCATGCGCGCTCCACACCGGACTATTTATGATGGAACTGTGACCCCAGCCCAGGTACTGCACATGCTTTCCCCGTCTATACTTTCTTCGAGTGTTTTCATGTAAGGACTCGGTATTTTGAGGATATATTGGGTAAAATGCTCTGAATGTCGGGGTATTTTGCCGGCTGTCAGTGACGCAACATCTCACACAGGCTGCATGAGAAATACATGCGTAGAAGGGCGTGAACTTGCAGCCACTAACATCCTTCCCATTAATAAAGCGTCTGTTTATCTGTAAAGCCAGTTTCCTTCGTTTGCAATCCCATAGCCTTCATTCATCTAAACTCATCCCGGGGACGTAATGGATCTCAATGCGGACTCGGAGGAGATGGACTACAAGGAGCCGGTTCCTATTGAAGATTTCGCCAGCAGGTCCACGCTGCATGGCATCTCGCACATGTTCACTTATGAGCGGATGTATATCAAGCGCAGCCTGTGGATTTTGTTCTTCCTGAGCTCCTTGGGTTTGCTGTTGACGGTGTGTGTGGACCGGGTGCAGTTATATTTCCAGTACCCCCATGTCACCCAGCTGGACGAGGTGGCGACTTCCACGATGGTGTTCCCCTCTGTCACCTTCTGCAACCTCAACTCCTTCCGCTTCAGCCGGGTGACGCGCAACGACCTGTACCACGCTGGGGAGCTCCTGGCCATGCTCAACGGCAGGTACTGTGTGTGTGTGTGTGTGTGTGTGTGTGTGTGTGTGTGTGTGTGTGTGTGTGTTTATGTGTGTGTGTGTGTCTCATTTCCAGGTACTTTACCTTTAGGGCTGCTTGTTGCCTACAATAGCTCTGTATACATGATGTCAGTCTGCAAGCCTGAGGCCAGCAGACATTTCCTAATATTGGATTTCCTGACATTCAGTAACACACCTCACCTAATAGTCTGTTTCTTCTATATGTTAAAACAAACCAGTATTCAGCACACAGACTCTCAAACAGACACACTTTCTGCTTGGAAGATAAGGTTTTGCCTCAGGGAAACTTATCTGTAAGGGGGATTTAGCAGTTGTTGATTTAGGATTTGATTGTGTCCTCTGCTCATCATGAGATAACAGTCACAAGATTGAAACATTTAGCTGAAACTGTACATTTTCATTTCACTGTAGTTTTCTAAAAACTGAACCATTCTTTATTCCAATAAAATGAATTGAGAACCATTAAATCACTAAATCCCTCAACCCACTGACTAAATACCAAAACTCCCTACATTTTTTGTAAAGGGAAGTGCTGATGCTTTACTTTGTAGCAGTTTAAATCTACAAGGTACTAGTGAAACTTTGGTATTCTATCAAAATAACATTTTTAGTTTTCAGTAGCCTCGTGGAAATGTTAACCTTCGTTTTACTTTGATGTCAGAATTTTCTCAGGTGAAAGCTTCATACACATGGAAGTGCAAAGCAGTGTTTTAACACCTGTCTCACTGGTCGTCGCTGTTAGGCCACCAGGAGATGTTCAAACAACATGGACAGAGCATGCAAAACCTTTTAAGGCTCTCAGTGAATATGAACTTGAACTGACCTTAGCCTGAGGTAATTCAGAAAAAAAGGGTACAGATTGAAGGTGTTTCTAAAAAGCAGTTAAAAGACTCAACATCATAGTTTGTTATTTAATAATGTAGTGATAATGCAGATCTAGTCAGCTGAAAGCCACACTGCACATAAGCTGCTGTATTTATGAAACTATGCAACAACATGAAATACACCCCAACCATCAATCTGTTGAAATATGGCGATACCATCAGGCTTTCCCCTCCCTTTAGGCTTAGGTGCAGCACCTAAGCCGTTTTGGGCACTACCTAAGCTGAATGAATGTAGAGCTGCAAAGGTTAATCAATTTACTATTCATTAATAAGTTGTCAAAATTTGTATTTTCTTAATTGAAAAACCTAACATTTTATTAAGGGAGGACCCCTAAACCCCACGCCAAATATGTGTGCCAAAGTCTTCCACAAACCTAGGAAAAAACACTGTACCATATTTGGTAATTAAAAAATGAGAAGGAACACATTTTATCACAGGTCATGTGAACCCCCAGGTAACAGATAATGGATGAGCCGTTTCTAAGTGGTTAATATAAGATGATGAAAGAGAAAATGCCGCTGGTGCAATTCCTTGCCTCATCATTTTACAGTTCATGTGATATGAATATCTCAATATTGGATAAGCAGACAAGTAGATTTTTAAATCCCTTGCTGACAAAGTGTGGAGAGACGTGTGTGTGTGATTCACAACTGCCTTTCCCTCCCTTGACACTTGTTGCTTTCTGCTCTGCTTTGATCATTTAGTCTTTCGGCAGCCATGACAAGCTCACCGTTGACTGTTGAAACTTTTGACTTTAAATTTCTTCACTTTTTCTGTTCTGTGCCACTCAGCTTATTCTGATCACGTTTACCAGTGCAATACAGGTAACTGCTATAACTATCCTTGACTCTGTATTCACAGATGTAGCTGTTAAATTCACAAAAACACAGTTACTGCAAAAATAAAAGATCTACTACATACAAACACGTCTAAATATAATCTTGAACACATTAGTCAGTGTATTTTTAGCATATTGATCCACACAGCTCTGCAGCCAAAGGCACAGTTGGATAGTAACCTACCTCTGTGGTACATGCTAGAATGACATAAATCCAATTATCTGTTGTCATACTGAATGTCGTTGCTCTGTGACCTCTATATACATCCATATTACAGGTGATAACCTTACAGGAAAGCAATAGATTCCATTGCTCGGGGCTGCAGTACTAGTGCTTTGTATGGTTTAAATTTCAACTAGTGTGCCTGCATCCTACGTGGATGTGTTTCTTCGTGTTTGTACTGTCAGCTGTAATGCCAGACCATTGAAATAGACAGGCTTCCACCTCTTTTTTTTATTAGTGCAAAATAAGCCAGCTTTCTTGTATGGAGTGAGATGCACCTGAAGAAATAAGGACAAAAACACTGAATGAACAAGAGAGAGGAAGCACAAAATTAAAGCTGTGGCTTTGCTCCAAATGACTTTGGAACGTGCTGACTTTAGATGGAGAGAGGGGACTGCAAGCAGAGGCAATTAACTTGTGTCTCGTAAGCTGTGTGATGAACAAGTCTTTATCCTTGTGTAATTAGCGCTGTTTGTTAAGCTACAGAGTTGTCCCGCTGATTAACACCACTGATCCATTTGGCCTTGGCGGAGACATCCCCTTACTTTTTGCCCACTCAGAGATTGGTACTTTATGTGACGTTTTCTTTAAACCTACATTGTGTAATTTTTTGAGTTGATTCTTAGTAAAAACCCCTTTGTTCTTTCACAAATATGTGCTCATTCATGTGTAATTACTTCCTCCAACTAATCAAAGTATTCTCGTAAGCATAGAATTTGCCATTCAGAATCATTCATAATACATACGAGAGACTCGCTTGAATGACGAAAGCCATGTAGCGAAGTTAAAAAGAGAATTAAAACGACAACGCGACAGGCAAAGCAACAAGACCAAAGTTAATGTTGGAGTGGCTAGAACAGCTGCGTGTAAACGATGGAGAGAGCTAATTTCGGGTTCGGCCAATGTAGGAGTTAAAAAGCGCTCGGAATGGGAAGGGCTAGAAAATCATATTAAGTTGGTTGTCATATACAATTTCACCGATAGATGGAAGAAATTCTTACACAATGTAGCTTTAAAGATGGCAAGGGAAGCTTTGTTAATAGGTCTTACTCTAACAGTCTCACAGCCGTAGAGTACTACGTAGAAAAGTACTGTGTGATAAGGACTTCGAAGGTAAAAACTAAGGTATTGGAAACAACTTGAATCTAACTTTTCAATAAAAATGTTCTTAGGGTTTTCCTGTAGACCCTGCTTTAAAATTAAACGTTGATTGGGTGGAAAACATGCCAGTGGTAAGCGTCTTCATATCAGGCAACACGCTGTGGGTTTTGTCAGAAAATGGCAGAAGAAAGACAAAGTGTCGAGCAGCTGTCTCTGGTGGAAGGATCAGGCGGTATACTTCCTTGCAGTGATGCCACACTGTCTTAGATGCTCTAAGTTTATAGCTGAGCTAGTAGTACCAGCACCTTAACTTACTCCACTCCATCAGGCTCTGTACCAAAAAAAATCACTTACTCGTGTTCTTGCAGGTTGAAGTCACACTCGGCAGTGCAGAACATTAAAAGTAAATTGCTCAATTTTATTTTTATTATGTCGCAGGGGCAATTATATGATGATTAACAAAAGAAAGGTCATTTTGGAAAAGGTGTTGGTTGTGTGGTGTATGCTGCCCAAAAGTGTTGGATCAGCGCATGAGAGTCAGAGAAGCGAGTCTTCTGCTTACACAGTTCACAAGCTTTAACATGTTCCCTGAGCTTGCAAACATGCTCCTAATTCACATAAGCGGTGCCGCAAAATGTAGCGCTTGATAACTTTGACCGTGTTATCTGTCTCAGCAAGATCATAGGCCCTAATCAGGATTTTACTGGTGTAAAAAGTGCTTAGGAGAGGACATGGGGAGGCCAGATCATCATACTGAAAATACAAAACCAAAGAGCTGCTTTTAAAGCAGTTTTTTCAAATGTGGGTTCATTTGCATTTATATTGTGATTGTTTATCAGAGAGAAGATTATCACTGGAGAGACATAAGTTGGCAATTTAGTGTTAGGTCAAGGTTTTTAAAAGATTTAATTTGATTCATCATTGCAAGGCGTTGCATGTTATTACTGTATTTTGCGTCTTTAGTTTGCTTGTGTGATTGCTTATCAATAAAACAGAGATTTGTTTGGGTTCGCTTTGCTATTACACCTCACCTAATTACGCTATTACATTCGTATGATCTTGTCTAAAGTGGCATAATAGCTGTGTCACAGGTGCACCATCATTAAGATGTGATCATCAAAACTCTGCTACCAGGAATAATTGCAAGTATTTATTTTCAAGGACACTGCAAAAACAATCCCATCCTATGTCTTGTATGAGTTCAATTAGCGCTAATTGGATAATTACCTGAGATTATATCAAGATGTGTTCATTGTTGTGTTACACCAATGTAATACAATGGGAGTATGAACTGCTATGGAGAAAGTATTTTTTTATTTCAACTGTGGGTGTGAAGTCCTGAGTGAGTACAGTTTTCCACAGTCTCACTGTCAAAGTTCACTCTTAAAGTCAGTGGTTGCTAGTGTTTACTCACTCCTCTGAGTGAGGTGGCAAAGTGATGCAGATGCCTCTTCATTCGTTTTAGTCCACGCAAGAAAATTAAAGTGCTTGTGGCCCATAATCCAATTTAGTCACCCCCGCCCCTACGCAGTGAGTTTGCTGTGATTGCTTTAGGGAGCAGTGGCAGGGCAATATTAAAAATCTACCCATATTATTGTGATTGTATGCGCTTCAACTAAAGCCTCCTGACTCGGGGATCTGAGCATGGCCTCTTAAGTGCTCTCCTGGCAGCTTTGTGTTGCTCATAAGACAGATGCTCGGGATACAATTCAATTAAGTTCAGAATATTGCACAACATGCTGTATCTTCTTATTAGAGCAAAGCATGACAATGTAGTCCCAGTGTGGGACAGAGCACTGAACTTATTCAGGGCTGCGCTTTTTCTTTTAATCAAAGAAACAACCTTTAGTCATTAATTGGCCTGTGTAATTTGATGATATTTACCTAAACATTACCATTCCTGATACTGGTATTATTTAGTAAATCAATTACGCTTAACTCCCTGCAATTACTATTGCATCTTTTGATGTAGCTGATTTCAAATAAAGTTGGTGAACATTTAGTGTCTTGAACATTCACTAACAATGATAACCATGTGGAAACTGGAAACGGAATACATCACAATCTGTAAAGTTACTTTAACTGTAGATTATAACAAAGTTTTGATTCAGTTTTCTGCTGCACTGACTTAACTCATGCATAACATGAACATGCTGTTTCTCTCTAACATGTATTATGGTTTATAGGGTTAAACTTGTAAAAATGTTTCCTCCGGGACTGCTGTGGCTCAGGTGGTAGTGTGGTCACCTACCAATTGAAAGGTTGGTGGTTCAATCCCTGGCCCTGCAGTCCCATGTCAAAGTGTCCTTGGGCCAGACACTGAAACCCAAAATTGCTCCAGATGCTGTGCCATCAGAGTGTGAATGTTTATCAGATGAGCAGGTCGCACCTTGTACGGCAGCCTTTGTCACACCATATGAATGTGTGTTAATGGTGAATGGTTCCTGTACTATTTTAAAAGTGGTTTGAGTAGTCATTAAGACTAGAAAATCGCTATAAATACACACCATTTATTTGCTGTGGAATGCAATCAGTTTAAAGCATTCTGTGACTTTCACTCCATTGGATCGATATTGTGAGCTAAAATCCCAGTTAAGTTGCTGAAATTCGTATTCATAATTTTTTTTTCCTAAAATAAAATACTTAATGTATTGCTTATTTCTGAAAGATAGGTAATTCTAGAAGGTGCGGACCTCTCCAGGTCATTTTACAAATATTAGTTGTGCTTTATCTGTTTGACGTTGGACGGTGTGGCATGTGGCTATGAGCAGAATATGGAAATCAACTTGCCAGTCTCCAGCTGACTCTGCTAGCCTGGCCTAGCTAGCCAGCTGCACGGTCAGGTTTTCAAGTGTAAACATTAGAGTAAACACAGAGGAAAAGGTGGCTGGATCCTGGAGTGCTGGCGACATTCAACCGGGTGACTCTGATTCTGTGTGCCGATCTGAAGGCCACATTCTACTTTATGATGAATAAGGTTGCAAAATTCCGTGAATTTTCAAAATTGGAAACTTTGCATGGGAATTAATGGAATTAACGGGAATAAACGGGAATTAACGGGAATAAACGGAAATTAATGGGAATAAACTGAATATTTTTAATATTGCTTATTATAATACTGTTAGTCTATAACAGGGAACTTAAATGTAGTTGAAAAAACCCATCTTGCAGCATAGTCTTGGTTAAAACAACCTGATTTAATGCAACTTCATTTGAATGTTCTCACTATATTCGTCAATGACATGCATGCATGCAGTAATCAGCATAGCCTACTACATACTGGCCAACATTTCATTCTTAAAATACGGGAGTTTATTTTTTTTGGGGGGGATGGAGGGGGGTAATACATAACCCATTGCTATTAACCTATATGTGTTAATTGTATAGCCCACTTGTTCTTGATAGGCTGGAAACAATAGACAGCGCTGATGGTTACCTTAGCACGCATATAACCATAACCATAACCATAACCATAGTAAATCAAAGTCAGCATGCTAAAGGTCAATAGTTTGGGCTACTACTTAGCCTACTGCAATGCTATTGAGACCACACCCACTGCACAGATCATTTCTAGAATCCAACATTCAGCAGCAGATTGAAGCTGATTGAAGACAGATTGAAGGCAGTACTGCATTTGAGCCCAAGGACTACATCCCAATCCAAATTCCCATAATTTCCATTAATTCCCCTAAAAGTTTCCAAATTGGAATGTTTCCAAAAATGGAAAGCAATATTAAAAATATCCAGTTTATTCCCATTAATTCCCATTTATTCCCATTAATTCCCGTTAATTCCTGTTAATTCCCATGCAAGTTTCCAAATTGGAATGTTTCCAAAATTCCCCAGCTAAACTTTCCATGGAAAGTACGATCATACGATTTCATGTTACAAATACAAATTATTTGATTGATGATTTTGTGTTAGTCTGTTTTCATGTTTTAATGAAAGATCTGGTTGAGCTCTATTCAGAGCTGCTGTCACTCAGCCTAACACCCACGCATCTCTTGGTAATGAACTAATTTAAAAACCATTTAATTAAAGCCAGCCATATCACACATTTACAGTGCGTAATCTGTTCACACACTCACACACAACTGCAGTTAGGTATAAACCCTACTACTACATTGATATGGTTTCAACAACAATGTATTAGGTAGTATTAGGGACAGCAATTAATGAATAACCTTTCTTGGCTTTATCATCTATTTAATGTTGAGCAAAGCGGTCTTGTCTTTAGTAATTACTGTTGCTTTTCCAAATTCTTCTAATGGGAAGTGTAAAATACAACATTTTGAAAAACATCCTAATCAGCCAGAGTTGATATAAAGAGTTTGCTTTGAATTCGCGGAGAAAATAAGAGGCAAACATGTTAAACACTGCATTGGCAATACTGATATTGTATACAATAGGTGTGATAGTGACTGTTGTTGAATCTTTATCTTTATTAGAGGAGTTATTAGATACATTGTCATAGTAATTAACTCATGAAATATCTGGTATGTTCTGCAAGCTTTTACTTGGTGTTCGGTGCCATGTTACACCTGATCTTTGATATCGCAGTGTTGAATTCGAAGACAATATTGTGTGGCTTTCAGTTCAACTCTTGGTCAGAACAATAGTCCCAATCCTCGCTGTTACAGCACTGTTAACTCTATTCAAAATGAAGCATGACGGATTCCCTTCTCTCTTAAGAGTTATGAGCGCAATAGAGAGAAACGTCCTCATTTCAAATTACGGCACATCCTGTTTCATGGTGAATATTTGATTTCATTGTGTTTGTAGCAGGTAAACAACACTGTAGCTGCAGTGGAACATATTACATTTCTGGTCATTTTGTTGGAACACGACAAGTTGAAAATACACCGCTAGTTGAATAATAAGGCACTGCTCACAAAAGAAATAATGTAATATCTCATTTTTTATTCATGGATCAACTTACATTATTCACATCATCAAGGGACACAATCTTGTCCATGAGTATCGGCAAAGCTTGACCTTGTGGAATTAAAAAAGAATCCATTAAAATTTACCACCAATTATGGTTTGAAATAGTGCCCATATCCATGAGAAATAACTCCGCTGTCAGCGTCCACAAAGTCATTCACAGATTTATTGTCAGGGGAGAAGGGTATGCCTTTGTCTCTCTCTGTCTCTCATGGTTTCTAATTCTAATTCTGCTTTCTCTAGCTTTGGCTTCTTCATGTTTGCAAATGTAAATGGAATTGTCCAAAATAATTACAATAACACAATAAATGAACCCTATTATAAAAGATGGGTGCTGCTCTCTCACATTACACACAATGTCAGGACTTCATATCAAAAACCCTTTACGTTATTTCTTTGCGGTACTCTAATTTGAATAAAAATAGAAGAAATGACTACCTTGTTGCTCAGTTAATTCAAAAAAACATTATGCAGTCTTTACAGTGCTATTCACTCTGATAGACTCTGTGTCCTAGTTAATTATTCTCATAAGTGTCTGTCAGTAGTGCTTAATCTTAGCACTCCATAATTTGGATGCTTGTACCACTGATGGCCCATCGCTCAGCAGGCCGTCTTTTTCTCCAAGCAGGGCCACACTAGTTAATTGAGGTTAATTTATATCTCTGAATGACTGTGAGCAGGTGCTGGAGGTTGATGGTGGTTGTCAAGCAGAGGCATGTCATAAATGATTTCCCCATTGTTTTCTTTCTGTGAGTATGGCTATTGTAGTTAAGTTTCAGTTTGGTGTGTGTTGATACACGCAAATCAATCATACTTTGTCCTTTGTTTAATGCTTTTGTGTGGAGGAAAGAGAGCCAGAACCAGAGTCAGTGTATAATGCTTCATTTCATGAAACACCTGATTACATTTTACCCTTGAACAAAAATTGTAGCACATGCTATGTGAAGTGTTTCGATTTAAATAGTACAGACTGCGCAGGATCTGAATTACAGCATTATGAACACTGTTATGCTTACTATGTGAAGCCTAATTATTTGGCAGAATGATTAACATGATTGTGTGAAAAGAAATACTCCCATACTTTATATAGTGAGCCATTTTCTCCCACTCAGCGCCACCCATGGTGGCTGGCATGCCACATCTAGGCTGCCCATTTCAGACAACATGTGGATAATATTGTGAGAGCTGGCATGCACACTATGTAGCATAGCTTTTGTTCATTTAGAGAATATACTCTTTGCTGCTTCTCTGTTCATTTTTTATTTATTTTTTAAATGGAATTGAGGTACAGGTAAAGTTGGTGGATTTCCTTTAAGTCATGTCGATTTTTAGTCTTTCATGGGTAGGTTAAAGTTTTGTGTTTAAGTAAAATAAATCATTACAGTCTGTGAAAATTAATTTGACCTTTTTGATGTCTACTCTGAGTATTCATTTTGAAGTAATGAAAAAGTTAACAAAAGCACACATGTCCAGACGATAAAACTAGGTGAAGGACAAGAGAACATGTCAGACTAAAACATATAATATATTTATTTCTTAGTCTTCATTTTGAAGAATGTCTTTTCAAAAATACCGTTTCTTATGATTCATACAGCAAGTTATAAAGTAATAAAAAGTTTGCATGTGATTCTGCAATTACATTTGTTTCTTTAGTAGAACAGTAGTAAAATTACAGTGCTGTTGTGTCGGTTGTATGCCAAAGTTATGAAATTAGACAGACTGGTTTATTAAGTGCATCTATGTGTATTAATGAATGTGCTTCCTTATGTCCACATTAATTAAGTTCAGAACCTTCTTTCCCAGGTATGAGATCCGGGACCCACACATGGTGGAGGAAAATGTCCTGCAGATCCTGAAGGAGAGGGCCGACTTTGACAACTATAAGCCCCGGCCCTTCAACATGCGCGAATTCTACGACCGAACGGGCCACGACATCAAGGACATGATGCTCTCCTGCAACTACAGAGGCGAAGAGTGCAGTGCTGAACACTTCAAAGTGGTGAGTCAGGCGTGTCAATAGTTAAATGTCCTCTGCAGGGCCAGCTGAGGCCTGCCAAGATGAGGGTCAACGGAGCATGTTTGTTATACAAGGTCTGCATTGCTGAGGTTTATTATTATAACATTTACTGTATATGATCTCAGTTGAGTAATCATCGCTGAAGTTTGCTTTTGGGAAATGACATGGCGGGGTATATAAGGTAGTGGATTGTATAGACTGATTCTTGTTCTCAGTTCAATCTTTGGGGCTTCACCAGTCCAGATCCCCCTGTTCCCCCATCAGGATGGGAATGAGAAACCATTGTTTACACTGGCCAAGGGCCACTGAGAGTACATCTTATGCTGATACACACTATGTACACTTATGCTGCCAGGCCTTAGTGTGCTAGTCTACGGTCTCTGAAAGGTTGAGCAATGCTCTCATAAAAGGTGGAAATTTGGTCTTTTGCTAAACCCTGGGTCAGTGCCATATTGCTTGGTTTATAAGTAATAAGTTAAGTTTTTGGGAGTTTGTTTTTCTCATCTATCGGATGGTTACAGACATCCAGTTATTACTGTACCTGGAACCTGGAGATTGGACATTGTTTTGTCATGTCTGTCTAATAACAGCCCCAGCACCTGTTTATTAGGGGTGGGAATCTCTTGGCACCTCATGATTTGATTCCGATTCAGAGGCCAACGATTCTAAACCGATTATCGATGCATCTCGATGCAACAATTTTTTTATGTACATTTCCATGCGTGATTTAAAAAAAAAAATCTGAGTTTGCTACTAGCAGCTAGACATAGCTTAGATTTTGACATATGTCACACACAAGTTTTAATGAAATGTTTTGTCTACTGAGGTTTTTGTTTTGTAGTCATTCCATGTTTAAGCCTTAAACATGCTTGTGAAAGTCACCTTCTCTCACAGTGATCTCCATGTCAGAGGCTCAGTCATGTAAAGGTGGATAATTAGCTTCTTAAAACATGAAACATGAGGTGGTCAGATGTAATGTGATAAAGTAGATGAACAGCCTATATGTGTTTTGCCTAATTATTTTATGTATGTCTTATTAGATCATGTTAATATATACAAAATATTTTTTTCCTTTTGGCCATTTTTGTGTAGTTTTTTTCCGTACTCTTGCCTAAACTCTAAGTTGTTGTCCATTATCCCATCCTCTTCAGTCACTTTGTTTTCTGATTTGTACTTGTCTGGACACAATAACTTTTAAATAAAAATCAACACATTTAAAAAAAAAATAAACTTGATTAAAAAAACTGAATCGAGCATCGAATCGTTCTAGAGAGAATCGCGATGGATCTAAGAATCGATTATTTTTCCCACCTCTACTGTTTATATGTATAGAGACTCCGACTGCACACTTGACTGATTTAGTAGGTAACACGCTCACAAAATTGGTTGGTAACTAAATGTGTATTTTGCTGACACCAGATCATTTACAAACATTGTAAAGGTAAAGAGAGAGAAAATTAGCAGTTATTTCTGTTTAATTTGCTGGATGTTTGACTTTCTTCACCATCTAAATTTGTCTGTCTGCAGTTTGGTGCTGGGCATAGCATACAGTGTGTTTATTAGGGCTGGGTACCGAACGTCGATACTTTTATGGCATATTGACACAAAAATCGGAGCTCCGACCGACACACACACACACACACACACACACACACACACACACACACACACAGAGAGAGGTGAGGACAGAGTAAACTGTCTGCAGTTTTGTTGAAGTCACAGAGAGTCACGGTTGGTTTCAAGTGTGGTTACAGTTTTTTAAAACTTCATGCAGACACCGTTTGCTGCGATGTGATATTAATGGTGAGCCGAAAGCGGTCGCTGTGCTGTTGACGTTACACTTCCTCTTAGACAAGCAGGCACAACGGTGGTTTCTCTGCCCTGATGACTGACTGACAGGCTGAGCTTGCAAGGCACTTTTAATAATGTTACTCTGAGTGAGCAGTTTTACCAGAATTTTTTAATTTTGATAACGGTTTTGATTCACAATTAAGGTGGAAAATAAAAGCTTTGTGTTTAATGTATTTTTGTTGATGTTGAAATGGATTTTAAAACATATGGTATCGAAAAAAGTATCATTAGGAACCGGCATCGAAACTGAGGTATCGAAATTGGCACCGGATCGAAAGATTTTGAACAATACCCAGCCCTAGTGTTTATCAGAGCCTGTTTGCTGAGAACGGTGGCTTACTGCTGCTGGAAATAGAGTTCATGAGTGCGGTGACTCTCAGCCATAAAGGAAATGTTTGTACCGTAATACAATACAAGGAAACAGAGCTGCAGAGTTTAAATCATTTATTATCTTCATTTTCTTAATGGCTCTTGCTATTTTATTGTCTGAATTTTATTGCAGCAGTTACTATAATTCAAACATTAGCGCGGGGGCCAAGTTGTTGCATTATGAGCGTGAAGCATATCTTAGGGGCCATCCACACAGAAACACTTTTTGGTGTAAACGCACGTTTTGCATCGTTTTGGCCGATTGTCCAAATGAAACTGCCTGAAGAAGCACTTTTTTGAAACCTGGTCCCAGGGTGAAAAAATTCGAAAACGCCACCCTTGCGTCTTTGTTTGGACAGCGATACTTGCGTATCGATGATGTCGTCGCCACACCCCTCGACCTCAAGCCTTTGACCTCTTATCCTGCGACGACGTCTCATAACAACAACCATGGCGGACTACATGCTTGTGTTCATGCTGGAGAAGGTATGTTTGGTTTCTTCTTCTACTGTCTGTTTGTATACAGCGCACAAGCCTTATGCGCATGCTGCGCCTCTTCTCCGTTTTTGGTGAATTTCTGTAGGAGAAACAGCGCCACCTATAAGCCTGGAATATGAAGTAGCATGTTGAGTCATTTACAAATGGATTCGTTTAGTTATACTGTTACATTTCTGCAATGTAAAGCCCTTAACCAGTTTAAGAATTTAAAATGCTAAATTAATTGATGCTGAAAAGGAACCCAAAACATTTAGATGGAGAGAAGGCAACTCCAACTCAGAACAATGAGTTTGAGCTGACTGTTGCTTATATAATAGATTTCATAAAGAGCCACAAAATGAATTCCTAAAATAAAATTAAAAAATCCTAAAAAAAAAGAGATAGTTTTAGTTCTTCTCTACTAGGGATGTTAATAATTAACAGTTTAACTGTTAACTGACAATAGGAATTTTTACTGATTAATACTATCAGTTCTGGTATCAACTGGTAAAAAAAAAATATCATTTAAAGAAAGCAATTAAATATGTTTGTTGCATGGTAAAAGAAAAAGCCATACAATCTATTTCTTAACTGCTAGTTAAGTTGTGAGTTGCCTTTTAAAGCTTTTTTTCTGATAAGTTTGTGGCTCTCTGCTGGATGCCGATCACAGCGGAGAGCTATGTGACACATGCCACCATATGGATGAGGACTGGGGAAGGTATCTCAGAGCCCCAATGGGTTAACTGGGACTCAGTTGCCTGTTTGTCGGTTAACGGTTAATGATTGGTTAACGAGGGTCAGCTATCAGTCTAAATTAGCATCGCTATTTTCTACAAAAAAAGGCTCAAAAGAATAGAAAATGCAATAAAATGTCACACATTGCAACCAGTGGCAGCCGGGTGTAGGAGAGGGAGCTAGACAGAGCAACTATCCAGCAGATGCCAGAGCAGCTGGCGAGTGATGATGGCACTGTATTGATAAGGCTGATGTCTCTTGAGAATCCCGTGGTTATTGCGACCTAATACACATTTGTCTCATAAAGAGTCCAGCCGCCATAGATCACTAAATATCTCCTCTTTGGTCCATTTATTAGTAGATGCTGCACGCTTGTTTCTGAGAAAGTGGTACTTTTTGCTTTTGAACAAAATCAATGCAGCTGCTCCTCCTTAGTGATATGCTCACCCTGTATTTCCTGTCACTTGTAAAGGAATTTATCCCCACCACAACCTAAACTGAACTGGCTCTTTGGAGGCTGAGACATTTCCACACAAAACTGACCCACACAATCCAACAATAAATGCACATTCATAAAGAATGAGTTAAATTACAGGTGCGCTTCAGATGACAAGCAAACTGCTGTTCTAGACCAGTGCACCAGTTTGATAAATAACATGCATGTCTGTAGGCAGAGAATGTGTCTAACAGTAGGCAAGACACCGTGTGTCCTTCAGTGATCCTTTGAGGTAGAATATCTCATGCTCTGAGCAATATCCCCCCTCCTCCATGTTCAGTAAAACCATGTAGTACAGCAGTGGGCTGCATCCCGGCCCACATGGTGTGGCTCCTGTAATGTGCTGATGTGACCACATTTACTGTAGATAGTTGTGCTTATGGCAGATGCTTCGCAGGGCTCTACTGTATTAGTACAGTAGTGGACCTGGCTAGAACAGCTCAGCAGAGAGCACTAATGGTGCGGAAAGAATCCACAGTGCCATAGAAAAAGAAACGTCTCTGCCTCCAAACCCCAGAGCATGGAAGCAGTAAAACTGTGATTAATACTGTCGGCTGCTTCTGCTTGTTTACTCCTAGCATCGGCAGCGTGCCTCGCTAGCTGCTCTCTGGCTGTGGAAGATAGCCAGTATTAAGGAGTCCAGTTGCATCGCAACGTTTTGTCAGTCCTCTGATGAAGATGGTAAAATCAAACAGTCAGACCGCAGCGACGGTAACATTTAATGCAGATAGTCTCACAGGGGATGGTGAGAATCCGCATGGTAATACTGTCTATTTGTTCTGATGGCTGAATGGACTTGGTTGGATGGAATTGATTTCACATTGTTTTCAGGTTTACGCTCATTCAGGTGTTGAGTCCACAATTAAACAATCAGAAGCACAGTATGTCAGAGGTCATTGTTATCATCAATTAATGGTCACTGGTCCCAAACCCAGTGGGACACAGTGCCATATAACCAATTTTCAGTCATTATTGCTGGAAGTGTTACAGATTAATAACTCCCTCTATCTCTGAACCCCTCAATTCCACTCTTTGTGTCCCTGCCTGCTCTTTCTCCTTCGAAAGACGTTTGCTAATTAGGAACGCAGAAGGTTACGCTTACGTCTTTTAGCTCGGCTGATATTAACGAACAGCAGGAAAGAAAAATTACCCTCAATTAATATTAATAGGTGGCCTACAACTTACGAACCAAAGCTGCCGGAGATAATAAGAAAACACTAAAGAGTGAGTAAAATTCAAAGACCATAATTTAATTTTTTATGACCTTGTGTTTAATTAAAGAGACACATACGTTGACACATGGAGAGATCATAAATGTACAGAATCAATTTGAGAAGAAAATGATTAGGTACACAGTCTATCTTGGTGCATCCCTAAGGAACTCTCTGCAGATACATTGTTGATAGGTGATTGATGTCAACACATCAACATGGGGGAGAGAGAGAAGGAAAGAGAGAAAGAGATAGATAGAGAGAGAGAGAGAGAGAGAGAAAAGAAGAAGAAAGAGGGATAGATAGCGGCCCAGGTATCAACAAAGTCCTTTGTATGAAGCTTAACATAATGGTCAAGTGCTGCAGAGAGGCACAAATACACATACTGTAACAGCAGTAGCAGTACTATCAGTAGACACACAGGTTTTTGCTCATTTAACCTCTCAGAGAATGCGGAGCTGCACTGTACTGTATCTCCCTTTTCCAGCTGACCAATTGTGTGCTCAAACACAATGAATTATGGCAGCTGAACAGGTCTCTCCTTTCCACTCATATATTTTTTGTTAAAAAAAAACAAAAACAAAAAAATGTTGGCTTCTATCCAAACGCATAGAAGAAAATAAAAAATTGTATAGGGCATAGTGGTATTTAGACAAGATCTCAGGCAGTCTTGAACAAATTTGGAGAACCATCACAATGACACTAGTGTTCTCCTTGTCCCTGTCTAAGGGTAGTTTACTCATCACAAGTGCAGTCTCACTACTCCTCTGATGATACATTTGCAATTTTAGTGAACATTTTAATACCTTGACACTTTAAACTAAAAAAACAGGAATTGATACAATTGATTGACAATTGATTAAAAATGTCTTGCACTGATCTCTTTACAGCAAATCTTCACAATAGCTAGAGACATTGAAATACACAAAAGATCCCTGAAAAACCCTTCAATATTCAACTCTAACAGCATGAAACTGTAGTGGGATATTTCTTAATGTTTTTAAAAAGTAAAGTCAGACAGCTCGGTTTAGATATTTGTCAGTGAGGTGATATATATCCATTAAACTAGTTGTGGATTTGTTTAGGTTTAAATTATTACCATATGAGACAACATTTGTTTAATCTCCCTGTCAAGTCTGTGACAAACCCCCCCTCTACCCCCCACTTTTATATAATCCAGACTCTTACATCATTATCATGATTATTCTATTGAGCTATTGGCTCCATTTCAGCTGCATCGACCCTGCAGTCCACCCTTGGTTGTACAGAGAAGTGTCGCTAATGAGATGTGATCAACAGAGAAGGCCTTTGTAGTGAGAGACCTGCCCATGGATCACATTTCTTAAACACCCTTTGAATCAATCTAAAGGATAGGCTGAGATTTTTTCTTAAATATTATTCTCTCTTCGCATTTGTAAATTTATAGTTCATAATTATTGTTTGCTGTAATAATTCATCCTCCAAATCCATATGAAGGTTTCCCTTGGACATGCAATGAGGGTGCTTTCTTTCTTTTTAGTCTGAAATTGCCTCATTCGTGTTTACAGGGAATGTATTTCATTGCTTAGCCGTGGTGGAAGGATACTGGTAGTCCTGTGTAGACTTTGCACTTTGATTTCTTAGCCTAATTCCTTATGTAATCTAATTTAATTATATTAGCTTTAAAATGTGATGACTGCTGATACCAAGAGTCTTTTGATCTACCTGCCATTTGTAATATCAGACATTCCAATGTGCTTTAATCTCCCATTCCTCATCAACTGTTTTTGACACAGCTCACTTTTGTTCCCCCCGCTTCCTTCATTGCTATTCCAGTCTCATTCATCAGCTCAAAGCCGATGATTCTGCCGTTCTTTTTGGCTGGGCAATTCCCAGCACTTTCCCTCTTGAGGATAAATCAATCAATTTGTGATTACTGTAGAACTCAAAGACATGGATCAATTAGGTTGCTGCTGAGTAATGGGTGCATCCCTAATGAAAAAAAGACGGCTGCTCTTTGAGTGTAACGAGGCCAGTGGCTCACCCTGACACAGTATTGTCTTTATACTCTCGTCATTTGGCAAGTTGAATTAGAAATTCAATTGTGAGGTGACGAGCATTTTGTAATGTGACTTTTCAAAATATGTTTTCAACCAATTAAGATGCTGAATCAAACATTTGTCACTAAACAATCGTGCATCTTGTAATGTCTGATTCCCAACCTTTTTTCCTCTGATGTACCTCCACAGCCCATTTGAATGTGATTTCTCAGGACCCCCTGGAGTGGATTTCTTCAAATTTGGCGCAAACATCTACTTAACTGATTAGATTTTAGAGGTCTGTCCCATTCTCATGAACGCAAATGAAATGTCTTTAAATTTGGCACAAATGTTCACTTGGACTCAAGGATGAACTCATTAGATTTTGGTGGTCAAAGGTCACTGTGACCTCACAAAATGTGTTTTTGGCCATAACTCGTGAATTCTTACGCTAATTATGGCATTTCACACACAAATGTCTAATAGGATGAAATTATGAAGTGATGACATTTTATATCCAAAAGGTCAAAGGTCGACTTCACTGTGACATCATTATAATGTTCTGCAACAACACATTTCTGGCCATTATTCAACGCCATAACTCAGGAACAGAAGGAAAGACATTTGGTCGGATACTGAACTGGTGACACTAATCTTGGGTGCCCACCTTGAAGTGGTGGTTATTGTATAGATCTCCTGTGCTGCCTGGTTAAAGATATGTGTGAAGCATCCATGTTTCGCCAAAAAATACACTTAATACCTTTTTATTAAATTGCTGTAGAGTCTTCACTACATATATTATATGAGTCTGGACAGACATGGATGTAAACTGCAACTTGACTGGTAGGCGGAGGCATACAACTGTAAGGCGGTAATTGTGGTTTAATGATAAAAACATACAAAACGCACATAAAAAGCATATATGGTTTAAATAAAATGGGAAGAGTGTATACTAGGGATAGATTTCTGACGGGGCTTTTGCAAAAGCCAAGCATATCCCCCCCCCCTACAGACATACACAAAAAGGCACCTTTTACCTGAACTCTTAGTTGCATTTGTAATTGCAAAATGATTTGACAGAGATAGATTCCTGATGTGTGAGGTACAGGGTGGACAAAAGGTGAAAAGAGGAGGAAAACTCAGATGAAGGCAAATACAGGAGAGATCTGAGAATCCAATTAATCACCCTGTCACTGCTTCTACCCTTAGAAAAATGATTTTTAATAATGAATTGGGGGGGGCTCTGGGTTAGCTGTGCCGGGCAGCCAGTGGAAACATTAGAGAGAAGGAAAGAGGTGGGGATTGATAGCCACTGGAGACCAGCGTCGCACTAGCTGAACGAGAAGAGGGTATTGTGAGCTCTCTGTGCTGAAGTCCTCCCTGCATGCGCACCGTGTGTAAAGCTCCCAGCTCGCTCCACTGCACAAACAACGGATGTATGGTTTAGATTCTGCAGACAGTCTTAGTGATTATTCACACATGGCACTTCCAGGTGGCACAGTGCTGCATTAGTCACCTAATTACCGTCCAGAGTCATATTAGCAGGGCTGATTTTTTTCTTTCCATCTTTTTTGTAATTTAGTCATTCTTATAGCAAACCTGTAACATTTGCCTACATTACACTTTAAAAAATGTATTCTCCCCTTGAGTTCATGAACACATTTGAATTCATTTAAAATACTGGGAAAATGGGATTAATGGTTTTGGCATTTAAAGTTGATTAATTAATTACAGCAGCTGATTGATGACTGGGAGTAAGAGTATGTGCTATTTCCAGAGATTGCATGATGTAGCTTTTTGCCTTAACTGTATTATTAAATATGACACTTGGGAAAGTGAGTGTCAGACAGGTCAAAAATATGTTTCTTTATTTCACAGATGACAGGGTACAGATGCTGTCTTCTTGTGCCCCAGAGTCAGGGGATAGATAGAGCGAAAAAAGCAGTTGGAACACCAGTAGGTCATGGGCCCGTGGGATGCTGTGTTTTTATTTTACCAGCCATTGTCTTTTTTCCTTGTCTCTTGGGTCGATCCACTACCTGATAAAAAACCCTCTCTTTTTGACTTTGTTTTTTTCATTTAACGGGGCTTCAAAGTAAGGACCGCTAATGAATAGTTGGTTGCGATCTTGTTGCAGATTAGAAAAACAAATCATTTACTTCATTCATCATCATCGGATTTTTATACGGTAGTTTTTAAGCATGTAGGCAGTTACTTACATGAAGCCCGCGGCTGAGCTGCATCTGCTTAATTCTTGCACTGATACTGATGTTGAGGTAATCTTAGAATTACACCTAAAAGTGTATATTGCCATATAATAATAATAGTATCTGGATTGAGTTGTGAATTGTGGAGCTTGGGTTGGGAGCACTATAGTCTCGCATAGCATCAGCACTGTTTTTATATTTTTTTAATAACTAATAAAAACCAAAACAAACACCTGAACAAACATCACTGTGATCAGAACTACCTAAAATGAAGAAACCATCTTTATGAAAAAAACTATTTGTGGAGTACTTTGACTTTTTTGCTTGGTCCCATCTGCTTACATGCAGGTGGTGGGATATATAACCTGTACTGCAGCCAGCCACCAAGAGGCGATCACAATGTTTATTTATGGTTGTGCGGAGGCTCCACGCCGAGCTTTCGCCGTAGCCTAACGTAAGTGGCCTGATGTTTATACTTGTGCGCTGGTGTGTGCGTCGAGCCGGCATATGTGTGTGTGGGGAGTGTGTGGTAGAGCGAGGGAGAAGTGAGAGCGTGACGGCGATTAGCTTCGGAGCAAGTAGTGGCCCTAGAGTCATAGTGAGAGAAACAAAGTGTCTCCCCTGTGCTTTCTGACCACAGTGGGAAATCTGTAGCAGGAAAAGTTATCCCTCTCCTTGATTTCATTTTGTTTATGGAGAAGGAGAACCAGGAGATGAGTCGGGGGGAAATGCAACGCTACCAAGCCTCAGCCGAGTGACGTGTGTTGCCGCAACGTGTAGTTACATTTTTCGAGAGGTTCACGTCAGGCTACGCCGTAGGGTCCAGCGTAGGTCTGTGTCTCCACGTACCTACGCACGTAGCCACGCCGTAGATTTTACACAGAAGCATAAATTAGACTTTACACAGCATATGCATCTAACCCTGGTCCTTTTCCACACAGGCAAATATGAATAATTGAATCTAAATGATCTAAAATGTCATTGATAAAAAATGTGGCTACAGGACCATAAATACTGAAATAACACCATCATTTTCAAGTCCAGGCCAGGGTGTCCAGAGTACAGACAGTGGCTTAGTGAGCGATAGAGGTGTGTAGCTGTCAGATCAGAGATCCACCAGTTTAAACCTACATGCCTTGCAGTGTTTCAATATTCAGCCTCCGCCTGCAGGATCCGAAGCAGTGCTCTTTTTGTCATCCTCCTCTGTGTGCTGTTACTCACTCACTTTTAATGTTAAATTATCAATACAGTGTAATTGATGCAATATATATATCAATTCTAACCTCTGTAACCCTGGTACTGCATCCTACATTTTTTCTTTCCTAACCCTTTTCCTCTTTGCTGAAGACAACTGTCAATCATTATCTGTTAATGTTTCCTCAGCTTTTTATCTCACTATTCCCTTGCGATGGATTTTGTTTTTTCCCCAACAGTGGGGGTTGGTGTGGGAATTTAAAAGCATCAGAAATCATTTACGGATTGCTGAGTGTACAGTTCACACCAGCCCCGATCACTGTGTGCAGACCTAAGAAAGGTGCAGGCAGCATATTCATGCAGTCCATCTGATTCATGGCTCTATTCAGTATTACGTGTGTGTGTGTGTGTGTGTGTGTGTGTGTGTGTGTGTGTGTGTGTGTGTGTGTGCGTGCATGTGTAGTCAGTAAAAGCTCCATATTAAATATCCAGATTAAAGAGCTTCTGCCAAACTAACATGCTGACCTGCAACTTTGTTGGTTAAACTCTTCCCAAAAGCAAAGTCCATGTTCTTTTTATCTCTTAAGGCTGGACAGTTATCATGGAAGTTGCCAGTTTTGTAGGTTGTAATGTGCTAAACTGGAGCTGGTCTGCCTCTTCTGCTGTTTCCCAAGTGATTGTGTTTGTTTAAGTGTGTAGTGTATGCATCAGTGTTTGATATCTAACATATATTTGTACACACATTTTCCCTAACTTTAGGCACTGATATAGTGAGATTATATTTGTCATATAGGCAAAGAAAAGGCGTTTATGTAATGCTGAAACTTTGGCCACTGCAGCATTTCTCTTTTAATATGGGAAAGTAATTTTGTCCTAATGCCAGACTGACAGTTACAATGGATGTGCCATGCCTAGGTTACAAATCAGTAGATGGAAGGTGTCAGCAGACTGGACCCAGCTAAAATACAGCCGCTGCACCCTTATTCTGTCACTGAGTTTATGCTCCCGTTTACCAGAGGAGCCAACAGCTGCGCAGATAAGCACTGAGATTATAGTATATGAAAGGAGGTAGGAGGGTGGTAGTGGAGTTAAGATCACCTGATAAATTGCCTAAACAACAGAGACGGGATCCGACAAGTGTCTCACTTAGGGCTGGGAAAAAAATCAATTTGATTTAAAAATTGAGTTGGTAGGTCAAATCGATTCATATTTTCAAAAAATCAATTTTTTTGGATTTTTTTTTTCTCCCTCTCTTCAGTATAGCGTACATACATTTTGCATTCTCCAAATCTTCCTTCAGGGTTTCCGTAGCACGCTCCCTGCGGCGCAGCCCTCTGATAATTATAATAATTAATTTGGATGTTTAACAGAGAAATAATAGAGAAAGGGTTTGCCTTTGCAATTTTGTTTATGTTGATGCACTTTAAATACAATAAATATATATTTTTAAAATATATTTACAGTTCACAGTTATTTTGTTTTAAATGGAAGGGGGGGGGGGGAATCGCCCAGCTCTAGTCTCACTCCACTCATCCTTGGGGTCTGTTTCTCTCGGCTTATTCAGAGAGGCTGTTGCCAGATTGTCTGACCCTGTGTCTTGGTAAACCTAAAAAGGCAAATTACCTGTAATTGCCTCATTTTCTTTTTTTAAGATCAATTTTTTATTATTTTTTCATTCTAAACATAAAGAACAGACAAACACACTTGAACAAGAACAACCACCCACTCCCACCCCCCACCCTCCGCGGTCTTGAGGAAAAGAAAAGAAAAAACAAAACAAACAAACAAACAAAGAAATAAACAAAAGCAGAAATCACACCTTGCCTAGTCGCTCTACTTCTTGTGATGCTGAGGTCATTAGGACTGATACTTGTGCTGCTGCGTTTTTCCATAGGTCTATAGTCGATGATTTGGCATTGTTAATTCTCGAGCTCAAGGTAAGGCAATTTTATTTGTATAGCACTTTTCAGCAGCGGTGCAATTCAATGTGCTTTACATAAAACATTAAAACACAATTAGAAATTAATAAAAATGAATACAAAATTAAAAATAGTTAATACAAAATTAAAACAATTCATACAAAATTAAAACAGTTAAAAATAGAATCTATCAAAAATAGATTAAATACAAGAATAAAAGAATACAATTCCCAATACAGTGCAGTGCAAATAATTAAACATAGGCAATATCAAAAAGAAAGGTCTTCAGCCTTGATTTAAAAGAGCTGAGCGTGGGTGCCGATCTACGGTTTACCGAAAGTTTGTTCCAGATACGTGGTGCATAGAAACCGAATGTTGCTTTCCCCTTTTTTGTTCTGATTCTGGGGATGGCAAGCAAACCTGTCCCTGACGATTTTAGAGGCCTCTGCGGTTCATAGTTCACAAGTAGATCCGAAAGGTAATTTGGCTCTAAACCATTTAGCGACTTATAAACCAACAGAAGAATTTTGAAATCTATTCTTTGGGGTATAGAAAGCCAGTGTAGAGACTTTAGAATTGGAGTGATGTGATCCACTTTCCTTGTGTTAGTGAGGACTCGAGCAGCTGCGTTCTGAATCAGCTGCAGCTGTCTGACAGATTTTTTAGGGAGACCTGTAAGGACACCGTTCCAGTAGTCTAGTCTAGTCTAGTCCACTCAAGCATAACTATGTCTAGAAAATACGCCAACCACTGTTTTATACAAAGTGAGTGTGGGGGGGGGAGAGCCAGTGTGGAGCTATCATTTTCTTGGTCGCGGTTGAGCCGGCTAGCCACATTTTCTTCTGCCTCCCAAGCAGATGTAATTTAGAGTCGTCATTAAGTAACAAAACAATCGGGTCAGTAGGAATTTGACATCCTATCACATCAGATATTATTGATGTTGTTTTATTCCAAAACTTATGCACTTGTTCACACTCCCAGACCATGTGCAGGAAAGTTCCAGTTTGTTCAGGTTGGCAGAACGTACAATAGGGAGTAGGAATGCCTTTAGAGACGTATCTCTTCTGAGGAGTCCAATATGTCCTATGGCATATGTTGAAGTGGATCTGCTGGTGATTTGGGTTCTTGGAACAGTGGGAAATGTTGTCCCAAATTGTCTTCCAATTATTTACGTTCCCCTCCGAGCTCAACTCTCGCTCCCATTTCTTTAGTATTGAGAGTTCTCCTACGGATACTTGCATCAGTTTAGCATAAATCCTGGACACTAATCTTCTTGCATTTGCCTCATTTTCTGAGGACATCTTTTTTTCATCTTTTGTTTGATTGTCCTTTTGCTTCAGCTTTGTCATCTGGATCACATAAACATTTCCAGCATTTTACCAGGAACATCTCATTTCGCTTCTGTGACTGGTTGAAAGAGCAGGAAGAGACACATTTGTTGTGGTGCACACACTGATGGAATCCTGAAAAAGTACTTTTATCCAGTGTTTGGTATTTAGGTTTAAATTTAAGTAATTTAAGTGATTGGCCAGATAATGCCACCATAATGAAAGTTCAAAACCTCCAATTTGGAAAGGCCACATTACTTCTCTGCCATTTAATCAAAGTAGAAGACAAATGATGCATGTTGTTAGATGCAGCCAGTGGTGTCTGCAGGCTTTCAGCACTTCTCAGAATAGCGACATCAAGAACCGAACTTTTGACAGCTTTGATGTAGCCATGTGTGTACATGTACGCTGCCTAAACAGAAAACTGGTCTGTTAGATGGCTTAATGCTGAGTGCCAAAGCAGCTCTCATAAAATACAATTTTATTGATTATCATAATAATTACACATATAAATCCCCTTGCATTTTTGTTGACATTTAACAATCAACAATTAGAAAATAAATATCATGGAGTGCTGCTTAGATAACCCAAATAATGTGATTCAAATGTATGATTATGAATTGTAATGGATCTCGTAATATGCCCTGATTAGGAACACTGCAAACATGGGATATTGGCTCAATTTCTCCACTTTCAAGTTTCACAATGCAATGATTTCAGTAGTGGTGGAATGGAGTTTGATTCTATGTAATATAAAAAAGTAAAAAAAAAATCAGTACGCTCGTGGCCGGGTTAAGTCAGTTGGTAGAGCAGGCGCACATATGTAGAGGTGTATGCCTTGATGCAGAAGGTCCAGGGTTCGAGTCCAACCTGTAACAATTTCCTGCAATGTCTTTCCCCTTTCATGTCTAGTTGTCCTAACCATTAAAGGTGTGAATACCCCAAAACACCTTCTAAAAAAATCAGTATGCATACAGTACAATATTAGTAATCATGTCCCAAGTAGAAACATAAAGATAGTGCATTGCCAATATGTGTCATGGCAGATCAATGCATTTTTTTTTTACTTGATGGGTACTGGCTATATAAATCCTGATTTATGTTTGATCCTGTGTTTATTGGAACACATTGTGCATTCACGGGTGCATGGTAACCCCTGGACAGGCACTAACAAATAAAAAGCAGCCGGTTGTGTATGATTATGATTCAGCGTGTCAGCGTGTGTTTAGCTAGAAAAGATAGTAGAACTCCTTTGGGAGTACGCTTGATTTAAGAGAATACACTTTTTGGGTTCAAGAAAAGTTGAATCACTTAAAATACAGATTTTGTCAGGTCATTGTTAAGTGGGGTAAAACAATTGCAATTTACTGGTCCTTTTGTTTTATGCAACATTTCCTAGATAGTTTCAGCCTGAGGTTCTCAAAACCAGTCTGTCTATTGACGTTAGTTTCAACACTTAGCCTTTACTACACTGACACAAGAGCCTCCATTTTCTACTTCAAGGCACTGCGTAGATTCACAGCTAGAATAATCACTTTGTCTAGCGGGCTATAAGACGTGGATTGTTGCTGCTGAGAGAGAGCGAGGACCCACTTTTTATTTATTTTTTGATAGTCTTGCTCTTGTCATGTCTGGGTCTTTTTCTTGAGACACAAAATGTAGCAGCTTTAGTTTTCTGGTTCAAATTCTAGTTTAGTCGGGGAGCAGAGATTCACTTCATGTGTCAAAGAACTAAAAAGCTTCCACTTAACACCTTTGTGCATGACTTCATCCTGCAGATTATGCTTAACCGACTGTAAGGGTTGGTTTGTCAAAGAGAAGGGCGATTGCTGGTCTTCCCACCTGCATGTGAGCAGCATGGCAGTTTTTTTTTTAAAACAGAGAACTCAACACACAGGGTGAAAAGAGGAGCTGCAGCAATGTGTAGTACAACAAAAATATGGTGTTTTTTGATAATTAAACCATGTAAACCTATTCTGATATAACCTCTAAATACATTTATGAACCTGAAAATTAGCATAATATGAGCACTTTAAGATCAACTGATACAAATTAAAAAAAAAAAATTATGGGCAGTCATGTCACATGTCGTTATGTTGTTCCCTGCGTGGGGTAACGTCAGTCTCCGATATTTGTGAGATGTAAATTAGCAGAATGCCAGGAAAATGCCGTTTTAACAATGTATGGTTCACTTAGACAAATACAAGATATGGCATGAGAAAGACCAGGACCCAGGGCGTGCAAAATGTGGACTATGTCGTAAAACGTTCGACATTTTAAACATGGGAGAGGCGGTGCTAGCTAGCCATGCTAAAGGAGCTAAGCACCAGGCTGCTGCGCACGAATCCAGTCACCTGCTGCCAGCTGCAGCGCTTTCCTCTCGTCCACTGTCAAACAAGGGACCATTTTGGATGCTGTGTCCAGAGACAAAGCCATAGCTAACTGCAGAGGTACTGTGGGCACTAAAGGTGGCTAATTCTCACTAGTCCTACAAAATTTCACCAATGTTGAGTTAGAATGTTAAGAAAAAAACACTAACTACAAGACAATAGAATCCTAGTGCGCTTTTAAAAACATTGGAAACCTAGGACAATATTTTTGCCACTGACAGACTCACAATTTTATTATAAGTACCTGTCAACATATAACGGGTCCCTACAGCGATGAAGTGCATATTTGGTTTAAAATCTTAGTTACAAAATCTTGTATTCCAAAAAACACAGTTTCTCTCTGATATTGCTGCCTTATGAAGTTAATGTCTGTTACTGCCGGACAGTTTTATTTACTTATTTATTTTTCAAATCTTGTTGCCGCCCAGTAATTTGTCAATTAGGACTAGATAATGGATTTCTCAGGGTATACAGATTTAATTCTGTAAACATCTTCCTTTATAGACTGTTAGGGATTTTGATGCTTCTCTTGCAAATTCTATTAGTTTACAATCACTCTGACATCGCAAACCATGCTTTGGGTTGCTTTCTCTTTGTATGTATATCTACAGTATATGCTGCTGGTATGTAGTAGGCCTATTCTAAGGAGGGGTATATTTGAAATGCACTAGTTTAAACAATGTGTCATCCAAACACGTCTCAAGGCGAAATGTGTTTATAGCAGTTCTGAACGACCGTATTCGAAGGCGGGGCGATATGCAATCATTGTTAAAAATATGGAGATAAAAGCACTAGGGCTGGTCCGAATACCATTTTTTGAGCTTCGAAGCTTTGGTAGTAATGAGCATCGAATATTCGAAGCTTCGGAGAGAGGGGGCTGAACATATTATTATCTCTAATAAAGGCAGTAATCTCTATGTGTCTGTCTGTTTGTTTGCATGTTGATTATTTTGAGAACCTTTCATCCAGACAACTTCACAAGGGAGTGCAGTGTCGTATTTGGTGCAATATAGATAGACAGGCCAGACGCGTTCAGAATTAATAAACTTTTAACCTCTCAAGGATCACCGTCTCGTCAACGGGACACTTTGTGATTGGGGCGTCGCTGTAACCTCGATAAAACTTCCACTCATGAGCGTTTTTATTACTTTAAAGCATTAAATCTTTAAAATATACAGCCATGTACACAAGTGTTACAAAGTAACAGAAAATAAAACAATTCAGCCGTAATCTGCGCAGCCGAGAGTGCATGCATACCTGTTTTCGTTGTCCTTTCAGCAACAAAGTGGTATTTTGACCAAAACTTGATTTTCATAAATCCCCAAGAGTCCAAGGAAATGTAATATCCAAGCTTTATATTCCAAAACGATCTCTTCGCCTCACAATGTTGAAGTTTCTGGCCGAATCACAACAAAAAAACGCGAAACAGTTTTCCATTTCCGCACTTGTTATCGCCACTAGCTTCTCTGCCCAGCTTGCTAAATGCTTGAAGTGGGCGTCATCGTGTACCGACAGGATCTTCTTCTTCTTCTTTGTAGTTTATTGGCGGTTGGCAAACCAATTTAAATGTGCATTACCGCCACCAATTGGACTGGAGTGTGAACGAGAGATAAATGCAGAAAAAAAATAAACCAAAATAAAAAACTAAAAAAATATTCGAATGTCAAATTTTCAAATCAAATACCAACCCACCGAACGAATATTCGAATATTCGGGTCCAGCCCTAAAAAGCACACACTTTGGGACAATCTTTCCTTTAAGGCATTCATAGTGTTGTACATGTTTACTCAAAAAATTGTGAAATAAGCATCAATATATGAAGCATCAAGATAAGAACGTTAGAGAGAAGTTCAAATCCTGCCGACCTCCACACGCCTGGCCAATCACTGCTTAAAGTCGGCATGAATGTCAGATTGTCAATTTAGGAAAGACAAAGTTTGACTATGCGATAAGTAGTTTGGTTGGAGCATACCGATGACCTTGGTGTTCTTTTTCTAATATTTTACATACCTGCAAACTTGTCGCTTTTCGGTGAAAATCGCCGTTTTGAATGGGAAAATATCATCCATGTGAATCGTGTATATCCGAAGAGTTTTTATTTTGGGGGGTCCGAGACCCGAGACCGGTGCTAATAAAGCCGGTGCCTTAACGACCGTTATCTACCGGACCGAACAGCAACTCGGATATCGGTGCCTTATTTAGGTGCCACTTAAATGCCTCCACTTCTCTCTGATGCTCCGAAAACGGACGTTAGAGGGATCTGAAACATCGCCGCACGGGACGCTAGTTATGGTAACACTACACTCGACAGCAGGTAATGTTAGCCTACCGTTAGCTAGCAGCTTGAGTAAACACGGTTAAAATGCTGAAAGCTAAACGGTGAAGTGTGTCTCTTTTTCACTGGAAAGGATTCCAACAATGGTCTATAGCTGCCGTTGTCTGAAAAACAACACCGATGTTGCGTTCACTTGAAATTCGCCTCGCCAGCCTTGTGCTGCATTCGAAGTTGTTGTAAAATACCCTTTTCTCATCCAGTGGTTGTTTTTGTCATTTAACAGGAATTTACTGGTGAAATAAGTTATTATACTGTCGTTTTGGGCTCCTTTTTTTATTCTTTAGATCAACTATCATATATATATAGATATATATATATATATCTATATATATATAGATATATATATAGATATATAGATATAGATAGATATATATATTAGGGCTGTCAATCGATTAAAAAAAATTAACTAATTAATTGCACAATTTGCTGTAATTAATCGCAATTAATCGCTTTTTTAAATTGAGACTGAAGCTTGTAATAATGGATATTTAAATGCTAAATCACTTAACTTTGCAAATATGAAAAAAACAAACAAACAAGGAAAGGTTCTGCTAAGTTCAAAATGTTTAATATCTTTCAGAACAACAGCAGCAACAATTTGGCTTATTTAGTCCTGCTGAAGGCTGCTGAAACGGCTAGAAACTGTCTGACTTGAGAGCAGATTTTTGTCACCGTCCCCGGCTGCTGTCGCCTGCTCTCGTCTACTTTACAGGCGAGGCGCAGTTCATCTCCAACGAGCCGAGAGTTCAGTCGCCGGCAGGGCAGTCGGGACTCACCCGGAAATGGCGAGCGGAATGAGTGTGACTAAATCTTCTAAACTGACCTTTGTTGAGCTGAAATGAAGACAGATTCAGCAACTGCACGGCCTATTTCTCGCTTAAAATGTTTTCAGAAACATGTTTCAGTGAACTATTTTAGTACAATATGAGATCGTATTCTGAACGGCCGCCATGACAGTCTGGCTTTGGATTTCCGGAGAAAACAAACCCATGTGATGCCTTCGTCCAATCAGCTGCCGGTTTTCATTACTTGGGCAACAATACAGAGTAGCGCCGCCTGCTGTTATGTAGACGTATTACGTTTCTCAGCCGCCACATGAAGTAAACAAACACAGCTGCGTTAATTTCGTAAATTTTTTTTAACGAGTTAAATATTAAAAAATGTACGCAAAAATTAACGCGTTAATTTTGACAGCCCTAATATATATATATATATATATATATATATATATATATATATATATATATATATATATATATATATATATATATATATATATATATATATATATATATATATATATATATATATATATATATATATATATATATATATATATATATATATATATATACATATAGATATATAGATATATAGATATAAATAAAAGTATTATTTTATTCATCTTGAACTGTAGGGCTTGATTGGTTCTAAATAGTGCAAACTGAATGCCATAGAACTACCACTTTTGGTTGTTCTGTTTAATGTCATGCACATAAATCTTAAAACCTCAAAATGAAAAACAAAAGTTGTGGTCAATGTCAAGAATTGTGTACTGCTCGGAAAACATGGATGTGATAATTATGCCATATCGCCCACCCTGAGTATGCATCCCTGATCATAGTGTGCGAGTGTGAATCTACAATATGTGTGCACTCATATGCATGATTACATATATGCATATCCCAAAAGCTTTCAGTAGGAGTGCTACAGGTCAGTGCACTCTAATCTGAAGTGTGCCTCAGAGTTTCTAGAAGAGGCAAGAAGTCAAACACAGGAGTAAAGAGAGCAGCAGTAAACAGCTATTACTATGCACCATCACAGTCTGGACCCGCATTACAATTCCTGCCTGTCTTTTGGTCCAAGTGGATCTGCTTGCCCATTATTGTCATATATTAAAATGTGGGACACCAAATACCATTTTTTTTTGCAGTTAAACAGGTCTTAATGAACCGTTTGGGTAATGAGGCGGCCAGCCATGAGGCAGAAAGGAACACTGGCAAACATGGCAACTGGCAGTGCCTGGTGAGTCCACTTTGTCATCAACCTGCCCTTCCCTGTCAGTAGGAATGGGATTCATTTACTGTTATTACCCCCCACCCCCCTGTTCACTCACATCAATATTGCATAGGATGATCCGAGCATTATAGGTGCCTATTATGTTTCTCTTGCTAAAATCAAAGAACGACATAATCCAATATAAAGAAACTCCCAGTACATTACTGGCTATTCTCTATGTGCATCTGATTGTTTAAATACATTAATGGAGTAACCTACATAGGAGCTCTTTGCATGCTTGAGACTGTTTTGATTTTAGCTATTAGAAAACACTGGTAATTTAATTAATCATCAGCCAAAATAAAATGTCATGGTGATGTGTAAGATACATGACAATGGATTGAAGGTTAGAGAAGTGGGCCAGCGTGCAGAAGATTAGACTTGAAACAAGCACTGCTTCCTTAACATCTATCATTAAAGTGCCCTTGAGCAAGACAGTGAATCCAAAACATGCTCAGTAGCAAACAGTAAAAAAAAAAAAAAAAAAAAAAAGACAGAGGAGGAAGATGGGGAATGAGAGGAGGAGACAAGTTGATGGATAGAAGATGACGAAAAGGTTTTATCATCAATGATGACAGGATGTCATCACCCTCAGACCATTGTGAGACCAAGTGCATATATTTGCCTCAAGTAAGGGTTCGAATGGAAATGTAATTTTCTATGAAAGCAATGGATATTTGAATTTGAATAACACACTGTCTGTTCCCTTCTCACTGCTGAAATAATTTAGTTGTTTAGGATAACTACATGACCTGCACACAGGAAACTGTTATGTTCAGGGCAGGAGTGTTTTCTGGTACACGACACCGTTACAAAGATTTACAGACTTAAGAACTTAACTTCTTTTGCGTTTGTATAGCAGAGCTTCAACACACCACAGACTCCAGGCTCCCAAGTGAGCCAATTTAATGCCAACTGGCTTTCAGCTGATCTCAAATTATATGCTTGATTTTCCCAAATCATCAAGCCCATTACCAGGATACTATAAGGCTTGATATATGTAGTATTGTAATATGTAATAGACAGATTTTAAAACCAAAAATAGTATCAATATTTGGTTAGAGACTATTTGGTTAGAGATTCTGTAAAATAAATACACTTTATATAATATATATATAATAATATAATTGTGTGTGGCTCTGAAAATTTAAATGTTACCTAAATCAATGTCTTCTCCTTGGCGTACAGTATTTCCAGAAGCTCCAAGCACTCTTTTCAACATTTAGTACACTAGATATCTCTAATCTAGCTTTTATCTTGCACAGCTCTAGCAATCAAATCATAATTGTGAATTTATAATACCTGACAAGTATTTACTACGAGAGAGCAATTCACACACAATCCTCCTGCAATAGTTAGGCATAAAACATGCACGGGAGTCAAAGCTTAATTTGCCATCCTTTGAGCTTCTGTGTTCATGAAAGATTTGTGTGAAAACTGAATTCATTGACTTTACATCTGCCAACATGTCTTTTTAAAGTCTTTAGGAGGACTTTACACATGCAAGGCAAGTTTACGTTCATAGCACCTTTCAACAAGGCCATTCAAAGTGCATAAGACAGGGAGGCATTAAAAAGATATTTAAGAAACACAAGGCAAAACGGTAGAGGTTTTCTGCCCTATGGTCACATCTACTTTGCGATGAATGATTCCACTTTATTTGATAAGTAACATCTGTGTACTTCAGGTCATCTTTGATCTGACTTTGAAGAGAGAGTATAATGAAAAGAGATAAACAATGGCAAGATTCTTCTCTTCTGAAGAGATGACACATACAGTAACTGACAGGAAACGGGAGGGAAATGAGCAGAAACTCAGCTGGTGAAATGAAAGAGGAGAGGTAAGAGAAGATGTTGGAAAAGAGATATAGTTGTGCTGTCGAAAACAGGGCCGGAAGTCCGGAGCCAGATGCATATAACTATCCTTGCTCTCCATTCACTATACAATGTAAAATTGTCAATACCTTGCATGACATAAATTTGCACTGGCAATATATGTTTTGGAGTAGACGTTGCAGTCTGGATTATGTTGACTGACATAATGTTGTATTATCCAGTAAAACTGCAGGGAATCCGACCGCTGGCATTTTTACTTCTGCGGATATTCCGTATTATAGAAACCAGACTCAAAGGTTCCTTAGCTGAAAAAAAAACGTTGTACATTGAAAGCACTTTAGCGCTCACAGCTGGGTGATTTCAGAAGAGCGCCTCACATTTTCACTTTGGCGGACAGGTGGCCTAATGAAAGTAACACCAACCAATCAACCAACCGAGCTGGAGACGTCAGCCCTAGTTATTGATATAAAACATAATGCAGGCAGCATTACCTTTACTAAATGTATTAGCTAATACAAATAGTTATATATTGTTGTTCTGAGGGGCAGAACATTTTTTGGCACATTGCTCTTAGCATGGTTTGTGCTTTTAAGAAAGAACTACTGCACAATTTTAGTAAACTTAGTGCAGTATATTAGTGTTGGTGGTGGGACACTGAAAACTAAGTGGGCAGAATGAATGGATCTGTCAGACAGCGGAGGGAAATGTGATCGAATTTCCCTCTTTGGCTGCTGCTGATATACACTTTATTGAATTGTGTTCCCCTATTTGTGCTCCAACACTTAATTACTATAGGTAGATATAGCCTTAATATTTCGGCTGTCCGTCAGATGATCATTTAAAACCCCAGCACTGAGTACTGGAATTGTCTCTTAAACTACTTTGTTTTTTGTTTTGTTTTTGTTTTTTTAAATAAACCTTCTTCCCACACTTGCTCTCATTGCTTTGGAACTGATAAACAAGAATCAGAATCAGGATTCTGTTAGCTACAATATGCTGAGACAAACCATATAAATCCTCTCTGCATGTCTGCTGCTCTGGGACAGCAGAGACCACAGGTCCTGTGTCCTGACCGAGGAAGGCCTGTGTTAAACAGCATGCCTTATCTCAGTGTCTGCTCCGGGAACTATTGAGCGTCAGGTAGTGAAAATGGGATTCAGCACTCTCACACCCAAACGTGCACATCAATAGCACTTCACCCAATACACTTGGGGGAAATATGAGTCTCCCTTTCTCTGCAAAGACAACATAATAGGCAATTAAACAGCTCATCATGTAGAAGCAAAACAAGGTTGATGAAAAAGAATGGACTAAAACTAAATATGGAATGACATGTTTCTGTTTCCTGTGTATTGAACTCTGGCAGCTGATGAGTAGGTAAATTAATGGTAAATTGCAGCTTTGAAAAAGTGGTTTGTATTACATTTCAATGAACCCTCTTCCACTGTTGTTGTTAATTGTGTTGTGTTTGAGGAGGTAATGAAGTTTCTGAGACTGAAGAGTGCAGTCATCCGTCCTAATAATAGTGTTCTTGGTGTGCTTTACATGTTATTGTCTCTCACTTAGCTGAGGGAAATAGGTTTCCCAATAGGTCAGTACAAACAAGCTGATGGCCAAGCACATTACAGAGTGGGTTTGCGTGTCTGTATTAGACTTTAGATTCTCTGCCCGAGCCCGAGCCCGACCCGAGCCGGGCCGTTATTTTCCGCCACTATCCTCGGGCCGGGCCGGGCCCTTGGTCGAGCATTTGTGTTTTTTTTATCATTACTATAGCCTAATTGGGTTGGGACAACTCTGAATTGTAGTTGAGAACGTCAGTTATAACGGCCCACATATTTAAAAAGTGTCGGGTTGAAATCGGGCTCATAATTCCAGTTAATGTGTCGGGCCGGGCCGGGCTCGGACACAACGGGCTCGGGTTGGGTCGGGCTTGATTTTTTGGGCCCGATCTAAGCTCTAGTCTGTATTAGAGTGCAGATCGGGCCGCATTTTGTTGCTGTTTCATAGTCACCTTGGTTGGCTAAACTTAAATGTCATGTAAACTTAATGGTGACATGTCGCCGTAATTTTCGTAAAATATCTTATAAATTGTTGTGCATAACTTTTTGTATGACATCATACAAACCATGATTGTTGAAGATAATACGTTGAACTAGGATTGTAACAATACACCAAACCACAGTTCGGTTCGTATCACCATTTTTGACCAACGATTCGATACAAACCTCGATTCGGTTCGAGTTATACTCAGTAAACGTAATACAACTTTTTTTCTGCCACATGGCATCGTTTTGTCATTGATTACATGCCACTTTGCAACACAATAATACAACATAGACCTTATTTATTGATATTGATTGATTTCAATATCTGTCGATCCAACACCAAAGATTCTTTTGTACCTTAAAATAATGTTTCCAAAATCGTTTCAGTGGTTCATTAACTTGTTCGACTGAGACATAAGAATAATAGTAATGGTAACAGTAATGGACATTTCCGCTTACAACCTGTTGGGGCACCGAAGAGGAAAAGTGTTTTGGTGCCTACTATAAACCAGCACAAGTAGCTAATGCTAATGCTTGGTCTATAACATTAGCTAATTATTGGTGGGTAACATAAGATTACAACATCATTCAACACGCTCAGTTATTTTTAGTATGACTGTTGGACTAACCCACAAATTTATCAGTAACGTTAACTGTATAGATGGATGACTAATCTAATGGTAATTTAGCCAGCTAGCACACCCCTGTCTGTCTGCCTCACTCTCCCGGCGCTGCAAGGCTTCAGTCGGGATGAGAGCTGACAACAGCCCCGGGGACACATCCACAGTCAGCCCCCAGTCAGCTAGCAGCCGGCCACTATTATTCCAGCAATCCAACCCCGGTCAGCACTTAACTCCGGTGCTAAGGACGCTAACAGCAGTTTACTGAACCGTCGGGAAACAAACCCAAGCACCCGAATCAGAACAGCGGCCATTCGTAACGTTACACCTCTGTTAGCGTTACCCCCCCCACACACACACACACACACACCCACACCCACACCCCCATTAGCATTGCTAAGCTCCAGAAATGGTTTGCTGAAAATATCCAAAATATGACTAAAAAAACGTAGTTTAGCTGACAACTTAAACAATGAGTGTCTATTATTTACTGCAAAAGCAAGGCAGTAAACCCTATAGCAAAATCACACACCAAAGCATGCATACCCACAAACAGTTGCACATGGATAAAACTATAGCTCAGACATCCGACTTCCCTCCAGGGTTGCCTGCTGCTTAGCTGGTCCTCAAGGCACGCATCATTAGCCACCCAGGACCAGATTTACCCCACGTCCCTGTAATTAGAATCCTGCCTCTCCAGCTGAGATACGACAAGGAGTTGACTCTATTTGGATATTTACTAACCATGCAGCTGCAGATCCTATTGTATGCACTCTCAGACTTAACAGGGCAGATTTTGTGACGTGAATCAACAAGCCCTTACATGAACCTGCAATGTGTTTTTTTTTTTATTTCCCAGATGAGAGGGAAAAGAACAGGTTGTTTAAGAAACCCATATTGAAGCAACAACCCTTTCTTATGATTCTATGTAACCCCAGACCACTTAAGGGTCCGGTCACGTCAATTATATAACAAAAAGCAAATATGTTGCAGGTTGTCTTCTAGGCGTAGCTGGGGCTCCTAATGCTTTGCAACGCAATGAAAATGTTCAGTCAAATAAACAAATAAAACTCACTCTCTCAAAGCCAGTGTATTTTGACCCTCATGCTGCAGAGTCTGCTGATTTAAAGGCGATGCAGTTTGTGTTGTATGACTGCCGCTCCTAAACCAGGCATTGAAAAAAAGGATTTCAAGCCACAGTCATCCTAAGAGAAATCAAATTTCACTTTCCTTTATTTTAATACAGACCAGGAGAGGCATGTCAAACCCACCTGGTTTTAAACTTGCTTTCTTATATATATTCTACAACAAAAAAAAACATCATGAAAATGTTCTTACTACTCACAACTCCTACTACATTGCTCTTTTTTTTAAATCTTATAAGCCTTATCAGGGTTTTCGTGGGTTCTTATACTGTAAGACCTTAAAAAGTCTTAAATGTACTGAAATATTGTGTCTAGGTCTTAAATTAATTTTAAACGTTAATTTTCCAAGTCCATCTAACGCTACCTCTTATGCTTATTGAAATGCTCTCGCAGCGCTTAAGAATGTATTTTTTTTTTTTTTTTTTTTTTATTTATTGGTGTTTTTCTGCAGTAGCACCGACATCAAAAAGTGGCTGATAGTCGGTTAAATGCTGAAACTAAACGGTGTAACGTTAAAGTGTGGCAGTATTTCACTGGAAATGATTCCAACACTGGAACATCCAACAGCCTGCAGTTAAAGACAGTTGTCGGAGAAACAACACATAACTTAATGGTATGTTCAATTACAGTAAGTTAGTGGTGCATTCAATGTTATTGTAAAATACCCTTTTGTTATTTAGTGGTTCTTCTTTTTGTCGTATTGTTATAAGTAATTGTTATTAAGGCTGAACAATTTTTTTAAATAATCTAATTGCGATTTTTTTTGAAAAATATGTCGATTGCGATTAGGGCTGTAGCGGTACACTAATCTCACGATACAATACGATACACGATATTCAGCTCACAATACGATATATATCACAATATTCAGCCAGCGATACGATTCGATAAAATTTGATACACTTACATCATTTTCTGAAAGATTTAAAGGGGACAGAGTGATTTTGGTGACATCTTGTGAGTGTTCCATTTACTTGGATTTAATTAATTTAACTGAAAACATCAATTACACAAAATGTGTCTCTGACTGGACAGAGAGTCTACAGCAGGGATCATCAACTACATTTTTTTCAGAATTTTTCTAAGCACTCTGGCGGCCGGACTTTCAAATAAAGAAAATAAAATGAATTTATACCTAATACACCTATTCATGTTCGAAATTTTCACTTTCTTACTGAATTAATGCTACATTTAAATTTTTTTTAACATGTATTAGTGTGAGCAAACTCCTAAAAATCATGGAAACTCCATAATGATAACTGTCTCTTTAACTAGAAAAAGATCTCAGACTAGGAGGCAGTTCACTGAGGAGTGATGGTTAAAGTCTGTGATTATGGAAACATTATTGTTGTATGCAGCATCCTGATTGGTGGAAAATGCTGGCAGAAAGAAAAGCTGTTGTCAGGTAAACATGTCACTGTCAAAGAGGCTGAAGGGAAAAGTTGAAGTGGAAAAGCCAAAAGCCCAGCTTTAATGATGAATGGACTGGTAAGCAGGCTATGCACTCGTCATGTATGCCTCATTTCCAATGAAACAATGTTTTTGCAAAATAATACAACCAGCATCATCATCATCATCATCATCATCACTCGAACGTAACGACCGCGTCATTCACGTGCATATTAAGTAGTTCCAGATTGTCTGCTCTAGCGGAGGGTTTGGTTTGTTCAGCCAACAGTGAGGTTTACAAGAATTTGTCAAAATTTCCAGATTCCCAGCAACCCTTTTGTAAAAATTCGCTATTTGCAGAGTGGAGCTGTGTTTGCGTAAAACAGCGCGGTGGACTGAGCAGATTGAAATATCGCTTTCTACATGTTTATGCCAGTCTACACAGGTGAGTGCATTGATAAGTATTGACTTTCTACTCACGAAGGTTTAATTGTAGCCTATTTACAGAAAAGAGACCAGCGTGAGTTCATTTGCCCCAGCGGCCGTATCGTTCCCAGTCAGGTGCTGCGTGTTTTAACCTTTAACGCACACACATCTCGGCTCAGCTGTGTGTGTGTTTTAACGCACACACATCTCGGCAGTGTGTGTGGAGCTCGAATACAGGGGCTTCGTTTTTGCTCTAAATGCTTGAAATGATAAATAACAGAACACATTTTTTCCTCTTTACATTTTGTGAATTCATGATTATTCTGCGGGCCAGACTAAAAGCTTTGGAGGCGGGCCAGTTGACGTTGGCTGCTCTACAGCGACACTAGCGGCTGGCTGACCACATCGCTCTTCCTGCAACGTGAACGGGGGTAAACACGGGGGATTTGAATGGGACTTATGTATCGATACTCGCAGCTTAAAAATCGATGCTTTCTTGTGGGGAAAAATATCGATATATATCGCAGAATCAATAAAATTGCTCAGCCTTAATTGCGATTTAATATGCGATTATTTTATTTTGTCTTCACATGACCAAATCACAGCCTTTGCGATTAGGAAATCATGTTTTAACATATTGCGAAATTATTGCAAATGCAATTAATCATTCAGCCCTAATTGTTATTACATTCTTATAAAGAAAAGGATTTGACCATATGGCCTTAGCAATACACAAGCCGTGCTCTTCTTTATTTTAAAGGTCCAGTGTGTAAAGTGTTTAGTTGTTCATTATCAAAATCTGTGTTGCCCGTTCACAAACTCGTCCTTTTTCATGAATATTTACCACCACCATCAATTCCAAGTATTCCTTTTGGCTTGAAGTTGAACTGGGGTAGACACTCCATATTCGTGCACCATCTTGAAATACGTTAGCTGGTAAGGGACATACAGGACATACTGCTCTGCCTTTCACGTTTTCGCTGTCGCATGATAAACTCACAGGTGCTGCTAATGCTGCTAATGGGTACGTAGCTTCCCGGCCCCGGCAAGTTTGAAGAAGGAAACATGGAGGACCACACGTATTCAAAATCCAAATTTCAGGAACAGGAGTCTTCTTCTTTGCCCAAAAAAAGAAAAAGGATATTAAAAAGAGCAAGAGACCGGCTTTTTGAAGCGTGAAGGCTACTGTAGCTGTAATACGTACTTTGAACTGCGTGGTGCGAGAGAGTTGATTGCGATATATGATCTCAATGCTAGATGTGAGAAATTCCTACACATTGGACCTTTAAAGTATGGATTCAGGCACCGTTAAGGCACCAACACCATTTTATAAGTTTAAATAATAATTGTTTTAGGACCGATATCAGAAAAAAACGATGTGTAACCCTACTCTCAGTCCTCCACAGGGTGACTAGACACCAGTCCTATAATGCGAATGAGGAAATCAGAAAATTGTTTCAGATTTTTCCTGTTTTTTGTTTTGTTTTCAATGTCGTGATATAGGTCTTAAATTTCATTCATAATGGTCTTAAAAAGGTCTTAAAAAGTCTTAAATTTGACTCGTTAAAACCTGCAGAAACCCTGCTTATGCTGTTCATTAAATATTAGTAATGTACATGTCCTCTGTATCTCTTTCCTGTTTTCCTTATTCATTCCTTTCTTTTATACTTTATTTCTTTCCTCTCTGCCCTTCTTTCTTATCTTCATTCTTTTTAACCTTTCATTCCTGCATTACCAGAGATGAAGTATCACTTCTTTCTTTTCCCTATTCTGACTTCCTTTCTTACTTCCATTCCTCATTTCCTTCTACCCTATGCCATTCCCACTATTCTTCTCTCTTAACACACCCTTTTCATTCCTCTTCTCTTTTTTTCTCCCTTCCCTTTCCCTTGCTTGTTCAATTCTTTCCTTGTTCCTTGCTTTTCTTTCTTACAATGTGCTTCTACAGTAACACTCCTGCTATTACTATACTTCATAGTCCTTCAGCTGCTCCTTCTTTTACAGCCTCTGAAGCTGCACTCTCACCTCTCAGCAATCATGCTTCATCTCTCCAGAAAATGCTCTTTCTAGTTTATTTTCACATTCTTTTTCATATTTTTTTCATTTTTTTTTTTCTTCTCTTTCTTCTATGCCCTTGTGGCAGACATAGTACTCACACTAGATCATTATAGTAAATTGTGTGAACTTTTCAATTTTACTATTGCATTACAATTTTTAGACTAGTGCTTTGCCAGTAAGTCACAATATAAACATGCATTCTTTTGCGAGGTAGTTGTGTGACACATGAGATGTGTAACAAGCCTATTTCAATAACAGATAATGATTGAGTATGAAAGCATCATTTGGTTGTGGTATACATGCAATTTGTCTGCATAATTGCCATCACATGGTGAAACTGAAAGGAAAGACAGGACAAACATAAATCATAATCCCTCAAAAGAAAGAAGGGATTACGATTTTCATTTGGCCAAATGGCTTTTCTTCTGTTTTCCACATTACAGTTAATACACTGTGTTGCAAATAAACAAATAATGAACACAAGCCAAACAATAAGCCCATTGTGAGAATGTGTTAATTCTGTACTCTGCTCTGAGGTCAGATTTGTGAGGCACAGCATCTCGCGTACAGTACAATTTATTTTCCATGTTTTCAGCATTTATCAACCGACCACACTGAAGCTTATGCATTCAAACTGGATGATTATATCACTTTACCCTCTGCGTATGGATCAGAGAGAGGGAGACAGATAGTGTGTGTGTGTGTGTGTGTGTGTGTGTGTGTGTGTGTGTGTGTGTGTGTGTGTGTGTGTGTGCTGCAACTATTCTATATGGCAATGCAACTGTGTGTCAAAAAAGCAATCTAAGATTAGATCGAAAAAACAATATTCTCACAGTAGGACGTACAGTATAGTATATATATATATGTATGTATGTATGTATGTATATAGACATACATACATACATACATACAGTGGTTTATGATAATTCAGTTGGCTTGCCTGTAGCCCTGGCTGGTATGATGATGATGGTGATGATGATGATGATGAGGTGCCAATCTAAAAGCCATTACACCTCCCTATGAGTTCTATTATCACTGCTGACTGATAATTGCATTGGGCTGTGGTGCTACGAGAGCGACAGCCTGGAGCTAGTGCTTGTCTTTATGGTCGGCCCGATATGATCTCCGGGCGCACTGGTGCGAACACTTTGGACTTTTTATGGTGCCCTTTTGTGTCACATGGGCCAGACGGAGCTGAGACTGAGAGATAGGAATAGGAAGAAAAGGAAGTAGAAGTTAATGTTAATTAAGAGAGAACAATGAAGGAGGGGAGAGAAAAATCAAATCTCATTCATGAGAATATTTACTGGTCCTCTGCTCTCATTTTTATTCATCCTTTTCTTTCAAAGAAGAGAACAATGAGGCTAGTTTCACTATTAAAGGGATGGTGGGTCATGCAAGGACGGCTGAGAGGAGAAAGGTGAACTGAACTGACATCTCTCCTGTACCATCACTAATTTAATGCGTTTATATTACTGGTGTAAGTGGATTTTCATCTCTCTATTTGCATTCCAACATTCAGTCATTGATATTTAACTTTAGATGAGCTTGGCTAAAAAAGCTCCCCAAGGGGAAGTCTGTTGGTTTCAATGGGGATTTTTATTCTCTAACAAAAATAATGAGGCAGCGGTAGCCATGAGGTGAAGATAATAAGCTTGTGGCCACTGGTGAGATCTTTAGTGAAACTCCTTCCTGGAGAGGCTAGACAACACACTCCATTAACTGATCAGCCGCCACTGAGATTCCTTAGAGCAAGGCACCACATTTAATTAATCCAGCAGAGCGGCCTACCAGAATAAGGCTGTTGTTGTTTTAGTAAGATCCTAGGTATGCCTATGTGTGTTATTGCATAAAATGAATGGTTTCGCTAAAAACAAGGAAACGCTCAGTCAGCCTTTTCTGGAAAAAACGAGAGAAAAGATAAAACAACAGTTGAAACGTAGTTATCAGGACCTGTTTAGATCCATCATCTTTGGATCATGTTAATCAGTGCAAGATACCTCCGATTTAATCTGCTAAAGAGATATCATACACTGAGCATGAAATAGATCAAAAGATAATTTGCATGGGCTTGTTCTCAGGCAGCTCAAAGGACTGCTCAACAGCAGCATCAGTCACATTCACATGGATCTGGTGAAGCTGAAAAGAGATACATATGCAATTATTTTCCTTCTCTCCTGCCTCATCATTACCTCAGAGACCTCCCTCTATCTCCCTCTCGTTTCATCTTGGTTGTCCATCAAGAGATCTGCTTTGATATTCATCTAGCTGCGTGATTAAGATGCAAAAGAGAGAGTTGCAGGGTCCAAGGTCATGTTCTTCTCTGTTTTCTTTTCACCTCTTGCACCTTTTCATCCTGATCTTCTCTCCTGCCCAGGTTCATCCTCTCTGCTGCTTCTTTGAGGTTGTATAACTGAATTTGTGTCTGCATGGCAAAAACGTATTTGGGTCATTGACAAATAAGGCTTTTAAAAATGTGTCTGATCTTTAAAAAAAAAAGGACAGAAACAGAGTTTTTGAATTTGGAAGAGTATTTGCAATTTCACCACCCAAAGAATGTCAGGTGGTGGTTCAGTGGGTAGAGCAGGTGCACATATAGTGAGAGGTTTGTACCTCAATGCAGAGGTCCAGGGTTCAAATCTGACCTATGATGATTTCCTGCATGTCTTCCCCTTTCTTACCTAGCTGTCCTATCAATTAAAGGTAGAAAAGCCCAAAAAATAATGTCAGGTGGCGCAACCAAAAGTTTCAACAAAGTGATTTTCTTTGGAAAGTATACCTAAGCGTGTCTACAGTGCCTGACACATTATTATTTTGTAGTTGAGCTTGGTATTAAAAGTAACTTACGCATACTTTATTGTAGGGGGTGTTTTTTTTTTTTAAATGTGAATAAATACTTTACAAACTGAAACAGTATATTTTTTAATAGAATAATTATGCACATCACATTTTCCAACCATATGTTCACTTTAATCTACTTTTTCTTGGTTTAAAGTAGTATTTTACCTGGTTGCACCACCTGACAAGATTCATAATGACAAAAAATATGTTGAATAATTGCATTTTTATTGCAATACAGAATAAGAAAATCACAGGTGTCTTGGTTAACAGTCTATTAAATTACAATTGGTAAAGATTAAAAACTGGTTATCAGTCCATTTAAGTAAATCGTATTAAATATATATTTAATATTATATTCGGTAGAAACTGAATAGGCTACGATGAATAGAATTGATTAATTCATTCAAATGTTTACTATATTTAAATGTTTACTTGTTTGATTAAAAAAAACACTTAAATATGAATTTCAAATATGTAAATTCATGCATCAAAAGTAGTCAGGGAATTTAAAACGTTAATCTCCTCTAATAGGTAAAGGTAAAGGTACTTTATTGTCACATACACATAGTAACAGGATTGCAACATATGACTTACACAAGATAAACATGGATAATCATAACAACAAACAACAATAAAGCTTTTCTTAACAAGACATTCTGAAATGTTTAACTCAGCACTGGTAGAGGGGCTAATTTCTTATTTTTAGGTGCGCCTACTAAAGTGGTCCCAGTCTGCATGGGTAAGCCGTGTGTGCCATGAATTAAGAGGCTTCCGGTTTCTATTGCCCAACTGCTGCCTGCAGCTGACCTCAATCTCCTCACCAACCACCTGAAGAACCTACCCCACAAATGGCTGCTCCTCATATTTCACCACTGACCATGGTGGTGTTATGGCACTCACAGATGGGGCCTGCTGCAGAAACAGGAGAGTTCTCTGTGCAGTATTTTTCCTGGTTCTAATGAAATCACCTGGTGTATTCCCAAAGTTCACTTTACAAGGGGCACAACGTCAGGAACAGCTTCGTCAAATCTTCTGATGTCCTCCTCACACACCCAGAAGATCTTCACTTGATGCCTGTCTCTCCATTAAAATTCTGTAAAAATCCACAGGGGTTTGAATGTCTGCTCGCCTGTTGACAGAAGAGTCAGCAATCCTTTTAACAGCACCCCCCAACCCCATCTGGTGCGCCTTTCCCATGAGACCTCTCAGACAAGTTCCAAGTGACCTGATTGAATCCTGAAAGGAAGGGGATGGTGCTCAGCAGGTAAACATTTTTTTTGTTACGGTACTGAGTGACCGGTCCATCGCTCATCACATAGAGAGTAGTAGGACGTGGGTTCCGACTGCCCAACACATCTTTTATCACAGGCTCAAGGTGGGCCCACACAGCTCTCTCATCATGCTGGAGGCACCCAGAGATACTGGCATAGGACTGCACACCAGCACAGGAGTGGACAGTAGCCTGCCTTCTGTTCCCACCAAAAGTGAAAAGCCTGCACTTCTCTGTTCAGTTTGCAGCCCAAGTTTTCTGCAAAATCAACATGTAGGACCATTTCATCCTCTCTCAGGCTTTCCTTTAATGCCCTGCGCTCTTTGGCCTGGTGAAGCCAGTTGAAGTGGTGTTTTGCAAAGCCATCAAGCTTGCGATTAAAAAGCTCCAACAAATCAGTGTAAGTGCCATTCTGTGTTTCATAAACAAGTTCATAAAGGTCCACTTCACCATCTCCTCTGTCTGGGGTTGCGAAACTTCCACTTCATCATAGCAGCATTTTGCACACTCGGTACATGCAGGCCTTGTTGTCTGGATTGCACACAATTAGGGACAACAGCTGAGAAACACTGGTTGTTTTCAGAAGACCTTTCTGCTGCAGTTTGACATTCTCATTTTCCATGCAGGCACATATGTTCCTGCCAGACGCTTTCGGCTGAGTCACATAGAAAAGACAATAGCTGACAAATTGTAAGAGAGCCTGTGGGACCTTTCCATTTCAGAATTAAATGAAAGATGGAGTTGAGCTAGAGTTTTAAGGAGAACACACCTCTGCTGTTTGGTTTTGTTCATTGTCACTGTGTCTTTTTTGCAGCAAGCGACTGTTCTCATCATGACAGAGGAACTACAACTTTCACTTCCCTGTCTACAGCCAGTTTCTTTGCACCCCTGTTTCTTTCTGTTGTCAATTTTGCATTTTCCTGTCGGTTTCATTTCTGGTAGCCTCCATTTCCATCTTCATCATGTTCATATCATGGCGCAACTTTGCTCTCTCTCTTTGCAATCTAAAGCTGCTTGCTCTCAGTGGTGTGGAAGATGCTCTTGGTTGCTGTTGATCTAAACTGTTCTCTGCATCAATGTTAGGGGGGGGGGATCAGGCTGAAGCTGTGCTATGGGAGGTGGATCCACTGACCCGGGTGCTACAATGGGAGTTGTATCCAGCAACTCTGGTGTGCAATTTAGCCCTTTCCCTTTCCCTGTGCCTTCTCTGATCTTCCTTTCACTGTTTCCTCACTTTATTCTGTTCTGCTCTGGACAGCTGGCAGATTGGGGGCTTTACAGTTTTCCCCTCTCTCTTCCTCTTTTGATAACTATAAAAACATCACCAACACTAAGGTTAACTGGCATATTCTAATTTGAAAATCTGAAAAGTTTCTAGTCACATGACCAGCATTTACGTTGCGAAAACAACACTAGTTTTAGCCTCAAAACACACAACACACTCTCACGTCACCCTGAGCTTGGTGAAGGAAGGAAGGAAGGAAGGAAGGAAGGAAGGAAGGAAGGAAGGAAGGAAGGAAGGATGGTCTTAAACACTCTTTGCATTCTGAAGGGTTACACTCTACTGCATATAACGTCCCATCCAGACACATCCTTGCTCTCTGGTCAGTTCTTGTCGAAGAAATTCAAAGCCCCACCACTGGGCTGGTGTAAAGGGTTGGTCATTTGCCCTTCAGGATGAGTTATTGCTAACTTGTAATTCTTGAACTTGTGTGAGACTGGAGGAAAGTTTTGACCCTCTGAGAAAAAAACACATTTGAGAAAGAACTGGGGCGAAGCCACTTGATCCAGCTTTACTGTGGATTTGTGATTTCTTCCTGCAGACTTAACTAAACTGAACATTTAACCTTTTTTGCCTCATAGGGTCTCTGAGGGGGTACCGTAATACACCCTTTGTTCAGTTTGTCACATATCTTTCTGTACCTCTTCATTATTATGCCATCAAGAACATGTCTTAGCTCATGTTTCTGAACAGTATGGTGTACTTTCTGTCTCAAACTGTTAGCTTGCACCCACACTGCTGGGAATACATCTCAGACACACACACACAAACACACACACAATCAAATAGATACCGCTGGTAAACTTGTGATGAAACCCCACCCCCGGCCACAGCATTTGCACCACTGACCTTTTCAAACAGGCATGCTTGTGCTCAGCCCCGGCCACATCTGTAAAGCCAAAGCCAATATCCAGTGATTTATTTCATTTGGCTGCTTGAGTACATCCTCTCGACTGAATTGCTCGGCCTTTGGCAAAGATAAAGCTCTGTGGTGCTGTGGATGTCCCCCCCCTCATCTGCTCTCATCCACTGTCACATCCCCGACCTGCACTGAGAAACAACACAGGACAGGGATCAGCATTAAGAGGTTACTTGTGGCTTGTGCTATGTCTACGCTTCATGTGAGGGTTCTGGAGTATGGCCAGACACATTGACTGAGCCACTTAAAATGGTAAAGCAGGCAATAGGAAAAGCAGCACAGTGGTCAGTAGGCTGTTGTTTGACAACCAGGCCGTATCTTGGGGGCTAAAACCCTACTGTCTTTGTGTTGCAGTAAACAGGAGTGGCAGGGGAAGGAGACAGGGGGTAGAGGAGGCAGGAAATGGGCTTTGGAGGACATGGACCTCCTACCCCCACTTTCCACCAACTGTGGAACGTCTGCGGATCCGCTCCGGAACGGCGGCAGAGTCAATAGGTTTCCATTAAAGATGTGTGTGAGAGCTCCACAGCAATTCAACACAGGGCAGATCGTGCGGGACAGGAAGTCAAGCACAGAAACAAAATTAAACATCCGTTTAATTTTCTAAATAAAATACACCATGCTCACGGTGGATCATATTTCCCTGCACTACACCTTGAAAACGTCATAATGGATGGAAACAAACTGTTTTTGGTTTTGTGGTTCTGTTTAAAGAAACTACATCCTGTTATATCGCACGTGAATATACGTGAATTCGCGAGATCTCGTGGGTCCTCGTGACTTCAGCTGTCAGTCATGGCCGCAGCCGTTGCGCAACAAATTCAGACCTGGTGGGTATTGAAGGACGTCGGAGCACAGAGCTGACACGCAGCGGAGCCGATCCGCGGACGTTCCGCAGTTGGTGGAAATAAGGAGTCAGAGGTCAACATGAGAAAACACATCCCTCCCACACACTTCTTCTCTCTGAGATTGGATAAATGTAAAAAAAAAAACTTAAAGAGAAGACTTTGGAGTGTTATCTCATATAAGCATGTTAAATGTCATCTGCTGTTCTCAGATTTTCTAAAATTTATACAAACATGCATGAAGCATGTTTGGTATTAATGTTTTGAAAGTGCATGTATTTAAAGCAAAAAGTTATAAAATGACATGGTGAGGTGATTACTGTCTATGCCGCAAAAGTGCTCAGCCATTACATTTAGGTACAGTATTGAAAGAAATAAAGAACATGAGTTAGTTCAGACTTTATCTTTATATATAAATATTTATGGCTATAAAATAAACATTGAAGATTAAGTCTATCACAAGGCAGATATGTTTGAAATGAGCATCTGATATCAAGGGAAAGGGCTCCCTTGTTGTCATTAAATATGGAAGTAAAAAAAATTGTTTAGTTTAGATGTTTTTGTTCTCGTCCGGGAATTGAAATGTCTGTGGTGAATCTACTGTGATCTGCCTTTGTCATCGGTACACAAGTGTCCATTCACATTCTTCACAAAACATGAAGAAAATTCTCATTTCACTGCTTGTCCTCCACCAGGGAAGGTGTGATGAGAGCTTTTGTTTCCTTAAATGAATGTGTCACACACTTAACGTGTCAGTCCGTCTTTGTGCAGCTTCTTTTGAGCAGTGTGTGAATCCTCTCAAAACCTCTTCAAATGTTGATTGCTGGGTGGTTAAGTGGCATTCAAGACCATGCTGTGCTGTCTCCTGCTATGGTACAGGGACTGATGACTGGAAACAAAAGTTTATTAACAGATGCCTCTGATTGGAGGAGTAGACATCTGTAATGAGGCACGGCAACAGTTTTTGTCTCCTAAGCATGGTTCTGTTTTGGCCAAGTATTGTCATTTCAGTATGCATTTTAATGGTTGGAACTGATCACCATAGCTTTTCTTTAACCAATAATATTCAAATTTCCACTTTTCAATTTCAATATTTCTTTTTGTCAATTATGGCACACAATTGTGTACAAAAGTTTCTTTGGATGAAAGTAATTCAGCTGACTTAATATTGAAGGTAAAGTGGCATCTGCTTCCTGTAGTTGAGTGCAAGAGACATATCTATCATTGCTTTTAAGGCCCCAAGGCAGCAGAGAGGACGCCAGAGAAATGCCAAGGAACTGCTGCCACCACTGATGCTGTGGTTAGCCCTGTCTCTCAGCTCTTCTCTTCTCCACTCTGCTGCTCTCCCACTGTTTTGTTCCCTTTTTTCTCTTTCTTTATTCTTTTTATCTTTCACTGCACATTTTTTAACTCCACAATAATAAAGGCAGAAGGGCATTACATCAAATCTCATATGCTTTCACATCTTTTTTTCATGCCTTGCTGGTGCAATGAGATTTGGGGCGAAGCAAAAGAGGAATGTGGGAAAAAGTAAGTAGGGTGTAGGTAGCGCACTGAATGTGGAGGAGTGCCAAAGGCAAGACATAATGAAAGCAAGGGTTTGGGTTTGTCCATCTTTCCAAGAAGTAACATGTCAGTGAAAGCCAAGGGAGGAGAGTGGTATTTAGTTAAACAGAAGACACACTGAAAGAGAATTTTCAGCTCTTTTGACTCTAACAAAAGGTTAAAGGTTTCATTCATTGAGGCAGTAAAGATTCAAAAGATTCATATGGACAGAAAACCTGATTACATCTAACGTAGAGGTGGGCGATATATCGTTTAGACAATAATATCCAAATTGTTGTCTGGACGATATGCAAAATTGGGATATCGAATATTTCATAATATGTACAATCCGACCCCCCAAACATGAAAAGAGCTGAAGGAAGTTAAAGAGAAAACAAATAACGCACACTATAACCTTCTAAACAATTATATGTAGCGATTTTAATACTGTAGGGGTTTGTTTGACTGTATTTTTTTTGTACAAAATCACGATCGTCCCGCACGAGAGTAAGCTGCTACTAGTTCTTCCCTGTGCGTTATGACGTTCACTCATGTCAACAATGATGGCGGTGCGCGATTGTGCAGCGGCTCTCCTGTCGTGTATATTTATACAAGTACGTACAGCCACACTGAACTAATCAATACAGGACCACAATACAACACAGCAGTTACGAGAGCCTTCCAGGCGGCTCATAACATCCCGGAGGAAATAGCCTGACCGAGCCCTCCATGTTGTTGTCGGCGCTAGCACGCCGAGCTAGCTATCTACCGGAAGAATGAGAAAATAACTCTGGCACGACCAGAGGCGGAGGACTGCATTTATATGCACAATGAATGGAGTACCAACTGCAGGATCGTTGCCCAGCACGGCTCACCTGACCTGGAGCCCTGTCGGTAATATACTGACCATTGTATTTACTACGAAAACAGCACACTGCCGTCTACATAGCCCCCGATGCTAACGTTAGCAAAGTTTGGTTCACTGCTAACCATAGTGAACAAATTGCAGCGCGATCACCTGGATACAGGATACAGGGGACTTTAACAAGGCGTCCTTAAAGTCTGTTCCCCTCCAGCTTTCTCCCAGCATGTAGATTGTGTTACTAGAGGGAAGAACACACTAGACCATGTATACCAGGGGTGGCAAACCTGTGGCTCTTAAGCCATATGCGGCTCTTTGAGGCTCTTACTGTGTGGCTGGGGGCTGTGTTATTGGTGGATTTTTATTTACTTTTTGAAACATTTCATATAAGTTAAAAAAGAAGCATTTGAATGCATCTGCCAATACATTTGGCAATTATTTTAAAATAGTTTTTTATGGACAGATCTTACAACTTGAGGAAAGATCACCTTCCTCATTAACCCTTTCACGGCTGAATCAGATTGTTAGCACCTCTAGTGATAAGTGAGGGAAAAGTTGAAGTCGCTTCGAGTGGCCACAACTTACATCAAGACCTAAAAAGGATTGTGGATAACAAAGACTGTCAGGTTTCCCACTGAGACAATCTAAGTAAGAAAAAAACCCTGTTGTAATGTGGACCTGCATGTGTTGTGTGGCTTTTTGCTATGGTGCGTGTTTTTCTGTGGCTCTTAATGCTGAACTGGTTGGCCACCCCTGATGTATACTCTAACATCAAAAAAGCACACAGAACTGCACCTCTCCCTCACCTGGGCCAGTCAGATCACATCCAACTCCTGATCCCAGCATAAATCCCGGTCAGAAGGACTATACAGCCAAGTAGAAGGACTATCAGAACCTAGTCTGACCCGGCCCTGTCCCAGCTCCAGGACTGCTTCCAATAAGGACATGGTTGTGTGCAATATGTTACAGAACAGAGCCCTTTGTTTATTGTTATGATTTCATCTTGCTTGTACATTTTCCCAAGAGAACCACCAAAATAGCCTCCGAACAGGGCTTCTTTTAACTTCTAGAAGGATTTCAAAAATAGCGTCTGAATATCGATATCGAGATATTGAAAAAAAATATTGAGATATTCATTTTTGTCAATATTTCCCACCCCTAATCTAACGATAATTCAGTAGCTCAAAATAATCTTTGGGAAATATCCCATGCATGATACTGATGCTGCATGGATGGATGCTTGTAGGCATATCTCCAGATGGTGTGTGTGTGTGTGTGTATCTGTCTCCCTCTGTCTTTGTTCTTGCCAAATACTGTATACCCAGGAAGACTGTGAGATCTACTAGGGATGGAAGTAATTTTCACAATCGAGTACTCACATTAAATGATTATAGATTATTCAAGTATTTGAAACTCATGCCCATCCTTTATACCTACTGTACTAACTGTGACAACTCTTTTTTAAATTCCTTTAAAAAACAAATATTGACAGTGGCTATTTTGGTGGCTTTGTGTATTGTGTTTTAATGTGGGAAAAGACATCATATTAGTTGGCTGTTGAAATCTGTGTAAGCTAGCCTGATCCTACCAGACATTTCATCTGTACAGAGAGTCTGGCCACTCTCCATTGACAAGTGTTAACTTCCTTGAAGGCGGGTACTCTGTTGAAGTTTAAAACTATTGGATCTGCCCAGAGCCACTCTGGATCTGCCATTACCAATCACTAACTGGTTGAAGGACGATCCAATTGCGTACAGAGTCATTTGAACTATGCCCTTTGATCACGCCTCTTGTGCAGTAGAAAATACAGAGCAGACTCCCCAGACTAATGTTCATTCTTAAAAGATTGAGCTTGGTCTGGTGATAGCCAGACTAAGTCAGGGCACCTTGGCATGTGGTCTGGCTGATCAGATCTCAATGCAGCACGATCTGATCTGGGGGCGTACAGACCTGACAGGTCAATGTAACCACGGCCAATGTAACAATCATATCGTAATAGTCAAGGCATTCAGGTGTCTTCTCAGTTTGATGGCCAATATGTGCAAGCAATGGGAAACAAATTAAATAGAAATGTCATAGCTTAAAGGGCCTTTTATTTTATTTGACAAAACTGAATGTATCTTTTGATAAAGTACTGATGGATTTGACAAGAGCTGAGCCCCGATTAGTCTTTCAAAGTTTAACGGATCAAGGTACCCCATATAATAATTTTCTTCAAACATTCATCTTGAATGTGTTCATAAATTCAACAAACCTGTAAAGTGCTCATATTGTGCTTTTTGGCTTTTTCCCTTTCCTTTATTGTGTTATATATCTTTTTTGTGCATGTTATAGGTTTACAAAGTGAAAAAGCCCAAAGTCCACCCCAAAGGCACCTACCATGTCCAACAGAAAACGCTGTTCACAAACTGCTCCAAACAGCTCTAATGTAGTCCAGCCTTTACTTCCATTACATAAATGTGTCACTTTGTAACACGTTATAATGCTCACCTAGCTGCTAGCGTGGCACGCCCTCATACTCTGCAACTGACTAGCTAGCAGTTCTTACCTAAGTACTTACTGCACATGTGCGACTCCCAACAAAGATAGAATAGAAGTGTGATGCCTCACTCTAGCTAAAACAGAGAGCTCAACACACAGGGTGAAAAGAGGAGCTGCAGCAAGGCAAGGCAGCTTTATTTGTATAGCACATTTCAGCAACAGGGCAATTCAAAGTGCTTTACATAAAACATTAAAGAGCAGTTAGAAAACAATTAAAAAACAATAATAAACAAATTAAAAACATTAAAAGACAAGAATAAAATTGATAGTGCAGTATAAGAATAAAAGTTACAGTGCAGTATAAGAAATTAAAGTTAATAAAATAGATTATTTAAAGAAAAGCAACATCAAAAAGATAGGTCTTTAGCTTAGATTTAAAAGAACTGAGAGTTGCAGCGGACCTACAGGTTTCTGGGAGTTTGTTCCAGATATGTGGAGCATAAAAACTGAACGCTGCTTCCCCCTGTTTAGTTCTGACTCTGGGGACAACAAGTAGACCTGTCCCAGATGACCTGAGAGGTCTAGGTGGGTCATAATGTAGTAGCAGATCAGAAATGTATTTTGGCCCTAAACCGTTCAGTGATTTATAAACCAGTAAAAGAATTTTGAAATCAATTCTTTGAGGCACTGTAAGCCAGCAATGTGCAGTACAACAAAAATATGGTGTTTTTTGAAAATTAAACCATGTAAACCTATTCTGATATAACCTCTAAATACAATTATGAACCTGAAAATTCATTCATTACTTCATGTATTTACAGCCATAGGTCATTAGTTGAATTGTAATAACTGATCAAATGCTGCCAGTATTTCTGAACTTGCACATCAACTACATTAATCAGTGTAGTGTTTTAAGACAGACATTCACCCTCCTTTTTTATATCAATCCCAAATGTGAAACCTTACAAAGTCCAATAAGACATCAATAGGAAGTGGTGCATTAAATTGATTGAGGCCAGCTTTGTATTGATAGTGTACTGTCTGTTTTGATGTTGCAAGTAGCTGATTAGTATAACTAAATATTACCTTATAAGGTGATGTGGAGATACTTAGGGAACCTTTAAAGGCTCAAGTCTGTGATCAGTGTTGTTAGTGATGGGGATATTTCTTCTAAACAGATTTATTTATAAGCTACTATACAGTGCCTGACAAAAGTCTTGTCGCTTATCTAAGTTGTAGGAACAACAAATAATAACTTGGCTTGTAGTTGATCAATTGGAATCAGAAATGGCTTATATAAAAGGCAAAAGCTTCTGGATTATGCTTATTATACCAAAATAAAGTATTGTATCATTCATTGAGTTTTATAATTGAATTAGGACAGAAATGTCAGATTTGGCTTGGACAAAAGTATTGTCGCATAAAAAATACAGTAATGTACGGTATAAATTATATTTTATTTTGAATACACAAACATGCTACAATAACATCAGAGCATATGTAAAGTCATGGTGCCTTGGGAAAAAGAAAATGAGCTTGGAGGACTACATCCATACGTCTCGGCAATGACTCAAATAACTAATTGATGAAGTCATCTGGAATAGCAAAGAAAGGAGTCTTGCAGGACTCCCAGAGTTCATCAAGATTCTTTGGTTTAATCTTCCAAGCCTCCTCCTTCATCTTATCCGAGACATGCTCAATAATGTTCATGTCTGGTTACTGGGTTGGCCAATCCTGAAGCACCTTGACCTTCTTTGCTTTCAGGAACTTTGATGTGGAGGCTGAAGTATGACAAGGAGCGCCATCCTGCTGAAGAATTTGCCCTCTCTTGTGGTTTGGAATGTAATGGGCAGCAAGAATTTGTTGATACTTCAGGCTGTTGATGTTGCCATCCACTCTGCAGATCTCTCGCACACCCCCATACTGGATGTAACCCCAAACCATGATTTTTCCTCCACCAAACCTGACTGTTTTCTGGTTGAATCTTGGGTCCATGCAGGTTCCAACAGGTCTTCTGCAGTATTTGCGGCAATTGGGATCCAGTTCAATGGATGATTCATTAGAAAAATCAACCTTCTGCCACTTTTCCACTGTCCATCCTTTCACCAAGGTGTGGGCCTTTGCAAATGCAACACAATTTTTTTAGTTGTCTTCTGTTTAATGCTAGTTTATGAGCACTAATTTGGCAACGGAGACCACTGCGTGAGAGAATTCGACAAACTGTTTTTATAGATACAGCGGTTTCTGGTGGCCAGCCCAGAAAAAGGGCTGGCCCTGGACTGTCAGAGCCACAAACTGTCCTCTCAAACAGTTGTCTTACGGGGTCTGCCTGACCTGGGCTTGTCATGAACTTGACCAGTTTCTTTAAATCTTTTTCTTATCCTTTCCACTTGACGTTTGGATACATTGAAGATGTCTGCCACCTCAGCAGCAGACTTGGTCTTCAGGCTCTTGATGAGCACTTTGGTCAGGTTGCACTTCACATGAAGGTGTGGTGTGCTGGAGTTCTTTTTATACACACCCGGGAATGTGTTAATTACAGGATTTGTCACAGGTGAAGCTCTAATCTGTGATTGGTTGAATCATTTAAAGACACGACAAGACTTTTGTCCAAGCCAAATCTGACCTTTCTGTCCTAATTCAATGATAAAACTCAATGAATGATACAAGACTTTATTTTGGTATAATAAGCATAATCCAGAAGCCTTTGTCTTTCGTATATGCCATTTCTGATTCCGATTGATCAACTACAAGTCAAGTTATTATTTGTTGTTCCTACAACTTAAATAAGCGACAAGACTTTTGTCAGGGGCTGTATTCAAGCGATACAAGTTTGAAATAGTTGGCTTCAGTATTTTGATAACTGATAATGATTGGCTTGGTATTTTGAATCTTGGCTTGTGTATTTTTGTATGCAGTGTGAGTAATGAAATCAATTTTCAGTGCAGTCAGATCAGCTATAATTTATAGTCAATGTATAAATGCTACAACAGGGTTTCCGCGGGTCATTAAAAAGCATGAAAAGTAATTAAATAGATTTTGTGAAAATTCAGGCCTGAACTGGCATGAAAAAGCATGAACTTCGATGTTCAAAGGCATTAAAAATTATGTTAAGTTGATGGAATAAAAACACTGTTTTTCACGATTTATTTTGATTATATAAACATCTAAATCTAATTTTGATCGGAAATATAGCGTAATGGTTGACAGGCGTAATCTTTTAATTGGCTGTTTTTTACGGCTGGTGCACAAAGTCGCGACACCGGATGCTAGTAATGTGGTGAGTGTGAATCTACTGTCTATGGTGTGAGTGAGTGTACGCTGTGGCAAAAGAACGGAGGAAATATTGAATAACGGAAAAATGCAAGTTTCAGCAGAAGTGGTTGGAGGATGAACTATTCAGAACCTGGTTAAAGCCTGTCGACGGTAAACCCAGAGAGGCATTTTGGGGCGTGTGCAAAAAAAACTTCAAACTTTGCACAATGGGAGTCAATGTGGTGAAATCACACATGCAGTCCGAGAGTCACAAGTCGGCGCTTAAAGGCAGGCAGCAGTTAACTGTTTCGAATTTTTTTGCCGTGACCAGCAACGCAACTTCTGCTGTTGAGACAGAGTTGGAGCAAAAAGGAAAGGAACTGTGTGTGTGTGTGTGTGTGTGTGTGTGTGTGTGTGTGTGTGTGTGTGTGTGTGTGTGTGTGTGTGTGTGTGGGTGGGTGGGTGTGTGTGTGTGTGTGGGTGGGTGGGTATGTTAGGACAGAGGGTATTCCCCCTTAGAAACCAAAGTCTGGCTACACCCTGTTTCAATACCAGCTTGCAGTTCAGATGGCGGTGCTTACTTGAAGTTAGTCTAACTTTTGGGACTGGTTGACATGATTTTGGCGAATTAGCCTACTGCCGTAAGCAGTATAGGTTCATTACTTTTAATTATCGGTGCATGTTGTTTTGAGACGCGAGCTGCTCAGTGAACAGTGTTTTAAATATTTGTATTTCTGTTGTCTTCTTATTTTGTGAAGCACTTTGTGTTGCGTTTAATGACTGTAAACCGTTTGTGAGCCATCTGACAGTTAAATTTGGATTTTCAAATATAAAAAATTGGCATTGTGAAATGCTTACAATTTGTGTGTTAAAGTATCTGCAGTTGGACATGGGCATGTAATTAGTTTAAACTGGCATGAAAAAGGGCATTAAAAAGCATGAAATGAGATTTGCTGATACCTGCAGAAACCCTGTACAAATGAATCGTTAGAAGCATGGTATGAACTTGTTTTGCGTGACAGGCTCCAGCAGCAACTATTGGAGTGATGTTGACACTGCATAGCAATGCAGCGGGCCTTTAGTGAGTTGAGTAGATGTTATGCATATGGTTTTGTGTCACACAAAATACTGTGGTAGACATGAAACCACTCAGCTACAGCAGGTGAACTTTGAGATTGTGATTAAGTACCTGTCTGCGTTTGAGTTCTCACCTTTAAAGACGTACTGCGTTTGATCACACAAAAGAATATGAAACAAGTCGACTCTCTTTCATGTCTGTACAGTTGGAATGTTTCAAAGGCATCAGACTCTTTCAATCCATCCACCAGTGGAGCTATTCGCTTATTATGTGTTCCTCTGTGTCGCAGATAGCCGATGATCACCTTAGGGTACGCGACCACAGTGTGTTCACAGATTGGACTTCATTAAAGCATTGAAGATTGCACTGGGCATGAATCACTGAGCCCCCCCCCCCCCCTCTCTCTCTTTTTTTCTCTCTCTCTCTCTCTCTCTCTCTCTCTCCTTAACTCTGTCTCATTTGACAGACTGAACTAGTGTCCCGACGGCGGAGATTAAATATAAAAGAAAATAAATAAATAAATAATGCGAGTGGGGAAAATGGTGCAAGTTATCTTATTAAAACTTAAAAGAGGAGGAGGTGCTGAACACTGGAGTTGAGGAATATATCCACCCGAACTACCAGTTGGCCAGATGGCCACTAAGTGTGTGGCTGTGTGTGTATCTGGTAGGGATCGACCGATACTGGTTTTACAAGGTTGATACCGATTATTAGTACCGATAACTATATATTCGTTAACAGCGAAAATGAAAATCTTTAAGTAAAAATTAAGATTTTGGAGCGTTAAAACTCCAACACAAAACTTTGTTTAAATGCTTTAAGCACCTAATAATAAATTAGAAACTTTCAACTTAATGCACAGTAAATGATAGTCAGATAAAGTTGTGGGTGGGACATTAAAGGACAATTCCGGTGCAAAATAAACCTAGGGGTCAGTAACTGTTCGACCGTTCTCTGGGATATGTTGTCATGCTAATCGAATGTGTCTCTAGCTTGAAACAAGCTAGCGCAAACCGCTGATTAGCTTATAACGCTAGTCTTCAGGGCACTGGTAGAGTAAAAATAAATCGCTTTTTTATACCACTAACAAGGCTCAAAATAGCACCACACGTCCACAGTAGCATAGTGAGGGTCCCTACATGTAAACCGAGTCATTGAGAACTTTGTGAGTGGTGATACTCCAAATTCACCATTACTGACATTTCACACCTGCTGTGCATTTACAGGTGCAAGGTGCAAGGTGCATGAAGTGATTAGAAATCTGTACATTTTATTTAAAATTACATTTGTATTGTATTGGTGTTGCTGGTCAAATATATATGTTTAGACTACAGTAAAATACATGAACACTAAACATAATATTTTCTTTTCTCAAAATACAAAGTTTGGGGATTTTTGCCCTATTACTGTAACTTACAAAAGGGAATTACAAAATAACAAAACAATAATTCTTTACTACCCCATCAGTAGTTTTTCTTTTTTGTAATTGAACTTACAGTTGCATTTTTTTGTTTCTCAGCTGACCGTAATTGTTTATATTTTATTGACTTATTGTACCTTTAAATAAGTTTATATAGAAAAATAATTGTGAGGAGGAAAAAGTAAATTGTTAGTGTGTAATAATGGGGGAAACGTGGGACTGTGCAGACCAGACTAGAGGAGGAAAAGCGATAACTACCTCATTGCTCCAATTTGAAGTTTCCATTTTTTTATATTTTTTTGAGAAAGAGTTTAATTAATTACCAACAATATTTTTAAGATTGCTTTCTTTATGAAATTCCCTGCAACATTGCAACCCTCCTGAAAAAGATGTGGTGATCTTCCTCTTGAGTCATTTATTTACGCTCGATAACCCAGGAGATTGTTTCTCACTTTCTGAAATTGCAGACTGCGGGTTTTGTGGCTCTAGCTGGTTCTTGTGTGTGTGTGTGTGTGTGTGTGTGTGTGTGTGTGTGTGTGTGTGTGTGTGTGTGTGTGTGTGTGTGTGTGTGTGTGTGTGTAGTTAGAGTTTTGCACTTGTGTCTCCAGTTGTGTCGTTTAGCAATCGGAAAAAACTGTAATAGTCTTATGTTTTTTTCAGTTTGTTACTCAGGGATACGCATATATGCACACACAGAACATTTTGAGATAGAAGAGACTACACGTGTTTCTTGGTCCCTAAGACCATCCTCATCAGAAAAGTGAAAGCATACCTTACCTATGTTTATGTCTTACAGATTTGCATTATTTTGTGGCATTATAAAATGTCTTTCGAAAATGCAATGTCGAAAGAAGTGTAACATGGTTATAGCTGCAAAAAGCATCTCAGGAAGGAGGTCGGGGGCAAAAGTTGGACATACAAAACATCTGACTGCCAGATGGCTGTTGACATCCAGAGGGATGAACCACGGAGTGGGTTTGACAGAGCCAGGCTTTCTTTGCCTTAGCTGACTCGACAAAGCCTTAAGCCCCAATCAGAGATAATGGGTATCACGACGGTGGTTATCAACTGTCTTAGTTAATCCAGGTTTTCTTCCTCAGGCTCTGCGAGCCTTCCCATAAAAGGGGGCGTTTTTTGTGTCATTCTGCACCAATTGGACCGATCACATGCCGCGATTTGTTTCAACATCTAGGTTCGGCCTTGGGTCACAGTGACAGGCTTCAAAAGAGCTAGTCTTTCCCAGAGGAAAACAAGCTGCGCGAGGCAACATCTGGAGGCTATTGATGACACAAAGAAGGATTGAGGTTGAGAGGAAAGCTAGACAGGAGCATTTTGTTTGCAGTGGGATTGAATAGAGATAGAGATGGTGTCGTTTTTTCATGAACAGAAAGTGCCTGAGGAGGAAAGACACATGCAGACGGGGTAGAAAACAGAGATGATCAGGAAGGAGAGTATGGCGTAAAAAGCCCAAGGAAAACAAGGTGGAAATTATTCATGAATTAAACTGACACAAACTATAACTGGGACATTCAGGATTTCAAATAACCAATCCATTATGTATAGGGTTGTTGGAAAGGCACCTCCCAGGATGGTGAAAGTGGCTCAGCACACAAAGCGCAAATTGAAATTAAACTCCCTGCAGTAAAGTAGTGGACCATTGTGTCCTCACTGATGCATCTATCAAACAAGAAGAGAAATCCTGTTGTTCTCTGTCGTTAAAGGGTCTACAATCACAGTTGGTAGGATGATGTCAGGTAGTCTGTCTGCAGACATTTAAGGGGAAGTTAAAATGGACATGTTATACTGATAACTTTGTTGTTGTGGCCAGGTCGTCCGTCAAAAAAAAACAAAGCAGACAGTGTTTTGTCTAAAAAAACATTTCTTTAAATATATTAGGTTGTTCTTTCTTTTACTCTCCTCTGATGTCTCTTGTCCTGGGTAAAATTTCTCTCAAGGCCACTTTGCATGTCTTATGCATGCTAACAAGCGCAAGCGTAAATATTATAAAAAGTGTGTATCACTGTCAAAAGTCCATTATTTTCTCTCCGGGTCTGGATGGTCTTAAACAGGGATCTTTTTTGTGTCATCAATAGCCTCCAGATGTTGCCTCGCACATGTTTTTCTCTGGGAAAGACTAGCTCTTTTGAAGCCTGTCACTGTGACCCAAGGCCGAACCTAGATGTTGAAACAAACTTCCCCAGATATGTCCCACAGAGGAGGGAAAACTGATAAAGAGATCAACAATCTGGATACATTGCCTCTGTCACAGTATGCCCTTCAAAAGTTACTCACTTGTTTACGACCATTTCTGGCAAGCGCCACCTCAACTTTTCAGCACTCGGTGCAGTGTTAACTGTTGTTCTCAGCAGGGTTGGTCAATCAGTCACACTGACAGGCTAATAACGGGTCTCTCTGTTAGTGAAGAGGGAATAGTGACCCACAGATGGCTGATCTTTCATGTACTTTACCTTCTCGCTCCTCCCTTGCTCTCTCACTCCCTCACTCTTTAAACAGCTCTTATTATTGTTGGGTTCTGTGTCCAATTTAATCTTGACTCACCTACCACCGGGCCATTAAATTTGGGCCATTTTCGCGCCTGCTGGAGATCACACCTAGTTTCGGGGGAGAGAGGTTGATGGTAACACTGTAGGAAAACAAAGTGTGAGAAACAGTGAGTGGTATAAACTCAATGTGCCATTGGCTCAGCAGGACATATTTCGGTTACACTCAAATGAGAAAAAATGGTCTCTATGTGCGCCTTTGTGTACCTGCCTGTATGTTCATGTGAGCTAGTGAGTGTAAGACGGTGCACATAGCCTGTCTTTATCTTTCTGTTTCCTTCTTCCTTTTATTCTATTCCGTCCCTTCATATTTTTCCATCTCTTTTATCCTCAAATGCTCTCCCTATCCTCTTTACTTCTTCCTCTCATTGTCTCTCTTACTCTCTCTCTCTTGGGTCTCAAGGCCATCCTGCACCATTGCCAGCTCCAACAGTGATTCAGCCGCTCAGGTGCCCCTGCTGGGGTAAATGGGAGAAGTGTATCACCCCTCTGTAGACTGACGATAGAAAAATGCCATTACAGTCCGTTGCATGTCAAGAGAGGAGAGAGAGAAACTGGAAAGCAAAAGAAAGACAGTGGGAATATTTAAAGAGAGATTGAGAACAAGGAAGTATTTTGATAAAGAATGTCCAGCTAGTGGGACAGACAGAATAAAAGGGTAATGGCTAGAAAGTATCACCATTACAATGTATCACTATCATAACAGTGGGACCAGAGCAGCAGCGGGACCATTTCAACCTGTTCTGCTTTGCTCTCCAGGAGCCATGATGAGATAGACTTTATTCATTTTTAATAGAAATCTTCACAGTAAACAGTGTTGTGTAACTGTGAGTTCAACCTTTGATGATTCCAATGTGTCCTTTGCAAGGCACAGAGTCTTTTAAAGCTCTAGGGACGGTACTGTGACCTCTGACCTCCAAACAGTAGAGATAGTCCTCTGCTTGTCAGCTGATGCACACTCCTACACACAGCAGGGCCATACTCTTTGTGAAGACCCTTCAGGCATCATGGGTAATCATCAATTGTGACAGTGTTTCTGAAAAGTAGGAGCACCATTGTTTATTCTTGCAAAGAAAATCTTTGGTTCTTTAGTTGCAGATTTCAAGTGATTTCCCATAAGGCCTTTACTTTGATCCACTGCTGAGAGCCTCATCTCCATATACACCGGGAGAGTTGAAGCCTTCAATATTGCACATAGGTTTTTTTTAAGATTATTCTTTGGGCTTTTCTGCCTTTATTTTGATAGGACAGCTAGGTGAGAGAGAGGGGGAAGACATGCAGGAAATCATCACAGGTCGGATTTGAACCCTGGACCTCTGCATCAAGGCATAAACCTCTCAGTATATGTGCGCCTGCTCTACCCACTTAGCCAACCCGACCACAATATTGCAGATGTTGTGCAAAATCTGTACCCGAATGGGCTGGTGAAGCCTGGCATCCAGAAACATCCAAGAAGGCTTGGTATTAAGAGATAGAGCCAATCCAATCCACCTTTATTTATAAAGCACTTTAAAAACAACATAGTTGACCAAAGTGCTGAACACAATCTAAAATAAGCAATAGCATATAGTAGTGACACAATAGAACAATAAAATAGCAATACAAAAGAATTCTAAAAAGAAAAACAGCCTCAAAAATCATCCCTCAAACTGAGTTAAAAGCCAAAGAAAATAAATGAGTTTTAAGACGAGATTTAAAAACGGGAAGAGACTCGGTCAATCTCATGTGCAAAGGCAGTGCATTCCAGAGTCTCGGAGCTGCCACCGCAAACGCACGATCCCCCCTGGATTTACGTTTGGTTTTAGGGATGACCAGTAGTGCCTGGTCCGCTGACCGGAGCAAACGAGAGGGGGTATAGGGTACAATCAAATTGGACAAATACTTGGGGGCCGAATCATGCAGACATTTAAAAACAAATAAAAGAATTTTAAAATCTGTGCAAAAATGCACAGGAAGCCAGTGGAGAGATTGGAGGATAGGTGTGATATGATCAAATTTTCGAGTTCCAGTTAAAAGACGAGCGGCTGCATTTTGAACCAATTGTAATCGTGACATATTAGATTTGCTAATGCCAGTGTAGAGTGCATTGCAATAATCTAAACGAGTAGTAATAAAGGCATGAATTAAAATTTCAAAATCATGTCGCAATGGAACTGGTTTCACTTTAGCCAGTTGCCTAAGCTGGAAAAAGCTGGTCTTCACCACTGCACCAATCTGAGCATCGAGTTTTAAGCGACCATCCAGCTTGTCAAATCTAAGCTTATCTTACAACTTCTCATATCTATATGTATGTATATATATATATATATATATATATACTGTATATATATATGTATATATATATAGATAAATATAGATATAGATATATATATATATACACACACCTTGAGAGCGGTGGAGAGCGAATATTACAGGTGTTCTGCTGCAACTTCTGATTCCAAAGCTGCGGTGAGCCGATAAGATTTTACTGACACCAGCATCAAAAAGCTGACCCCCATCTCTCATTCACTGTCACAGAAAAACTGAGGTGAAAGACAGCAGAGAGTGAAAGAGAGATACAAGAAAAGGAGAAGACAGTAGATGAGATTAGGTGGACAGGGAAAGGATGAAATGAAATGAAATGGGAATGATGGAATAAAAAACAAGAGGAGAGGAGGGACGACAGCAAGACAGCATTGCGAATAAAGGGTAACTAGAAAAAAAAGGGAAAGACAACATCAAGGTAAAGAAGAGAGAGTCAGGAGGTTCGTGGGAGGTTATTGTTTCTTTGTTCCTGTTTTAATGTTGCTTGTCATTGACGTGATCTGCATATTTAGTGTTAGTCAGTATGGCCTAGAGTTGTTTGTAAATATATACATTAAATATGACCCAATAGGTCTCATACTAAAAGCTGTCACCCACGCCGATACGCCCACCCATCATACTGTACAACACAAAAAAAGAATGTAGTCTCCAGTTCATGCATGCCCATATATGCTGTAGCTCCAGTGTTCCTAGCCGTGACAGAAATGTCAATACAGTCTGGAATATAGATGTGTAAATTCAGTAGATTTTTAAACAATTGAAAATTCAACTGTGAGAAAAATTATACCACTAGCTTAGTTTCCATCCACTTGTCAATCAAATTATCTGACGTTCGGTAAAAACATTCAAGCAAATAAAGCTGTTGAAAGTGTGTTTCCATCCAACGTGAATAAAAACCTGTGCGTAATGACGTCACATGCTGTTTTGCGGTCAAATTGGTATATAAATTGATTTGAGACATTTTAATGGTGTTTCCATTCATTTTAGCACTGAATTGCACAACATTCAAGCTGACATTTGCGAACAAAGTTTTGCCAGACAAAATGGATCGCGCCATCAACCTACAGATGATTTATATTGCACAAGTTGCAATAGTGCTTATGTACCAGCTGATAGCGACATATCAAGCTATAATAAGAAAACGACGACGCTATTAACACATTGCTATGATGATGCAGATGCACGTAAATGCCCGACGACAACGGAGGCGGCCTGTGGTTTGGGAACGAGAGCGCTCCAAACTCTTCTGGAAGATCGTGGTTTAGAGACACTTAACGGAAACCCTTTGGTTGAAGCATTTTTTGGATTTGACCGGTTGTGTAATTTTATTGGCCCGTCCCTTGACCCAGATAAGCCATGGCCCCTCCGGTTCCAATCGAGGAGCGTATTACAATTGCACTCTACAAGAGCAGCAAGACCACCGTGTGTTTACGGCATGTGCAGTGCCATATGAACGAGGATGATGCAAAGGTATATAGGCTACCTACCTGGAGTGATGAGGCGCATGAGAACTCGCTGCGTAACTCCAGAGCGCACCTTGTGCCACAGGTGTATGGCACAATAGACGGGACTTGCGTCCCACGATTAGAACCCCTACTGAAGGCTGCAGGGATTTTGTCAATAGAAAAGTCTGGCCATCAATCGTACTACAGGCTGTAGTAGACGGTTATGCATCTTAAGGCACATTTGCGTCGGCACTCCCAGTAGTGTGCATTGGGCGTTGCGTCTTCTGACCTGTACAGGTGTGTCTGTTTAACCATAAAATGACCTAAAACTTTATCGCAATTCATTATTTATTCGGGAACTAACGTTTCCATCAGCGTTTATAGCATAAGCCGTATATCGATTAAGAGAAAATCCGATGAGACCTAACGTATAAACTTTGAGTAGATATTCATGAAATTTAATCAAATTTTACTGTTTCCATAAGCCATTTTTGTCATTCAATATCACTTAATTTGCATTAAAAACGCGTGAATGGAAACATAGCTACTGTCTCAAATTAATTTTAAAGGTCTTAACCATGGCCAAAAGTTCAAATAATGAGGTAAACGTATTTTAGACAAATCCCTGTAAGCTAAAATGTTCAGATTTCCACTTATTCCAAACACTCCGGTTTCAACAGTTTTTTTTCTGCTCTCGGCTAAATCTTACCAGAGACTATTGATCTTACACAACTCTAAGCCGGCCTTCTATGATTGGTCATCTGCTCCACTAACTAACTACATGGCTAACGGCAGTAAACAATGCCATCTGGGCTGCCAGTGTTGTTAAATTCTCCCCAATTTCGGGTCGCATTACTGCTGAAACATGTCCGATTGGGTAGTGTTTGGATCAGAAGCCTTAAAGTGCGATTTTTGACGGTAGAAAGTGCTACTTCGTTCCACTACAATCCAACGTTAGCATACTGCTAACTATTAAGTAGCTACATGCTAACGCGACATAGCTGTAATCTCGGCCAATGCTGGTCATTTCACCCCAAATTCCGGTCACTTGCTGGGACATGTCCGGTTGTGTAATATTTGGTTTAGAAGCCTTTATTGGTAATTTTTTCACAGTACATAGTCCTGCTATAGACTCTGTTGCAGTAGCTCCAGCTTCAACTAGTGAAACACGGAGCAGAGGTTCCGGACATTCCATCTAGCACGCTGGCCAATCAGAGCAGATTTCGGGAGGAGGGATTAAAGCCCATGTTGCAGTTTAACCACCACTGTTGATTAATAGGTACATATAGCACTTAATATATGTATATCATTGTTAAAAATGTCTCCAAATAGTGTTAAAGGCCAGTTATTGTCAGGTTTTTGGTCCCCCCGCAATTCGGTGATGACGTCACGTTGGGGAGACGTGTATCAGCCTGGTACTAGAACTATGGTGACTGACTGGAATTTTTTTACTGTCCGTGAATAGCACCAAGTGAAAGTCAACGTTTTATTTATATCTAGTGACAGTGATAATGTCGTTAGTTCAGATAAGTACCGCTAAACTTATCTAGATCTAGAAAATACAAGGCATCATGCTAGCTATGTGCTAACTTGCCAGTCCCACATGGTTGTGAACACATAGATATGATTGATATCATGATTAGATATCTCACGTTTTGATCGTAGCCTACTAGCTCCAGTAACAACATATTTGCCTTGTGTTTATTTATAACTTGGACGGGGATGCTGTTCAGCTTTTCACAAGTTTAGACAGCTAGTTAACGCTACGCCAACGTTAGCGCAACAGCGTTAGCCTAGCTGTCTAGGTAAATATTACAACTGCCTTCGGAGTTTCCTATATCTGCGTCCACGTTGTCAACATAAGACTTGTGGCGTTAGTGCTCCTTTTGTACCATAACTCTATTGAATGAAACGTTAAACTTCGCTCATACGAGATGGTTTTTGGTTAGTTAGTTAGACACAAAGCTAACTGGCTATAATTAGCCTGTACGTATGCTAGCGGACTAGGATTAGCTAACGTTGCATAGCCAGCAAGCAGCTTCGGCGAGCTAACCTCGACAGCTAACACATCCATGTGTCTCCATTTCAAAACATCACTGCAGATTGACTGCTTTTAGCAGCTGAGTTTGATTGTGGGCAACATACTATCGCGGTTAGCTCGCCGAAACTACTGCCGATTGCCGAAGTTGCTGGCTGGCTACGCAACGTTAGCGTCCCGCTACCATACGTACAGGCTAACTATAGCCAGTTAGATTTGTGTGTAATGTTACAAAAAAACACCTATTTCGTAGGAGCGAAGCTTAATATTTCATTCAATAAACGTATGATACAAAAGGAGCACTTACGCCACATGTCTTGTGTTGAAAACGTGGACGCAGCTCCGAAGGCAGTTGTAATACCGGTAATTAACTAGCAGTCTAAGCTAACTCTGTTGCGCTAACGTTAGGAAACGTCGGCGTAGCGTTAGCTAGCTGTTTAAACTTGTGAAAAGCCGAACAGCATCCCCGTCCAAGCTGCCTTTCACTTCCCCCCCAATATTATTATACACATAATAAAGACACATTGACTCAGTCGAGACCAAAAGCCATATTTTGCCAGATCAGTGGCAGAAACCCTGACCGGGACAGTGAACCGAGACGGGGCTTTCGCCTGTCGTCTCCCCAACGTGACGTCATGCAATGCATGGTGGGGGAAAGACAAAACGCTGTAAAATAGTACCTACTTTTTGTGTTATATTCTGTTTTGTGATACCTAACAACATCAAATACATGAATAGCCAACAAGCAATTACCACAAATTCGTTGGAAAATTAAACTTGCAACATGGGCTTTAAAGAGACAGGTGCTCCTACGGCGTCTCATTCAGAGGGTGAAGTCAGGTGCAGCAGCCATGGGCAGTATGAGAAATGAGAATTTTTATTTATTTATTTATTTTTAACATTAAAGCATGTAAACATGTTCTAATACAAACACAAAATGCAGGTATAATCTTGAAAATGCTATACAGTAGTTGCCCTTTAACAAATATTTTCAGGAGTAAAGAGGCTTGCAAAATAATCTTTCTGTCAGATTCTGTCATCCTTCAAATGATTAATAACTTTCTAACCTATAAAACCGCCACTGGTAGTGACCTCAGCACAAGTGGGTGCACCCTCAGCTGTAGCTGGTTCAAGTGCATGTCTGTGTCATTTCAGCTAGATATATATTACTAGTGGGGCTTGTTAACACTGCAGCTGTGATTATCTATAGCCATGGGTTGTCATAGCTTTAGACGTTTTGGGCTGTAGCCATGGCTTTGGTTGTTTTGACTCTGACACATTAGTTTATAATGTGTATAACAGTCTTTGTTAATGAAACTACTGTGTTCGACTTTATATATACAGGTTATGAATGATTTCTAGGCTTTGAGAATGCTGTTTGTTATGCTCTGAGGGTGTCTTGTCTGCTGTGAAACAAATTAGAAATATTCAAGTAATACATAGAGCCATGAAACCTTCTCTGATTAGCAGTTTTTTAGATGAAACCTTTTTTTCTCTCAGCAAGCCCACTGAGCACATGTGCATGTTCAAGACAGACTCATCCAGCTTAATACAGTGAACATTGTGTCTGGCATTGCATGCCAATTGTCCAAAGCAACAGCATATTTATAAATTATATTGATCACAGGATGGTTTCATAAGCAGCACTGTATTTGTTATTTTTGATCAGTGGATAATCTTCCCCAAAACTGTAACCCGTGTTATCGTTTTGAAAGTGCTGTTGTTTTTGGCTCCTCTGTGACACCCACTAAGACTCTGTCTTTGTTATGAGTTTGTTATCAGTTAGTGTCTCTGAGGCCGAAAACATTTTCTCTAGCTGTTTCAAAATAAAGTATCACAGGCTGTTTATCAGCCAACCATCAGTCAGACAGGAACGATCTAGGTTTGTTGCTTTGATATCAATAACAACTGACTATGACTTTGGAAAGGTTTACAATCAAGCCAGTGAGCTTGTTTGACAGTAGATTCAGTGCCTTTGATGTGACTGTGTGTGTGTGTGTGTGTGTGTGTGTGTGTGTGTGTGTGTGTGTGTTTAGGAGAGACAAAGATATCACCTCCTTCCCAGACTGTTTGTGTGTGTGCCCTTTTGTGTTTCTCTCTGTACTACAGGAGCTTTTAAGTCTGATGATGAGGCAGATGACTTGAAGAAGACAACATGTTGGAGGACTAATGGTCCTGTAAACAGCTGGGGCCAGCGTGTGTGCAAAATGACAGACAGACAGACCGACAGACAGACAGAAATGACAGATATGTAGCCAGGAAGAATAAAGTAAAGTAGGTTGGTTGGGAAAGACACAACTAATGACTGCAGCGAGGCAGGCAGAAAAGGAAGAGTGGGATTTGATAAACAGAAAGATGGAGAGCAAGGAAACTATGGCTGCACCATTAGGAGAAAAAGTCATATTGCGATTGCTTTTTACAACAAAGCAATTGCGATATCATATATTATCATGACTCTACTTGTTTGATTATCAAGGAAAATGCACAAAATACTAACATTTTGAAACATAGAAAGAAATACATTTAACAAACAATTTACAATACTTTTTTTAAAATAACTAAATATTTTTACATAAATAACAAAAAACAATCTTTTCAAAATTGTTTCTAAACATTTTTGCTTTGCTCAACAGTACAAATAAAATAATAAGTAAATAAATAAACCCTCTACACTTGTGATACTCACGTGACCATACACGACACACACGCTGCCTAAACAGACTGACTGGTCATATCTGCTGTGGTCGTTGTTGCGATGGTAGCGTAAGTGAGAGCGAGAATGGCAGGTGCGTCAGTGAGTGATTGGTCAAGCAAGGAGGGAGAGGGAGCGGCGAGCTGTGTCGGAGATTAGCGTAGGGAAAAGCGAGAGGAAAAAGAGACAGCAAAGACATTTTAAAGTGAGTTAGCAGTGAACAATAAAACAAGCTTCTTAAGACACCGTGGCTTCATCTGTTGTTAATACTGTCGGTACCGTGAAGGGTGTAACAACGTGGAGACTGCAGTGCACACAGAGACTGTCTCATACACACACAGCACACCTTTTTGTTTACTTTTAATCGCACAATTCCTGTGGTTATGCACAATTGCGATTAGATTAATCGTGCAGCCCTAAAGGAAACAGTCACTCTGTCCTATACAATCTTTTGTCATCCATCTCAATTAGGGTCACCTTTTCCAACATTTGGTTCATCTTCCCACGTAAATCTATTTATACCTTACCGTGTAGTTGAAATATATCAGCTTGGTCTAAAGAGGGATGGACTCATGTCAGCCGATAAATACAGTAAAACGCTGGCACCATTTTTATCCAAACATTGACTGTGTGCAGACTGCTTTGAGGAAAGCAAGCAGACAGGCAAGTGCAAAGACAGATGAAGACAGAGAAGGGGGAGAGGGAGATGAGGAGAATGAAAGATACAGAGGGGTTGAAAGAAATCAGACAAGAAAGTTGGAAGACGGGCACAGACAGAGGGAATCAGATGGGCTGGGACCAGACAGGATTTTTTTTGCAGACATGGGGGGGGGGCGTTCCACCTGCTGAGGTCCTACGTGAAGGACATCTCCACTGTGTGTGTGTGTGTGTGTGTGTGTGTGTGTGTGTGTGTGTGTGTTAGTATCGATGTAATGTATCTTGTTTGGATGTGTTCCCTGTCGTGTTTGTGTTCTGGTGTTTGTTTATCTGTGCTTATCTATCTTATCTATGTCTCTCTGAGTAGCCTGTGTGTCAGCTGAATATGTGTACACCAGATGCCAAACAAACTATGTGTTAAGAAAACAGCTACACTAAGACACTAAACATAGAAAGGTGATTATAGTTACATCTGTTACACTCATTCTCTGGAATAACCTTTCTCAGAGCAATGTAAATGTTGTTTTACTTTCGTTTTTGTCATTCGACATTTGTACTTTTTCTATCCCAAATCCCACACAGGAAGACTTGTGTAAGTTTAACTAAAAAATAAACATTACAACTGTCATGATGTTATGCCATAATATAAGACATTGGAAAGCAGTGATAGAGTCACAGCTATTTATTTCTTTAGTCAATTAAGCTTTTAGAAATCATTTTATTGTGTCCAAACACTGATTCCGATGCATTTCTCACAGAAGCAGAACACTTTTAAACAATTTTTTGTCATAGTTTGCAAAGTTCTACATGTATATGTATCTTGCTACATTCCCCTTCTTCCACTGATTTGCATTTGGGATGCACCAATTTTATCTCTGATATTGATTTTTATTCCAAAACTTAGGGTACCAGCTGAGTATCGAAGTAAAATCCGTGCCCAGGCATAGATTGGCCATCGGGAGTACCGGCAAATCACATCTTACTATGGCCCACTTCCATCCTACCATAGAGAGAGAGAGCATTTAGATAGCTAAAAACACGAGATTTAAGCATGTCAAACGATTATTTTAGCACCCTTGTATACCAGAGAGAGACAAGTTAGCGGTTAGTAAGCTAATGCTAGCTATGCTATCCACCAGCTAAATAGCTAGTGAATGTTAAAAAAATGTTTGGCTGGTGAGTCAAGCAAATCTACCAGCCACTTACATATTTGAACCTGCTCGTATATGTGTTGAAGGGGAGTGCAAGGGTGGGTGGTGTCCAGCTGATTGTGGTGGGCTGGTCTGGGTCTCAAAAGTCCAGGGCTGATTTTTTACCCCAGTCCAGCCCTTTCTGTGCCCCCACTGTGTGGATCTGATTAGGGTCATTCTTCTATGTGTTCTAAGTGGAGATGGTCATACATCATGTACAAATGTACTTTGCATTTTATTGTTTTACAGGGTTTGTAAAATTGTGTTGTTACAATTTTATAAATACTTTAAGACAAATAAAATGCATTCATTCAATGTGAATTGGTTACAGCTGGCCAATACCCGATGTGTTTTGTAAGGTCAGTATTGGCACAGATAGCAATCCAGCACCTGGATCATAGCATCATGTACAGTATGTATTTGCCTTGTGACTGTGAGTGACCAGTTTCCAGAAGCTACCACTTTTATTCCATCACTGGTTAACCACTTTATAATCACAAAGCCATGCTTGGAGATGTCTGTAGCTCATCAAGTTGGTAAAGGAAAACCTCCTACAAGAAATTGCACTTCAGGAATATAAAGTCAGTTCCCTGTAACTCTGCAGTAAGTCTATCGACAATCCACTACTGGCTTATTGTGAAACACCAATCTTGTCCCCAGACTCTGTTAGCTGTGGAGTAATATGTCAGGATGCCCGTGGCTCTGCTTAAGCAAACCTCCTAGGAGGGTCTTTATTGACTCACCAGTAAGACCAGCCCATTTGGAGTTTAAAGGCCCTCATGCCCACACACGTGTTTGGAGTTATTCTGGTTGATTAGAGCTCAGATTGTGGGTTGTGTTGATTTATTCTGAAAAAAAGGCCACAAAAGTCCATGCAATAAAAAGAATAATAAAGGTAAATTGGTCTCGCCCCACGGTTGCAGACAGTTTGGAGGATGTGAACTGAAGAATGTTTTTACTGAATTTGTCAATCGATAAGTGAAAACGTGTGTGGGACTGACCGCAGCAGTAGTGATCCTGGTGATCACTGTAACTTAATTTGAACACAGCAAGTTTTACAGAAAGTTGTCTCCTTTTCATACTATTGGCTTTAACTTGAAGTCTTACTGTTGCTTGACTCTAAAGCAAAACGTTTCCTGAAATCATAAACTGTCATGCAGTTGGTAGACGTAGCAGAAGTTGTACATCATGAGCCTCAGTCCATGACAGCATTTACCTTCATAGAACCACTACTATATCCAACACTATTTTTCCTTAATAATGTTTGGGATCTCGGATCAAGCTGTGTACATTTAATCGATTGTTTCAAACTGAACTTGATGAAGCTGTAAGATTAACTGAACATGGACTGTGTAGATACACTTAAATTAACTGAGCAAGCAGATTATTTGTCAGTGGTGCCTTGTTAGACATTCATGTCGTTACTTATTCTCCCATGTTGGATCTTCCCGGTGCACACACAGTTGCTGTGCATAATAACAGCTTCCCCTCTGGAGGAGGATTTTCCCTGTCTATCAAATCTAAGGCATTCTGCCTATGTACAAAAAAGAAAGAAAGCACAATGCACTATGGAAACAAAGCAAATGGAAATATTCCATGTTATTACTTTAAACCCAACCACCATTAGGTTGCTCTAGGGCTGGGCGATATGGCAAAAAAAATGTGATGACGATATATTTTCCCATTTTGATTAATATCGATATTTATGACAATATCATTTTTTTACTGATACTGCCCCTTTGAAGTGCATACCGACTAAAGCCTGAAGACACCAGTGGTTTATTTACTTGGGCCAACGCGAGTCCACATTTAAATACTCTGTGCAGTTGCTGGGACGGTACCTGTTGGTGATGGAAAAGATTTGTTTTGTTTCCCGTCCTGGTTGGCACCAACTGGCTTAACTCGCTTTTGTGAAATCCGAACCATTTTCACCCAACTGATGTTGTGTCACCCTTTTTTATTAACAATGTCTTCAGCTTGAGAGGATAACGCGAGTTCATGTTCATGTCCACCATCACTTCCGTTGCTCTCGGCTCTGTTTTTTTCTCTCCCTTTTCCTACTTCACCTTCTTTCCCATACCTAATCCTGAACCAACCCTTATCCCTAACTATAACTACGAATGGGTGCATTATGGATTTTAACATGATTTTGACAGGAGGGGAAAACTGTTCAAAAACTACTCATGCTTACAGTAGGAATTGTGCATGCCCGGCAAGTCGAAAAGCCAGACTCTGGCAGTTGTGCTATCGGGTAAATATGTCCAAAGCTTCTCATCGTTATCGACCAGAATTTTATCGCAATCCCGCTTCGAGATTGTTTATCGCCCAGCAATAGGTTGCTGTATCCACTATTGTCTTCTTTTCCAGGGATTTACTATAGTCCCACTGTTTTGTCTTGGAACTAACGCTGTAAAACATCCACATGAACAACACATACAGTCCAATGTCTCTTTTCAAGGAGTATTATCTCCATCACTGCCATATGCCTCAGAGCTGGGCTGTCTCTGGGATGTTCGTCGTCTTCCTATGTCGATTTCCCTCTACATATATCTCTTCCTCTCTCTTTGTCTTCTTCACACTCTCCCCTTCTATCTTTGTCTCACACACACATACAAACAAGGCCTAGTGACAACGCACTCAGCAGTTATCTGTCTCTCTGCCTTCTATCATTCTCTGTTCTACACATTCACACACAAAGCACACTTGTTCCCTTTAAACATCATTCGTCATGATGGTGAAGATGTGTCAACTATTTGAGGCATCCTTTGAAAATTAGTGGTACATCTGTTGTGCATTTTTCACAACACTTATCTTACTATCATGTTGTGAGGGATCACACAGATTTACATTACTTCAAACTTGCTTTTAAAGGAGGTTAGTGGTATTCTATATTTTTGTTAATGACAATGACAAACCCCATAAAAAAGTAAGTAAATAAATCCAACAATAAATTGATTCTACTAACAGTTATTTTCTGTGTAGCCAAAGCATGATATAGCTTATTCCTATGTGTCAGGTAATGTAAACAATCCCTCACACACTAAATGCATATTAATCCACAGCTAAAAATAGTCCCCAACAAATGCACCATTTACTCCTGTTTAAGTCATGTTTGCTAAAAACTACAGCACATAGCTGTAGGAAATTACTTAAAAATTAAACTACTGTATATATTTGTGACCTGTGTTTCAAGGTTCAGTAGGTATTAATGGGGTTTAGGCCACAGTCAGGCTAGGCAAGTTGGAAAGTATTGATAGACAGTCCAATGCATTGTTGGTTTTGGTCTTTTCAAGGTATTTGTTGACAGTAAGACAAATATGAAAATATCCCAGTTTCAAATAGTCTATCTATTGTTTTGCACCTTGTAAATGTACACAGTCACTGGAAAGTAAAAAAAAAAATAATTTCCTCAAAATTCCAAATGTATCCACAAGGAGCAAGACAGAGTTTGTATCTTTCACAGTATTTGGTCCTGCAATAACCATGTGTGCTGTAGTTGATTGCTGGACAGGCAGGCAGTCACTGCCTGGGCTGGTTGGACGGAGGCTGCCTGTCTTCTCTTCTGTTCTTAGAAACCTACTGGGAGGTGTTGGCGAATATGCCTGAGATATAGTGCTTCAGCCTCTCTCTGTGTCTCATAGCGTAGGTGTATCTGTGTTTGTTTCGCTGTGTGTGTGTGTGTGTGTGTGTGTGTGTGTGTGTGTGTGTGTGTGTGTGTGTGTGTGTGTGTGTGTTTCTCTGTGTATAACTGTGTCATAGACAGTGGTGATTGATGTGCTACCTGACTAGCCTGATTAATTACTCTCCAGGTCGATGTCCCAAGGCATACTCCAGCAGAATACATATATGCACACATACAAACACATTCCAACTCACCCACAGGCTCCGCAACACAAACAAAATTAACATACAGCATTCCCTCATGCCCTGGGCCAATAAAAATAGAAATATATTTCAGTGATTTGCCCTTAGATATGTTTATCTACAGTGTCTTTAAGAGCTGAGCTGCATCATTCTACCATGTTTAGTTAAAAATCAGTAATCATTAACGTCTGAAATATTGAAATCAAAAGGGGGAAAAAATCCAGTCCATCTTCTTCCTCACATTTTTATTTTTCAGTGCATTATCACACAGAATAATTAAAATAAACAAACATGCAATGTATAGTACCATTTATCTTCATTAATGCAAATAGTTTAATTATTAAACCTTATGCTTGTAATCACAGCAGTAAGCAGCACTGTTATTATTCTGTATCATCCACCCTTGTTTCATCCACTGCCTCGGTTTGGTGGTTAGCTTCCCTCCTGCTCTTTTTCTCATCCCCCACATTGGCAACACAGCTATCCTAGGTGATGAATAGGCTTCAATTAAGGCCCTGCTTTGTAGAATGCAATGTGTCATCTGTGCCTAGGTCGCCTTAACATTTATTCAATAAGGATTCAGCATTGAGCAAGAGAGGGGGAGGAAAAACAAATGGATCCCAGAGATTCCAGGTCATGTTCGTCTGCTATCTGGGAAAGAGCTCCCCAATGATTATTGCATTGGAGTCTCCACGGGGGTTTAGCATTGATGTTGTATTCATCAAAACAGGCTTGAAGGCAGCTCAGTGTGATTAGGTTATTTTTTGGCTAACTAATGACTGTTATTCTTTAAGATAGGAGATTCACTGTGTCTTTTTTTGCTCAGTAAACAACCTCAGGCTCATTCCAATATGAGTGTTTTGATGCTTTTTCTGTCAACCACTTATGAATGGGGAAAAGCAAATTGCGAGATGTTACTAAAGATTAGATGCGTGTGTTATTTCACATATACATCTTAAAGTGTACACTTTAATTAGGTATTTGTTAAATTTGTATTTACAAAGGTTGGTTTGTTTGTTTGTTTGGAGATGAAGGTTGTGTTGTTGATGGATACAGCGCTGAGGAAAGGAGTTACCTCTCTGCTTTGGCTTTAAAATGCTCATTACTGTGACTTGGTGCAAAGCAACGCAGGTCACCTTGGAGAGAATTGCTTTTCTGTAACATTTGATTAAGGACCCGCTATGTCTTGCATGCCATTTTGAATACCATGAAAAGCCCAAACTGACATTTCAGAAGAAAAAGCACTGTCATACTTTGATGGTGTTGTAAATCTTGAAAGGGAGAGGAGGGGGGAAGAGGGGGCAATTAGTTTTTAAGAGACTTCATGAGGCCCATTATCAGATATGTTCACAATCTGCCTTCGTAACAGATAAATGATCCCATGTTTTGATTGAAAGTAGCATGGTGTACAAACTCAGCTGGGGACAGCTGTTTCAATCAAGAGAAATGTGATTTTGATTAGCTAATTCCAGTTGATTTTCAGGCATGCATGTGTATTTGAGTGTGTCTGTATAATAAGCGTGTGAGTGAGTATCCCTCTGGTAGATTCATTAGATGGGGCCTTTGGTAGATTGCATCCTGCCAAAGTAATGAATGATCTGTTCTCTGTAGAGAACTTAGGAGGAGAGATGGGAAAGGAGAGGAGGTTGAGAAGGATCAGGTAGTGCAAAGGAAAGTTGAGAAATAGATCAGTAAAGAAGTGAGGTGTTGAATTAAAAAGAAGAGAGGATGGGAAATGGGGAAGATAGAGGGGGCGAACTTAATGAGGATCTTGGCCAGAGAATGCTTTTGATTGTCTAGTTTATGTCGGAATCCCTCACTTGTTTCAGTCAGTACCCTTTGTTCTCAGAAGTTGGGAGAGATCAGCAACATTGATATGGTGGATAGGAGTAGTGTTTAAAGCTCTGTGGTGGTGTATGTATTTCAGTGTGTGCATAGACGCACACTTGAAATATTATGCAGCCTGAGTTCCCCTTGCCCATCTGTTCTCCGCATGTTACACTTGCATCTCAGCTTGGCTTGTTTTTGGTTTCATGTCCCCCCGCAGGCAGTCATTTAAAGACATGCATCTACGTGTCCCTGGCTCACCTCTGCTGGATCCGCTCAGGGTGGTTCAGCCCTGTAAGTGAATTGACCTATGAGCCCCCTCTGTGTGGGCGTATTTCCCAGAATGCTAGGTTTGGAGGCAGTGTTCACTGGGTGCCTCATTATGTTGGAAGAGGGGACTCAAGGGAAGAAGACAGGTTTTTGGGAGCAACATCCCTTCTGGCTGTGGTTCATAGAATTTTCTTGGCAGATACATTTGGGTTTTTCTTAGTGTTTGTTTTTCTCTCCTCTCACTCGTGATTGCATTGTTCCATTACAATGAATGAAACCGTTGTGCTGAATACAAATGCAGCGTTTTAATCGTGCCTCAAAGGTAAGATTCACCCAGTGTTAACTGGTTAGTTAGGCAACCCCGAGGTCTGTGCTTAGTGTTAATTATCTGAAGTTCAACAAACAATTAAACACATGGACTTCTGGTGTTGCATTTTTAGAAGAGGGCAAGATAAGGACAAGGCTTGAAAAAAAGTGGACCATCTTGTGGAGCCTTTGTATCCAAAGCACCTTATAGTAGTGCACGTATGAGAGGACAGATTTAAATAGAAGTTGCTTAAATAGGAATCAGAGTGTGTCACCAGCAACAGATGCTTTAGTCGCTGCAGTAGCTAGTTGCAGTCAAATTTAGGTGCATTTTCAACAATTTGCTCAATATGTGCTCAAGTTTGTTGGGCTAAGGTGTCTGACTCAACAGGATTTTAAATGGATTCACTGGTTGTTTATGTCTTAATCTTACTCTGTCAGGATTAGTCTAGTGCAGGAACCCAGAAGCAGACCAGGACAAGGCAAGTAGGAGTACAAGGCGAGTATTTATTTGGAATAGAATGTGGAAACAGATTGGTCTAGCTGGTCGGCAGGGAATGAGGCTGGAAGGTGGCAGGGTTTAGTGCTGATCCAAACGTACTGCAGGGAAGTCGACAGCCAGGCAGTTGTGAGTGATAAACCAGGTGTAGAACAGAAGACAGGCGGCTGATTAGCGATAGGCAACAAAAAGCAAAAGACTTAGCAAAACTAGGAGCTTGATACGAGAGCAAAAACATACTGTTTACGCTAACGATCCGGCAGCGAACGGATGTCCGGTCACAGCTTATGTAGTGCAGAGGATGGTAATCAGGACCGGGTGTGCAGATAGCAGCAGGTGTAATCAGTTGGTGAATCAGCCGGGATGTGTTCAGGAAAACTCAGGAAAACGAACTTCAGGTTAGCGCAACAAACAAAACAGAGGCAAAACAGGCTCAGGATGCTGGATTCATGACATACTTTGTAGTTACCTATGGTAGATCGTCTATAAACACAAGGCTGTTCTGTCATTAGATAAGTTTGAAAGTAAAATGTGATGAAAGCTTGTTGAATAGTGTAGAGCCCCCACGGAAGCAGTAGACCAACTATAGAAAGGTTTCTGGCTGCGAAATAAATTCCATTCCACAGACACTGCAATTGGCTGTTTAATTAGAGTAAACCAGTTCAATCTGTTTGGATCCTCCAGATTGACGCTGCTTAGTTTAGTTCTACAGAGAGAGAGAAAGAGAGAGAGAGAGAGAGAGTTGGCATTGACATTTAGTCCTGCTCTTGAATTTTATTTTTTTTAAACAGACAGTACTACAAGGCAGGGGGGTACTTTGAATGCAGATTACTTGTTGCCAGTATTTATTTGCTTTCCTATTTGCCACCTGTTTTCACTGTGGTTCCTCTTTTGCTACTAGTGAAATAGGATCAATCTGTTTTGATAGCACATTTTTTCAAGCTCGGATGTTATCTCAGAGGCAGGCATAGCAATCTTTTTTTCTGGTAGAGATAAGGTTACGTCTAAATAATCTGAAGAAGAGACATACAATCAAATGAAATGTGTCTTGAAAATACACACAAACATTAGCTGGTAAGATGCTGTAGTAATAACCAAGGAAAAGATAGAGTGTCTGTCCATAATGATGTATGGTTCATTGTTTCTACATTCATTGGTGTTGGCCAGTGTGCTGAGGCCAGGGAGACCCATCCTGAGACTATGATTCATCACAACCTTTACAGACAATCCTTTGTCTGGCACTGAGCAAGTGGCAGGCCCCTAGTAAGTGTCTGACCATGCTGGGCACATGTGTCACTGAGAGGCAAAAAATGATAAAATACATCATGATAAATGTAAAAAAGAAAGAAAGAAAAGAAACTGACAGCAGGCAATATGCAATACATCCAGGCACTCATATCTTCTTCCCACAGGTGTGTCCCCCTTTTTTTAAATCCAGTCTAGACAATGTGGTTGTGTGGAAAACATTTATTTTCCCTAGTGAGACAAAGAGGGCCTGATAATAATTGCAAATCGTCAGCACAACCTTTAGTTTTGGCTTAATTGAAGCAAAACATGAATTTCTATTTGTTAAAAGTTACCAACACAGAAGCAAGCCTGCAATTACTGGGAGTATTGTAACTTGTATTACAGATGAGAAGTGTGGTATAAATTGTGTGTGTGTGTGTGTGTGTGTGTGTGTGTGTGTGTGTGTGTGTGTGTGTTTGCCTGCTATATTGAGCGTGGCAGTGTGCTGCTGTTACAGACATACTGCTCTTATTCTACCCGGCTGCGTTTGTGACCTTTTTTAAACTTACAAACATCCCTCCAGCAGTCTGTCCTGACCTCAGGAACCTGATAGACCTATCAGAACACATACTGAGCTCTGGGTGGCTTCTGGGTAAACAAGACCTGACACTGCTTGTGTAAATGTCTACCAAAACAAAGTCAGCAATTACTCAAGCTTGTACATAGAGGTTGTTGCAGGCCATTGACTACATTATTCATTTTTATTTTTGAAGAAGGTGGTAACAAAGGTTTCTCTGTAATTTCTAAACTTTGACTTGATCGCTTGAGCAAAAGGAACTGTGGTTTAATTATCCATGCTTTATTTAGGATAAACTAACACCAGCTGGTTAGCACAGCAGACTGGAAAACTGACAGTGACTGGGATTTGCCTGATAATTAAACTGACTTGCTATTTGGTTTATTCAGTCTACTTTGTACATCATTCATTTATGTTAGTCAGTAGGGGTGCACAATATATCGACTCAATATCGTTATCGCAATATCACGTTGCGCGATATTATACCGGAAGTCTTGCGATAATTACGCGATATTTTACGTTGCATCCTGCCCGACATGTAACCAAAGAGTATAGAAGAAACAAGAGGAGAAACTCAATAGAACTATTGTTTTGAATTCAGTCCAAGATGGCGGAGCTGCACTCAATAGACTGTTCGTTTGAAAGTTGCAGCACAACGTTCTATTGAGTTTAGCCTCTTGTTACGTCTACACTCTTTGATGCACCTCTGGAAAATACACATCACTTGGTAGCGTTGCAATTCCCCGACTCATTTCCTGGTTCTCCTTCTCCATAAGAAGTCAAGGAGAGGGTTAACTTCTCCTGCTCCAGATTTCCCACCGTGTTCAGAAAGAACAGGGGAGACACTTTGGTTCTCTCACTATAACGTTAGAGTCGCTACTCACTCCGAAGAAAAACGCCGTCACTCTCTCACTTCTTCCTCGCTCGACGCACACACCAGCGGAGAAGTATAAACAAACATCAGCTGCGTGGAGCGCCTTATTTAGGTACCACTTAAATGCCTGCGCTTCTCTCTGATGATCCGAAAACGGACGTTAGAGGGAACTGAAACATCGCCGCACGGGAAGCTAGTTAACAAACACTTGGCATTAGCGTTAGCTAGTTAGCGCTACACCTGACAGCAGGTAACGTTAGCCTACCGTTAGCTAGCAGCTAACCGAGCATTTTAACCGAGTAAAAAATGAGGTAAAAATGCTGACAGCTAAACGGTGAAGAGTGTGTCTGTATTTCACTTGAGATAACTGTAACACCAGACTGTAGCTGCCGTTGTCTGAAAAACAGCACAGACTGAGCCTCGTGCTGCATTCAAAGTAATTGTAAAATACCCTTTTCCCAGCCAGTGTTTTTTTTTTGTCGTTAACAGGAATTTACTGGTGAAATAAGATATTGTTATAAGTTATTGTTATTACATTTTTAATAAATCATTACATTTTAAATATATATATATATATATATATATATATATATATATATATATATATATATATATATCATTCTTTCAATTCAGAACAACATTTTAAATGTATTGTTTTAGCACTGGGAAATATGAAATCTATTTTCGATGTGTTTTCCCATAACTTTGGTAATTTTACATTTGTTTAAAAATATAGAAATTAATATCGATATCGAAATATTCATTATCAATATCGCAATATCACATTTCTTTCAATATCGTGCACCCCTATTAGTCAGTTAGGTTGCCTGATAGAAAATGGCATTCTATTGACGTCATAATAAGTCGACACACAGCAGTTGCTAAGAACTGTTCACTGAATGTGTGTTGCATCAATCAAAGAAATATGTTGATTTAAGAGTTGTTATTTCTTTAAGTGGACTTACAACAACCTGTATATGTATCTCATCATTTAAAATTACAATCTCGAAGATCTCCGTTTTGTTCTCTTTGGCAGCACCTATGGCGATAAGCAGTAATTGCAGGTGTGTTTTTGACTCTAACTTCCTAGAAAACCAAAGAATAAGCCACTTCACACACAAGTGAATTGAAGAGCGACTCTGTTTCGCCTGGCCTCTCTGGTGGACTAACCACTGCTGGGTGATAGAAAACGCATCACTAACTGTATGCTGCTTCTGAATGTCGCCACAGACACCCACTTCGTAATCCTGCAAATGCATCAGTGGGCCATAGGCTCAATCACCTGTTACCTTATTTGGCGATAGATAGTGACTTAACAGACATTTATTTAAATGAAAATCTTCGCGATTATTACTTTAAGTTGAAAAGGAAATTGACACTGATGCCCTTATTCCTATTCCCGTCTACAACGCTCTGATTGGCTCTGTGTGTTTGTTTTCGACCAGGGAAACAGCTGTCAGTAAGCACGACCCAGACCTGTCTGAATAACCGAAAAAAGACTAGACTGGAATGGCAACATGATCAATTAAAGTGTAGAATGGGATTGTCACTCTGACCTGTGAGTGAAAGTAACAGGTTTTAGCACTTCTACGAGAAGGATCAACCAGATGTAGCTCCATTTTGAACATAGATCCGGTGGCTGTTTCACAAAAGCAGAATATATAAATCCAGGATAACTGATAAAGCGAGGCTTGACCTAGTCTAATCTGTGCAGCTTGGCTTGGTGTGTTTCACGAAGGCCAAGCCAGGCTGAGGAGGAGCGACTAGGTGAAGCCAGGCTCAAGTAATTTGGATAAATGCGTTCACGGCTTTCCTTAACAGACCACAAGTTCGATAACAGATTTACTGATGCTAAAATGGAGAATATGCATTGTTCATACTTTATACAGAGTGAGCAGCAGCTTCTTGTGGAAGTATGATAATGTGAAACACATTATTTGTAAAAAAGAAACATGGCCGCTGTAATGAAACAGCAAGTGAAAGCGGGGCAGACGATTGCAGACCGACTGAATGCGTAAGTAGCCTAAAAATATACATTAACTGACCACTGCTCTCATTGGAAACCGTCATAACCATACTAATCATTTGCACAAATTAACAGTTGTAGTCTTTGCCTTGAAAGTAAGCAGAAGATAATTTTACTCAGGAAATTTACCATGAAGATCAATTTTCTACAACGCTAGAATATGATGTATAAATATCTCTTTCATTCTGTTTCTCCCTCTCTCTCTCATGGGCTAAAATATAAATTATATATCATTCAGTCTGTCCGCTATTATCTGCCATGCTATTTCTCACGTTTTTTTTTACAGAGGCCAAGTTTCCTTCTCTACATATTATATGCTTTGCTCCTTCATATGTATGGACATAGAAAAGAGAGACACTGAAGAAATTGGACCCTAAAATCTAGAAACTATAAAGATAATTAAGTGATGAATTTCTTTTTTTTATATTCTTTATTTATTGGACAATAGTGAAATTACAGTTGAGGAAGTGTGTATAGACACAACATGATTTTCGGGTATCTCCTCTCATTGCCCCTTTTTCTGTCCCTTCTATAACTCACAAAGATTTCAGAACTATTTGACAAGAACAAGGGATATAAGGGTTACAGCATATTTACCACATAAGGGTTTGTCAGATATCATATGAAAAAGAAAAAAATAAATAAATAAATAAGAAAGCCTGGCAAAAGACCTGACAGTATTTTCATCGATAATTGTATAGATAAACAAGACCAGAATATACAAATATATATATCCCTGCACTATTCATCCAAACGATGCACATGTACACCTCCATATTTATACCTATACCTGCCCCCACACACATATTCATATACACACAGATACCCATACACGCATACATATACACACATATACACACACGCCGCACATATATACATATACATACAGTACAGGCCAAAAGTTTGGACACACCTTCTCATTCAATGTGTTTCTTTATTTTCACAACTATTTACATTGTAGATTCTCACTGAAGTCATCAAAACTATGAATGAACACATATAGAATTATGTACTTAACAAAAAAGTGTGAAATAACTGAAAACATGTCTTATATTTTAGATTCTTCAAAGTAGCCACCCTTTGCTTTTTTTGATAACTTTGCAAACCCTTGGTGTTCTCTCAATGAGCTTCATGAGGTAGTCACCTGAAGTGGTTTTCACTTCACAGGTGTGCCTTGTCAGGGTTAATTAGTGGATTTTTTTTCCTTATTAATAAAAAAAGCAAAGGGTGGCTACTTTGAAGAATCTAAAATATAAGACATGTTTTCAGTTATTTCACACTTTTTTGTTAAGAACATAATTCCATATGTGTTCATTCATAGTTTTGATGCCTTCAGTGAGAATCTACAATGTTAATAGTCATGAAAATAATAAGGAAACACATTGAATGAGAAGGTGTGTCCAAACTTTTGGCCTGTACTGTATATACAAACATACGTATACATATACACATTTACATTCATATATACATACACATAATACCCATACACATACATATATATATACACATACATAAACCCATACATACGTGCATGTAGAGATTGGTAAGGTACGCCTCTGTTTTATAAAAAGGGCATTAATATGATGGCCCTTCCAGTGGTTGTGTCTATTGTATATGTGAGGTCCAATCAGTCCATATTTTAACAAATTTGTTCATTTGTAGCCGGTGTGAGAATGTGATTCTTTCCATCAGATATATGTTATGGATTATCTCTGTCCATTCCTCTGTTGTGGGGGGGTCAGGTTGTAACCAATGTTTGGTAATAGCTTTCCTACCAGCTGATATCATGATACCAAACAAATACTTGTTAAAGTGAACATTCATATTTAGATGAAAATCTGTATTTCCTAATATAAGGATACTACACTGGAAGGGTATATTCATTTGCAATATATTCTCCATTGTTCTGTGTATCTCGGACCAGAATTGTACTATTGCTGGACACTCCCAGAACACATGCCAGTGATCGGCATCCTGCTTCCCACAGAGTCTCCAACATTTAGAATTGTCTTTCGAAATATGGATTTTCTGCTTTGGGCTGATAAAAAATCGGATTAAACATTTCCATCCAAACTCTCTCCATGTATTGGAATTAGTACATTTCCATTGAAATTCACAGCAGCTAGACCACTCTTCCTTTGAAATGGTCAAGTTACTTTCATCCTCCCATCTATTTTTTATGTATTCTGTGGAGTGTGTGTTTTTAGTCATAAAACCTCTGTATAGTCTAGACATGATACCCTTTTTCAGTACCAAGTATGCTCCGAGTAACACTTCTTTAAATATGGGATCATCATTGTCTATATGATTTTTGATAGCTTGATCAAAATAATGGCGCAGTTGCAGGTATCTGTAGTAGTCCTGCTTTTCTAAACCATCCATCCATCCATCCATCTTGTCCGCTTATATCAACAGGGGACCCCAAACTTTTTCCCGAGCAACATTAACCAGCTCCGACTGGGGATCGAGCGTTCCCAGGCCAGGTTGGAGATAAATCCCTCCAAGTCCTGGGTCTTCCCGAGGCCTCCTCCCAGCTGCACGTGCCTGGAACATCTGTAGTACCAGATCCTGCTTTTCGGATGACTGAGCTTCTCACCCCATCTCTAAGGGAGACGCCAGCCACCCTTTTCGCCGCTTGACCCTGGATCTCGTTCTTTCGGTCATGACCCAGCCTTTTCTAAACCATGCTTTTCTTGAAGGGTTTGGAAGTCCTTTAGTTTTCCTGTATCTGTTATGGAGTAGAATGTTGTAATACCTTTGGCTATGAAGGATTTAAATCTACCATCCATTTGGTTAGGTTTGAAATCGGGATCATAGGCACACCATTTAAGTACTTTCAGTTTATCTTGTAAGTTATATTCCTCTTTCACTGTGTTCCATGTTTTCAGTTGGAATTTTAACCATGGGTTGTGAATACCGTTAATGAATTTTCTCAAGTCTGTATTACCCAATAGTGTTTGTATAGGAGGGTTCCTAATTAAAAATAGTTCAATATCTTTCCATCTGGCATAATAAGTTTGATTACATAAATTTAACAGAGGTCTAATCTGGGCTGAGAAAAAATAATTTTTCAGGTGTGGTTCTGCCATGCCTCCTTCCTCCTTTGACAATTGTAAGGTTTTATATCTAACTCTAGGTTTTTTACCTTGCCAAATGAATCTGTAAATCATTTTATCCCACTCTGAGAATTGCTTGGTGGATATTTCTACAGGAAGAGACTGGAACAAAAACAACAGTCTTGGGAGAATGTTCATTTTCACAGACTCCACCCTTTGGACAAGACTCAGGAAAGGATTGGTATTCCATCTCTGTATGTCTAATTTTATTTTCTACAGGAGAGGGTCATAATTGATCTTTGCCAATGACGAGACGTCCTTGGGGATCGATATACCTAAATATTTCAGTGTATTCTGGTCCCAATTCAGGTTGAATTTATCCTTAAATTGACTGGGAGGTGCATAGTTCAGTGTGAGGAGTTGTGTTTTCTGAATATTGAGTTTGTATCCACCATATTTTCCAAAGGTGTCCAGGAGCTTGAATAGTTCGGGAAGTGAATTAGTAGGTTCCCATAAGTATATCAAAACATCATCGGCAAACAACGCAGCCTTGTGCTGGTCCCCGTTTATAGATATGCCTCTTATGCTGTCAGTCTGTCTAATCCATTGGGCAAGGGGCTCTATGTAGAGCGCAAAGAGAAGTGGGGATAATCCACATCCTTGCCTCGTATCTCGCTCTAGATTAATACTGTGTGATAAGTATCCGTTTATTTTAATTCGTGCACTGGGGTTCCTGTATAGACTGCTGATTGCTTTAACAAACTTTGTATGAAAACCGAATCTCTCAAGAACTCTATATAGGTATGTCCAGCTCACAGTTAGCCTTTTCAGCGTCTAGGCTAACTAATAGTGCTTCTAGCTTATTTTCTCGGATATGATTCAGTACATGTAATGACCGCCTAATATTGTCATGAGTTTGTCTCTGCAATATAAATCCCGATTGGTCCGCGTGTATAATCCCTGGGAGAATCTTTTCAACCCTCTTTGCAAGAATTGAAGTGTATAGTTTATAGTCTGTGTTGAGTACCGAGATCGGCCTATATGAGCCGTAGTCCAGTCTATCTTTTCCCTCTTTGGGTATAACTGAGATGGTTGCTTCTCTCCAGGATGGTGGTGTTTTCCCTTCTTTTAGAGCCGTATTAAAGGTTTTAAGTAGGCTAGGTGTCAGCTCTGAACGGACGACCTTGTACCATTCAGAGGGGAACCCATCTGGGCAAGGTGATTTGTTTGCCTTTAGCTTGGAAATTGCATTATTGAGCTCCTCCACAGTTATTTCAGCTATTAGTTTATTGCTTTGAACGGTTGATAGTACTGGTAATTTAAGGGTCTCCAGGAATCTTATAATTTGATTTTCCTCTTTTAGCTGCGGCTGCGTGTATAGATGTTTGTAATAGTTTTGGAAAGCCATTTGTATCTCATTTTGTTTGTATACAGTAGCTTTTGAGGTTGGCTCTTTAATTTTATAGATTGTGCTATCTGCCTGTTACTTTTGCAGTTTCCTTGCTAAGAACTTTGCAAATTTTGGGCCACTCTCGTAGTATCTTTGTTTTGTATAAATCATATTTTTTTGTATTTCTTGTGTGTACATAACATTTATTTCATTTCTAATTTCCTTGAGCCTTGGAGGAAGGGCTGAGTTTGAGTCTCCTTTATGTTTATCCTCAAGCTCTTTTAGTTCCTTATTTAGTTTCAATAATCTTAGTTGTCTCTCTTTCTTTTCGCTTGCACAGTAAGAAATAATTTCTCCTCTAAGAACAGCTTTCAATGTGTCCCACAGAATATCTACCTCTCCATTATCATTTTCTCCCAGAGTTCTTACAATTTCCTCTTTCATTTTGGTTGTGAATTATTGTTTATTTAAGATACTGGTGTTCAGCCTCCATAATGTATTTCTAGGGTTGCTACTTATTTGTAACAGAAGAGGTGCATGATCTGACAGATCAGTATTTCCTATCTCACAATTATGTATTCTGTGGCAGTCTCTTTTAAAAATAAAGAAATAGTCAATTCTGGAATACACTGCATGTGGGTGGGAATAGTGAGTGTAGTCTCTACCGGTCGGGTTGAGATCTCTCCAGAGATCTATCACACCCAGCTCTATCATAAGAACCTTAAGTTTCTTATGTATGGGGGTTAAGGTAGTTCCCTTTGAAGAGTCTAGCCTTGGGTTGAGGCGTATATTCCAGTCTCCTCCGCAAATGATAATCCCTTTTGCTCCTGTCATTAAATCAAAGATGTTTCTATAAAAAGTGAAGTTACTTCCTGGTGGGGCATATACATTCAAAAAGGTTATTTCAACTCCTTCTATTTTCCCAGTGACTAATATGTATCTCCCTTCCTTATCTTTTGTTTCTGTAAGCAATTCAAATTTGACTTTTTGAGAAATCAGAATGGCCACTCCTCGCCTATGACCAAATTTGTACGATGAGTAATAAACTTTAGAGAACCCCATTCTTTTCAGCTTTTCATGTTCTTTAGAGCCAAGATGTGTCTCTTGCAGTAACACTATTTGCGCATTCTCCTTCTTCATTTTACTTAGGATCTTACTTCTCTTAATTGGGTTTAGAACCTCATTGACGTTATAAGAAATCACTTTTAGTTTATTATCTATCCTAGCCATGGATTCTTATTAGTTTCGAACATATAGGTATTCTCCCAGTGTGGTAATATGCAGTTAAAAGAAAATATATCCCTATAACTCTCCTGAACATGGAGAGGTAAACAAAACAGAACGAGTACATTAACAAAATTGAAATTTTGTTAATGTTGAAATTGAAGCTTTACAGTTTCTTACTTCCAAAAGTGAGGCTCCTTCAAGGTGTGCCTTTGAGGGGCTCCTGGTGGTACTGGAGCACCCAGAGAGGGTTAGGTCTCTCTTGCTTTGGGCAAGGAGGGCCCTTTGAGATGGCTGTGTAATCGTTTCAGTCACGACTAATTTATCCTTGTGACCCGACTATGTTACAAAGAATTTATAAAAAAAGAAGAAAAAAAAAAGGGCTAATTTCAAAACATCAACCTAACCTAGGCTTTAACCATATGACTATACTAGGCTATTCCACAACTCGGATTTGCCCTGTGGATCGTGTTCATATGAAAAGAAAACTAAACCTTCATTTATCTGTAGTCACATTTAGTTTGAGTTTCTCCTAAGAAGACTTTTCTGTACATCCCGATTAACCTCTGGGCAGCCAGGAGACGTGGTGCGTTAATTATCCGACGAGTTTGAAGCTCCAAGTCCGGCGCGACGATCTCCTGCCATTTTCCATGAGGATAGGAGTCGGATCTCACGGCTGTCTGGGTTGGTTTGAGCAGGTATGACGGTAATTGGAAATCCTCGTTTAGCCATATCTTCTGTGGCTTCCGTGGCGGTCTGGTACATGCGTGTGCCATCACTGTAGAAAACACGTAGCCTTGCTGGGTATGGCGTTTGAAACTTAATTTGTTTTCCCTTCAATATTTTCGTTGCTGCCGCATATTCCATTCGTTTCTTGAGGACCGCGGACAGGTAATCATGGTCTACGTAGAAATGGGCAGACTTATAGAGCAGTTCTTTCTTCTGCCAGGCTTTGCGGATCACCTCTTCTTTGGCTTTGTAACTTGCAAACTTGACTATGATGGACCGGGGTTTTGCCTCTGGGCCAGTTGGCTTAGGAGCGAGTGTTCTGTGTGCTCTTTCGGTTCTGAGATCCATACCTGGTGTTAGATCCAGCGATTGTCTCAGTAGTTTTTGCACAAAGTCAATCATGTCATCCCCCTCTTCTTCTTCAGCGATGCCATAGATTTGGATGTTTTCTCTACGAGCCCGACCTTCCTGGTCAGTTAGTTTAGCTTCCATGTTAGCCTGGCGTTGGGATAGCCTTTTCAGTAGTACCATGGCCGCCATTAGCGTTGTTTCGATTCCGTCAATCCGCTCTTCTGCTTCCTCCAGTCTATTATTTGTTCTACTTAGCTCTTGTTTGATCTCTGTAAGATGCTGTGTGTTATCCCGTCTGAAGTCCTTCAGCTCGCTCAATATGCTTCGCAGGCTAACATCCGTTCCCTCGTCTTCTCCTGGAGCCGGCGAGTTGCCTCGGCTAGCGATGTGTTGTTGTACCGATTCTTCGGTATCTTCATTCAGTGGTTGTGGTTTCTTGCCTTTTGGGTTAACCCTGTTTTTGCTCATGTTCGCTAATTCTTGCTTTACTGTTATCTACAGTGTTTTCAGGGTTTTTAGACCAAAACCGTCGGGGAGCACAAGTCTCAAGCAGCCATCTGTAGCGTGACCCGGAAGTCGAATCAATTAAGTGATAAATTTCATGTACAATATTAACATGAATAGAACAGAGTATATTCATCAATTACTTCCCCCCAGCAAAATATAAGGTCAAAAACCATTGAGGTGTCCTCTCCCTGTTGTTTCATGAATGTACAGTAGTCTACACTATAGTTATTGGTTCAGTGAACTAAGACTGTAATTTGGGAGGATTGTACAATAAGGATATGTACACCGCGTACCGCCGCTCCTTCAGCTGTTTATGAAAAGTCATAAAGTCGTAATTACACGACTCTGCAGAGCCGTCTGCCACTACCTGATGTGAGTCGAGCGCCGATGTGAGTCGCGCATGCTCAGATTTAAACGGTTTACGGGACTCACATGCAAGCGCGACTCACATCGGCACTCGACTCACATTGGGTAGTGACACCGTCTGCTCTACTGAACTCAAGAAAACTGTCATCTGCTCTCTCTCCCCTTAGGGTGAGCAACTGGAACAGTGACAGGACGTCATCACTCGCAAAGTCATGGCAACCAGATAAACAACAGGGCGAGTTCCTACTTGTCACTCAATCTTAGGCAAAGTGACAAACAGAGACGAAAGCCACGACATGAAATCCACACTCACGCGGGTCCCATGAAATATGACAGCTAGTTTATTGGAAAATAGCGTTGTGGACACTAAATTTGATGAATTTACTGTTTATCAGACCCCAGAGGAGACAAGACGCTAACGTTAGCGAACGCTGCGGTGACGGTCCCTCTGCCTCTGACAGCCCGCTGCAGGAGACGCTGTATTCCTCCGACACGCTGTATTAACGTTACTGTTTTAAAACCGTTTTCCAGGTTAGTGGGGGTGCATACCGCTCAAAACAAACATGACAAACAAAGCTAGTAATGTTCACTCACCGTTTTGTTTTGTTGTTAAACTGTGTGTAAAATGAGCGGTGACGTTAAATCACCGGTTTCAGGTAACGGCACCCTACGGTACTGTCTGTTTGCTGGATGGTTTCAAGGTAACGGTCAGTAGCTAACATTAGCAGATAAGCCCGTTGACAGCGACGTTATTGTTCATATTTTGCGATGTAACAATCAATTATCAAAAACTGAGGAGGATCACGCTGTTGTCCTCCTCTCCTACTTGAATGCCTAACGAATGTATCTCTTTCTCTCCCTGACCCTGTCTTTCACTGGTTGAAGCCTGAAAATATTGTAAACAAATTAATAACATAACTAATTACACTGGTCGGACTGTTGAGCTCTGTTTCAGACTGATACCTCCAGTTCAGGCTGGTCCTCATCCGCAACACGTGCCTTTTTCAGTCGCGGAAAATACTTTTCAATACTCATCTGGATTGAAGGAGCAAACATTACTTTCTAAAGCAAGCACATTCGCTTGTTTGCTAAGAGTCGGGTCGGTGATTGTGAATGTGTGATTGTGTAAAGGTGTTCACGAGATAGATACCAACTTTTCGTGAACTTGTGAATTTCGCCAGCCGTCTTCTCTCCTTGATGGAGACAGACGCTGTGTGCACGGTGGGCTCGATGGTATTTTAAGCCTCCAACGTCGCCTTCCAGGCAGCTAACCCTAACTATAACCATTGCTGCGCTGCCTGGAAGGCCACGTTGGGGGGCTAAAAACACCGCACGGTGGGAGGAGCTGTGTGTGTGACAGAGGAGTGCAGGGAAAGGAAATGCAGTGGAACGTGTTTTAAATAGCGTTTAAAAACAAAAAATGAATAACGCAATGTGCAACGGCCGGTGTTGATAGTGCGGCGCACTGCCACACATTAGTCTATATGTGGGAAACACTGCAAGTACATGCATACATCCAGGCATCTCCGTTGCAAACTATCCAGCGTGGCCTGCATTTGGCGAGGAGGAACAATCCAAGGTCCCGTCCTGATCTTTTATGTTCACAATTACAGTCAGTGATGTGTCTATTTCTATCAAAATCTTTTTGAGTATAAATGGATGTGGATAAAAGGTTAAGTCACATTTAAAGCAAACAAGCAGTTTCACAAAGTAGAGTATTGAGTATTTTCATCAAAGAGAAGAAAAACTCTACTGTAACAAGCCCTTTGAAAGCTCATGTTGGCAAAAGTCTGGACTCAGCAAAGCTGTCAAAAGCTTTCACATTGGCTGATTGCCCTACTTGTTCCTGAAGCTTCTGTTGAAAAAAAGAACAAAAGCCTTAGAAGTGAAGGTATCGTATCTTTAGGCACGCATTAGTATGTGTGCACGTATGTACATCGATACATTAAATGAAGAAGTGGTGCTTCATTTTATTTTGTGATTCACCTGAAAACACTCCAAAATCTCTGTCTCCCACTCTCTGTAAGGCTGAACATCACTTAAAGCCATCGAGCTGTATTTATTAGTCTCTCCATTCATGTTATACCACTCATTCCCTCTTCCACCTTCACTCATTGCACTTATTCTAATTGAAATGCCATCATGAATAATGCCAAATGGCTGTGGTGGAGGGACATTTGGCTCACCTCACGTATGAATGTCCTCAAATGAATGAGTGGCAGCTGTGTGGATCAGGTGGTTATTTCTAGAGGACGTTGGCAGGTGTCTTCAAAATGTTTTTTTGCAATGAAAAAGGCAGTGCTGGCAACAGCTTTGGAAGAAGAGGCTGAAGCATGTTTGGAGCAGGAATGACTATTTGAGAGATAGAGTAGTGTGGCTGGGTAGCTCCCACTTCAGACTGCCTCCTCAACGCATTTTATTTCCAAGTTTGATTCAGTCTAGCGAGATCCAGGAAGGCCATTTAGCTGGAGCCCGATACACATTCCCTTAGCCTTCAGACTGCCCATTAATCTAGATTTCTCAGGAATTTGTTGGTTTCCCAATGTTTACTGAACACTTGTTAACAAGACATTTTCCCCTTCTTTCCTTGGTAGAAAATAGCATTGCCACAGAAGCAAGGCTTTCTCATGTAAGGAAATGAGGAAAGGCATGCACAGTTTTATCTTAAAAACACAGATGCATCAGACTCTTATCATGGAGTATCACACTTTGGCACTTGGTCACAGATCAGCCCAGCGTAGCAGGCCTTTTTTTACTACTCTGATTTCAAGTAAGTAACTTTAAGGCCATACAGCCATCAAGTATATCACCTTACTCAAACAGACAGTCAACCATTCATACCAGCTTACTGACAAGGCATTGGTTGTCAAATGTTGCTGTCGGATTTACTGAGACAAGAAGTTGCACAATGTGTTATTATGGCTGTCAGTTTTTCAAAGAATGAATTTTGAGAACTAACAAGTAATTATTTCCGTTAAATTTCACTGCAACTCACATCCCAAAATAATTGCAGAATTGACGTTGTCCTATTCATTCACTGTTCCTCTTCTGCCTGCCTGCCTGACTGACTAAGTGACAAACTAACACGCAACTTCAGATTTGTTGTCATGGTTGTTATTGGAAGGCAGTTGTGTTTTTAAAAGGCAACAAAAAGCCTCACCTTTTTTCACAGTTTTTCCATCTATGTTGAATCCAAAAGGCTTCAAAACATTACTTCTCATATGTCTTGTTGTCCTGATTGTCCATATAGCACGGCTAGCCCTCCATTTTGCATTAGCAAAAATAACAATTGCCGTGGCCTAGTTTAATGATTGGGCAACAGGGCGTGCTATTGGCTAAGTTTTGCCTGTTGTGCTTGCTGTGAATTTTGAATTTAGTGACATTATGTCAGGTTGAATATTACTGTTTTCCCCACAACTGAACAATAATTTAAATTTTTAATTAAAAAGTGACTGCCCTGGTGGTCATACTAAGAGCAGGAATACAGTCACATAGGGCTGTCCTCGACTAAAGAAATTCTTAGTCGACTAACACATACAATTTTGTTGACTAATCGATTAGTTGATTTAATTGACGGAGCTGTCCGCTTTGAGAGGTGGTTAAGACTAGAAAAGCACAATATAAATGTAGTTAATTAACCATCTGTAAAACTGAGTTTCTCCACAAATAATCCTGCAAAAGCACCACTTTAAATCTTGTGTTTACCATAAATGTGCTCCTAAGTTTCTTGGAAATGAGTAATTAAGCATGAATAAGCATAAAAAATGACTAATCGACTAAAGAAATCTTAGTCGACTAAGACCAAAACGACCGATTAGTCGACTAATCGACTAAGAGGTGGCAGCCCTACAGTCACAAGATCAGTGTTAACCAATATATGCATAGGTGGATGCTTCCAACTACAGTTGGGCCAAAGGATGATTATACTGGGACAATGTACATTTTTCTATATTTTACCAGTTTTATCAGTTTATAGTGAGTTAGCTATCCCTTAATAAATGGTTGAATCAATAAGCAGGACAATATTGAATTTTTACATTATTTTTGCCTAAAAGAATTGAAGCAGATTTTTCCCTTAATGTGTCGGGTATTTAAGTTATAGGTACGTAGGTAATATATATTTAATCAGGTTAACCAAAAAATTGGCTTTCCCATCTTTCTCTGCTTATATTTTTCCAGAAAATGTACATATGTATCAGTACTGTGATTAAAAAATTACATACATACTATGATAGAGGATTTCTCTTTCCTCATCCCACTCTTAATTATCTTAGGAAGTGAGAATGAAAGTGGGTTGATGGGTGAAGGGAGGGATGAAATTTTGGCAGTGGATGAATGGAAAAAGATACTGAGGTACAGATGGTTAAGTAAGATGATTCCAGTGCTTCCTCTGGATCTACCATCCCCCCTCACACTAATGCAGATTCTGACACACACACATGTCGTCATGCATGGACATACGTGTATGCGATGCATTAGACACCGGCATTAGACACACGCACACATATCCACACGCAGGCCTTCATTAGCTGTTCTCTCATCATTGTTTACCCTGTGCAGAGGCGGGGATGCGCCGCTGCTTTTCACATCAATCTGCCACAGCAGTAGCATCACACTCCCTGCCTCTTCTCCTACTCCCTGCCCCCCCTCCTCTTTCACACACACACACACACACACACACACACACACACACACACACACACACACACACACACACACACACACACACACACACACACAAACAAACTCTAACACACACTTTATACACCATCTCTGTGTGTTGCATCATCCCAAGCTTCCTCTCTTATACCAGCTGGAAACCACATACAGTACAAAAATATAAACAAGTTACTGAAGCAACACTGCATCCGGACCGTTTTATTACTCACAGCAGAGGTGGCCTTGCACACCAACACACTGACACACATACACTCAAGCAAAATGCCCTTAGTCCTGTCAGGCTGTTTGTGGCAGATGGCGGTGGACCCACAGCTTCTGGCACCGCTCCAATCTTGCCGGGAGGAAGTAACCAGATAAATGAACAGGTGAACTTGTATGGAGAAAGAACCAGTTTATACGAAATGGAATTTAAATGGCTGCCCACACAACAGAGGTCCAAAAAAAAGTGGTTTACTGTAAAAGAATTTGTTAAGAATTTTTTTTTTTAATATCATAATTGTATATATGCTTTTAATTACAGACAAAGAATTTAGATTTTGTATGAAAATCACCTAATTAACAAACCAGAAAACATCATCAACCCAACATGATACTGTAAAGTATGCCAGTATGCCATTATGGATCTATTTTTTGTCCTCTTCTATGCCCACCCACACTCCAACACCCTTCCTGTCATATACAGTAGCACACTCAACAAAACAAATTACAAAGTGCTGGTGTTGTTAATTATCCAGCATTTTGGATGAATGTATATTGGAACGTTTAGAGCCTTTTCTATACTGTCTAAACTCATTCAAAGAGGAAACTAGAGTAGATTTTTTTTTGACATACACTATTATATATACACTATTATAATATATATAATACATATATTGTTTGTAAAAACTGCTCTGTTTCTTAAATTAGCTTGTATGTGTCTGTTTGGATTTAAAGTTTAGTTCAAATGACTTCTCTCCCCCCAACAGTGATGAAATAGGCAAGGCCTCTGAGGTATGTTGAATGTGGTACAGCTGCAATGGCACGTATAAAAATCTGAACGCTGGCTGTAGCCCCAGTTTGTGGCTCTCCCACTTAGCTGCTGCATTAGCATTAGCAAGCTCTCACAAGCGCTATACGTAAAATCAAAGTCGTATATGAACAAGATTTATTTCTCTGCAGTGGCAGTAAACCCAACACATGGGCCCGCCGATAACTCTGCTTTATTCAGAGCTTAACAAGATATTTCGGGCTGACAAAGAGTAATGTTAACCTCAGATGATCTGTGGATTATGTGCATTCAGTTAAATTCCTTGTCTATTGACATAAGAACCCAAAAGCAAAGTCTGAGGACAATAATTACAAGTGTAGAATTAGAGCAGATATATGTTTTGATTGACCTTTGGTCTTCAGTTTTAATATATTTCATCATAACTTTTGATAATATATATATATATATATATATATATATATATATATATATATATATATATATATATATATATATATATATATATATATATATATATATATATATATATGTGTATATATATATATATATACACATACATATACATATATATATATGTATGTGTGTGTATATATATATATATATATATATATATATGTGTATATATATATGTGTATATATATATATAGCCCCACTCCCTGTGATGTTCAGATAAAGTAAATGATATTGTGCTGTTGAGGGGAACCACTCACATTTGAATTTAGAGTGTATTAATATGAAGGGGCACACATTTCACAGCCAAGCCCAGGTTGACCTTATGAAATGGAGTTGTTGATGGGGACAGATGATCTTTATTTGTTTGTGAAAAGGCCAGCTAGAGAGTAACAATAATAGTTCCTCTGTATTTTATTAAGGATATAAGAGCACATCTGTAAAAGTCAGGCTACTGTGTTCTTCCACTCTTCTTTTAGGTGAAGAGTTGCCAAGCTCACGAACCATGACCAACATGCTGTTTTCATATGATATATGACTTCAAATCAGTTTAAAATATAGAAGAAGGAAAAAAAAAAAAAAAACATAGGTGCTTGTAAGTACAGTAGAAGGTATCTGAGGGTTAGAATAGCTGGTTTGAATGCCTGCACTGCAAGAAGATCTGGACAGGAAATGTGAGTGACTGATAATCTCCTCCCAAAGCAATTAGTGCATAGTTGCCCTTGAGCAAGGCAATTAGCCCTACATTTCCTCAGTGAAGATATTTACTAGCCAACAACAGAAGATTGCAATTCATAGCCTACAGTAGACATGAATGTGTAGAACTGAAAGTCAGCAGGTAAACTTTATTTATATAGTGCTTTTCAAAACAGTTGTTACAAATCCCTTCACATAAGGTGAAAATAAAGAGAGGGAATGTGTAAAAACATGCATGTAAAATATAAACCACAAAAAAACGTATATCATCATGAAAGAAAATTTGGCTTTAATGGGGCTTTCTAAAAAAAAAAAAAGTACTGATTTTGCTTCTCTGAGAAATAGTAGTCAAGGAGCAAAAACAGGCCAAAGTTCATCAAAAGCAGGCATTAATTCTACTCCTAACATGCATGCAGTGTACAAATTAGTCATGTTGTCTCCACTATCAAGGCATAAATATATCCTGAGTAACTGTCCGTAGCAGCTGTAGTCATTATACTAACAAGCCCTGTGCATTCACCTATTTAACACAGCGAAAAGATTTAGAAAGACGATGCAGAGCTGCAGCAGGGCTGAGCTAAGTTATTCATAGTGTGGATTTGGGCGTTTTGGCATGAAGTAATTAGTAGAAGAAGCAGTAGTGTTTATTTCCTCTTTTTAAAATTTACACTGTGCAACCTACATTTGAGAAATAACACCATTAACTATGCTGTTGGAGGCTAAATGAGGCCCCTCTTTTATATGGCACGTTCATGCTCTGACATTCTCTCCTCATGCCAGACATGATGATATTTCAAAGAACAAATAATTGGTTGTGACTTATACACAAGACTTTGAAGCAACGGCGGTGGGAAATTGTTGGCTTTGGGTGCAAATAGTAAAACCAAAAATCTAAATCAAAAGTTCTGTCATTGGTTGATGGGTGGGAATGTGTCCATTTATCATTCCTGTGAATGCTCTGTCTTCTGACCTTTACGTTATGATTTACTAAGCATATTTGTATTGCAACCAGGAAGTCCCTTTGCCATTGTCACTCTCTGTCACTCCACACTGCAGTCAGTATGATTTTTATATCAGTACTTAGTGCAGTAGTGTCAGACAGCCAATCAGTCAGAGAGCCCTGCTGTTATGGTCCTGTTCTGATGTGTTGTTCTCTGACCCCTCCACTCTGGCTGCCCCAGCTTAGCCCTCATATATCACTGATACTGCACTAATACTGCTGGACACGGGGACTATGTAGTAGGTCACACTGGGTTCAGACTCTGCACTGACAGGGGCTGAGTGGATGGCTTAAAGAAATGACCTGACTCCATCTTTACATGCTGCACCGTAGCTAAAGGTTTGCTGGTAGCAGCACACAAGATGATCCCGCAGACTATTGGACCAGCTATGTTTACGTTTAGTTGTTCTTCAATATTTACACATTGCCTTTGACAGACTACATCCTTTTACATTAATGATGACACTGACACGCACGCTCGGTGTGTGTCTATATATTGCGTGACTTTATGCTGCATTCACTTGATATGGGAATTGCTGCTGCTGCTGCACTGTTGAGATGATCTTTTCACCAAGGCGGAAGTTTTTTAGATGCTTTTGTTGATGATTTTATTAATTATGACCATGGTTATGTGTGAGGAGTAATCTTAAATTGGTACCCATTCCTGGTTAGTCAGAACCGTATCACTGATGAGGTCCTACGACATTCTGAGCTGCTACAGATATTTGAAGCTCGTTCATTCAATTATTAATGTAACATTTGGCATTTTCAGTTTGCCTGCTGTTAAAGTAACATTTTATCTCACTTGTAGCCACCCAGTGATGACACTGCTGATGGTGCGTTCCTTAGTGTGGAGAGACTACATCATGTTCTTGTTAACATTTTGCAGAATGCACACAAACTTAAATGCTTTTAAAAATGTATGAAATAAAAAACTTGAAATGAAAACCTTACAAACACTACGTGAATATGAGCACTGGTGTGTCTAGTTATACATTTTAATCCCATTGAAATTAAAGAGGAGTACCTATAACAGTAAGTATCAAGTAAGTACTGTAAGTAGCAATACCCATAAGCATTACCAGTATTGAAGAAATCCTAACAATAAAAATGAATGTACACCAAAAAGCAATCAATAATTGATCATTAAATTCTTTATGAGGTTACGACCAAACACGCATAGCGCCATGTGTTAGGTAGCTCGCTTTTAAATCGCTTTCTCTCCCATTTAATCAAAATAATGCACTGGGTAAAACATCCCACTCTGAGACAATGTTTGGATTCTGGTCATTTCAGTTAGGTTAGGTTAGTGTGAAACTAACTAGGCACAACGCAGCAGTGAGTGTTACACTCAAATTTAGGATCAAACTTCAACCAGTGCAACAGGCTCCACAACTCTGATAATCTGGCTCAATTTCATATGGTAGTCTTTGACTTTTCTGCCATGCTATGAGCATACTCAAACTAAACTTTGATAAAAACTGTAAGTGTGAGAACTGGAATATGTTCTGTATAGCCTTAAAGCAACAATGATGCTCTTTCTTCAGCGGCTCGCACCATATATACATTTTAGTATACAGAGTATACAGTAGTGGTAAAACTCCCTGCCTGCTATGACAGTGGCCCTCGCATACCAGGAGTCTCTGGAAAGATGCCTAGAACTCCCACTCTCAAATGGTAGGATGCTGCCTGTTTCATTATACAATTCTTTAGAAAATCGTACTACTATACTTTGAGCTGTGTAATCCCTCTTTTTGTATCTCTCTCCCTCTCTTGTTCATGCACTGTAGATACAGGCAGCAGTTAGCCGCCCACTCCCTTTAGAAATTGTCCTTAACAATTACTGACTTCAGTGAGAGGGTACTGCAGGTACCAGTGTTGAAGGTATGATTGACTGTGTAGCACATTGCAGCTTTGTACTTAAACAATATCTGTCACACACCTTGGAGTTGTGTGACTGTGGGACAGACACCATATTAATGACGTACCACACTCACGCTCACAGTTGGTTAGCTCAGTTCACTTTAAAGTAAAAAAAAGAAAATCTCAGCAGGAGGTCTTTTCCTTCCTGCTATGTGATGATGGGAGACAAGAGCCTTTGTTCTAGTGCTTTCTCTTATGCAGCATTATTTAAGTTTCTTATTTGAAACCACAAACTCTGAGTGTCATGGTTATTTCACAGGGCCAGAGCGTGTACGCAGATGTACTGTAGTCATTTATCATTAATCTTTCATTAATAAAGTAGTTGCACACTATAACTTTAAGACATTCATGGTCCCTAATGGATGAACCCTAATGACTTTGGTGTTCCCCTGACTCTTCATCTAGTGCCACCAACAGGTAAAGGTTTTCACTTATCAGATTAAATAAGCGATGGATGGATGGCCACTTTTGAGATCTCAAGATGCTTGTTCTGTCTCTTTTTTACTTCTGTCTTCTTTAACAAATTACATACAAATCACCCATTTTCTTGGCATATGTTTGCATTATAGGTTATCCATACTTCAACAAGCCAGTGTGATTTGTCTTTACATTGGAAAGGTCACTGTTGGATCAGTACAATTTACAGTTCAAGCAATGAACTAAATTAGATGAGTCTTAATTTATCAAATCAAACCTCCCAACCCCTCAATGAAAAACTAGGGTACGAATAATACGCTATGGTACGATTAATAGCGTCACCTCTGTTGATGAGTGACGGATTCTGTTTTTTTAGCTAATTTAAATTTGAAGAGAGACACTGGTGTTGATGACATGCATGAATAATATTTAGAGCAAAACTTAATTTTAATTTAATAGCCAGTGAGTAATGCTGTTTGATTTGTTACACCAGCTTACCTTAAGATAAATTGAATTACTTCACTTGAGAAAGGCTTTTAATTGCAAGGGTTTTTGGTTTGCCTCAATTCAAAAGGTGTTTTTTCACCATTATGAAAATGTATAAAGCTGTTGGCTCTCAAGGATTGCATTCATTTTGTTTAATGGCTTGGAAATTTACTGAAAAGCAAGTATTTTGCGTGAATTGAAGTTTGCTGTAAATAATAACATCATAGAACTAATGATAATGTTCAAGGTGAAAAGGAGAAAGATGTGTACCCTTTTATAGGAACTGAGTACTTTTTAAAATAGGGGTCTCCAACAAGTAGCTTGCGAGCTACTGGTAAAGCTACAAAAACAAAAAAAGATAAATCCATGAGTGAAAAGTAGATATATTTATTCTCTCTCTGATTAAATTATTTTTTTCCAACAAATGGTTTTAAATAACTTTTAAGTCATAACATTACAGACCCTGGACCTTTTCCCGCCACCCATCATCTTAATTTTCTGGCTCCATACTAAGTGCGGGAAGCACATAGGTACATTACTGTATGTTGTAATTACCGAGACAAGTAACTGTAATGGGCTGTCTAGACAGTATTGATGTACTGGTAACACTTTTGTTTCAGCTGATAACAACTCTGAGTGCTAAGCCTTAATATCAGCTGTGGGTCATGTTACTACTAGATTTCACAGATCTACACATTGTTGGCATCTGATGTCAAAATCTGAAAGAGTTAGGTGGCTTGTGAGGCTTGATATCATTGATAAATTCACAAATTACATTAAGGAATCAAATTAAGAAACATTTTTCAGTCAGTATTTTAGTCAGTGTATCATAATATCGCTGGACCAAGCAAATAAATCAAATGCTCAGGATTTTTATTAAATAAACTCAAATGACAAAACTCAGCTAGTCAGCTAGTATCACACTCACTCACTGCAATAAAGCAACTTAGGATGAAGAAGTTAGCCTGGCATCGCCACACTAGTTCACAAATGCGTATTAGTCTGGAACCTCTAAGTTCATTTTGAAATTCCAAGAGGCATTATCAACGGTGCAGACCAAAATGCCTTTGGGCACATCCAAGTTGGTGCGGTGCTTGGTCCGTTTCGAAGCAGGAAAAAATAATGTCTGCCTGGTCACAAACCTTCTGAAATTATAAACAGTACTCTTAAATGTGTTTCTGAAAACATTACATGCGAGAAATATGCGATACAGTAACAGAATCTTGAATCATGTTATATCAGTAGTGCCTAGTTTGACAGTTTGATTTGACTTTCGTGAGCCTGGTAAGTTGTGCTGAATGGAGAATACCAGTTACATCCAGTAACTACGTTGAGTAACTACATTTAAGCATGACGTTACTCTGTCCGTCATCTTCGTGAACCCACTTCAGCCCCACATGAGATAAACGGTCGATTGGTCCGTCTCTTGAAATCTGTCGGAACGGGAGATGGGCCAGATGTATCGGCCAGAGCAAATGAAACATGAGCATCAGTATGTATAAAATGAAGGTATAAGACAAGAGAAAGGTGGGAAAAGAAAACCATTATTACAGTATATCGTTATTTTACAATATTTTGGTATGAGGACAGTTTTGCTAGCTGAATCTCAGGAGCCGTGCCGCAGACAGGACAGCTGGTTCCGACAGCTGTAACGGAGTGTACTCTGCAGTGTATTTTATTACAGTAAATAGTAAGCGCTTGGACTCTGCCCCATCTTCCATTGTAATGATGTCTCTCATGCTCATCTCATTATCTAAGGAGTTGTCATTATTGAGAAATTTCCCCACACCCCCTGGTGTAAGATAAAAGCAACATTTGTCCCAATTCTCATTAGGAGCAGTTGAGCTCCATCACACAATAATGAATGACAAAAAAACACACAATTATAGTGACGGTCTTCTGGGAAAGCGATGACATTCAGTTATTTCATCTTCTACATTTAGGCGCTGTGCTCCAATGCACAGATGTCACCAGAAAACTAAGAAGACCCCTGAGATGTGTGTGTGTGTGTGTGTGTGTGTGTGTGTGTGTGTGTGTGTGTGTGTGTGTGTGTGTGTGTTTGTGTGTGTGAGTGTCTGTGTGTGAGACCCCCCTCCACATGTAACTGAGCAAAGATGGCTCATTTAAACAATTGCGACTCAAAGGGTGTTGCGATCAATAGAAAGGACCAAAGGGCAAGAAGTCATCTTCCCACTCTAATCACAGTCTTAACCTTCAGCACATCTGCAGGCCCGACAGGCTGCTTACTCCATCTCGTGTGCTTCTCTTGGTGCTGCAAAAAAAAAAAAGGCTAACAGAACAATCTGTGTGCTGGAGTGGGAGTTTTCATGTAGATTTTTTGCTTTATTTGTACTAACATAATTAGTTTAACCTTTTTATTTATTTTTGTAGCCCTGTAAAATATGTCATGTAAAAAAACCTTTCACGTTTATTTTTGGTACAGACTATAAAAATGCTTTTCCCTTCAGCCTATAAAAAAAAAAAAAAAAAAAAAAAAAAAAAAAAAAAGGCCGGGAGAGAAAAGAGCAGCTGCGGATGTTGCTGCCTCTTATACAAGATGGGTTGACAAGAGGCAGCAAAATCTATCAGCACATATTCCCATAGTTTGTTTTCTGTTGTAGCTAACTCTTGAGACTACATCTAGACAGGGAGACACACCTTCACTCACACTGATTCATATTTCCGAGGGACATACAATGACGAAGTTTCTCTTAAGGATCTTGCGTTCTTCCTCTCAAGAGAAGAGGAAGGAAATTACATTTGTCCTACTGTGTGTCCTTCTGCCGTTGTGTCCCTGCTCCACATTCTCCATTTTTCTTCTTTTATCTGTTGTTGTTTTGTCTGTTTCCCTTACTATCCTTCTTCCTCACAGAAAGGACCAGTGCCATTGGGTTTCTCTCGCTCCACATTGTCCTGCCCAGAAAAGTCAGTGTGTTTTAATGAGCTCTGCGTCTGTGGCTCTCAGCCTGAGGCTGTCCACTACTGACCTGTTGGCATTTACTTCTCTCTGCCTTCTCCTGTCTCTCTCCTCCTACTCTGCGCTCTATTTTTCTCTCTCCCTATAAAGCTTTTTAGTCTCTTAGATTAAAAATGCTTTGGTGTTCAGTCCACCAAAGCATCTCCTACTGGACACTTGAACTGGAAGCTATTACCAATCATCCTTGGTAGCAGCACAGTATAGCTGCTGGGAGTCCAGCCTTACAAACAGCAACTTTCTACCCTCAGACACACCAACACATTTCTCCTCGGCTGAACTGATTTTTTTTTTTTTTTTTTTAAATTTCAGAAACAACTTTAATCTTTCACATGATACATCAATGCTTCCATTGCCTCACTGAATAACAATAAACAACTCAAAGCAATCTTAGCACCTGTCAGGTAACATTTTCAGCACAATGAGAACCACGAGGCCGTGGTGCTTGGAACAGCTGGTCTAACTGCCAGACATTTGATCTTTAGACTGCACCCCATCAAACTGGAAGGCAGTGGGCAGTTGATGAGTACAGTGACCTTTAGAGGGAGGGAGACAGGGCTCCGTCACCGGCCAGACTGGAGGTGGTGAACTGCTGCATGACTGGATGCTCCAACTGTTCATTTCATTGATCTCCTCTGCAGCGCTCTGCAAATTACAGAGACATGCTGCATTTGTAATATACACACACACACACACACACTTTCTCTCCCTATTTCTTTGTTTGGTTTGGATTTTTCTTTTCTTCTTTTTTTCTTCTTATCACAGGAACACACGCAGCTACCCTTTAGGTGCACTAGAAAGTACATTTTGACCTTTCCATTCTACTTACCTGCTTTTTAGCTTCCAACTATTGTCTCTGCCAAGCATTACAGAGAAGAAGTTTCTTGTTTTTGCTCATTTTTGCGCCAAGAACATATTAAAGAACTGTGAAATCTGATAAAAGGCAAAAGCCTCTCATCTTGTTTTACATAAGATTACTACAGGTGTGTATTGCCAACTGAGACTTGTTGAATATACATGTGATGCACCAATGGCACCATGGCAATAACCCCATCTTTTGTTTCCTTATATAAGTTGATGTGTGTGACAGGTCTTTGATTAGGTACAAAGAGGAAAAGTCACAGCAGCGCGTTGTGTTAAACCTATGGGTGTTTGTTGGTGTCACATTCTGACAGAGTGACTGAGCACCATATGCTGGAGCTCATGTCAGCCTCCGTCTAAGTCTGTTTGACGCTCCCTCTGTATCTCTGTGCAACACAAGCCGCCTACAGAATCAACCACCATCTCTGCTCCTCCTCCTTTCATATGCCGGCTCTCTTTTATCCCATGTCATACCAGCTCCCACTCCCTGGCTGCTTCACATGCTTTGAATGGAGCAACACAGACACACACACAAACTAACAAAAAATACTAGTGTACTAATGCACACGCTGATATGTGCACAGATACACACAGACATAGAGAGGGTAAGATTGTGTGAACTGAACAGGGAGTTGTTCTGGTGCCAGTGTCTGTCGCAACTAGGGCTGCAACTAACGATTATTTTAATAATTGATTAATCTGTTGATTATTTTTTCGATTAATCGATGAATCAGATAAAAAAAACAAAAGCATTAATTTACATCAACTCAGTACATCCTTACATACATACTTGTTGTTTTAGTTAATAGTTGTGTAAAGGTAAGTAACCCAAAGAGCAGATACAGACAAGACACACACACACACACACACACACACACACACACACACACACACACACACACACACACACACACACGTTCACTTGAAGCTTATTCATTAAATTATTACCATCATTGTAGTAAGTGCAAGTTAAGTTCATTTATACACCACATTTAAACACAGCTTAAGATGACCAAGTGCTATGAAAGAACTTTAAAATGAAATTAAAAAGTACAACACATACACGGGACAATGCACAGAATATATATAAATGATAACAGATTGAAAAATTAATGGGCCACAAAAGGCGAGTGAATAAAACCGTGTCTTAGTCTTGCAAACTATACCACCCCTGTTTTACTACGGTTATTACCGAGCTAACGCTAGCTTGTCATGCTAGTCAGCCGGATAACGAGTAAACAGCAGCACCAGAAGAGCTACTGGAGGGACGGTACGTTCCTCACTTCAGAACGGAACAGAAGTAGGATAGTGTAGTGACTTTACCCTGCTGTTGAACTCCCTTCCTCCTCATCAAGGACTCCAACATGTTTACGTTTTAGGTGCTGAATCATCACCGTGGTGCGCCCGTGCCATGCCGTGTCGCTTTTGCTTATCTTGCAATTAACACGTTTCTGATTTATTTAGTGTGAAATGCTCCCACACTTTGGATGACTTAGGTCGCCGTGTGTTTCAGAACAACATTACGGGTCTCTCCGGTCTCTCTCCGTATTTCCTCTACCCCCCCTCTGCTCTTTTTTCTTTCGCACTGCGCTGCTCCGCTCCGCTCTGCGCTCAACTCAATTTTTTTTATCTCTGTGACTGAGTGGCGTAATAGTTGCACGACACAACAAATCGATAATGAAATTCGTTGACAACTTTTTTAATAATCAAATTGTATCAATTTTATCGATTCGTTGTTGCAGCCCTAGTTGCAACTATCAAATTAAAGTGCTCATATTATGCTTTTTGGCTTTTCCCCTTTCCTTTGTTGTGTTATACAGTATATCCTTTTGTGCATGTTATAGGTTTACAAAGTGAAAAGCCTAAAGTCCACCCCAAAGGGACCTAGCATCTTCCAGAGAAAACACTGTTCACAAACTGCTCCAAACAGCTCTATTGTAGTCCAGCCTTTACTTCTGTGACAAACGTGCGTCACTTTGGAACACATGGCAACCAAATAAACAACAGGGCGAGTACTACTTGTCACTCAATCTTAGGCAAAGTGACAAACAGAGACGAAAGCCGCGACATGAAATCCACACTCACGAGGGGTCCAGTGAAATATGACAGCTAGTTTATTGGAAAATAGCGTTGTGGACACTGAATTTGATGAATTTACTCTTTCGCAGACCCCCAGATCAGACAAGAAGCTAACGTTAGCTAACGCTGCGGTGACGGTCCCTCTGCCTCTGACGGCCCGCTGCAGGAGACGCTGTATTCCTCCGACACGCTGTATTAACGTTACTGTTTTAAAACCGTTTTCCAGGTTAGTGGGGGTGCATACCGCTCAAAACCAACATGACAAACGTAGCTAGTAATGTTCACTCACTGTTTTGTTTTGTTGTTAAACAAATAAGCGTAACGGTCGGTAGCTAACATTAGCAGATAAGCCCGTACTTTGTACCGTACAACTTATAAAGTAATGCCAGTAGTGAGATACACTGTAAATATATTCAAAAAGCATGACATTACGGAGATATTATTTTTAACCTTATTACATTATCCAGGCACAACCAGCATCAGTTAGAATAAACCTGAAAGTGTAGAGCAGATTTTTCCATATAGCCAAACACACATACATGTGTTGTCTCTGACAGTCCTTTCTGTTGTTAGACAAATGCTTGTGTAAATACTTGCTGAATCAGCAGTATTAAACACTGATCAAAGTAAAAAGGCTACAGCACAGTACTATGTGTCACTCAGTGAGTCAGAGGTGAAGGTAGACATATACTGTATATGTAGGTAATTCACCATTACTGTAAATGGGAGGCCATAAACGAAAATTTACGAAATTATGTTTTCACATTTACTAATTATGCATTAGTGGGACCTTGGTCTTCAGAAATGATATTCAAATGACCTCTGCTTTTTTTCTTTTTTTCTCTGTGCTTTTTTTCTTTTTTTCTCTGTAATGTCACATAACGTTACTGAGTAACCAAGACAATTCTTCTTTTCACCCCTGTTCCAATGTGATATTTCTCTTTGAAATCACAACATTTTATTCACCGTTGTATTCTTAAATTGACTTGTGAAGTTGCTGTTAAGAGACACGACGGTCAAGGTAATACATTTCCACTCACCGTGTTTAGAGAGATAATTCTGTGCTGCGGTTTGCATAACCTACAAGCCTGAAAGGACTCTAAGCCATTTTCACGCATAGAATGCAGCTGCCCAAACAGGAGGTTTGGGACTTTAGAGGAGCTTATACAAGCAAAAGGGATTGAGCCTTCCTCCGGCTCACAGGAATGCTCCTGAGGTTGTATATTTGTCTGTAGATAAACATACACATACACAATTTGTTATGTTTCCCCCAGTTACAAGTGACTGTTTATAATTGAAATGAATAAAAAGGAATACAAATTACAAGCATTTCCTTAATGTCAGGAAGCAAAGCTGTTGATACCTAACATACATTTACGGGTGAATTGTGTTTGAAATGTTTATGTATTTCTCTCTGACCTCCTTCCTCATCCCTCTCTCTTCTCCTTCCCTCTCTCTCTGATGCTATCTGCCCAGGAGGTTTTTGTTACCAAGGGCATATGCTGGATCAGCATTCACTTTTTTTCTCACCATATGAAATACTCTGGCCTGTTGAGGCATTCAGTTGTGGCTCTCAGCATTTAGTTGATAAGGACATGCAACGTGAGGCACTTCAGTTCTAGTAGTGTAGTACACAGGCCAGGCAGGGGGGCTTTTTTTTTGCTGTTTAATTGGCCTTCACTCAACAGTAAACACAGACACCTGTCACTGATGCAATGTGTGGGCTGAACAAGCTTGTATCAAACTGGAAACCTTTGTTCATGATATTTAGCTATTTACCGAGTCCACCACTTCTTATATATATTCTGGTTTGAAGAAAGGGGTTAAAGCCAGTTAGTTTTCTACATGGTTGCTGAATGTCACTTATTTCCCCCTGAAAAGGTGGGGTTTTGCCCCCACAAGCGGCCCTGCCGTAAAGCATGCATGATGAATTATGTTACGAGTTTCCCTCCTGAGAAGACATAAAAGACGGCATGAATGCATAATGCTCATCAGTGTGCAATGTTACACTGTGCTCAGCATCCCAAGAAAGACTTCATCAGAGATATTCCCTCATCAACCCCTCCTCTCTCTTTTTGTGTGCCAGCTGTAATAAAACACGAGCAGACCTGTTTGTAATATCACACATCAAAGACAGAGTAAAGGAAAGTAGCACAGAGGCTCATTCCCATACCCTTCTAAAGCTGGAGAATCTGTTTCCAGCTAATGGAACAGCCATCATTACAGCAATGCAAAGGTGGGAACGAGTCGCTGTTTCAATTCAGCGTGTTGCTCCGGAGGTTCATTTAGAAGTGAATTATTTTAGTTTGTTAGCTACATAATAAGGTTAATGCACAAAAGAGTATAAAGTCAACTGAATTAAATAAATAAAACATAATTTGTATCGCTGACATGTATTACAATTCGAAAAAAGTGTCCGGCTTACGGGGGAGGGACAGCTCATTGTTGAGCCAGCAAACTAAATGAGTCACAATCAAGCATGATGTTACAAAATAATGTCAAGATGAAAATAGAGACAGAGCGCAATTAAGTCCCGCCCACACCTGAGGGGAAAAATTGTATCCCTCTCTGTTGATTTTGTATTGCGTGAATGTGCCTCCTTGTCAATTCCATCTGCTAAGTAAACAACAGAAAAATGCCTAAAAGCTGCTGTGTCGGGATGCACTAAGAAAAGGGTACAGAACCCATATGTAAGTCAGTTTTAGGCTAACTATATTTCTGTGAGTTAAGGTAAAGTATTTTGACAGTATAATGTAAAGTATACTTTATTAATCCTGCAAGTGGAAATTACAATGTTTTCACTCTGTTGTTATTACACACATTGCGAACAGGCCTGAATTACACACACATGCTCAGTGCCTCTACATGCACTAATGGAGAGATGTCAGAGTGAGGGAGCTGCCCATGGAAAGGCGTCCCAAGCAGTTGGGGGTTCGGTGCCTTGCTCAAGAGCACCTTGGCAGTGCCCAGGAGGTGAACTGACACCTCTTCAGCTACCAGTCCACCATACTTTGGTCCGTATGGGGACTTGAACCAACAACCCTCTGGTTCCCAACCCAACTCCCTATGTTTGCAAGTGCCTTAGCTTGCTTACACATAGCTCATATTAGCTATTATTATTATTAGTACATATTACTAACAGCTAAATTGTCCTCTCTGGTAGACAAAAGGTGCTAAAATTTTTTTTTTTACTAGCTAAAGGCATTTTCAGCCAGTGGTTGCATATTGTATACTGTTTTGATTCTTTCTTCTCCAGTGGATGCGGTTTTCAGACTGTGACGTGTTTTACTCTGTCTTCATGTATTGCTGTTAAATTAGCCTGTTATGACCACAGGGGCCTGGAGGTATCTCTGGAGGTGTATCTGGGACTGTGTGTGTACCTTCATTACGTCATGATATACAGTATAATGGTGTGTGATGATCCATCCAAAGAGACAAAGTGCCGGCAGCTTGCCACCCAACAGTTTACCGTGTTAAACACACTAAATGTTCAATTGTAGAGAAGTATTTCCCAAGCAGCTGTGTTACAGGTGTGGATTAGGTTCTATAGTACATTTCAAAAAAGGAAATTATATATATATATATATATATATATATATATATATATATATATATATATATATATTTATATTAATCTGACATTTATTTTCTCATTCAAGCAATTCATTATTTGGTTACATGTCAGAAAATAGTGAAAATGTTCATAACAAGAGTCCAGGGTAATCTTCAAATTGCAACAAAAATATAGATATATATAATTTGCAATGATATAAACAGAAAAAAGCAGCACTTTAACATTCTCACACTGGAGAAACTGGAATGTTTGGTGTTTATGCCCCCAATAAAATGAGTTACGCAATTATTTAATGATTCCACCAATCAAGTCACTCGTTTCAGTTCTAGCCAAAACAAAATTGATAATGTTGAAGGAAATCAGCATATAGGTACAGTTTTCCAAGTCTTTGTAGATTCCAGCAGACTGCTCCCAGTTTACAGTAACGTAATCTGCTTAGATCATGAGATTTTTGCTGCATACCAATGAAAATGAGGTCAAGCGACTCCACAAACAGCTCTAGATGTGTTATCGTCTTTGTTCTAGTTTGAACAGGTGGAACATTTCTGATTTCTCCTTTAAGTTACTTAGATAAATCAAACATAAAAACCTTTTGTGGCTTGAGATGCCAGATGGACAGAAATGTTCTGTGGGGATTCTTTTTTTCTATTAATTTAGCCTGTCAAAGAAAGGTTTAAGACAACTGGGAAACTTTTGTTGAATAGTTCACCCATGGTAGAAGTGGGTTTCTCTGGTCACCCTGCTACATTGGAAACAAAATTACTTTTTTTCACTTGTTGATTATCATGTTGCTCGCTGTGTGAACATTAATTAAGTTTCTCTTGTTCTGAGGTGAGCCATGAGGTATTTTTTAAGGTACACATTTTGATTACTGCTCATGTCACTATCTAGCAGCCATGCTGCACAGATGTCTGGATTTGTTGGGTTGTGCTCACTGGAAAGTTAATGTTCAATCATGCTCAGAATGTCAAGTTTTGGAGGTTGATTTATGTATGTACTGTACAGTATACATTTATGCATCTGTGTGCGTATGTATATAAATTTGCAGGCTGTCGGAAGTGCACAAAATATCAGTACCTGTGGTAAGCGAGGTGAGACTAAGCAATGGGATAGCTGTAAGGCTTGCAGGCTGGGGGAGGGCTAAACGGAGACATATTGGTGCAGGTATAGTTCTGCTGCGCTACTCTGCAGGACGGCTAATGAGGAAGTTTAGCCACAGGGCTCTTTCTAGTAAAAACAACAACTGCAAGAGATGGAAGAAAAAAAACGGATCTAATCACAATGTCTGCAAGAAAAAAACAGCCTTGACTGGTCAGTTCTCAATCAGATTGGACAACTACATCCCTGGGGTATGGTTCAAATTAGGGGTAGGTGTTGGCGATAGGGGAAGGGTAGGTGGAGGGAAAGGCGAAATAAATGAGTGATTGTACTGTAAAGGTGTGGTAGAAAGGAGATGGAGGAAGTGGAAGAAGTGAGAAAAAAGGCAAATGAACAAATGGTTAAATGAGAGAAAAAGTATGTAGCAGAATGGATATAAGAGCCTAAAATTGAAGAATAAGAGATTTCCTTTCAGGAGAATTTCTTCAAAAGATTTCCTCAAGAAAGAACTGTCTTCTGGCTGAAATAGTTGAAGGCTTGGTAGAAAATATACTTACAGCTCAATCCTGATTTGCTGTCAAGTCCAATATATCAAGGCCACATAAAATTATGGTGTCAGTGTTGTGAAAAGCGGTCATATATTTTACTTTCATGTCTAGAATGTTTTACTTCAGCTTGCCCTCTGCCCAGTGGCAAGGAAACAAGTTTTGTTTATAAAAGCAGAATTGGTCGACTTGACTTTTTTGAGACCAAAATCCAAAGCAGTGGGCGGATTTTTGGAAAATGTTGCAGTGATACTTGAATCTGGCACATGCACAAGTAAAAACAAAGAACAAAAGGAGACGGTCTATCTAATATTGGCGATATTTACTGTATGTGGTACGTTAGTAATTCTGGCCTCTGGCAGAGTAATGAGACTGTGTAAGATGAAGCCAAAGCAAAATTGAATTAGGCGAGTGTATGGGACAAAAACAAGTCTTAAATGTTGCCGCAAGATTGTAATCAAGGTCACAAATGTACACACTTACTCTAAATGTGTTTCTGTGTTTGTGTTGTAGGAAGATGTTTCACATTAAGGCTTTATAGTCCTCTTTGTTAAGTAAAATCTTAAATGTATAAGTATACTTTCTCTGCACCTCACCACTTTTCTCTCTTGGCCTCTCACTCGTATGCTCTCACTTATTGATTAAATTCAAGGCAGGGGATGATAGTTAATCCAAAGATTTCCGGAAACTCCATTAACATCTTGAACAAAGTTACTGTAGTTCTGATGTGTCAGCTTGTTTTTCTGTGTCGTCGTTGAGCTTCAAACATGATCCAGATGAGCAAACTTCCTCTCTGTTAAACAAAAAAATCCCACAAACAGTGTTAGGGATGCTCCTTAGAAATAAGTCATGCTACAAGCTACACTTCATTAAATTGTTTAGCTACTTCGTTGGAGGTATTGTAGCAAGCTACAAAGCTATTAAGAAAAAAATAACTTAACACATTGAAGCTATTTTGCATCAAGAAACATCTATTGTTAAGTGATCATAATGGTTATAGAGAATAATGGAAAAAGTTCCACTAACTGACTGCTACTACTGCTGTTAAATGTAGTTAAACTAGTGGTGTCGCTACACCTCGATCCTTGCCTGCAAATATTAAAGATAGGCTTTAGATAAATGGAGCTCCTTTAGCAGTCTGTTAAAATGCAACGCTTCATTCACCTAACCTGAGGAGCCAGATGGTTTGTTACACCATCAGAACCATCTGAGAAGCCGTCATTGGAAACTGTTTGGAAAAGGGAAGGCAGGTGATTGGATGAACCATCTGTCTATCACATCAGCGCATTGTTGATTTGAACCAATAGTCACACCTCTAAACCGCGCCCGTAGATGCCAGTAGCTCCTCCCCGGACGCTGAATGTTTCGCTCTGCTGCTGTTCGGACACAAACGCTATCCATTTTTTATTTTTTTTTAAAGATAATTTTTTGAGCATTTTAGGCCTTTATTTGTATAGGACAGCTTACACTTGAAAGAGGAGAAAGAGGGGGAATGACATGCAACAAAAGGGCGGCAGACCAGAGTCGAACCCACGGCCACTGCGTCAAGGAGTAAACCTCTATATAAGGGCGCCTGCTCTACCGGGTGAGCTAACCAGGCGCCCCGGATTCAAACACTTTTAATTGAAGCCTGACAAGATTGATTTTTCGTGTGACACGTGACGCTGCCCATTGTTTTGTTCTTTCCTGTAAAGCTGCTGAAAAAAAATTGCGGCGTCCCCAAATCTGTTTGTCTGCCACTTGTCCTATCAGCTGCCGGCCTCGGTCGAGTCCTGCAGGCCGGAAGGAAGCAGACTTTCCCTGTCTCGCTGTAGGCCGTTTTGGACCATGGCGGCTCTTCCCTGAGGGTTTACCCTCCACTGAGGTGCCCGAGATCACTGTGTCACTTCACTAAGCTACATATTTGCTGCTTGTAGTAACATACGTGTCATGAGTTGGTGTTGGATGCCTGGCAGACTCAGTAGGAGGCTGCCAGTTGCATTACTCCCCCACAGATCTGCTTGTGGTTAATATCTTGGTGTCTGCTGCTTCATTTCTGTTATACTGCTGCCCCTACAGCAGGGTATTTACAGATTATCTCACCAGCTGTTCCTACCGCTCCTGAGAACTTAATATTGATTAGACTCGTGTCAAACCGATTTCATACACTTTGTATGTACATATCTTAAAGACAAAGTCTTCAATTATGATGTTGCCTGCATGATTTTTAATGCCACCATCAAATCAAAAGCACAAGATAAGGATGAGGATTAGGGAACAAAATAAAAAAATATTAACTATTTCAATAATCAATGAATTCTTTCCAAATCATTTTTTACCTCTGGAAAATTAGGGTTGTCAATTTTCATTTTTCCTGAATGCTTGAATTTAAAGACGGAACACATAATTAAGCAATCAAGGAAATCTAAGGCAGATTACTTGATAATCCAAACTTTAGTTGTTGCATTTGTATATTCAGCCAGTCTTTTTGGCTATGACACTGAACAGAACACCAGAGATATTTCCGTGCTGTGTAATAGCAGTGCCCTGCATATATATGTGTCCTTGTTTTCTCTTGTGGATCGAGACAAAGTCACACTGGTCATTAACTCCTTTGGTCTTTTTTTAAAAGCCAGGTAATCATGATTGATTTGCTGCTGGTCAGCTGGGGGTGAACTGTCCAGCTGCTTGTTCCTATTTGATAATGACATACAAGGTTAGTCGCAGGACCCTAAAATGGTTTGACTACTATTGAATGTGCACGGGTGCCATTAAAAAGATCAGCATGTGATTGTGTTGTAGCATGTGTAAGGAAAAAAAAAATCAAGTGAGGGTTTGATATATCATGCATCAAGCATTGGTTATGAAGAAAAATCCTCTGCTGAGACGTGTCAGTACTTGTAAGTGAGTGGTGACATAACAACAGTAGACACCCTGCAGTGCAGTGTTGCTTGAGCCTGCATTTTCCTTCATTTCCTTCTTCTTTTTCTTCTGCTCCTCCATTCCTTCCTTCATCCCTCATGCGCTCCCTTCAACCTTCCCCCCTCATAGCAGTGCCTGAATCATTTTTCCAACAACAGCCTCAGTTCCCTGTGATTTATATGTTTATGGTCATTACTGACGTTGAGTAATACATTTCCGTTTTTTCCCCTCTTCTCCGTCTTCCTCCATCCCTCTTTTGGCAGAGCCCCGGGGTCTTGCGAAGAATATCAATTATTTTGTCCCTGTTTAATCACAGTCTTTCACTTCATCTCACGGCTCCACTTTTAGACAGGCAGAAGAAGGTTTTGCTTTTGAGGTTTTACCGTATTTGATCTCTAATAAAAAACCAGCAAACACCAAAGGTTTTCGTACACTTTTTCGTACAAAACAGTGTTGCATTTTGCTATCATTAGCGATAAATTGTCTTTCTCAGCTGGTACAGTATTTCTAACTGGCTGTTGTTGAACAGTGCTTACTATATTTACTGGTGCAAGCTAACAGCATGATGGTATCTTTATTACTAAGGCTGTATTCACACTCTAGTCTTTCATGCTCAATTCTGAATTGCTGCTCATGTTTGCGTCTTTCTTTTTTTTGGATGACCGGTTTTTATCTATTCCAGGATCTGACCCATATCTGATACCATATAAACTAACAGCAAAGTCAAAGAAAATAAGTGCAGCAGCTGTAACAAAAAACATCACAATCTGTTGTCTTACCCTTTGTGCTTCCCCCACTTGTTTTAAGCACACTTCAGTTACAGGGCATGTTTATTCTAGTTTTCTTGTTTTTTCACATTTCTGTGTCTCATTGTTTTCACTGTTAAGCTGAATCAGCCGAGCTGCCAAAATGGTAAACGATGAAAGAGTGGCAACCCTAAAAAAGAAAGAAAGGAATGCAGTCTGACTGTCTTCAGCCGGAGCAGCCCAGGGTGCCTGGCTCAAGACCTGGGTCAAGTACAGTACTTTGGTGAATTTTATGTGCTAGCTTAGCTGATGTCTTATTTTCTTTCGCTGCACAGATTCTCCCAGCTGGTGAAGGGATTCAGTCATGAGCAGGAGGCAAATATGACACCCAGTTCAAACAGTGGAAGTTGGTGTTTGGCAGGGGAGACGAGCAGCATCAACAAATGGAAAGACACACATATCAGCATACTGATTTGAAATCATTTGATTCAAAGAGAAGAGGTTTGGGGAGGGGGGCTCCGGTGAGATAAAAAGTCATCCTCCTCATTACTAGCTCCTTGTCAGCTACATCAAAGTCGCTTCTTAGTCATTCACTTGAAAGTTTCTGGTTAACACCGGCTTTATGCTGCCTGATTGAAAACATGCATGGGCTTTCATCTGGGTGACTTTGTAACTGCAGCTAGCTTCTTTCTATAATATCCTATATCTATATATCAGCACAGAGCGCTAATGAACCGAGACTCCCTATAAAGTACGGCCTCTTTACTCCTTGAATTTAAATCATCCAGCCAGGTAGCTGCCTGCAGCATTTTTCAAAGAGGACTGAGGCACCATTCCTTATCGGCGGGATTTCACCCTCTTAAGGAAAGTTACTTAAAAAAGAAGAGGGCAATTGGTTCCCTATAAGTAACATCCTGTTTGTAAATACTAAAGAATAGTTTTATTATTGCAGACTTTGGTTGGATAAATACACAGCTACACAATACCTAAATCAGTGATATAAAGTGTAGGCATATGGCCAATTTTAGGTTCTCAGATCCATTATTCCACGGGGGAAAACATACTGTATAAGGAGCTTAGAGGACGAAAAACTAGCAAGAAAAATAACGAAGATGCGAGTAGCGCTGTCTTTATCAGTCAGATAACAGAAGATGCTTTTCTTCCCTAAGCTGTGTTTTCACTGAGGAATATTTCTCTGCCTCTGATGCAAATATCATCTGGCTTGTAAATTGGGCATGGTGGTATAATACCAAACTACTTGATGCTGTCACTGCACCTCCTCAGGATACAGTTTAATGCCTGCCTCGTGTTGATGTAGAAGCCATGTGGGTTTACTCTGCAAGTACTGCTATTTCTAATACACAGATTTGATTGTGTTCCCTCCCTCCCATGTAATTCCCAACATATCTTTATTATTTTTTTCATCTCTGTATCAAGTAACTTAAGGTTGGAAAGTTGAGTCTTTGGAAAGATTTGAATTATAGCCACATCCTTATTTTATTTTTTTAAATGCAGCCATAAAGAAAAGTCTTCCTCCAAATAAATAATGATATTTACAACTTTCCCCCAGGAAAGGCACAGACGGATATGGTAATAGAACAAAACTTAAGGAGAAGGGAGGCACAACTGCGTACTCTGCCAAAAACGAAATAGAAGTGACCTTCCATCTCTCGGTGCTAGCTATCTTAGCAGGCTGAATTAACTTTCCCCATCATTCTCACCTCTCTGATGTGAACGGCAGCAAAACCCTGCACTCTCATGTTTATTAATCTCCTTCAGCAAGAAATGTGCTAAATCATTGACCCTCTTTTAGCGTCTCTTGCTCCTACTGAGCATGGGAACGAGGAGGGCGTATTGATTTTGCCCCCTTCTCATCAGCAGCCAGGCCCTTATTTGGGATGAGGAAATGGTAAATCTCATATAGTGAGCTCCTGTCAAGGCCTGTCCAGATCCTAATCTTCACTAGTTGATGGCTCTTGAATCTTTTTACCGTCTACAACTCATTAGTGGCTGAGGAGGTAAATGTAAAGTATTAAAACATCGCATTAATTCTCAGGACATTCTCGGGAACTTGATAAAAGAAAAGGGTTTTTTATCGCTGTTTGGATAGGACATGGCAGCAAAAACACAAACTGTGAGAACATGATTTACAAGTCTTAAAGTTGACATCTTTTTTTCTTGACCTCATCTTGGATTGTTGATCATTTTTGTTTTTAAGATCATACAGACTGTGAATGTAGAAAAGAACAATAATCTCTCCCCTGTGTTTTAGCAGCCATATTTTTTTTTACGCTGTTGTCGAGCTGGGCCTGTTTGTTACATTTAAAGGAACAAACAGTCACATGTGGACAGACTCATTTGAACTTATTGGACACAGAGGTTTTGCTGACTAAAGCGTAACTTAAACCTTCCACCCTCCATTTATGTTTTGCCTTCGGTGGGAATTTTAGACCTGGTCGCGTGTATTAAACACAATAAATGCTGTAGTGCAAGTTTGTAAAGTGTAGCAGACTGATTAGTGAGCACAGCAATAGATTGATTGATGGATGGATGGATAGCTAGACGACTGAAAGCATGCATTATGCAACCCTTCAGGACTAAGGTTGATAAAGCAGCTCAACAACCGTGGCTGATGCTTCCCCAATTATCCAAACTATCCACGTCTCTGACAAATTTTTTGTTTTACTCAAAGATACAACATAATCCGGTTAGCAAATGAACAAAATCTAATTTTGTTTTAAAAAGTGATGAGTGCGTCTGACTCCCGTGTGTGTTGGCTCTCTTAGTCCTGCAAATAAATCGACGTACTCTCAATAATCTAGTTATAAATCCCCCCACCCCCCCCCACCCCCCCCCCTCAGGCTTCTACTCCCACCCTCCCTCTCTCCCACCCACCCTTTTTTTGCTACCTCTAGTCTTTTTTCACCACCCCTTCTTCATCCCCCACCCCCACCCTCGGTCTTTCTTTCCTTTCGCTTAACTTCCCCCAGCTCTCCTGAGGGCTCCTTGGAGGTAGCACCGCTGAATACTGAAGCGGCAAACAGAGATGCACCAGGTCCAAGACATTCATGTGTGATTGGCTGTGATGAGACTGGGGAATCTGGCCTCAGCTGACCGCCCATCACCTGTCGAGGAATGGCGGTGGGTTTGTTTGCCACCTGAAAGGGTCCTCTACATTTTGTGGCAGTGATGGAGTAGTTGTCAACGTCGCTGTCTGAGCGTCACATGTGGGCAGGTGTTTGAGCGTGTGTCTGTGTAAGTGACTGAGGGACACAAAAAAAAAGATGGACACTGTCAAAATGCACATAATGCCTTCAAACCGTGCCTTGACATGTGTGTTTACAACTCCGCACTGATGTGTCCTGCAGCCACAGTGCCCTGACTTGTTAGCCCTTTGGCCTCCGGGCCAGCAGCGATGTGTGTTCCACCTGATAACTGATCAGATGGTGTGAGTTGGTGACTGTTAAGGAAAAACTTAGGAGCAGCTTAACTTCTGCATACATGAAGGTTCAAGAAACTTTGATGTCTTACACATTAGCATTTATTGAAGTCGATTGAGAAGAGATTAAGGTACGGTACAGTTTAAACACAATGTGTTAACGTGCACTGCAGTGTCTCAACTCTAAGGTTCTGTGCATTTTCCCTAAAGCGTATATCTGTAGGACAAGCTGTCAAGTTTGTGTTATGCCAAGATATTGATGGCGACAAAACAAAAGATGTTCACCCTAAGCCTAGTTGTGTGATATAAAAAAATAATAGTTTGGTTCCGGTTTCCGACCGACCCTGTCAATTTATGTGCGACCCAAATTTATTTTATGAGCTTGGGGAAGAAATGATACGAATTAAATAAATACACAAATAAAAAGTTACTATAATAAAATTTTTGTACAAGATAGACAGGATTGTGAACAGCAATACCCATGCTACACACACACACACACACACACACACACACACACACACACACACAGTTTGTAGTTAGACAAAACTTAGCTGCTGTCTAAATGAACCATCCTCTCCGCTCCAGCGGTAAACCTGTGGCTGTATTATAAGACCAAAACAGATACATGTGGCTACTTAATATGCATGTGAATGACGCCTCACCATGTTTTCAATTTACTAAGCGACAACTGTACATGTGGTAACAGGTAGGCTATGTTATGAAAAAATTGAGTATCCCCCACTACTGTAAAGGAAAAAAATAATTCCTACCTAGCCCTTGCTGCCACTGGGACAAAAAAAAAATAATAATAATAAATAAATAAATAAATTCCTATCGACCCATGACCTCAACTGACAACCAACCAGAACCAAACAATTTTTTTTTATGCCTAAACTGTGGCAGGCCCCTTAACACTGTGTCCACCGACCTCCAAAAGGAGACAGTCCTGGAACAAAACATTCCCTTATCATACAGCTGTCTAGACTCTCTAAGTCTGTAGAGACACAAACATATATTTATTGTCAGAAACCAATAAATGTATAAGTTCATCTACTGGCAATGGTTAATTAGGTAGACATTTGTAGATTATCTACATTTTGTATTCAAATCCCTGACCTCTGGTTGTTTTGAAGCTGGATGTACTAATATAAATAATGTAATAATTTCATGTTAGGCAGTGGAATCTGCATTTGCTGGAGGGTTTTAAAACCAGTGGTGCCAGCGGTAAATCTTATTTGTATTGCTTTTTTAATTTTCTCCTTTCCTCACTGTATTCCTCTCTTCTTAACTCTTATATGTACACAATATTCATCCCTGTTCCTTTACTTTGTTCTTGTTTTTCCAATTAGATACACACACACACACACACACACACACACACACACACACACACACACACACACACACACACACACACACACACACACACACTTGTTCTTGTTGTCTCACTCATTGTTTAATACAAAAAAATACTATTTCATTCATTCATCCAAGTGTAATGAGTTGTAATTCTTTAATATATATGGATATTTTATACATCAGAAGAAGTGGACTGGACACTAAATGCTGAATGGACTGTTGCTACTCTGCTTTCTCAATCGCTCTCTGACCACGGGTAAGTGAATCAGAATTGCAAGCAAAATCAAGGAAAATCCAATAGTCCAGTTGCGCAAAAAAGAACAACTTGAATCGTCTTTAATTTCAAAACAGAGATGTAGAAAGGTTAAGCCACTAAAGCCAGTAGCCTAGTGCTACCCATGCTAACACGAACGTGAAGCCTTCCCTCCAAAGCTTAAAAACTTAAGAAAGTAATACTTATACATAGCTTTCAGTTGTCACCCTACCACTCCAAATGTAAAACTGACATTTACAGAGATGCATTAACAATCAAACAAGTACTTGGGTATGTGTTTTCATTTATATTTACCATTCAATATCGCAATCGCAGCTGTCAGTCCCATAGTAGAACATGACAGCGCGGCATGTTTTTGGAACTATACAGGCTTACATGAACCACGTGACCACCCCGCTACCTTAACAGACAAAGCAAATGTGCCTCTCATTCAGCCCTACACACACACACACACACACACACACACACACACACACACACACACACACACACACACACACACCACACTCACACACCGGGGCTGCTCTGCCCATTGGAAGCAACTTGGGGTTCAGTGTCTTGCTCAAGGTTACTTTGGACGACTTGAGCCACAGCAACCATTAAATTCACTACGATATAGCTAGAGCAAGCCTGCCAGCTTGGAGTCATCACAGTCCTGTAAACTGAGGCAGGTGCTCATATAGTGTTACTACGGTAACATTTTAAAGGACTGTCATCATGACTTTAAACTGCCAATGAAGCCAGCTATCATCTATGTCACTTTTTGACCCTACCCTAACCTTTTTGTGCATGTTGTTAAAAACATCAAAATGTATATAATTAATTTGATATATCACAAATCTGTGTGTAACTAAGTTAATTAAAAAAAATAATAACTAATTCATTAGTAAAAAAAAAAATATCAGTGGATAAAGCTTTGCAGGGTTTATATTTTGAAGAAAAAACATGCCAGGCCTGCTAACTCCCTGCTTCTTTTTGAGAGCATTGGTAAGTCTAAATCTGAAGAAAATTTTTCATGCTGTGTGACTTGAAGCAAAGTTGAGTCACAATACACGCTGAATTTTTTGAGCAACTCATCTTATTTTAGAGCAGTGCAAAATGAATGAAATTTGTTCTGCAACCATACTGAAAATGATACAAAGTAAATAAAAAAAAAAGTACAGAAAAATGTAATGTGGCATATCTGGCAAAATGAGCAATACAGCAAATGTCATGATTGTCTCGTAATTCCTGTGCCTTATTTGCATGGGTTTCAGACAGAAATAATGACAAGACACAAACAAAAACACATTATGTCTGAGCCAGAGTAAAGACCATGGACTTTCAAATCACAGCCTCAGCATGTCCATGTAATATAATACATATGCAAGATGACTGTTAAAACCTGCAAAAGTAAGCCTTATTGTCTATTTATAGGGTTTAGACTAAGTGAGTGCATGCATATGGAGGGAGCTTGCTTATCGTTTATTGGTATGTATGAAATGATGCAGATGGAGGTCCTGAAAGCAGACACAGTAATCACTGAAATTAGTGTTGAGATCCCCAAGCTGTGTGACTCTGGGCCTGCCCTTATGAATTGGCTTCATGAAAATGCCAATGAGTTACATATTTAAACCATTCAGCTTGATAACTGTGTCCCTCTCGGCTCTTTTGTTAAAAGGAAGCCTGCTGCCACACTGGTACTCATCTTAGTTATAGTGATAGAGAGAGGAAAAGGTACAGAGCAGAGAGAAATTGTGGGAGATAAAGTAAATCTAACAGAGCGAGTAAAGGCTGATTTGAAATACAGTAGGTGAGAAGGAGGAAGAGGAGACCTCACAGTGGAGGTAATGAGAAGGAACGAGTGATAATCACATTCAGGGGGGAGCCAGGGGCTCTGTGTAATGCAGCAGGACAGAAAGCCAATCAAAGAGCGGCTATTGTTGCCCTCTGACCCAGCTCTGTTCACATTTGACATGTCAATCAGAGCCAGAAAGTGGAAGAGGCTCTGAAGATCCTGACTCTGATCTGAACAGGCTGGTGTTTCAATGGATTCCATTGATTTCAAAAGCAGACATATGATAGCTCCATTGATTTCATCTGTCTTTTTAGTCTATAAATCCCATCTGGCATCCATCTCCAGCTTCAATGCAGTGCTAATTGCACTGACCCTAACTACATCGCTCTATTTCTGTTTCAGTTTTCTTTTTTTACACTAAAAGCACTTGGTGGCCTGACTGCCCCCAGCTTCATATCATCATTAAATTCCCATCACTACATAGAGTATATTTCAAATATGTCATAAATATCAACACTGCTTAAGATGCAGCGTCTCTATTGTTTTTATAGAGTAAATCTGCTGTCTCTGGCAGATTTGGGTCCATTTTGTCATGTAATTGACAGAAATACCTTTTGTATGTTTTCTGTCAGTTCTATATTGGATCAATGTTGCTAGGCCCCTGATAAAGCTAACGCCTGGCTACGTTGATCCATCACAAAGCCGCGAGAAAACAGACGGAGGGTATTTCTGTCAGTTACATTTTTTTTTACGTTGTTTTCACACAGTATGCCCACACAAGGAATAGCATCTCTTTATGGATGGATAGAAATGCCACCGCAGAGATGAGAGAAAAGTTAATTTGGTGTTGTTTTTTTACCATCTAGTGTTATGGCATATGTGCAAAAACAGGACAGACAGAATTAATGTATTGTAATAATGAACTCTCCCACTTTTATTTAACTTTGATTTAGGTGGTGTCGCCTATGCTAATTATACAGTATATTTTTAACACAGTAGCATTGCTCAAATTCACCAAGTGTTAAACTAGCTGAACTAGTTTCTTTTTAATATTCAGTTTCACAATTTAGCTATCAACATAATAAAGCAACTGAATTGAATAAAATAGCCTGTTAGCTAACTCACTAATTCCACAGGAAGTCATCGTACAGGATAAGGTCTGTCTGAAATCTGCCACAAAAGTTCACATTTTTCCACGTACTTTTATTTTTTTAAATTTTTAACCTTTATTTATTCAGGGAAAGTTCACTAAGAGGCAACCTCTCTTTTGCAGGAACACCCTGATCACATTCATACAGTTACACATTCATACCTGGAAGCTGCCCGGTACAACCACAGTGTGATCTGCTGGCCACTGAGCAGCTCCACTGGAGTGGTTGGGGTTAAGGGCCTTGCTCAAGGGCACCTCAGTGGTGGTAATGAGGGAGGGACAAGCACTGCTCTTTCACACCCACCATTTGAGGTTAATCTGTGTGTTTGGCAGTCAATATGCACACAAATCTGCCGGAGACAACAGATTTAGGTAGTTTTAACGCTAATTAGCTGAAATTAGGTCGGAGAGACACTGGAATATAACGTAACATAATGTAGTTTTGGGAATATTTCATGTCATTATTCTAGTCTAGTCTAAAATGAATCCTTTATTTCTTCACAACAGAAATATGAGCACTATCTAATCTTATATATAACGCTAGACCATTTCACAAATTGCATTGCTAGGCAACAGATTCAATCAATGTTTACTTCCTGTCAGCTGATGTCATTCACAGACACAGCAACAGGAAACAAACTGGGACACAATTAAAATGTTACATAAAAGTGTCTATATTAGTTAACATTACATTTCCCTTTTATATGGCTGTATCCCCAATGTCCATTTATTTAATTTCTTTTTTTTAAATGGCCTTGTCTCTGTACTTGCCTTTTACATTGCCAATTATTAGGCCTAATTAAGCTAAAACAACATGGTATGTATTGAGTTACATGTAACTGTAAATGTTTAAAAGAGCATTGTATAAGATGAAGATGAATGTGTTTTGGTATTTTAATAGAATGCTGAAAATAAAATGTAGCTTTCTTTTATTTTTTATCCAATTAATAATCAATTAACCTTCTGTGAGTAATAATCGAGGTAGATTCAGGGTAGATTAATCGGCTATCAAAATAGTTGTTAGTTGCAGCTCTAGTCTCCTGTAGCTCCCTCTCATACGAATGCGTATCAGTGTCTTTGAATTCAGTCTGCATCCCAATGAAAGCCCCATCTTTACTGTCCACTGAGCAGCTGTTTTCCTGTGGCGTCTGCAGTTGGCCACATTGCTGCATTGTCGGTGCCCAGGCCAAGGTACTGCAGTACTGTAGGTAACGGTTGGCAAAAAACCTGCAGAAGAAAGTAGCACTCCGCTGTGGAAGAGATCTTTCTTTGAAGGCTTTAGTTGTGTGACAGTGTGTCGAAAGCGAGATCTGCTCTGCAGTGGTACACAGGCAGTGACATGAACCAGCTGCTACAGGGAGCAGTTCCTACCCCACGGCTGTTGGCTTTTATAAATGAACCAGCCACGTTCTGTTTAACATTATGTTTGCTCCTGACCACAGTCAGGCAATGAGTAATTCTTAGTCATTTATGTTTTGTTCTCAAGATTGTTTTCTAGGATTTGAACCTTTTTTAGATAAAAGTTTAAAGTGGAAAAAAACTGAACACATAGAGAGAGAGTGGGAGTAAAACAGGCAGTCCTGGGCCAGGTTTAAACTTAGGACATTGCATTTTTATGATGGGCAAATTAGCGGAGCCACCAAAAAGCGAGTGAATCTTATGCCATTTTTCCACTGCGTGGTACGGCTCGACTCGACTCGTGCAAACGTTTCTCTGTTTGGTAGAGAAAGGAATCAGTGATGTCACGTTGAAATGATGAAATGATGAAAATGATTACACAGCAGTTTTGTGCAGCGTCACAATGGCAATAAGCTGAGAATCCCGCCTTCACTGAGGGGGTATTATCCACAGTGGAAAACGAAAAGAGAAAAGTTCCATACAAACTTGTGATTGGCAGTTTCAACTATTTTCTGGCAGGCAAGTTGTCATTTACTAATACTAAACCAACTTTCAAATACTTGATGGTTATTGTGAGGCTGAGATTGGTCTTCAGCCATAGATTCTTCATTCTGAATGCATAACCAAATCAAACGGCAGAAAGACAGGCAGTACTTGCCTATTATGCCTCTGATGAAAGCTTACTAGCCAACACACAGGACTGTGAGCCCAACAGTCTATCTACCATTATACTGTAAATCTGTCATTTTATTATTAAATCTGCTATTAGCCAAGGTCAGCTTTAAAGGAGGTGGTCTGGTGCCACCGTGTTTGCCTCATATATCTTTTGAGCGCATGAAGACTTATACTTTAAACCTCTCATAGTGCTTTTAGTGTTTAGTATTGACTTTTATTTTGCCTGTGATAGCTGTATAACATCACTGTTTCCACAGTGTGAAAAAAGCTGAGGCTTGGAGCAACTACATTTATGTGAGGCACATGTAGCGGAGCGGAACAAACCTGAGACGTTTGTATTTTAGTGATACAGTACTGTGTACCCTGGATAATAATTACAATATGGAAAAAGTAGAATGGAAAAAGGTGTAAAAATTGGTGCCATTTACAGAAAAAATGGGTTTGGTGTTGACTTACTTTTTGTTCAGTTATTTCAAAATGTCATCTGACATCAATCTTTCATGGGCTTGTCACTCTCCCAAGAGAGAGAGAGAGAGAGAGAGAGAGAGAGATTAAATTATTTTCAGTGATGAAGCATTTCTTGCAGGCAGGCAATTTTTGGTCAGCATGAGACACCAAAACATGATGCAAGGACCAAACCTTTCTTTCTTTTTCTTTGTATCAATCTAAAGATTTGTCCTTTATAGTGTGTTGTAGCCAGATGTTTGTCCATCAGCATTAAGAGTTGGCCCCCTGAGACTTGTGTCAAAAACCTTTTTTCCTGAAAACACGATTTGACTATATTGTCATCTATTACCAGGAAAAGCCTGTCTTTGCTCTGTGTTTCCTTATTATCAACCATATCGTGGCACAGGTCAGGAAGTTGTATATCACCTCTGGACTGCTTTGAATGAGAAATCTGTTATTTGGCCACAACTTTTTTTTGCTTTTTTTCATTCCCTCTATATTATTTCCTCCCAGCAGGGGAGCTTCTGTGTATAACACTGTGTTTCAGATAGCGAAGGCCCCTGTTGAAAGGTGAAGACACAATATTGTGTTTTGGAGAACAGCATCATTGCCTTTGGCCTCTTCCTCATTGTACCACAGCATCTTCTGGGAATGGGCCGAGCTCGGTGCTTGTTTACTTGCTCTTTGTTTTTCCTGTGCAGGTGGAAGCCATTAAATACCACACTAACCTAAGAATATGAATGCTAGACTATCGATTGAATGCTGCCTCTGAGCAAGTAAAATCATTGCCTCAGTGTGTCAGCTCTTCTTTGTGATATCTTTATTTTGTCATCTTGACTCTCCTCTCACTCTCACTTCGAATCCTACCTCAAATCAGATTTATGAGGTATGCAAAAACTATGTGAAACCATTCAAGTGTGTGTGTGTGTGTGTGTGTGTGTGTGTGTGTGTGTGTGTGTGTGTGTGTGTGTGTGTGTGTGTGTGTGTGTGTGTGTGTGTGTGTGTGTGTGTGTGTGTGTGGTGTTTTTGCTCTTTCTGAGTGTTTGTGAGTGTGTCTGTTTGTCCGTGTGTGTATGTGTGACTATATGCATGTCTGAGTAACGGGCTTTGTGCATCCTCTCTTGCTGAAGGCCAGGATGTATCCATGGCAACGCCAGGTCGATCCTAGCTGTAAGCGGAGCTGGTGAGAGGGGCTTGAAAGGGAGCGTTAAACCTCTCCTCTCATCTGCCCTGCGCTCTTCTCACTTTGACCATGGTGAAATGCCCTGCCTTGTTGAAATCCTAGCCCCAGGGCTGAATGCTGTAGCTCTGACTGTGGACACTCACACCACAACACTGCCACCTTTTGACCTGATTTGAAAATGTGGCCTCAAAACATTATCACATTTCCTTTTTTCCTGTGAGTTCAGGGTTAATGTGCAAAGGCAAATAGATTTTCCTTGTTGGGGGATTCATTTTAATTATATTTTTAGAGAGTTGACAACACAACATGCAACAAAGGATTTGAATCCAGTAGCGGTTATTGGTCAGCACCTCTTTCAGGATGATTTCACGAACAGTAAGTGGCGGAGCTGTTTAATTAAGTCAGGGTAATTTTATGGGAGTGAAGTCACATTTCTGGTTCAAGAGGTGTTATGATGAAATGTGTTTTTTTTTTAGGACAATCTGTTGATTTAAAAGCTCAAAGCAATCTTTTATTGTCAGTTAAAAAGCTGCTTTATCAAGTTTAATTTTGGTGCTCACCAGTGGTAACTCCTTAATTAAAGTCAAAGCATCATGTTGAAAGAAAGAAACAATATAATGTTTTTGACACATGGAACTATATTTATATAAAAATGCATAGTGTATCATACATAAGACAGATAGAGAGTACTTTTGTCTTCACAGTTTACTCTTTTAATCTTTTCAGCCCTTAGTAGAGACTACAGAATTAGATGTGCTGCTGCTGCCTCCTAGTGGATATCAATATGCATGTTGAGGCAGAGTGAACATTATTTGAAAGCAATGAATGACAGGAAAGGGTTAAGGATGAAAAGACGTAAGAAGAGAAGATATATGGGGAAGAATGAAGCAAGACAATCGTGTTTGCTTTTAGATTTAGCACTTTTGAGAAGAACATGGTGCCAAAACAAACAGATTCATTGCAACCCTGTGAGCATCAATAAATCTGCACTGACAATGTAATTAAGATATTTTGGCACGAACTTGTACATTAACCTAATCATCTGACTTTACTCAGAGGGTCACTGCACTGCTTTTCACAGTTTAATTTCCTCCCCAGCAGTTTCACAACTTGCCTCCTTGTGCAAAATCCAAGATGTTGGCAGATGTGAATATTCATGCATCTCAGAAGGCCTAGGGACTGCAGCTGAGGGAGCTCTGTGACCTTCTTGTTTAGGTTAGGCTGGATGCCGAAGGCTATCTAGTAATCACAAATACATATTCAAGAACCAGAGGCTATGAGGCGCTGCTGGTAAGCAGGCTCTAAGATAGAGCCGGATCAAGGCCAAGCCACAAACCTTTTATTTGCTTTTTTATCGTCAGCAGTTTTTAAATTTTTTTTCTGTGATGGACAAACTTCACAGCTGCCGTTTAGTACATATTGACCAAGTCTGCTGCCTTTCTCACCCTCTCACTTGATATTAGAGTCGTCTCTCCCCCCGATGAAAACACGCTGGTGGGTTGTTATGGTTTAAAAGCTCAGCACAATGGATCGGTTTGGGTAATGTGTTTTTCATTGGTTTTACCAGTTTATGTGTCTGCTCCTTAGAGGTATCCTGTGGTATCATTAGCTGTAGGTTTTTATTGTAATGAATGTCGTTACCCTAAATGCATCTAACATTTCATTTTCTGACACCCTCATGTTTCTGAAAATAATCTCAGCAGTCTAATGGAGGTGGATCGATAGTCTCTTACATTTCCTTTTCATATCACAACCAACACCTCCTCTGGGAATCTGCATTTATCTCCAAATTCAATAATGAAAGGATCCAGTTGAGATGGGTTTTTTTTCTCTCCACTACTTGTACATATTTGCTTTCAGTTAATCTGCTTTCCACAGAACTGCTCGCAGCCATGTGGGGAAGATCTGTTGGCAAAATGGGCCATTAGATTAAAATAACAATGAGCAAATGGAAGTTATGATTAAATTCCTTGACTTTTTTCCTTGCGGGTTGCTCTGTTAAAGCTTATTTTTTGATTAGGCATCACATATGAACATATTATTTTCTTCTCCCAGAATCTTCTGAAAGGACACATCTCTTTTGTTGTAGGTCCCTGTGCTTCCCTGTACCCCGTAACTCATCGTAAGAGCATATCCAACAATGAAACCATTGTATGTAAGGGTGTGTTGTATGTTCCAGTGTGTGAATCTTCTCCAATTGCTCATCTGTAGTCATTTCAATGACACCTAAGTATTATTTGCATTTGATTACACAACTGTGCTGAGATCATTTTCTTTTAGGGGGAGGAGTGAGGTCATGCGGAACAATAAAATCAGCAGAAATAACAGCCTATTTAGTGCTTTGCTACTGTACATTGGCTGCCGTTCTCTTACATTTTCTCTCTCCCACTGCGTCAAGCCTCAGTGTTTTTCCTGTAAACGGTGAAACTCTGCCTCGGCACAGTGACCTGTAGCTGGGCCCTGTGGGAGTATTCTGTGTCCTATACTGCTCATGGCCTCACCTTCTATCCCCTCCTCCTCCTCTTACTCCTTTCCTTCTTCTTCTTCTTCTTCTTCTTCTTCTTCTTCTTCTTCTTCTTCTTCTTCTTCTTCTTCTTCTTCTTTGTCTCTCTTGCGAAATTGCTCTAAGGGATGGATCTGCCCCCCAGACACAAGGACAAACCCAGGCGGGGCATCTCAGTTCAACTCAGAGCAGATGTGAATGGCGGTAAGCGGAGTGTGTGGTTCTCTTCAGCTTGCGCTCATTGCCTCAGATGATGTTTTGACTTTGTTTGGGACCATATGTGTTTGATTGGATCAGTATTTTGACCCCACTTTAAGGGCCAACCGAGTTTGTGACAGAGTACTGTAAATACTCTAGATGTGGTTTCTTGTTGCCTGATTGCTGAATTCCAGGATTATTTTTCGACTGATGGTTTTGCATCACTAGCCAGAGTTGCCAGATTTCATTGCTTCTGGATTTTGGACTCTTTGATTGTTTCAGGACTGGACTGCTGGCTTTAAGTGGCTATCTTATTTCTAAGCGTTATTAGGTTATTCATCCTGCCACAATGCCGGTACGGATCATGTGCACCATCTCCTTTTCTGCCGACGATGACGAGCCCGGCAGAGGATATGGTAAAGACGGTTTTGACGACCACTACAAGCGGGTGAAGAAGAGTTATGGTGAAAGGGACTCGCAGGACTACCTGGATGGGTGTGGTCAGGAGGATGATTACAATGAAGAGGAGGACAACGCCAGCCAGGTGGACGACCTGGCCGCTTTCTTCGGCGGTTGCTCGCTCCATGGCGCCAACCACGTGTTTGTGGAGAACAAGAAGTTCGGTATTCGCCAGGGTCTTTGGGCGGTGGTCTTCACCATGGCCCTGTCTGCTTTCTTGTTACAGGTAGTTGACAGGGTCATATACTATTTCCAATACGATTACATCACCATGCTGGATGAAAACTCGGCCAAAAACATGACCTTTCCGGCTGTCACCATGTGTAACTACAACTTTGTTCGGAAGTCTCAGATGAGCTACAGCGACCTGATTTTCATGGGCCCTCTGCTGGGCTTCGAAGAAGGCATGGCACCGGGGTTTCCACTCGCCCCAGAACCGGACCGCCCGCCCGGCTCTCGCTTCAGCCTGGATGAGTTCTATAACCGCACTCGACACCGCATTGAGGACATGCTGCTGGAGTGTAACTTCAGAGGCTTAGAGTGTGGCCCAGAGAACTTCAGAGAGGTAAGTCACGAGAGAAATATTGTTCGGAATAGTTTCAAATGTCCGATCTTTCTGGGAACCAGCAGACCTAAAATTGGAAATCATCAGTTCAAGTTGGCACTTCATAAATTCAAAAGGTATTTTATATGCGTCTGGTAGATTTGATAGTTTTGATTGATTGGTAATATTGCATATGGAGATCTAAAATTGGAATGTGGCCCGAAAGAATATAGAGAGGAGGCTGCTGGATTTCATCGAGAAGAATCTTATGTTTGGGTTCATTGTAATGAATTGAGGACATCCAATTAAACCTACTACTAAAAACAAAACTGTAATGCCAGGATAGTAGTCCTCAGTGATGAGGAAAAAGTCACTGATATGGAAGAAAGAGTTTATTTATTGCTGTGAGGTAATTGAGTTACTCACAATCGCAAGTCACTGCTGTAAATTAAAGAAAAATCTAAGTCAGCTGTCTGCTTTAATGAAACTCTATTGTAAATGAAAAAAAGAGCATACATAATAAAAGCAGGTCCCATTACTTAAAGTGGCATACTTGGCATACAGCTGTTGGTGAATTAAACAGGCACTAAAGGAATCTTTGTGGGCAGCCTCTTGCTAGAAACACTTTCCCTGAATTTGTGGTATTTTTGGTTTTGTAGCTGTTCCCCCGTGTTTTCTTGAGTGTGTACATCAGACAGCACACGAGTGGAATACTGAATTACCAACAAGTGTTGACCATATCTAGCTATTGGTCTATTGATTTGCTTGACCTTTGCACAGTTATGGATAAGTACGTGCAGACTGCTAATGGATGTACTAAAGTTACAGCAGCTGCAATTACATCAGTGTGTGAAAGCATGTACATGACACACTATTTCCATTTAGACTACCTACATAACATGATGTCTTTGTTAATCTACAATTTATTTGTATCATTAATTATTGCTGTGTTTTTTGTAGCAAAATTGGAGTTTGCTGGTTTCTCTTCTTTGATAATAAATGTAATATTTTTGGGTTTCGGATTGTTGGTCTGACAACGCAAGGAACCGGAATATTTCAATTTGGGTTCTGGAAAATTGGGATGCCCATTTTCTGACAGTTTATCCTAAATGGTTAATCAATTAATATACAAATAATCATTAGTTGCAGCCTATATATCTTTTAAGAGATATGGATTAATAGATCAAATCAGTGTCATGAGTCCCTTACAGAAATATAAATGTACTTGAATAAAATGTTGTCGTGAACATATTTACAGTCTTACAACTGTCACAGGGAAGGTTATATGGAGTGACATGACATTAAACATGAAGTGCCTGTCTTAACGGGATTATTCATGACGGATATTGCAGCATCAACACTGAAAGAAGCTCTGACATTATAGCTTCTGAAGGAGAGAGCTGTACAGGGCTGCATCCTGTCAACCAAAACGCAGGACTCCGAGTTCTGGGAAAGTTATGAGGCGAAGTGAAATGAAGGTCTTGGGTAAGGAAAGTGTGGAGGTGAGATTGGGTAAATAAAAAGAACTGTGAACTTGTTTTGTCACACCTTAAGTCAAAAAGCAAGTAATTAAAATCAGAGTATCTTTATTTACTCAGTACTGTGTGTGCAAGCAGGATGAAATCAATGATCCTGCAGTGAAATAGAATTCAATACAGAAAAAAACATTTTGAAGATTAAAAAGAATGTCTCCATTATAGCAACACAGCGGTATATTTGGGCTTGAAGGAATTCTCTTTAACGCAATTTCTGACAATTTACCATCACTGTGAGGCACTATACTGTGCATGTTGACACACTATACAAAAAGGCAGCAAGATTTTATTTTACAGCAAAAAAGAGAGAGCAAAATGTAGCTTTTACAGCAGACTATAGATCTTACTCTACATATTTTTATTCAGGTTTCTGTGTCTTAGCCAAGCAAAAATTGAAAAATGCTCAGGTCAGGCATCAGTATCACAGATGAAAAAAGTGGGGTATATAGCCAATGTCCTTCAGGTGAAATAGGGCCAGCTGTCATCCTCTTTTGATATGCGTTTTAAAAGACAAAGTACTGTGACTGCAGTGCAGTCTGCCATTTTATTAGCTTTAGAGGGAGGCAGTGACCAGGCTTTATTCAATGACAGACGTTACTACCATGTTGCTGTTCAAAACTCATTCTTGCTTTCATTATGTCTTACTTTGAATTACATCGAGGGATCTTTTGTCACATTATCATCTTGCACACACTGGTGAAGCCGTGGCAGATTCTTGCTTTGTTTGCACAATTGTGTCCTTATAAACCCAATTATCTTCAGCTAGTCCATCATGAATAATAACAGAATAGGTTAGAGGATTAGAATATGTTGTCAAACATTTTATTTTCACTTTCTTACACATCACTTTAGCAGCTTATTAAAGGTGCAGTAGGTAAGACTTATAAAACTAACTTTCTGTCATATTTGCTGAAACTGACCCTATGTTCAAGTAGAACTACATGAAGTAATTAAAAAATAAAAATCCGGCTCCTCTGGCACCACCTACTAGTAGTGCGATTTTCAAAAATCCACAGCTCCCTGTTCAGATGCACCAATCAGGGCCAAGGGGGGTGTCTAACTGCATGTCAATCACTGCTCATGCACACGCATTCATTCTCCCTTGTGGGGGAGGGGCTTAGGAGACCGGTTTGGGCTTTAGTGGAAAGGGGGGAGGGACTGAGAAGTTGTCGATGTTTTTGGCTAAGTCCTGGATCTTCGCAATCCTACCTACGGCACCTTTAACCAGATGTATGTGTAATATTGGTTAATACTTGACTTTGTCTTTGTAAAAAGACATGGTTAGGGGAATTAAACACTGTGCCTGATCTTTACAGTATGTGAGACTTGCTTGTATATAATTTTTAATTGTGTGTGCATGCCTGCAGGTTTCAGGTGTAGCTGTTACTGCAGCAAGACTAAAGACCTGACTAACACAAGTGACAAGTAATTATTTCTTTGTCAGGTCTAATGGGATTAATTGTAGCACTTGTCAATTTAACTTGAACCCGTCTGCGTTACAGCCTCCCACTAATATCATCATTGATTGTTCCTTCAGCTCTGCACGTCCATGCACCAATTATAAACTGATGCTTTCTCACTATTGCCCAGTTTCCAAAGCAAATTTAAAATGTGTTCTGTGTTGTTTTGAAAATGTTCAATGGGTTTTTGTGGGCTGCCTAGATCAGAAAACATGGGACTCAACAAGCCTTTTCAGATTTGGCTCCCTTCATGTCACATGCCAACCCGTTTTCACTCCCAACTTGTGAAATACGGCAGCTTGGTCCTCAGCGTCTGATGCCGATGCACAAGGAACTCTTTCAACATCTGTATGGTATAATAATAATAATAATAATAATAATAATAATAATAATAATAATAATAATAATTATAATAATAATAATAATATAATGAGCCACTGCTTACCATAGTGCTGTAAGATGATGCAGTATGGGTGCCTGGGTAGCTCACCTGATAGAGTGTGAGACCATATACGGAGGCTCATTCCTCGACACAGTGGTCGTGGGTTCAATTCCGACCTGTGGTTCTTTGCTGCATGTAGTTTCCCCTTTCTCTCCTCTTTCATGTCTAAAGCTGTCCTATCTAATAAAGGCCTAAAATGCCACAAAAAAATCTTTTTGGGGTGGTGGATAGGTCAAACAGACACAGAATTTCAACCCCAGAGAACGATGTTCATCTCCCTTTTTTACAGTCATGTAGTTAAGTAACTGACCAACCCAAACCACGATCTTTTCCTAAACCTAACCAAGTAGTTTTGTTTGAAATCCAACGGGACTACCTTGCACGTTGCAACATAATGCCAAATTCAGAACTACTTTTGCAAAGTTGCACCATATTTTTCTCACAAGTCAGCCTGGACTTTTTGGGAGGGGGCTTAACGAGACGGGATGTAATGTAAAAAAAAAAAAAAAGATGTGTAATAAGGGCCTATACAACATATCAGTGTGTTACTTTTATACATTTATACATATTGTTTTACCATGGTATATATCATGTGTGGTGTTACATTTCAAAATCAAAGATGACGGGCATCTTTGAATGCTTCTATTCACCACCGTTTTTTCTGTGTTGAACGCAGATGCAATGCAACTACACTTATTTTGTAGTAGTAGATTTATCTCAGTGTTCAGGAGAGCGTTAACTAGCTTAACATATTGATACCCCCAACATGCCCATTGTTGATTAAAAGCAATAAGCCTATTCCCTAGAGTTGTCAAAGGAATTCTGCAAAATCACAAGTTGAAGTAGACACAGAGGTGGTAAACTGGGGAAAAATGAAAAAACAATTGACAGTAAAAGAGAACATAAATGAGACAAAAAGAGAGACTAGTATTAACAGGTTAGCTATACTTGTGGCATACAGGAAAGGCTTGATTGCATTAACAGAGCGGACTAACTCAATTAACATCATGTATTTCTATCATACTTTTCTTTTGAACAGCAAATCAATAAAGTGTATTTACATATTTTACGTAATGTGGCAATTGGCAGCACCACAGGTCCCAAAGCGGTGAACAGTGGACTCCTGATAGTGCCTGTTTGTCATATCTGATAAGGAGCCACTAATGGCCCACAGACTCCATTGTTGGGAGTATTGAAAAGGGACGGGAAGGGGAGTTGAGCTGATTGATTGCTTTCTGTCTCTCTTAGTCTCTGGGGCTTTCAGTCCATTCTCTCTCTCTCTCTTTCTCTTTCTCTTTCTCTCTCTCTTTCTCTTTCTCTCTTTCTCTCTCTCTCGTGCTCTCTGTCTGCTGTTTGTGAATGTGAAAGTATGTTTCAGTGTGTCTGTCTGTGTATGTGTGCATGCAGCGATGAGCTCTGGCTTCGGGCTGGGTCAATAGTGAAGTGAACACCCTGCAGATAGACGGTTCATGTTGCAGAGATTCTGTCCCAGAGCAGAATGTGAACCCCCCTCTGAGCAGTGATCCAAATCCCTGCTTCCTGCTCCATCGCCAGCCCATTAGCTGCAGCTTGGCTTTCTCCTAAGCTCAGCATTGTCAACAGAATCAGCCAGTGGCTCTGGTTACGCCCTTCCCTTATCTCCTCAAGAGCATCAGTCTGTGTACGCAGGCTCTAACAGACGAGGGGAATATTTTCAGAGAAAGGGAAATGAAATGCCAGAGCTGGCCTTGCCATTTGGCTCTGAATGGTAAATACTTGTTATGGTTCAGCACTTCTTTTAAGCAGCCATTGGGAAGAGATTGTATCAGGAAGAATGTAATGTAATTATCTTCAAGCATATGCCATGATAGATTAGAGTTTAGCTAATTGTCTTGAAAAAAAAGAGTGCAGTTGATCATAATGTGTGTTCCACCAACAAAGAACAAAGACTAACTGAATATAGCAGTGCCAACATCGAGTTTGTGCTGAACTCAATCTGTTCCAGTCAGTTGTGGAGCAACAGTTACTCTACACCTTGTGCAATTAGGCTAATTAAACTGTCACTTCTAAAATGGAAATTGATTTTTGTGCCGCCGTTTGTAATAAGTAGTCATTTTGTGATTTATTTTATTTTCTGCTGTGCAAGTTGAATGCTTTCTTTGGAGCTTGATCTATGTTTGATTATTGCTGTTTCATTAGTTGGTTTGAATTTCAGCTCCATCAGGCGTTACTAGCACAACAACACAGACGCATTGTTGAATTACATGCATCTGTGTTGAACAGCAAACACTAAGGCCTAATTTAGTTTAGTTGTTTCTCTTCCCCTGCTATGCCTGACCTTGTGTGAGCAAACTGAACCAAAATAATGGATTTAAAAATTTCAGATTATGGAAATTTGTTTTGTTTAAGCACAAGTAGCTACACGATAGGTTCGGTCAAAGAAAATGGTCATTGCAGTCTCCCTGTCTCCAAGTTCCAGAAAAGTGTGCACTGCTAAAATGCTTCCTCTCCTCTGAAAGGTGACAGCACAAGTCCATTAAATATTTATGGTAACACTAAAATTCAGATAACTGTGACTTTCTCTCATCTTCTCTGCCATTATTAGCTGTTTTCAGATCAAAGGGTTCAGAGGTGCCCTGTTTTATGCGTAGCTATACTAACATAATTCTGAGTGCAGAACTTTCATTTGGAATTCCCTTCAGTTAGATAACATGCCATGCATAACATACATGTGTAATCTCCATTTAAAGCAGTCTGATGATCTAATTAATGAAATTGTTACCTGTGATACTCATCTTTTTTCTGCTTTGTTTCCAAGGCTTCCGAGCATTTCATTTCACTTGCCAGCTTGTATAATTGCACTAATATGCTGGCATGCACTCATATCAAACAGTGATCACAAGGGGGCAGTGTTTTACAAATATTTTTGAACCTAAACTGGCTTTCATGGAATTCTTGGCACTGGGATGCTGCATGCTGTTATTTTTGCTTTTTGTTTACAAGAACTCACTCAGAAATATACGTAATCCCATATCTAACAAAACCTTTGATTCCCACTACAGTACAACATCAGACCCTCTGAGCTGCTACCCAGTTAAAGCCTAGAAGCAGAGCTGCTGCCAGTGGAAACACAGCGGTAGCATTTTTTTAAGAGCTGTTTTCCTGGGAGATTAAACTGTATTTGTGTGTTGTGGGGATTAAAAAAAATGAATATTACAAATCAAACATGAGCAGATTTAGTTTGTTCACTGTGTATGGCCTTGGCAGAAACCCATCCCATGCTCATTATCTGTCGCTCTTTTCTGTCCGTCTCTCTCTCTCTCTCTCTCTCTCTCTCTCTCTCTCTCTCTCTCTCCACTTTTTCTGTACGTGAAGGACTTCAGTCCAGTAGGAGAGACACTGTGATACTCTGTCAACGTGCCCTGTCTCTCTCTTTCCATCCAAGTGATGGACCAGTGTTTTTAAATGCAGCCATTTTAATTAAATCTCTCATCAGTCTTCTTTAGAGGTTGGTGACAGGAGGTCCAGCAGCACTCACTCCCCGTTAAGATAAGTCCAATCCGATATAAAGCCTGGGTCATTTAACTTATACAGATACATCCCTCCCTCTCTTCAATATCAGCCAACACGTCACAACACACACATGCTAATTAATCATTAAAGTGGCATAAATTAAAGGATAGAACTTTTACTTTACTCTTTGACTGAGATAAACGATGCCTAATGATGTGAAAATGAGGGATACTAGAGTCTTGTTGGAGCAATTACATATGAATAAGACATATGGCAAGTGTCCTATACAGGGCCAATAGCCACTTACTAGCAGCTAATTAGGCTGATGAGAGGGCCTTAATGGCTTCCTACAGGATGGTTTCTCCTGAACTTAATATCAGAGCTGAAATAAAATGTTTGGCTTCAAATGGCACAATGAGTGTCAGAAGGAAGCGGACACCAAAGCCTAACTTCACTTTTAATTATATTAAACAAAGAGTGTTTGATGGTCATTTATTTTTACTTTAGAACGTAATCATTGTGAAACAATCGTAAGATAAGCTTTATTTCTCTCTCTTTACTGTACAATGACAAATTCAAGTACAAAACAGTGTGAAGAGGGTCTGTAACGCTTATCAGTTAAATTTTTTAAGCACAAACCGACATTTGGAAAAACTGAAAAATGGGTTCAAATATCAAATTTTTCATTTTTTTCCGCCTTGACAAATTAAAAAAATTGATCTTTAACCTGTCTTTCCAATTTTCTGTTTTTATTCAGAGGATCAGAAATGTAGAAAATTACAAAATTGCGTCTGGGCTCCAATTATTCAATACTGCAATGATATTCTCTCCCTCTTTCTGCTTAGTTCCGCCAACTCGAGCACAGCAGCCAAACTTAAAGACAGAATGAGAATGGATGACGTGTTGGAAGTGGAATATACAGAAACATTCAGCATTCACCGATCGGTGAAACGCTTGTCAATATCCCTGCCCGCGCTGGTCAAACTGTGCAGCCTCTGCTCAACCCGTGCGTGCAGCAACGTCTTATTTCAATAATGTCTAATGGTGGAAAGCAAAAAAAGAAAATTAGAAAAACAGGTTAAAGATCACATTTTTTTATTTGTCAAGGCGGAAAGAAATGAAAAATTAGATATTTGAACCCATTTTTCTGTTTTTCCAAATGTCTGTTTGTGCTTAGAAAATTTAAATGATGAGCGTTACACGGACCGAAGAGACTTTAGTATAGTGTATAGTCTTGATATGCTAGAGAACGTGGACATGCTCATTCTCCTGAAAAGGAACATGACCATATCTTAGGCTGAACAGTGCATTATGCTTGAAAGCTACATTGTGTAAGAATGTCTCCCATCTAGTGTTGAAATTGTATATGACAACCAACTGAATATTACTTTCTACAGCGTAGGAGAGAAGCAACGGAGGTTTGTGTTTTTAATATATTTCTCTGAGCTGTATGAAAATGTCAATGAAACCGAAATTAGCTCTTAGTATCTCCGTTTAGTACGTTTACATGCAACTGTTCTAGCTGTAGCTAGTCTTTGTTACAACTCCATTACGTGAGTTGTCTACCAGGGAAATTACGACACATATGATTACGTTTATGTTACAAGGTAGACAATCCTTTTTCATCATTGACGCGAGGAAAAGTATCCTAGACGTCGTTCTAGCGTTATGCACAACCATGCTATAGTTAGTCAAGCAACTATAAAACTTCGAATTTACACAAATATGCAGAATTACCTTTTGAGAAGAAAGCAGGCAACTTTGGCGTCCCTTTTAAAATCCTTGCTCCTTATGAGCTTTTTCCATCTTGGAAAAGCCACTCCAAAATTAACTTTGGTCTCGTTGCTTTACCTGTCACGTTGTCGTTTTAATTCTCTTTTTAACTTACTTGGCGTTTCCGTCAACGAGAATAGGCGCAATCCTCCATTTTCAACAGGCTTTCAAATCTGCATAGTGGCTGTCATTCCAGCGAATCGCTCGTATGTATTCTGAATAATTCTAAATGGCAGATTCTACGCGTACAAGAATACTTTGATTAGTTGGTGGAAGTAATTACACATGAATGAGCACATATTTGTGAAAGAACAAAGGCGGTTTTGCTAAGAATCAACTCAAAAAATTACACAATGTAGGTTTGAAGAAAAATAATTGGTCAGTCTCTGTTTGCACTTTGATTATTGAGAGAGTACTACTTTGATTATGGTTTGCACTTTAAAAAAATAAGACTAAAAAAACATAGTCATTCATTTTTGTTATTTGTTTTACTGTTTTAATTTTTTATTTGAGGAAACTAAAGTAGTTCAGTTAGAAGGTCACACACAGCTTTAGTTAAAAGTTAGACGCTCACGCCGCAGTTATTAGGTCTGAATAGAGTAGTTATACTGGAGAGAAGCCGGCCATTTGAGTTTGTGGTAAAACCTTTCACAGTGCTCGTTCTTCATTTACGGACTTTCGATTGAATAAGAGACTATTTTGACAGTTGAAGTATTCTATAAAATAGTGTTAAAATCTCATGAACCCAATATCGTGGATCTGAGTGTCTTGTCACACCCCTACTATTAAAGTTGAATTAACTATCAATTTACCATTTATTAACAATGGTTATTATAAAGTGTTACCAAGGGATCTCTTCACAGAAAGTATGGACAGGAAAAACAAGTACAGTAACTCTTTCAATGTACATATGTCATAGAAGTAGTGTATTAAAATAGACTTGTGGAAAAAGATCTGAACCTATATGCTTTAATGCAGTTTTAAAATTGAGGTGGAAGAGTTGTTCAGGGTTTAAGAGGCTGCTCTGTGTCCACCACACTCAAATATCACAGGGTTGATCCTTTTAAACCAGCGGTGCAAACATTGTCCACTTCAAAACATTGTTATTTGAGACTCTGAACACATATCTGCTCAGTCACTTGAGACTCTAGATACGAGCAGTGGCAAACTGCCTTAAATGTAAATGAGCTCAACATTGCAAATAGGCCTGTCCTCAACTAATGTTAGTGGAAAGTTTCTTGATTGAGGGGTTGTTGTTTCACCCCAGAATCTCAGAGTCAATCTCAACTCAGCGGGTCTGGTGTTTTTGCCTTTGGGCAATTCTAGAGGAGGAGCTGATTGTTTTATTCAGAGCCACAACCTAATAAGCACAGCTGATGCAAATCTTAACACCAATAACATCTGCTTAAGTAGCATACGCTAAAAGAATTACAGACATCACCGGGGAGGTGTGCCCCCACCTCTCTGTTCCCAGGTTTACTTCAGGACATCATTGTTGAGGCAGCACCAGACCTGGAGTTATTAGGGAGAAAAAAGGCAAATAAATCATGGCAGCAATTAACGAGTGTGTCTGCTACTCACATACACACCCACATGCAAGCACACAACATACATACGCACTATTAGGGCTGTGACGATAACCGCATCACCGCAATACCAGCGGTGACGTGCCACTACCGCGGTGATGACATCACTACCGCCATCACCGCATTTTTTATTTATTTGTTTTTACTTTTTGCTGCCGAAGGTTACAGGAGAACACATGTCGTGTGATATTAAATATTATGAAAGCAACAATCATGTTTAGTTATCCTCATCGACAGTGTAGGAGCCACATAGCCACATAGTGTATGTTGTTTATGGTCTCATTTATATTATTTATTGATTATTGTGTTGTGCACTTGTATTGTAGGTGGTGGGCGTTTTCATTGCGGTTTGAGCGGAAGTTATAACATATTTGTTTGCTTCACCTGATCACCTGGTGAGCCTGGGAGTGAACACTTTCTGTTGACCAATGTTGCGGAGTTTCCTTCTGTTTATAGATTAATCCTGACAAAACCGCACGGTTAAATTTCAGCCTGCATGCACGTTTTGTAGCCTAAACAGAGCAGCTCATGTTGGTAGTGAGAGCAACAAGTTAGCGGAGTGCTGCTAGACCGCTGTGCTGCGAAGTGTCTGCACTCGCCATTGTCGGCTAACAATTACTTTATTTTTAACTTTATCGACAAAAGAGCTTTCTGAACTGTCTGTGGAATAGATCAACGGAGAGGAGAAAAGGCAACGCGGCCTTAAATGACAGCAAGACACAGTAAAGACTCTCACATTGAGCTGAAATGGAAACACTGCGATCCTTTTATATAGTCTATGACTGCAACATATGTTGTATGGTTTAAGCCGATGCTTTTTCGGGGGTAACGCTATTCACTCTACTGGCAGTATTGACAACAGTCTTGAGAAGCTTGTCGTTTTATTGTTCACGTTTAACTCACTTTACATCATCTTTGTTATCTCTTTTTCCTCTCACTTTTCCTCACAGCTGCACTCGTACACTACTCTCCTTTACCGCTCGCTCTCCTTGCGCGACCACACGAGCACTGACATCACACACTTAAGGCACTAACTTACGCTACTCTCTTAAGGGGGTTGCGGTTAACCGCCATACCGCGGTGATACGTTGCTTCTTCACCGCGGTAAGAAAAAAACTATACCGTCACAGCCCTATGCACTATAAGACATTAGCCACCATATTGCTTTCGTTAAATGTATCTCCACAAGGACCATTATACTGCAGACCAAAATTAAATCAAAATGAAAGATCCATTTATGTGCAACCCACCGTGCAACTGGCTTTGGACTGTCTGTTTCATCCTTTCTGCCAGTCTGATCCTCTTCTGTGTGTGCGCGTGTGCGTGCGTGCGTGTGTGTGTCGGTTTTCCTAGCGAGTTGTCAGCCAGTTGGACTACCATCGACCACCTTCATTAGTCCTGTTTTCAAGGCATGTCTGAAATCCCCCTGACGTAAGATGTTACACACACATGCACTTGCACACACTCACCTCTTGCCAGCAGTTTAACAAGCTGCCAGTGTATTTTGTGAAAAATAAGTTTCTGGACAAGGAGAACAAACTGAATTTAGACATATGTAAATTACAGGCAAGAAATCAAAGAAATGTTTTCCGTCTGTCAGAATATGCTGGTAATAGCAGCTGATAGGCCTGTGATTGTAAACTGCTCTTCAACTGGGTAGGGACTGATATTAATAGGATGTGACTTGAAATCTCATGTGGATCTCACTGGTTGAGAAGTGGTTGATCTTATTCATGCTGAATAAAAAATCAAAAGCCAAATCAATATGTTTTGAAAGGGTACGACTTTTATGATACATCTTGTCTTGCAGGGAGGGGGGAGGTGTTGCTCGAGGCATTTATTTCTTTTAAAACAAACGGGAATGAAAGGAAATATATGTCTGCAGAAAGAGAGGGAAACTTTGTTCATGCAGTTGCCATTTGGGTTTGATGTTGGTTTGAAGGTATGCACACTTTGTTGTTTGTCCTTGTTTGCACACTTAAGCGTGTATGCAGCTTATGGGAGGGCATACATGTGTGTAAATGGCGACGCCAGAGGGCTGACCATTACCCCTGATACCTGAAAGGCTAAGCATGAAGACTAGCCTGGCTTTCCCCAAATTTAAAAAATATACCTATGAGCACCTCTTAAGCGCAGTAATTAACAAGTTAACTGCACGTGTTGTTTGCTAAGAAATAGCTCCAGCAAGGAACTTCCCTTAAAACCATCTTGACTCCAGCTCCATATTTAAAGCACAGGTATGAGATTGATATAAATCTACTCATCTCAGTAGAGAAAGCAAATAATTATATTTACAAAAAAATGATTTGTATATGTTTTTATTTTTTATATGTTTTATATTTATTTGAGTTATATAGCCTGAATGCGTAATTGCATGCATTCTTGGACCCTTCCAAAATAGCCTTTTCCACAACCACAGTTGTACAAGAAGGATTCATTTGTAAATGTCAGACAGAAAGGGACCATTTATTTCACAAAGGGCCTTTCATTCCTTTCTCCCTGAGTGGCAAATAGGAGGCATCAGGCCTGTTGGGGACTTAGAGAGTGTTTGCTATAGCTAGCAGCCGTACTCTGAAAGTCATTCATCAGAACCGTTTCCCCTTTCCCAAACTCTCTCCAGCCCAGCTGTCATGATGCTGCCGAGATGAATTAGCTGTGTCATCCAGTGTTTCCCTGTGCAGGCAGGGATACTTGTATTGCCCCATGGGCTGTAAATATAAATCTGCCCCATCCAGCCACAGTACATAAGACTCCTGAATCCATTTTCAGATTAATGCATTGATGTGTCATACTTGGTGGTGCTGCCACTTCACAGCATGAAAACATGAGGCTTTTGAGACCCTCCTGTCCAAAGCCCAGTGATGTTAGGTTTAATGAGCTTGGTATCCAATGGATTCCACGTTCCAGCTATTAAAAGTATTTAAACATCTGTTTTGAAGCTGGCCCATGCACCCTACAGTAATATTACTGTAGTTTATTTTTTAAGGGTTTTCAATGCAGCAATGTTTCCCAAGGCGGCACTTTACATGCTAGTTTTAAGCCAGCTCAAAGGCTTCACACTGTGCCTAAAACCACCCTATAGCTTCTCTAATGTACAGTCACTGTAAAATGGGTCAACATAGGCCTTTAAAGGACTCACACTAATTTCAATATTGAGCTCTGAGCCGTGTCCAATACATTTGCACTGATGTTCTATGTTGTTAAATCTAACCATTTTTGTGTTCTGACAACATACTAGTAGTCAATTTCTTTCTTTCTTTCTTACGCTTATATCTCAGGCATCAGGTCTTACAAATGAATATTTTGTATTAAAAAGAAATTAAATATCTCATTTAAAAAAACCTACAAACGTCTTATCTTAAATCAATGAAAATATAATAATACTCAAACAACTATACCATCAATAGCAACAAACCGAACATCAGTTCATTGTGTAGCAATATTTTAAATTGGTACAGCAATGTAGCTCTTCCATAAAGTTGGGGGACCCACAAGAGACAGATTACAAACAAGAATGGTCAAAGTCGAAGCAGTGGAGACCAGAAAACACTGGTTACTACATCCCCAATGCAACAAAATAGTATTTTACACGCTGCATAGTTTTCCTCATGATGAGTAAACTGGCCGTCATGTGTAAAACTGGTGGGGTGCCCCTTTATGTAGCAGTTTCACAGGTTTTGGATGTTTCACAATAGTTTTTAGCATAACTCTGCCAATCAGAACCGGAAACAGATTCTATATTTGCCAATAGACATCATTGTTTTATTGTACTATTTAATTATTATAAGGCTGTGAAATGTTTATTACAGCAGTTAAGCATGTTCTACTTATTCATACACTTCAACTGTGTTCGGAGCCGTCTAATTATTATATTTTAAAAAACAAGGAGTTAAACAATGTGGCTCTTACTATAATACTTTGTATGCTGTTTGTGAGTGCAGTTACACAATATTCAGCTTCGTTTCAGTGTCACTGCCTGAAGCTCTCTGTGTTCACAGTCTTGCAGTGAGCTCTTGATCTACTTCCACTGACTCTCATTTCTCACATTGTTTTTACAGTAGAGTGGCACTTACCCTACGCAGTATTTGATTCAAACCTGTTAGCCCAGAAGATTGAGAGGCTATTGCAAAGGTGGCCTTTGTGACACTTGCCCCTTACAGCAGATCATGTACACAATTATCCTTAAAATTGTTTCTGTAAATCACCACCTGCTCCTCTGTCAGCCTCCGCAGCCTCAACGCTGCTGCTCCCCAATGCCTCCACCCTGCTTTAATTCCTTTGCTCTGTCCTCTCGCCACCTCCCTCCCTCTCTCTTTGCCTGCTCCCTTGTGGATGCTTTGGTGCCAAACATTTCCAGCGGGAGACAGAAAAGAAACAGCAGCAACCCAAAGAAGCAGAGAGAATACGGAGATCACTCACAGAGGGGAGGAAAGAGGTAGGAACAAAGGTGTGTGTGAGCAGGGTTGGCTTAAAATATTAAGACACACAACAGAGAATTGGTAGAAGGTTGGGAAGTGCATTGTGTTAATGCCCTAGCAAACAGGTAGGGGGGGTGTACTGCCAGTATTGAGGGTAAACAGAGAGAAGGGAGTTAATGACAGAGGTAGAGTTTGTACAGCCCAATTAGATTTAACAGGTAGTGTTAAGGAGAGAGGTCAAGAGGGGAGCTGTGCGGTGTTGCTCACCTTGTGTCATGTAGTTTGACTCTACACAAGTCCCCGGCCCGATCCGGACCCAGAATGACAGCTAGCTTGATTTACTCCTGAGTGCCTCGACAGCCTAAAGTTCTCGCAGACAAACCTCTGCCGTCAGTGCATGCAGTCAGACATACAGAGCAATGTGGACCCCAGTGTTTGTTTAGCCTTCAGCATTCACAAACACCAGAGAGGGTATTCATGTCACTCTCGCATTTTTATGCTATTATAGCTTAGCATATATCCACAGGTAGATGCATTATTGAACAGACAGGACCACATAGAGTAAGCATATTGATGGACTATTACATAATGCTATAACCTCAGCTGCAAATTGTTTCCATTTCCCAGACCAACCCCAACTTCCAACCCAATCAATTTTATCAGTATCTACAGATTTATCCAAATGCAGACGTGCTTGCACCAGTGCACCCATAGTAACTGACACATGTAAACGCACATATACTTTATCTACAGTATGTATTTGCAATGTCTGCAGAAAATAAATTCCCAAAGTAACCCTCTTGCATATGTGGGTGTGCATGTGTGCACATGCACAGCAGAAAGCCCATATCTGCAGTGTCTGCATATAGAACATATTAGTTAAAGCTATAGTGTGTAGTTTCTGCCACCCCCATGAGGAATTCTAAGTAATGGCAACAAAACTGTTGGCACGTCCACATGATGCAAGCCTTCAGTGACTGCGCCCCCCCCCCTCCTCCACGCAGTTGCTAGTAGCCAAGGAGAACACGGAGGATTAAAAAACATGATGGACATTTCAGAAGAGGTAATTATCTCCACTCAATTTTCTGCGCGGGAAAGTCACCAGACGACACAATCTTCTGAACATAGCCACACTGAGAAATACGGAGAGAGTTGTGTGGAGCTGATAGTCTTAATTAGCTTTGTAGCAACTCCTCTGGCAATGGCTTGAATGTAACAGACGTTCATTAATATCAAAAAGTTACGCACTAAAGCTTTAAGTCAATTTTATGATAGCCCAAATAAATAGGAAAGGAAATAAATTAAAAAATTACGTACAAAAAACAGTAATAATAAAAGAGATTCAGAACTATCCTGCTAGTGTTTTGTGATGTGCATCAACTTTAAATTTGTAGCACAAGTTTGAATAATTACGATTTAAAAAAATGCCCTGAGCATGACACACACTGCATGCCAAAAGGTGTAATCCTGGCTGGCAGGTTAAAAAGACTGATAAGATGTGACGACAAGTGGCAGCTATTACATTTCTGTGCTTGTCTGTGCCTTTTCATTCATCTTCAGTTGGTTTATAATCATTCACTGCTTCACTGGCTTCACTGATTGAAATTGAAGTCTTTTTCTCATTTAGAGAAACTGTCAAAGCAAAAATCCACCCAAGAAAACAGCCATCTACTGATTACTCTTATTCACATTAGCTCTGAGCGATCAAGCAACTAATACTCTGCTGTGTTTAATAGCCTGCGATGGAAATTCACGACATCAGTTTGAAACAGATACTAACATTTGTGGACTGAGAATGTTTTCGCAATCACATCCCTTTTTGTTTCATTGTAGTGCTGCTGACAGGTCTGAACTCAAAAATGTGTCCATAAATTCACCCTGCACAAAGTCCCCATCAGCTCAAGGATTTGTCTTAATAACATCAACATTGAAATGACTTTGCAGGAGACAGAGTCACACTCTGAAATGAAGATTGGGCTGTCTATGATTATAGTAATACCGTATGTGTATTTCTCCATTAAGGCAACGGCCTTGGGATGCCTACAATCTTTATTCTTTGACAAAATATCGAAATATCAAATCTTTGAAAAATCAATAGTCGTTTAGCCAAAGTCTGCATTTTTCTGCCCAGCACTAATCAAGAAAACATCTTTTTATTTCTCTTTATTCACTCTTGATTGAATCAGTGAAAGAGGAGTTTGAAAGAGGTCCTTACGTTATTCGTTCACATCTCAGATGCTTAGGTATTAATAGATTTAAGTGGCCAAGGTCCCCTAACAAATATTCCTGTTTGCTTTCATAATGGGGTCATTAGTGAAACTCTTTAACGGCAGTTTGCATTTGCTATTCTGTTGTTGTTACAGTTGCTGTAGGATTGTGTTTCTCTGTCAAGCCAGTACATCATTATCCCTTCACCCAGACGGATTAGTTTGTTGCTACGAGCCTCTCCTCCGATATGTCTCTCTCTTGATGAGCTGGCTGGGGGAAACAGGGCTGAACAAATGCTGTTAAATGCCAAAAGTGTCAGGATCCATCTCCAGTAAAATCTGATGCACCACCCACCAAATAAAATTATAAATTGTCAGTCCAAATGTTAAGGCTTAAACTTCAGTAAGTCTCCGGTTTTAAAATTATTTACTTTCTTTTTATTTGTCTGTAATGTTCTCTCTTCATGTTGTCTCTTCACTCTGTAAAACATGAGCAATCGCCCGTGTAGAAGACTTGGTTGTCCACAGGAGGGATGTTATGATGTGTGTTACAGTATAGTCTATATCAACGACGTTTTATTTCCAGGATTGTTGAGGTGCCGCCAGATGTCTGTCACCTTCTGCTTTCTTTGTGTTGGCATTTTAAACTCGGGTGGATTTATGAGGACTATGGTTAACTGCTCCTGATATCTGCAGGGTAAATCCAGACAGCTAGCTAGAATATCTGGTGAATCTGAGTTTTCTGTTGCACAACTAATACAACTTTTGAACGTACACATGTTCCACCAAAACAAGTTCCTTCCCATTTTATGGGCTATTTTGCAGAGGCACCATTCTGCAAAATCTGTCCGACGCTTAGCGCCGCCCAAGACAATTTTGATTGGTTTAAAGAAATGCCAATAAACCAGAGGAAGTTTTTCTCCCATCCCGGAATGCTGTGTGGACTAGCCAGACCCTCCTTCGCAACACTGTGGAGGAAGGTCTGGCAATGCGAGACTAGTTACAGAATAACGCCAGCGAGAGAATGAGAGTGAAAAGTAAGAGTAAGAAGGCTATATCTAGAAACATGGAGAGAGAGAGATTAAACTGCTGGTGGTTGCCTCGTGTAATCTGTTCCTAATAGTTCTTGACTCTCCTGTCATGTACCCTCTATGTGCACTATCATGTAGTCTGTGGGTGGGGGAGGTATAGACTGGACAAAAACGCAGCCCAGTATCCCTAGGAATTACACCAAAGTAGGAAGTACAGACCTGCAATAACTGTATGGTTTGACCTAACTCTGTGTATATAGTTATAACCTGATGTGTTAGTTGTTACTAGGCCTCTAGAGTTGATACGTAGTAACATTTGAGACTCAGTTTATGTACCCCTTCATTCACTTCTGTGGGTCCCCTCCTACAAACAAGGTCTCCCGCCTCTACCCTTGGGCTGTTGTACCCCATGAGAGAAGAGCTCAAGTTGCACTACTGGCGAATGACCAAGGATTTCGTTATTTACGTCTTTTATCAGAATGAATGTGGATCGCCTCCAAATATCTTGCTCTGGGCTCCTTCATCAAAACAACTCACCCAACGCTAGATTCCCCCGTTACATCAAATCCTAACCATAGTTTATTTGACATAACCACAATATAAACATACAGTAGTTGCTGCACACAAACACCAATACACACAACTAATAAAGTATAACAAAATAAAATCGTATTTGCGCCATTGCTTATAAGAAGCCTGACCGGACAAAAAACACGAGCATCCAGACGTTCAGACACGGCTTAAACAAACCTCCAGACATGGCTGGATTAACCTGCCAGTGGGCACCAGGACAAAATTGAGCTGATGACTTCTCTCTCTGTTTAATGTGAATGTTATGCAGAAATATTGCCTGTTCCCAGGCAGGGGTGTAACACAACATTCTGGGCCTTGTAGAAAGGCATTCTCTATGGGCCCTTCCCCGCATCCACAGCACATCCACATTCTTTTTTTTTTTTTTTTTTTTTTTTTTTTTTTTGATGGAGAACTGTGTTCAAAATGTTTTTATTTGGTATTCCAGCAGACAATCATTTGCAACTACTTTTTTTTTTTTTTTGCAAACATAAAACTGACAACTTAACAAAAATACATCTCTCTCTCAATCTCCAACCCCACCCAAAAGTGCTATCCAGTGGTAAAAGTGATGGAGAATTGGATCGGGGAGAGATCAGTGACCCGTCATTTTCATCAGATGAGGAATCTTCATCTTAGCACCCTCCTCGCTCGTATCATCGCAGCGCAGCAGCCCTTAGACGCTGACGTGACAGGTGCCTACAGTCGAGCTATACACATCCTTTTAGTTAGACCTAACTCATCTAGTAGTTTCTTTTTTTTTTTTTTAACTCTTTTTATTCGTACAGAACAATCAAGTTACAGTCTCACATGAAATATATTCGTTTTCCTTTTTTTCATTTCAAAACAAAGACCCCTGTGGTCTCCCTCCCTCAAACCCACCCTCATCAGAACCTCTGTGCATCTCAGTATGTCACCAATCAAACAAAAGATAATAGTGAGTCAACTGTACATTTACACAAAATCCAGTGATAAAATAAAATAAAATAAAAAAGCCATCCCAATAGTACATAAGATAATAATGCAGACTTCATTAGGCCTCTGCCATCAAACTGTCAAAGTGCTTTACATGTCATTAGGGAATCTCAGGAAGAGACTTAAGTTTTTCAAAATACGTTATTAAAGGGTTCCATATATCATAAAACAGGGCGTCAGACCCCCTAAGTGCATACTTTATCTTCTCCAATTTCAGATACATCATAAGATCAGTCAGCCATACAGATACTTTTGGTGGATATGGGGATTTCCAATGTAAAAGAATTTGCCGCCTGGCAATCAAAGTTGCGAAGGCTAGTACATCCTTATATCTAGCAAGCCCTACATGGTCACTCTGCACTGTTCCAAAGATTGAAGTATATACATTACGCTCACATTCTATTTCTTTCATCCCACTTTGCTTTAATCTTATCCAGAGTATTGTCACTATGGGAAGTGATGATATTATAAATTCTGGAAATAAGTCCCTTTAATTTAGAAGACACTTCCAAGATATCATCCAAACCGGATGGCTCTGGTACCTTTGGAAAAGCCGTCGAATTACTACGAATAAAGTGACGAATCTGTAAATATCTAAAATGGTTTGAGCAGGGGAGATCAAATTTTTTACATATGTCTTTGAAACTTGCAAATACACCATCCTTATAAAAATCTTTAAATCTGACAAGGCCTTGCCTTTTCCACTCCAAAAAGGTTGCATCTATTCTAGCTGGTAAAAATAAATGATTATGGCAAATTGGGGCTTGAATGGAAAAATCAGGAAGACCCAAATGTTTTCTAAATTGTAGCCAAATACGTAATGTATTGCTGACCGTTGGATTTAAGGTATGTGTTGAAATTGCCAAAGGGATTTTAGAAGTTACTAAAGCTAAGAGTGATTTTGACAGACACAAGTTATTCTCAGATTCACACCAGTCCATATCTGGAGACTGACACCAATAAAGTATTTTCTGGCAGTTAGCCGCCCAATAGTAGAACTGTAAATTTTTTTAAACCTTTAAACACAATGTTATCTACAAGAGTCCCAACATATGTCAATGTACATCAGTATGAAAGTGCCATACATTTTACAAGCTAAATAAGGCGAGTGTGCTTTTATCAATTAAGAGCGGAGTACCTAGTTATCAAGCAGACTAGATCAATTCCACCAAGCTTGTATTAAGTCCATCACCTCCCTTCACTCAGAGGACCGAATGCGCTTGTTGTAGAATTCCTGTGCTTTGTCCGGTGAATCAAAGGTGAGCATCTCTTCCCCCGAAATCACGTTCAGGCGGGCTGGATACACCAGGCGGAATTTCACTCCCTTCTCATACAACGCTCGTTTAATTCCGTTGAAAGCCCTTCGTTTTTTCGCCAGGGTAGCACTCAGGTCAGGATAGAACCGAAGGCTCACATCATGGAACTTAACCTCATGGCTCCTTGCCCAGCGCAGCGCTGCTTCTTTTTGTTGAAAACTCCGAAAGCACACCACAAATGCTCTAGCAGGCTTCCCGTGCGCTGGTCTAGAAGCCAAGGATCTATGTGCTCTCTCCAATTCAGGTGGCTCCGCGAAGACACTCGACCCCAGACAGTCCATAAGTAGCTTTTCCATGAATTTGACTGGATCCTTGCCGTTCTCACTGCCCTCCGGAATATTCACAATTCGCAGATTCGACCTGCGTGATCTGTTCTCGAGATCATCCACCCGGTCTAACAATTCTTGATTTGCCACTTTCAGCGTGTTTATCGTTACTTCAGCAGTATTCAAGTGCTCAAAGTTCTCACCAGCTATAGCCTCCGTTGATGCTAGTCTGGTTTGGAACGAGTTGACGGTATCTCGTATAGCCTCCACAGCGGTCTGGAGTGGTTTTAGCGACCCTTGAATCAACGTGGATATATCTTCCGTTAGAACAGATCTCTGCTTAGCTAGTTCAGATACCAGTTGAGGCATGGATACAACATCTTCCATCTTGCCGCCAGCCCTGTCCTCCGCCATAGCTGAAAGTTTGCTAGCAAGACTAGCCTGTCGTGTTGACAGTGTTTGCTGCGAGGATTTCGGTTTGCCACTCATTCCAGCCGTGACACAAAGTGTAGTATAGTTATCTCGCAAATGTATGATTCCTCAAAACACAAATTGAAACCCAGGGCGATGTTAAAACAGTATAATTTCAAAAGTTAACTGGGAGCTCCGTACTGCGTGCCTCACCCCCACAGTGCCATACCGGAAGTTAGCACATCCACATTCATACTAGTACAGTATCTTTTTGGGCCCTCCTCTCATAAGGGCCCTAAATAGTCCCATTTCCACCCACAGTCCAACATCCTTGGTCCCAGGTATGCTGAAGATCAGGTAATACAGCAGGACCCACCTTAAGGCCCTGATTATGTCAGTTCATATTATGCTTTGTGGTGCAAATTCCCAAAGAAAAAAATGAATTAAAATAGCACAAACCATTTGACACACAGTAAAGGTGTCCCACCAGAAAGTAGTTCTAAAAGCTCGGTGACGTAGAGAGTTCTTTCTGTTTAAGTTTGGTGTCTCATTCAGGCTTTTTCTGTGCTTCTAATGGAGTGAGTATTGCATGACTTAGAGTGGATGATGACCACTAAAGTGGGAAGCCTTGGAAAATCGTCTTAAAACCTCTATAACTTGCTCTCATGCCCACAATATTTACTTTTCATACACAATGTATGCGTCTTTTTTCAGACAATGTACTCATTTAAGCAATATTTTTGATTACATCATCTGCCTCAAAGCAACAAGATGCCCTCTTCTCCTTATCATCCACGGCAATGTTATTTCGCTTTATCCAGTCTTGAGCACAAAATGTTTTTTAAAACTGATATTAGAGTCTTTTTTAACTTTATCCACACAAAAACATGTTTACAGCTTCGGCAAAGTCTTGGGATGCTCAGAGTGAAGAGATTTCATGAATACAGTTCACAGTTTCCAACTGGGAAGCACGGAAACCAGCAGTGTGCCGCCAATCATTCTCTGAGATTCTATCTCTCCAAGCTGACTGACTGACTGAATGACAGTCTTCTACTTACGCATTCAAGCCAGCCAGTTTAGCTTGAGCAATTTAGGTTTTCAGCATTCACAAGCATTTTCTGCAGAAAATGCATTTTCTAGTTTCCCCTCTACTGTACTGTTTACTCCCCCTGGTATTTTATCAAAAACTGTAAACCATTTTATTCAATAAAAAGTTATTGAAGAGGGAAAATATAACACTCCTGACCGTTATTGCTTATTGTCTCGTTAGCTTGGTCACTAATGACACGATACACTCACAAAGTTTATTCTGTATACCTGTTTGTACCATTGACTCCTGACTCGCGACTGCAAACCATTGCAGTTGGGCTTAATGAGGGATTCTTACATTTTGTGTGTTTTCAGTTTCTGTTTTACACAAAAACTGTATAATATTAATGGACAAAGCATCCGGTTCGGCAAAGTGCTGCAAATGTGGAAGTGCCTTAAACCTGCATTCTATCTGAATTCCAGCAGGAGGCGACACGTGCAGTTGCAAAAGGAGGTCAGTTTCTGTAGAAGTCTGAGAAAGTGACCCACTCCTCACTTGATTTATTACCTCAGTAAACATTTTCATAAGGAGTTTATGGTCTCAATCGCTAGTTTTAAGTCTTCTGCAACACAGAATGATGTTCATTTATTGAATAATGGTCTCATTGATTTTAAAATCGGTGATAAAGCAGGGGGTGTTTTAGGGCGTGGCTATGATGTGATTGCCAGTGAAAGTGTGTAACGTAACGTAGAGTATAAGGGCTCCTACCTCTCATCTTAAATCATTACATCCGCAACTAGGATGGCTGCGCTAGAGCCCTGCACAGGCCAAAAACTCCGGCCCTAACCCGGCCCTGGCCCTTGGTGTTCAAGCCCTACCCGACCCCAGCCCGACAACACCTGCAATTTTTTCCTGACCCTAGACCAACATCAATCACTTTTAAGCTCTCTCTGACGCGCACGCTCTTTGATAAGCTCTCTCTCTCTGACGCTCGCTCTCTGATGCGCGCTGTCTCTGCTACACACGCAAACACACACACACGTCACACGCTACTAAGATGGGCACAATGAGGAGAGAAGCTAAAATAAGCCAGAGTCCGACCCGAGCCCGGCCCGAATGGGCTTAGCCTGTTGGGCCCCATCGGGCCCCGACGGGCTTGCAGGGCTCTAGGCTGCGCCCGTAACGGCAAACTCGACGACTCATAGCAGATCTCCACAAACCAATGGGTGACGTCACACATGCTCTGTCCATTAATATTATACAGTCTATGGTTTTACCTAAAAAATAAAGTGGTTCAGATAATCTGGCTACATTGTTTGCTTTTTTACAACCTGTCTGACTCTGATGGTCTGACTGCTGGTGTTTCTCTCTCTGACTTTTTAGTAGTCACCATGTTCCCAGTCTCAGATCAGCCTGGTCTCACGGAATTCGGTGAAATGATCACCAACTGTTAACAGCTCATTCCGTGGTGGTGGCACGGAATGTGTGAAAATTCTATGTAGCCACCACGGAAAACAATGCCAATTTAAAGTCAATGAGAAGATGACGTAGCATTAAGAGCGACTAAAGTAGCGATTAGAATAAAAGCCCAAAAATCCACATAGGGAGGTTGGCTGGGGTGGTGGATGGGTCAAACAACACAGGACTTTCACCCAGGAGACCGGGGATCGTGTCCCGCGTGTCACGTTTCCTAAACCCAACCGTCACTTTCTTCTTTTGCTAAACCTAACCATCCCGTTCTTTTACTAAACCTAACCATCCCATTCTTCTTTTCCTAAACCCAACCATCCTGTTGTTGTCCCACGTGTCATGGAAACGTAAGCCCACCCACAACCTTTTCCTAAGGGGCCGTGTTCATTTCATGGAATTCTGTGAGATCAGGTTGCTCAGATCTCAGCAATTGCCCAAGTGCTAGAAACCAGATTTCTTCTTTAGGTGGGAGAAAAATGGATTCATGCTCTCTTACTCCTCTCATTTACATATTTTCCTTCTCACCTCTTTTCCTTCAGTTACACAGTAAACTACACACACACACACACATACACTCAATGCCCAAAATTAGGGACAGAGAGTGAGAATCAGGTCTGCATGTTGTCCAGCTTTTACTCTGGATTGGAACACTGTGCCCCCCCCACCCCCAGAGAGAGAGAGAGAGAGACAGAGAGATGGGGTTCGCAATACGCTTGGTCAATGATGCGGTCAAGCCTGTGTCGCCTGGCTGAAACGGTCTTCCCTCATCACAATCAAACAGGGTCAGGGTAAAAAAAAAAACATTAAATCTAAGTTAGGCTCTTAGGGACTTCGGGAGATGCTTTAAAGACGTACAACGTGATTTGCATAATTTACCAGAAGCATCTTGACCTTTTTGTTTTCTCACTAACATTTCACAGCTTTCACTTAAACACATCACAGAAAACTGACAGTCGGGAATGTCATCTAGTGTACTGAAACCTGAGAGTCACCAAAATGTTAAGCACCCAGTGATCGTTTCTTTCTGCACTGTAATATTTAAAATTCAACTGGTGGAACAGTAATGAAATAGACTCCTGTCTCTACAGCATTGCCCTCTATGATGCAGTGTTCAATTTTGAGGAAGAATACAAATTCTGTGCCAGGAGGGATAACCGTGTGTGTGTGTGTGTGTGTGTGTGTGTGTGTGTGTGTGTGTGTGTGTGTGTGTGTGTGTGTGTGTGCGTATGACGGGCTTGAAAAGGAAGACAAATGTTCTGTAGCTACTGAAGCCAATGATTTCATTCAGCAAACAGCAGTGAGGATGAGAGAGAGAGAGAAAGTTGCAAAAAGACGTGTGTGTGTGTGTGTGTGTGTGTGTGTGCGCATGCAGGGGCAAAATTCTGGGCCTTTCTATGGGCCCCTCCACGCATCCACAGCTATTCATTCTTGCATCTTTTTGCTAGAGGGCCACATGAGGGCCCTGGGTACTCAGTCCCCTTTTCCCCCCAGTCCTATGCCCCAAAAAATCAAAGAGATAATCTATCTATAAATTGCAGGAACACCCACGTGGCGTGTGGGTGTGGGTATTAAGCGCATATCTCTCGAACCGTTAGTCCAATGGATTTCAAACCTGACAGGTGTCTTGTTATAGGCATGAGTAAGTGCAGTGCCAAGTTTGACGTTGTTTGGATAAGAAACGCAAAATAGGACTTAAACGTTTCAATGGTCCGAGCTGTTCTTATATGAATAGGTAGACTATTCCAGAGGTTTGGAGCAGCCACTGAAAAGGCTCGGTCACCTTTGGTTCTTAACCTGGATCTGGGCACATCGAGGAGCATCTGATTGGTGTGTGGACATGTAAGAGCTCCGATAAATTCGAAGGCGACAACCCATTTAAGAACAATTAATACATTTTTAAATTCAATCCTGAAACAGACAGGAAGCCAGTGGAGCATGGCCAAAACCGGTGTAATGTGGTCGCGCTTTTTAGTCCCTGTTAAAAGTCGAGCTGCTGCGTTCGTAACCGACGAAGGGATGACTGATCCAATCCGTAATACAAAGAGTTACAGTAGTCTAAACGAGATGTAACAAATGCATGTATGACTCTATCAAAGTCTTTGCGTAGGGCGTGACCTTAGCCAAACGTCTCAGCTGGAAGAAGCTGGTTTTAACAACAGAACTGATCGGTTTGCCAAATTTAAAAGCACTGTCAAAACTCACACCCAGATTCTTGGTAAAAGGACGAATATGGGAACCTGAAGTACCAAGAGCAAACTACACAGGCACTAAAATGTACAGCACGACAACAATTTCAGTCTTATTATCATTGAGACAGAGAAAATTCTGATCCAACCATATTCTGAGATCACTCAAGCAGTTCAACAAAGGCTGGGTAGTGTCCTTCTCGTTGTTTTTTACAGGCAGATTTTTTTTAACTAAATCCATTGTCTCTGGAGAATTTCTTTAGATTTTCAGAGACTGACTGCTTGTAGGCTAATTTGAATGAAATAATCCCCAGGACTCCTGTTGCTGCACAGTACTAAATCAACTACTAACCCCCCTCCCTCCCAACCCCCACCCCCCGAACAAGCTCGGGGAGCGCTGTGCGACTGACAAAATACTCCCCCATCACCGCCACAAGCCAGGCGCACAAGCTGCTGCTTGGAGGACCGAGCAGAGCTCCGTGCGCTTCTCTCTCTCTCTCTCTCTCTCTCTCTCTCTCTCTCTCTCTCTCTCTCTCTCTCTCTCTCTCTCTCTCTCTCTCTCTCTCTCTCTCTCTCTGTCTCTCCAAAGTCTCTGACAAACAGCAGCCATCTGAGAGCGCAGAGGCGAGTTTAGGCGCACTGTGCCCACAGCGGGACCGATGTTGAAAGCACGCACAAGCCTTCCTCCAAAATGTGTCAGTGCGACTCATCCGGATCGAAACCGAGACCGGGCTCCTTCACCGAAGCCGGGAAGCTCTTCTTGAAACAGACCACCTTGCATGGCTTGAGGCACATCTTCCTCAGCGGCTCCTACCCCCGGAGAGTTGCGTGGCTGCTGGCTTTCCTGGCAGCCGTGGCTCTGCTCTTCACCTGGTCCTCAAACAGAGTGCGGTACCTGCTCTCCTCGCCCGTGTACAGCAAGACGCACATGGTGTACGCCAAGCGGCTCGTTTTCCCCGCCGTCACCATCTGTAACCAGAACCTCCTGCTGCCGCGGCGCATGAAGAAGACGGACATATTCAGCGCGGGGAGGTGGCTGGGACTCTTTGGGAGGAACTGGCAGGTCTCCCCCGCTGCGAGAGAGGCGCTCACACATCTGGGAGATGGTGGAGGGGGCGCGGGGGGCGAGCCGCCCTGGTCCCCGCTGTCTCGGATTTTGGACTTCAACCACTTTCTTCCTCCTCCGCTGGAGTCCCAGCCGTCCATGAGGCAGCTGCTGGACCGGCTGGGGCACCAGCTGGAGGAGATGCTGTTGTACTGTCGCTACCAGGGAGAGCTCTGCGGGCCGCGTGATTTCAGCACCGTGAGTTCGCCAAAGTTCAATTCTTTGTTGTCGCCCCCCCCCACAGGTTGATGCCTCTTTTTCAGTCTCTGCTATGAGTCAGGAGGTGAACTGTTAGTAAATGCCTGTCAGTATTTTGTATGTGTTGCACGGATAGAAATCAACTGGCTACGTAATAAATTTGCTTTGAACACACGAAGTCACCAGGCCGTGTACACAATGCGCATTCCTATCCACTGTTGCTTGGCAATGCTCCTCAATAGTTCAATTGGGCTAACTCTCTGTTTTTACCTCTTTAGCACGCGCCATATAAATGCCCCTATAATTAATAATATTATGCTGTGTTGCACTTCATATTGAGTACAGAGATGTATCTTACATAACTGGATTTCAGCTCACAATATATCTTTATAATATTGCTGCAGTATTCCTGTTCTCCTTAATTGACTGATTAACTGCATTTCTATACAAGTGATTAGGATGGCATTTTATTTTATTTTTCATAAGCATCTGTTCTTGTCTCACTGTCTCACCCCACAGACATAAACCTTCTGTAAAGTTAAAATTGTTAATTCCAAAACAAACAATATCAAAAGTTGCATAATTTCATTGGAGATGCAGTATTCTGCATTCACCATATGGTCTGAACGGGTCCCTCTCCTGTCGTCCATCACTGCTGGATCAATGTGTGTATAAGCCTATGCTCGCAAGAGACCAATATGCCCCTAATGAAGACTTTTGATTCATTTAGCAAGGCTTTACAACTCTCCCCAACACTGTGATGGAAAACAGTTAGTGCTGGCCTCTACACTCCATCATCGCGTGAACAATGTGAAAGCCAGCGTTCCTCTCTCTTTCCCACCTCATTACGCAAATTTGTTTTCAGTTAAAGTAGGTTTTCTTCTAGTGTTTGATACACAGTTTGATGTTGGGGAATCAGTTTTTGCTGTTTGCAGCAGGCTTGATGACTGAGGGTTATTTCATGTTTTGAGAGAAATTTATAATTTGAAACTACTTGCCTCGGTGGCAGCCTTTAGTCTCTGTGTCATCAAACCATATCTCCAAATTAATCCATCAAGCAGATGCTTTTCTTCTATATTCACAAATGTATAATACATCGGGAACCGCAAAACAAGTTATCACAGTCAAACACACGTCTTCCTACCAACATCTTTAGGAACGAGTCATGCTGTACAAGGATGATCAAGAAACAGCAACCTATTTCAGAGATAAACATAATGCCGAGCTCTGAGTTTTGGGGATATGTGCTTGTGCATGGATAATCGATGATGCCCTGCTTGGCTCCAGGGCGGCCACCGCGAACTGTCGGCATGAGTCAGACCGATAGAATCAGTCCCACTTGAGATGTGAGGTGTGACCGAGGAAGGCGAGCCTGTCTGCTTACAATAGGTTTTAGGATGTATTGACGTTTGTGCAGGAAGACCCCATGTTGCTAGGTCTCTTTTGAAACTCTATAATTTTGTTCCTCTGGCATCATCAACCCATCCTTCCCTCCATGCAGCTGCTCCATCCTTCTTTATTTGTTCTTTAACAACATACATGCTTAATTCTGCTCATGCAGGCCTCTCGTCACTCAAACATTGATTTCAGTTACAAAATCCATCCGAGACATGCAATCAGCCTCAGTCCCCCCCGTGCACCCTATTGATTGACAGCTTCCCGCTCTTAAATCTTACAGGAAAGTCTAACTGAAGGTGTTTTTATACTCTATATTCCCCTTCTGGACAATCAGTGATGCTTTTCTTTGTAGATTTGGGGATGAAATGATAAGAGAAAAAGTTTTGAGTTAGCCTTGACACTCAAAGCTGCAGTATGTTTAAAGGGATTTAAACCACCGTTTGTTGAAATAGGGCTTATCACGGTCTCCCCCTGCTGTAGATAGGTGGGCCAACGCATTTTTTGTGCATGCATTGTTTTAGTCCGGTGCAACACCGGCAGCGCCACCGCTAGTTAGCTTAGCGTAGTGAATGGAATCCTATGTTGCCGGTTAGCATGTTGTGAGTAACAGTGAGCCAACAAAAAAAACAACAACAACAACCTAATTACTTGCACTAAGACAAAAAATGCATTGGTCCACCTATCGACAGCCAGGGAAGACCGTGATAAGCCCTGTTTCAACAAAAGGTGTCCCTTTAATGTTTACAGAATGGCTGCAATAAGGTGTAATCTGAGAAGTTTCAACCGTTTTAAACAGTAACGTGAACATGTGGTGTTGGTAGCTTCCTCTAGACTTGAGAATTTGCAAAGTTGCTTAAACCTGCATGAATTGATGTTTTGTCCACTTGGGGGCAGCACTACAAGCTGCAAACGCAACATTTACATATTATCACCTTATGAAGTTGGCAGTTTGGTGCTGGACAGGTAGTGTGCAGTGGGTTTATCAGAGTTTTTTTTACTGAAAACAGCTGCCTGCTCTGTCCGAAAACGATGCTGACGAGAGCGGTGAGAGTGAACTATAACCGTAAAGTTGAAGGCCGTAAAACCAAAACAATGAGCCCAAAGACACTAAAAATAACTCTGTAGAACTGAGAACTATATATACTAATCAATATATTGATTCTTTGTGGGTTCATCGCCACAGGTGACCGCTTTCACATTGCACATAAAAATGTTTTACAATATTAAAGGGAAAATTCCACTAATACTATTATATCTACCAACAGCATCATCATTGTAAGTCCATAAAGCAGTGCAACCATGCCCATTTTATTTAACAAGTGTGACTCGTTTGACTCTTTTTGACTGAGAAACTCACAGTAAGCTTTCAGCTCTCTCTACCTAAATATTCAACTCACACCTACTCTAGTCAGAAAGTGTAGTAACAGGTGGACAGAATAACCTCCTATTATATAGACGTTCAAATCTGTGCTATAGTTTTGGTTTGTGGTTGTTGTATTGGAATGTATTATAGTGTAAGATGTGAACGCTCCCTTCCCATATGGATGACGTACACTGACAGAAAGTGGATACTCCAGAACAGTAAAGTGCTACACTTCATTATCTATTAATTATATATAACACAGTGAGAACATAAGCAAATCCTATTTTTAGCTTAGTTGATTCAGTGCCAAGTACAACCCAGACAATCTTTCTTAGGTGTCTCTGTTTGTAGCTGTCACAACACATTGCACCTTCGTGCTCAGTGCTGATTTTGAAATCAATGGAGAAGGAAAGTGGTTCCCTGGCAACTTTAGGGAACAGCTTGTGCATCCTTGTCACATTGTCATGTGAAGGATAGCCGAGGGCCACCTCAACAGTCTCAGGCTGTCTCTCTGTGAATTATTTATCGAAGAGCCGGTGACATTTCTACACCCTGCGAGAACGAGAGAGGGTGATGTCTCTCTCAGTGTTTTTCTCCATAGGTGGCATTGGTTTAAATATTTAATTCCTGTGTTTACAAGTTCAGAAGATACAGTGGTTCTCATTTTAAATGCAATGTAGGCTCTGTGTGGAGCAGTATGAGAACCAAAAATGTATCCCCTCATAAAGAAACATGTTGAGCGACTGAGTGTAAACACAAAGAAGATCCTGACTCCCCAAGGTCACCACCGGCACCCACCGCCGCTGCTCTTCACATAAAGCAGCCAGCACAATATCCTGGTTACCACAGCAACTCTGACTACAGGCCTCCCTGTAGTCAATCACCACATTATCAACACATAGACACAGATGGCAAGCAAGGGGTGGCTGTACACTGTAGCCTATACACACTCCATGGGAGCATGCTCATTCATATTCTCGTACAAATGTGTGTGCATGCTCGGGCACTTGCTGAGAACGCACACTTCCACACAATCACTTACAATCTTATCACTATTTTCTTGATGCGTGTCTGCCAAATGCTTTTCTGTTTTCAGTGTGAGCAGCAAAGAGGCTCTGAATGTTGTCTCCTGTGGTCATTGTAAACGGCTAGAACAATGGAAAGAAATTGTCTTAACAAATTGGTTGGATTAAGATTTTTAAGTAACATGTGGCTTGTTTGGCTGTTGCAGGATCCCATGGGGAAAAATCTATCTAGTCTCAGAGACGTTTTTTCTCTGCAGGTTTTGCACATTCTTATCATCAGATATTTTGTGCAGCTGATGCAAGTGGTGCCTTGATATTGTAAGATGTCTTATATTCCAAAGAGATCTGATTATGGTCAGAGATGACTCCAGGGCTAAGATGGATTCAGGGGCATTTTTATTGATGTTTGTATCCTCCTCTGGAGTCACTGCACATAGGCGGGTGTTGCAGACAGTTTTTTACCCGGTTTTGCCACTTACCTACTGAAAAGGTCACATCTCGATCTCATATTGTGTCCAAATATCAGAAAGCCTTTTATTACATTTCACCACTTTGTGTCTTAAAAGCTCCCCTGGGAGGCAAATCATCATGATTCCAACTCCATTTTTTCCTGCACACTTCACTGAACAGGATTCACATTATGCTAACTTTTCCTTTGTGAGACACGGCTGTGATTTATTTTTTTTTGCTCCGTGCATCTGGTGTTTGTGACATTTGAGTAATTTGTCATGAAGTGCTAATGTCTGACTCATAAGTCACCATCAACACCTCCCTATGTGTTCCCAAGGTCCTCACAATGCATTCACAAGAAATACAGTAAAGCAACATTTTTAGGCAGTCTCAGCTAAAAAAAAAAAAAAAAAAGAAGCCTTTTGTGCAAGCTATCTGTGTTTTGATGAAGTTCTTTGTACCGCTATCTCACAATGAAGCCTTATCGTTGTGTGTACAACATTTAGACAGAGAGTGGAGGAAGAATAGGAGGAGACTTACAATATTTCAGTTATTACTTTTCAGCTGCTATTGTCATTTCTTCTCTACGAACTCCTCCTCTACTTCCTTTTACCATTTCCTCATGTGAATGTCAAAATGTTGAAGGTTAATAATAAGTTATTTGTGAGCTAGGATGCTTTGATACAGGGCTCCCAATCATGTTGCTTGACAACAAACTAAAGGAAATGATTTATTTTGGATCCTGGCCATGGCTTTCCAATTCCTAATGTCTAGGATTCGATTACACATCCATTAGTTCACTGGCAATCATGTCTTTGCCAATAGATCACAGTTTTCTGCTGCACTTTTTAGTAGCTCTCCAGTACCACTGTGCAGTATATGCCTAATCCATTAATGAGACAGAACACTCTCCAGGCATGTATTCTGAGGGCAGGTATACATATATATATAGTATTTGACAAGACTTAATCTTAATAATAATAATAATAATAATAATTGTCAGATTGACCAGTCATTAAATAATTATAAGTGGCAGCCCTAGATTTTTGTTTAAAAACAGAAATCTTTGCATTCCCTTAATTGTTAACAGTCTGTATGTGGAGTTCTCAGAAGAACTTCAATCACTTTTTGCTAGATTTACTTTGATGCCAGCAGTCGTTGTGTGTAAGGATATCCCACTCTGATATAAAAGTCATGTCATATTCACTCAAGCACATACTGTACCATGCAGCACTGAGAGGGGTGAGGGCTCCGTTTGTCAACAGCATCTCAGCACTAAGACCTCTGAGGTCTGCAGCTGACAGCTTAACAAGAACAGGTTACTGTAGGTGCTTTTTAGCTGCCTCTGTCCCCTGCTCTGCACTACATTTATCTCCAGTTTAACACTTAGCTGCAAACTGAGATGCAGCCTAAATGATGCCTTTCTCTCCTGTCATCTAGTTGTGATCATGTATCACTAAAACCCTGCATTTGTCTCTGTGTGTATTTCAGATATTCACACGCTATGGGAAGTGCTACACCTTTAATTCAGGCCAAGATGGACGACCCCTCTTGCTGACGATGAAGGGTGGGATGGGCAACGGCCTGGAACTGATGTTGGATATCCAGCAGGATGAATACTTGCCTGTATGGGGAGAGACTGGTAAGTTTACCTGGTTGTTACATCACATGAAACATCCCATTTCCAGCTTCTGAAGTTAGAACCACAAGATAGGTGTTTATGTTTGCCCTTAAGCAAGGACTTAAAAAGAGTTAAAAAAGAGGATTTTTTTAAATCAATTAAACACCAAAGTAGCCGGTTATTTTTCAGTGGTGGTGCTCTGAGAAATCTCAGGGGGAAAAAAAACTATTCCACTTTAATCCCTGAGACAAAGGCCTGACTAGGCTGTATTACACTCATTGCAAGCACTTCTACTGTAATTATAGACCAAATAGGTTTAAGATTTGTTTTATCTGTAGCAAATGTATGCTCAGAATGCACCTGAAATATTAAATTCTCTTAAATATTCTCTTCACTTTCATTAATTAGGAGGGATGATCCTGAACAATGCACGCCCTGATAATTTGAAATGCGGGATGTTATCCACTAATGTGTATAAAGACAGATGGATATTGATCAGAAGATTTCATTTCAATTTCATTGTAATACAATTGTATCACTTTTCATTCAGCTTCAGGTCCACATGAATCAAACAAGAGCACAACCATTTGCCAGATATAAAATCAATGGCGGCTACAGCCTCTTCCATTCAGGGTTGACCCTTCATCAACACAGTTAAGTCTCCTTGGGGGCCCTTACACTTTGATTTTAATGCAGCTGCATATGCTGCTCTTCGTTTGGATCAATATTTTATATGCACTGGGCACTGAATGTAAAGAGACAGCTCAGTGTGGTCACAGTAACACTCTGCACATGATCATCATTAAACATGAAGCACAATGCTATGACTGCAATATTTAAATATAACGTTGCATCTACTCCAAGCTTAAATGATTTAAAGATATTAATATATTATGCTCTGTATTTAAGATTATTAAATGATTAAAGTCTTTTACAAGTGAGGGTGTAGTAGAAACCTAAGGATGCAGTAATTACACAGTACACACACAGTCATATACTTTATTCACTTTGTTTTTTTATTTTTCTATATTATCTGAAATCTATCATGATTGTTTATGTTATTGTCACAATTTTTTTTTGAAGGGGATTGCAGGTTTTGTCATTAATGTCAAAATAATACAGATTGGCTATCGATTAGTTTAATTATATCAAAATTTAGTACCTGTTTGTTTTATCTGGCTCGATGCCGTGCAATACATAATGGGCTAGTTCGAACACCTGGGGCCTCATTTATCATAGCATGCACGTTCTGAATATGTTCGTTGGAACTGTCTCTAAGTACAAGAAAATTGGTATCCATCAAATATGTACAAGCACAACATTACACAGTGACCAACCATGGAGACATAATGTACTGTTGGTTCATGTGCAGGTTCATTTGCATACAGAAAGAATGCCAAATATGGTCAATACTTCCCTTCTGAAAGTCTTTCATGTAGAGTTACTTGTTGTGGTCAAAAGTAGCAAACAAGAAAGTATTTTTTTAAACATAAGTCTCATTTAATGGGTATTGCTAGTGTTGGTTTAGCTTCATAGTGTTCTATTTACACACTAAGTGGTTATAAGCGCTTATTACGAGCAAATGCAGTGAGACCGCGAGGGATGTGGCTACTCAGTTCGTTGAGGTTGTTAATAACCTCTCATGACGTTGCTAAAGCATTAAGTAGGCAAAACCAAACTGTCTTATTTGACACCTCTACAAGTGGGTGTCCAAAGATAAATGAATAAACATACAGTTTCGGGACCGCTGATTGACAAAGGACATTGGACAGAGTAATACTTCAGTGTAGGTCATAGATTACAAATTTGCTCATAATTTGCGTACCAAAATGTATTACCGATTACGTTTTTTTACGTATGAATGTCATTAACAGATCCTCTATCTTATATAATTTCGGAGGTGATCAGTGATAAAGTACTAGAGAAAATAGAGCTATTAAAGACATAATTTCCCTCTGGAAGAAGAGATTACTTTTTTTTTTAAATAGAAATGTCTTTAGGAACGATTGTTTACAACCCATCCATTATGACATGGTTGAGTTTAGGTTTGAGTGTCTTTAATTTGTGTGTACCACTAAGGGTTTGTTGGTTTTCCTGGTCAGAAGTGGTTCTGAATGCATACATATTCTTAAGCACAAGAAGAAGAAAATAATGAATCAGATTCTGTGCGTAGAAATAGGGGCATGCATTGTTTAAGCACAAAAAGTATGCACGGTTGATAAATGAGGCCCCGGTTCTAAATAAGAAGCTGAGTATTCCAGCCATTCATTTTTTATACCCACTTATCTCCTTCACTGTGGCATGGGGCTGGAGCATATCTGAGCATGCATTATGTGAGAGGAAGGTTGCTCCCAGGACAGGTCTCCAGTTTATGAGAGTGTTAGTCTTATACGTAGAGACTTACTTTCACACATACAGACAGTTTAGAGTTTTTATGTGCCTTTGAAGTGTTAGAGGAAACAGAAGCATTTAGAGGAAACCCAGACAGACACGGGGACAACATGCAAACTCCTCAGAGATGCAACACAGCTGGGAGCGTCAATTTCAAACCCTTCATACTGTGAGGCCACAGTGGCAACCAAAGAGAAATCCAAGAAAATGTGGGCGTGCGGGTGTGATGATGTGGTTTAATAAAATATATATCTGTAGTCTTTCACTGATCAGCTTGTGATTTTCTTGTTAAAACCATAGCAACAGTACATTATGTCTCCAGGTTAAATTGTCTACACTTTCTGTGTAATTGTTGAATACCTAAAATTATTTCACAACAAAGCACAGGCAGTGAAATAACTTTGAGGCAGCTGGACTTTCTTACGTTTAAGGTTTTCATTTTTTGTTCCAATGTTCAACCCAAATTTCATTATTCGACTGTACAAGGATGACAGATGGCCATGACTTAAAGATTGACGTGCGCTTTTGCTTGCAGGAGCTTGCGCGCTACTTATGTATATTTTGCTGCTCCATGCCCTTTAAGCATTAGTCTTGGCAGCAGCAGAAGATGGCTTTGTTTCCATTCTCAGAAGAGCAATATGTAACAGTTAAAGTCTGTCGCTCTTTGTCGAAGCTCTCATGTTGAATTCTAGCCGCATCCCTGAGCTCTTTAATTGAAAATAGGGAGAAAGTCTGGCACTTAGAGGACGATACAGAGTGACATGCGGGGAGGAAAGGCGGCAGGAAGCAGACATCCTACTTTATCCCTGAGCCAACACTCAAAGGAACTAAATCTTTTGAATCCAGCCTGCCATCACCATGATAAGCAGTTCCAGGTCTCTGCAAATATGATAGAAATATGTTTGCAAGTATAGGTTTGAGTCACCATGTCATTTTAATGTTCCCCTGATCTCAGTATCAAAGAGGCCCATCTGCTTCATTTAAAATCTAAACAGCAGAGGGCTGTATCCAAGGAAGCTGTCAGCTGTATTGATTTTCCTTTTATCCTCATCATCATTTATTTATTAATTTATCCATTCATCCAATCATAAATAAGACTCCTGTGGGGCACGTTTTCATCATCAACCGCTCTACTTAGGAAGTCCATCTTCTTTATCCTTTCACTCCTCATTCCAGCTATTGTTAATTGTGATTGTCATCCCTGGATGTCCATAGATGTAACAAATGAATAAGCAATTACTCTCTTGGAGAGCTTCTTTCCAGCTCAAATAAGACTACACATTAATGATGGTTTATAATTTGTCATGGTATTTTTCTTTTTTTTTCCGGCTTGTTTTTTTACTCAATGGCTGAAGATGTTCCACTGCTGCAAAGCTTTTCTTCATTTGATTAACAACAACTGTTGCTGGGTAGATCATGCAGACCAATGTGTCCATACAGATCATCATCCCTGTTGTAAATGTCCTAACCTCTTCTTGTCAACAGACGAGACGTCGTTTGAAGCAGGGATCAAAGTTCAGATCCACACCCAGGACGAGCCGCCGTTCATAGACCAGCTGGGCTTTGGAGTGGCGCCAGGATTTCAGACTTTTGTCTCCTGTCAGGAACAACGGGTACGTCTTGATGAAGTTGAAAGAAATGAAATACAGAAAATACAAGAATATATCTCAGCACATTTTGTCTGGGAGAATCCCTATGTTAATATTGGCCTTTTAATTTAATTCTGAGGGTTTTGTGTCTGTAATTCAAACAATAACATAAAAGGAGCCCATCAGTTTTAAAGTGTAACTAAACCCCCAAACCACGTTTTCAGCTGATAACCAATGTATATAGGTATTTAGTAGTTTTGTTGATGGCTTCAATTGAATTAAATTGAATTGAATTCAGGTCCAAATCTTGACTTTTTAGTGCAAAGTATTTTAATTCTACATATTGTGTTATAAATATGCATAGCGAGATTAGCGACCGCCTTCTACAGGTTGAAACCCGGCTGTTGCAATTGAATTTTGGTAACGGCTGATCTGGTGTCAGATGGCATGTTGTCTGGGTCGTGTTGACCAGCTCTGTCTGTGTATACTGCCGTACGTGCAGATGAACGTCGCCAGTGCCCGGAGGTCCCCGTTTACCCGCCAGCAAAACTCTGCTTGATAATTGCGTCACCCAGTTGAAAATCACCGACTTTTCCTCTGCAGCGTTTAAATGCCATTGAAACCATACACGACACTGGCTTAGCTGCGTCATCCTCCCCAGCTCTGCCCTCTTGTCCATATATATGGCCACTTCTGGCTCCAAAATATCAAGATGGCGACGGCCAAAATGCCAACTCTCGGATTTAAAACGGCCTTCCAGTGTCCACAAACCAATGGGTAACGTCACTAATGCTTCGTCCATTATTTTTACAGTCTATGGAAAAAACTCTGGGGTTTAGTTATTCTTTAATAATAATAATAATGATGATAATAACCTTTATTTGTATAGCTTTTTTTTTCAAAACAATGTTGCAAACAAAAGCAAAAAAGACTTAGACATTAATGTAATACTGTCAGTTTTTCAATAGGCAAAAGCATTTTAATGTGAAATTCAGTTTTCACTCTAACACCTTCAAATTGGATTGCTTTTCTGTCCCAGATGTCTGTTTACATGGACACTTAGAATTTTATGAGGAAATTGTTATGCAAACATCTTATCTAGGGTAAACATACATCAATTCACAAAGTGGCTAATATAATCAGTGATGCATCCTGGGATCATTGTGGGTGTTTCTGGGCTTTTAACATCCTGCATGGCCCAGGTGACCCTGCTAGGGTTGATCAAGCCCAGGTCTGTGTCCCAGTACCACTCACGCTCTCCTGCATACTAGAGCTGAAGATCTTTGCCCGAACCCGACGGGACCCGACGGGTTCGGGCTTAATTTATATAATTTTTCACGGGCTCGGGCCGGGCTCGGGCTTGCGCTTCGGGCTGCATGGTATATGAGCGGTCAGGTGATGCGTTTCGATTAGCGTGAAAATGGATCCTGAGGAGGTGAAACGGAGGCTGGTCTCTGGAGGACTTAATTCATTTCTATGTTCCAACTTCCTAGTGGCCGATAGCCTCCGTTATTTATGAATAAATGATGTTAAAAAATGTATAAATTACTCATTTTTTTACGAAAGACAAAGGAGCTGTGTGCGTGCGGCGCAGTCTCTTTTTTCTTTCTCTCCCTTTTCCGCCGAGTGGTGCGTGTGCCCGCTCGCGGTGCGAAGCGCGTGTCCGACACTCTAATGATGCTGATAGACGGCCTTTACAGTCGGGCTGTAAACGGGTTCGGGCTTTTAAAAAACTGTCAATCAAAATGTACGGGTCGGGCTCGGGCCGAACTCTTTCGGGCTCGGGCCTTTTCGGGCCGTACTTTTAAGGCCCGATTACAGCTCTCCTGCATACTCCCCTCGATCCTCAACCATCTGGAGGATCTTTCTGCTGCATCTGAGGCACTTGTGATGGCTCTGCCCCTGTCTGCTCCCATCATTCCCAGCAGACTGAGAGCTTTACTGAACATTCACAGCCCAGTCAGCATCTCAGTGATTTGAAATACAAACAGTGAGCACAAGCTGTTCCTATCAAAAACCCCTCTCTGTGTGTTTAAGGATGTCAAGGCAAATGAGACGCATTCTGAATGTATTTGAAGCTCCACTAAGGCATATTTGTATATGATTTTTGAATCAAATGACTCTCTGTAATCTGAAAAGGTGGCTCCTGCTGAAACCACTGACTTTTAAACCTTCTGGTCCACACACAGACTACATGATTCATTTTCTTTCTTCCTCCATTACTAACATTTCCAAACATTAACTTGATAATCAAACTTTTTATTAGATTATATAAAGTTATGTTACCGTGGAGAATTGAATACTTATATTTTACTTCAGTATTTCCATTTGATGCTGCTTTATGCCTCTAATTCATTTCAGAGACAAATATTGTACTTTTTACTCCACTACATTTGTCTGACAGCTGTAGTTACTTTAAGACTGGGATTTTACATTAAAACATATGATAAGCTTATAAAACACATTGTATTGTTAAATCTTAGGTCCATAGTTCCCAATCATTTAGGCTTGTGAAGTCTTTCAACCAAAGCAGTTCAACCAAAAGGGATTTCCTCTCTAAACCTCTCAGGTTGTTTTATTGAAATAAATAAATTAGAGGTAGAAATTATCTAATATTTAACCAAAATAGCAAAGATTACAAAAAAGTCCAATAAAAAAATATTCTAGCAGAACTCTCTTAACCATCTCTGGAACCCTTAGTCAGGGGTCAAGTAATTTATCTTTTGATGAAAACCCTAGATTGGGAACCACTGGACTATAGTTAAACCTAGCTACACCTCAGCTACAACAGTAAAATGCTGCTTACATATTGTTGCATCACTATTACCAATCTAATAATGTACTATATAATAATTAGTCATCGGGGATTTTTTTTTTTTTTTGCAGAACGACTAGTTTTACTTTAGATGTTATGAAGTCGGAGAATGGCGGACCCAAAATGCAGAGACGGTAGGCAGTGGAATGGTCTGAAGATTTAATTAACAAGGACAAATATACAAAGCAAAAGGAGTCCAGGATAAAGCAGGCAAAAAGTAATTATTAAGAAATAATAAAATTAATAAAAATTAAGATCAAGACAGAAACAGAAAACACAGCAACCAGGAACACTAACCGTGGATTTCCATCAGATGCGGAACGGCTGCGGAACGGCTCCGAGACGGCGGCGGATTCATTAGGTTTCCATTAAAGTCAACGTGTGTATTTCCTCTGGCTGCAGAACGGCGTCCCAGCTCCGGCGGTCCGCAGCCCTCCGCAGCAGATACGCAGAGTCAATTTCAACCCGTAGCTCTGTACTGGCAGTACAGTAGCATGTAAATGCTAAATGCCCTAATACCTGTTGATACTACAACAATGCAAAGTTTGCACATATCATGTAAGACTCGATTTCTCCATTTCTTTGCACAAAACTCTCCAGAAAGTGCCATTTAATGGTTTATTTTTAAAAAGATCCCGAAGGGGGGGCATACCCCCGGACCCCTTTACGGAGAACCCCCCCACATAACAAATCACAATTTAAACCCTGACAGTAATGATGCTGAATTGTACGCAGCAAAATTTGGGTTCGCCCCACCAAATCTCACTCCAAGGTTTTGGGAAAAGTTGGCAGCTCTGTGATTAGTGTTTTGAATGTCTACTTACAACTAAAACCAAATGTACCTAAGCTAGGACCGAGTTACGAAAGCCTGTTGTACTCACTCATCCGTTATCTGGGGGAGCCATCCAGACCAGGCTGTATGAGATCCCATTCCTTACAGCACAGGCTTTCTTCCTCGGTGGTCATTGCGATACAGTATCCACACGAGCACCACCATGTACCCGCATCAAACGCAACCAGCCATAACTGTAAAATCTCCCGGCTGCGGAGGGGTAAACGGTGAAAGCTCAAGCTCAAATATCTCTTCATTTGGTTGCCGCAATTTGGAAAGGCACAAACTGGAACCATTTTCTCACATTAGTCCTGATCTAACTCCAAGCTCCGTCTGTCAGCTCTGTGAGCTCCTCCCTGCTTCTTCCGCCGTTGCTAGGTTAACTATGCAAATGAGCTGTTGAACTCTTGAACTGCCCCAGCTCTGCTCGCTCCACTGTGGTGTCAGGTTACAGCCTGTTGATACATCCTCATTACTATGGAGAGAACCTTGGCAAATTGTTTTTTGTGGAAAAAATGCATTTTGGAATATTGGATTGTATGAGATCAGCAATCGATTAGTGTGGACTTCACCGGAAAGCATGAAATCAACAGAGGTATGGATAAACACAACTTTTATGCCTTTCTGTCACATCTACTGTAGAGGTCGACCGATATGGGTTTTCTCAGGCCGATGCCGACCTTTTGAAATCAGGGTCGGCCAATGGCCGATATATGCTGCCGATTATTTTTGGCCAATATTTGCTTGTTTTTAACCTCTATTTGAAAGATAAAATTTAACACTAATAAGTACTTAAGATACACAAAATTTCTCAACAAAAACATTTATTGAACACTTGAACACCAATCTGCACTTGTATACTTACATTAAACATGTATAATGTAAAAACATATATTGTATAAATAAACAAAATGGGTGAGAAGAAAGAAAGAAAATAAACTTAACTTAGTCAAATAAACTTTTCAATGAAAAAATTAAGTTTAAGCGGCACCGTTTGTTTACGTTTTTCTCGCTACTGACAGTACTCCTAATTTACAAACAACAGAGCTACAGGTTGAAATCGACCGGAATTCTCCTTTAATCTGGGTGTTCACCATTGTCAGGTCACACTGTGTATGTGCCTCAGTGATTGAGCTACCCAGGAGAGTAACATATTTGTTGGCAGCCATTTTCAAGGCTTTTGTTGGACCCTTGGGGGTTTAAATGAGGCGTCCTACATGGTAAGCACTGCACTCTCAGTCTCAGCACTATACTGTGTTTTGAAGGACAACGACTTTTCTGCCTTCACACAAAGGAGGTTAAAAACATCATTTTGGCTGGGAATCAATCTTGTGTTTCACACAGAAGGCAAAAAGTGTGCTTCAGTGCATCAATAATGTGACAATTGTAAGGACAGTTTCTCTTTTGGTTGAAAAGGCGGTTTTGATTGGAAATTGAACGCTGCTACATATTTAGCAATCCCACAGTGCAGCTGAAGGGACTGCTCATGTTTGCTGAACCCTTGGAGACTCTGGGCCATTGTACAGTTCTGATGTTCTGCTGTTACAAATTTGGTGCCTTAACAAAAATAACATTTCCCCAGTCATCTTGTGGAAGTCTGTTTGGCTCAGTGAAACAAAGTGAATGTAGGTTATTTTTAAACTGTATATAATTCTGGTATGATGGCGAGCATAAAGCCAGACAAATCATATACTCCATAGCCCCTAATATGCTACAAAACCATGCATAATGAATGGTGGAGAGAAAGGGATGGATTTGGGAGTGATCTCAGTCCTTCCACGTCCACAATACCAGTGAGTGATGTGAGTGTCGCCGAGCTGCAGCAGGATTTTGCATGCTGCCAATGTCGCGTCTGCAGGAAACTGTCCCTCTTTGTTTTTCTCGATTTCTCACTAGCTCCGTCACTTTTTTCCTCTACAACAGTTATTACAATTCCTCTAATACAATCCCTCTCTCTTTAATATGATCCCCTGTCTCGCTCTCTCTCTCTATATATATTTATTTATTTAATTGGTTGGCAGGCTCACTCTTCATTAATCTAATGCAGTTTGCTCACATTCATTTAACTGCCTGTTTCTGCAGTCCTGTAGTGTAAAACTGTCGGGGTCTTTTCTGCCAGCCAAACTGTCACTCACCATGATCCCACAAAAGAAAAATCTGCAATTTCTCCCTACTTAAAAGCAAAAAGAACAGAATGTTTGCTCCCCCCTTTCTCCTCTGTTTCTGTCTGCAGAGTCTTGCTGACTCTTGGCTTTCCTCTTTTTTTCTACCTCTCACCCTTTCGTTTGCGCTCTCTCACTTAGTTGAGAAAGGGGGAATTGAGATCACAATCTTAACATGATTTGTTTTCTTCATCATGGTTGTTAAACAGCATGCTAACATGTCCTGAAACCTCTTACGCCAGTTTCACTTTTGTTGTCCACACTTTTGCAGAAGTTTAACCAATAGGAAGTAATGTTACCACAAGTTGGTTTAGGATGGCTGAGTAGAACTTTTGAAGATGCAGAGAAATTGAAATAACAGAACTCTGAGCATAAGAGAGTCATTACCCATTCACATAGCTCTTCCAATAGGTCTAGCCTACGTGGTGAGGTAAATAAATACACAAGCACCTTTTACTGATTACTGATTGTTTTTATGCTCTCTTTGACTTTGTGAAACGTCCTTGATGTGAAAATAGGCAAAGAAATCATGATAATCGCCTGACTAGATTTTAGTCTGAGCTATCTGGTTTACTTGAGTGATCGTTACAGTATGTGTATGTGTGTGTGAACTCTGTATGTGCATGTTGAACATCGTCTTGGGTTATTAGTAACCAAATCCAGTGCGCGACACACGCGGCTGCCTCTTGCACCTCAGTACAAATTGTAAAAAGCAGGCCCCTAAATCATAACGGTGGCCTTTAATTTATTGCTGTGTGAGCACTCAGTGATGCACTGTTTGAACCGATGAGACGGAAACACACAGGGGCTGTTTGCACTTCATTTAATGCATCAAAGTTTGTCCTTTTTTAAGACAGCTGAAATCTAAATGAATATTGCTAATATTCTCATATATGTACATTTCAAAAAGCACTCTGTCTGAGTGATTTCAGTTTGCGTTTTCTACATGTATACTATGGTACAACCTTAAGTATAAACAAGACTTATTGGGACTTGTTTTGGAGTTGGATGTATATATTTTTTCATTTGTCCTACTTTATATGTCCCAATTTTTCTGTCTATTGGATACATTAACATGTTTAGATGCCCTGATGATAGAGGCCAGGGAGTAGTAGCGCCTATAGGGTTGTGATCTCTCCAGTGGTCAAGTAATATGCTCATCATTATCCCATCTTAATTCATGGTTATTTCTTTTTCTTTTTAAGTGTTATGACTGTGCTGGTTTTCTGACCTAGACTTATATTAGTTTTTGTTGATGATTAATTGGTTTTCTGTTTACATGCTGTTTAAATAGCCCTATATATGCCTTATTCCATGTTAACATGTGCTATTATATAAAACAAGAAAGAAAACTAAACACTTCTGTACCTCAGAGACCTGCAAAGAGGAGAGACACAGAGACACCATTAACACAAAGGGACAAGACACAACAGATGCTGAGAGAAAGAATTGAATTAAAAACAACACATGATGGAAATAGTAGTTATGATCATTTATTACAGTTTTGAGTATCCAATGAACCCATGTGTTTGAACTGTGGGAAGAAACCGGAGCAAAACCCGCAGGAAACCCACACAAAACATGCACATTCCACAAAGGTGACTGTGCTAAGAAGTAAGACACTGTGCAGCCTACACATATATAAAGTGTATATTTATGTACAGAGAATGAGATGTGTAATGATGAGTTTTTACAAACAAGAAAGCTGTATGTACATGGCAGTAAAACCACTGCCATATGTCTGAGCAGTTAAAAAAAGAGTGAAATAATAATACATAAAAGAAAAATAAACAATTAGAGTTTTAAGCTGCAACTGTATTTCAAACTGCATTTAAAAGTGGCCCAAACCTTTCACTGACAAACATCTGTTTCCAATGACAGTGTGAACGGATCAAATCACACTGGCATGACAGACAAACTACATACATGTCATTATGTACTGCAGGTTTTTAATATGTTCATGCTTGTTGAATTCTTGCCTCTATACTGCATAGTGTTAAATAACATTGTATTTTGTCAGAATAGAATAGTTTATTTGTCATTACTTTACAGACAATGAAAAGCAGTTTAGCAGCTCCGCATTGACGGCATAACACAACATTAAAAACACAAACAGTCAAGCCAGGATAAAATACATAAATAGATATAAGTTAGGATTAGGGTAGAAAACCGCTTTTCCCTTATAGGCACACTCATAATTAAAAGTTCCACAAAACTAATTCCAATCTTCCTCCTAAACTTAGCAAAGTACATACAGTGCAAACAGACAGACAAACCAGCACCACACACACAAACAGAACAGTCCCAGGTTTAATAGTTGTTCTTTTTCAGTGGCCATTTGGTGTTATGGAGTTAACAGCTTTTGGATAGAAGCTGTTTTTTAACCTGTTTGGTTTGGACTTGATGGACCTGAATCTCCTACCAGAGGGCAGTGGAGAGAACAGAGAGTGACCAGGGTGTGTAATGTCCTTGAAGCTACAACAGGCTTTATTCTGCAGTCTACTTTGTGAGCCATAGAGTAACCTATTAGGCAACATGTGCTAACTGTTATAGAAAAAACTGTAAAATAAAAAGGGTAACAGCTGCATGTGGTGGGGCACGGGCAAGCAGAAAGTTTTCCTGCATGTAAGGCAGCCTATATGGCACTGCATCATGTTTTCTCAGTTTAACGGCACCCATTAGTGCACTGCATCTTGATTTCTTTACTGAAAGGCCACCCTAGCAGGCACTTCATCATATTTTATCTGCCATCGGGGCATCCAAGAGTGCACTTTTGCTGCAATTTTTTTTTAGAACATAGGGGAAATGAGGGCGGTCGCCCTCTACACCCCTCCCCTGATTCCACCAGTGGGCACAAGCTTCAAGATTCAAAGGTTTTATTTCTCACATGAAGAGCTGAAACAATCGGTCAATGAATTGATTAGTCGATCACATTCATTGTGATATAAAAATTCACTTGCATCAGCTTCTCAAATGTGAACATTTGTTTCGTTAGAACTTGGTTTTATTAGTCTTCTTGGTTTACAGTTATTTAAATACCTCTGAGGTTTCGACGGGGAACGGAATAATAATAATTAGAAAAATAAATATAAAAGATGAAAATTCTAAATATCTGTAAAAGTTTATATTGGTGCGCTGTATAAATGGTTGTGTGAGCCGTACCAAAAAATGTAATACACGCTGTGCATGGCACTGCAAAGGATTCACAGAAGACCATGTGTTAGACATTGAAGATATACAGAGGTCAGAGGATGGGAGGGAGGAAGAACAGAGATGTCTAAAAGTCTATATAAAGTGGATATTTTATTGCACATATTGCACAAGAGTGATAGAAAATGCACATTTGCAGAAGGAATATGGCAACACACATTGTACAAAAGCCCGTTTGTGCTTGCCTAGATGACTAGTTTGAACGTCTGGGAGCGCACGGACATGGGCAGCAAAGCTTTTTAGAGTGTAGACTTCAACATCACAGCTCTACTGCACAGCTGATACCATTCAGTTCCTGCATGGAGAGTGGGCAGTACAATGGAAGCACCGGAGACACTGGGAATAGAAGACGCGTAGGAGAGAAGCTCCCACAATAAGCACCACTATACACATGTATTCACCATGGAGTAAGAACGAGATTCATTTTCTGTGCCAAATAAATTAAATGCGTAACGGCTTCTAATATAGATATATTGACAGAAAGTACACAGTATGAAGATTGCATTAACAGAGCACAAGAGAGGATGTTCAACAGACAATATGCTCTATAACTAAAGTGGTTCTGCACTGTTGCTTCTGTCTCTGTCAGCTGACGTACCTGCCTCCACCGTGGGGCGACTGCAAGGCCACACCGATGGACTCAGACTTCTTCAACACTTACAGCATCACAGCCTGCCGGATCGACTGTGAGACACGATACCTGGTGGAGAACTGCAACTGCAGGATGGTCCACATGCCTGGTAGGAACCAGAAGGGCATCTCATTGCTGGATACAAAAGCTGTATATCTACATTTATATTTATATTTATTTATGTTGCAGTGCCTGTTGATGTTGTTGGAAGTGCTTTCATTTGAAATCGTGGTGACAAAAGCTATTCTTAAGGAACAAACAGCTATTTGCCAGCGACTGCAGATGCATCAGATACTTTTACACTCCAGTGATTCGGAAAACTCAACTATTTTCACTTTGTGTTTGTGCAGTGATTACAGCTGGCATTTGCTGTCTAGCTTCTACATTTAATCACAGTGTGTAATCTCAGAAGGCAAATTGAAAAGGAGTTTGGCACAGAGGAAACATTCGAATTTGGCCTCCGTTAACCTGCACTCACCTGTCCAATAATTGTTAATGTCTCTCTCTTCAATCAGGGTCACTTTCAGCTCTGTGTTTGCACATCCAGAGAGAGCCAGACAATCAGTCTGTGTTGTAATCAGGATTAGCTGCTATCTTATAGTGAATGTGCAGTTGATTAATGTGGGTCTCCAGAGAACTCTCCAGCTAAAATCCTCTGCTCCCATTCATTTCTGCTATCTCGCTGTCATGAGAGTGATTTTTAAAGAGTGTATGAAGCAACATGCAGTGAATAATTGCAATTGGGAAATTATTTCCTCTACATCTAAGACATGTCTTTTTTCCTGAGGGAGAGGGATGGCTCAACTGCCACTAGAGACAAGATGGAGAGGGTGACACAGACTGAAAGTGATGATGATAGGCAGCGAAAGTACAAAAGTTATAAAAAATCAATTATGAGATGAGATCACATTTGTGAGGAATATGTCGTAATAAGGACGGTAATGACAGTCTGAGGCAAAATTATTTATAAACCCAGATCTCGTCGTCCTTTGTGCTTCTTTGAAAACCCTATTGTTCCCTTTCTCCCTTGTTTTGTTCACATTGAGAACATTGTGTTTCTCCTTCCTGTCCTTAGGAGATGCCCCATACTGCACCCCGGAGCAGTACAAGGAGTGTGCAGATCCTGCCTTGGGTAAGCAGAAGACCCAGTGTGTGTGTGTGTGTGTGTGTGTGTGTGTGTGTGTGTGTGTGTGTGTGTGTGTGTGTGTGTGTGTGTGTGTGTGTGTGTGTGTGCGCGTGCGCGCGCACTATGTTCAATGTCTATGTCCCACTGTTCAGAGTCCCCGCTGATAACAGAAAATAGTGTGCCTTAAGCCTGATGGTGGCCATTCTCAAAGAGTAAACCTCAGTCCTGGCGCTGAGGCTCTCTTTTACACACTCCCCTTTCTCTCCATCAACTGATACCTGTCAGGCCTTTCATGTCTGTTGCTTGTTGTCAATTTCTGGCTTTTTCACGTGTTGGCCTCTGGCTGCCGCTTTCTTGCTGACTCTTTCACCGTGTGTCTTCTATGTTTTATATTTCTTAAAAGGGTCCCTTCGGTGTCAGTGTCTCCTTGCGGCATCTTTTCACAAGTTTGATGCCTTTCACTCTGCTGGCATAATGTTTGTCATCTTGGGCTAACAATAAATATATCTGTCATAGTGTCTTCTCTGTTTTAGTCTCTTCAATTCTCTTTCTGCCTAATCTATTTTTCAGACTTTCTTGTTGAGAGAGACAATGACTATTGCGTGTGCGAGACACCGTGCAACATGACACGCTACGGTAAAGAAATGTCCTTTGTCAAGATACCCAGCAAAGCATCAGCCAAGTACCTCGCCAAGAAATTCAACAAGACAGAGCAGTACATATCGTAAGTCACATTCTTATGTCTTACTGTATTTATCCAGTGATGAGCACAAGATGTCTCCTACGTCACTGTAAATTAGGGGTATGTGGGTGTTCCGGTTTTCACCACACACTTCTTTAAGTTGCATATCTGATCACGACTGTCTTCCAAACTAGTTATTATGTTACTATATCATTTTTATACGTGTCTTAAACTCATATTTAAGGTGAGCACAGAGACCCTTCCGCAAATGAGCCTGAAAACTCTTAAAAAAAAATAGACTGCACATTTTTGGGTTGAGGGAGACTTTAATTTTATTACCTTTTTCAGTGATGGGTGATAATTGAAGAATTCAACCATCTTCTAATTAACCCGAGAGGAAATTTGTCTTGATCACAGTGCTACAGTCTGTTGCTTCACATAAAATATCACAAGAACACTAGAAGGACACTTGGAGAGACTTCCACCAAGGCATGCCCTGTCTCGCAATGTTAATGCAGTATGACATAAAAACCAAAACTAAACTAAACTGGCCATTCTCCAACCATGTATTTAAAGCCACGAAACACACACAGAATTTATTTTTAAACCAAACTAAAATCAAAACTAAAAACTTTTTTCTTCTTTCTTTTTTCTGAATTAATGAGATAATTATCTCTGAAATACGGTACATTTTCATAGATAGATAGATAGATAGATAGATAGATAGATAGATAGATAGATAGATAGATAGATAGATAGATAGATAGATAGATGGATGGATAGATGGATAAATAGATAGAACTATGAGAGCGCTAAATACATTTTGAATTTATCAATGATTCTCTGTCAAATCAGCAGAGGGATTCATGTAGAAGCAACTGTAACAATGACAGACAGAACATGTCACTTATTAGTCTGAGTCTGTTTTAACTTTTTCTTGAATCTGCTGGAACGGGAACCTCAGCATCAAGGCCAAAAAGGCACTATCCAGGATAGTGAAAGTGAGCAGCAAGATCTTGGGGTACAGTAGAGTATGCTACCTTTACCTGTTTAGCAGACAGGTAGGAGCAAGGCTGAAGCCATCCTGTCTGACAGCGCCCACCCCCTACACTCTGAATTTCAGATTTTGCCTTCTGGCTCAAGGTTCAGATTCCCCCCTGTTAAGACTAACAGGTACAAGCACTCCTTCTTCCCCTTGCTGCACTGGAAATCTCTTGATACAAGGTTGCATCATACATAAGTGTTATATAAAATATAATTGAAATGTTTAGCAACTTGCTAACAGTAGATGCTGCACAATAACTGCTGTAACATGTTAACTTGGATTCTTTTCACGGAGGTGAGGAAATTGAATAAAGAGCTTACATCAGAGCTTGGCTTGATTAATCATCCAAGTATGGACTGTTTCTTTGCCAAATCTAATAAAAAGATCAAAAGCCGTTCAAGGAATGAGGAGAGGGTGCAATAATAGTTGAATCTTTCATCTATCATTCCAGGCAGAGCGGTTGAGGACAAGATAATTACACCATATGTAGTCAAAGTGCTGCAAAAACCTTTCACTTCTCCCCGCTGAAAGTTTTATTTAATTCCCTGCAGATAGCTGCGAGTCCATCTAGTTCATGCTTTCTGGCCATATTTTCAAGCAATGTCAGTCTAATCAGCATTAGCTGGGAGTGGTCTGGTATCTGGGCTGCACAGTGACAGTGGAATGTCTTTCTACTGGGAACCACTAACAGAGAGAGAGAGAGAGAGAGAGAGAGAGAGAGAGAGAGAGAGAGAGAGAGAGCTTTGTTGGCTGTTTGACCACAGCTTTGATCAGATATATTGCAGGTTACTCACTGAGAACAACTGACAAGCAAGCATTCAAACTGCAGGCTAGCACCTCAAAACAGGTGGGCCTACAAATCAGGAGATTTGAAGAAGAAGAAAAAACCTAGATCATCTGAGGGCTTGTTTTGACTTGATATTAAAATCCAATCTGAGTGATCTGATCTACAAGTGGACAGCTCTAGGTAAGTGGGTTCCCACCTGGCAGTAGTATGTGTCTCCAAATGCGTCCTAAGTGACCACTTGTGATCGGATCTCACTTCCCCGCTCTTTATGCAAATAAACACGTACATCATTTCGGTTTCCATACAGGCTGGTTGTATGTGAGTGTGTGCATAAATGTCAGTTGTTACTCTCACATAAATCATACATTAGAAATGTGCGATGACTAATGTTAATGAAAAAATGCTGCCCACAGTCTGTCTGTCTGTTTAAAAGCTCTGTCTGAGCTTTTAAACAACAATATAACAGAAACAGCAGCACTTCACCAACAGTATGATAATAACATCCAAAACACTCTCAGTGGTTACTGTGACATGAGAAATACTTTAAATTAGTACGTAGTTCTGCTCACAGTTGAGACGGTCCTTATGTGTCTGAGGACACTTACATGTACACACTGCTATAAGAATGTGGCCACATGTTGCCCAGACCACCTCCGTATGTGGATGCGTCCTCAAAACATCCTGAGTGCATTTTCACTTGTAAATTAGAGCTGTCCAATTGTGATCCAATCACTCAGGTCAAAACAGGGCTTGACAGGGCTGTGGGTGTATGTCAGAAAAAAGGTTGTGAACCACTGACCTAGATATTACCTCCCTGGGCGAGGAATTAAGTGTATGATGGCTGTTTTTCATGGTGTTTACTAAGGATATTTTATGTGCTTTTAATAACGTTTTTGCAGTCAAACTGCAGGACCTGGAGTATATCTCCCCTCCCACATACTCATTCTGTAATAGTATATCTCCATCTCTACATTATCAGCTGTAATTTGCATTTTAACTTAGCCCTCGGCTTTACCAGATGTTTCCTTTAAGACTGACAGATCATCACTTGTCTTGACTTAAATTTAAAGAGAAACTACAAATTTGAGTTATGGTTTTGAACTCCAGTGGGTGTGAAGTCTGATTCGGCCCACGGAGAGGATATTCAAGAATCAAAGTAATAGTCCGCTTGGCTGCTGGGCCTTTAAAATCATCCTCACTATTTTTCTTTCTGCTGAAGTCCTGCGTTTTAGAAATGAACACAGCATGAAATCAAACAGCTGTCATTATTTCCCTTGTTTTCCTCAATGACCAGACCCACCGAGGGGAAATTAGCTACTGACGGCAGGATATTTGCTCAACTCAATGCATCTTCTCTGTTATCTGCAGGAAGTGGCAGACTCACCAATCATCTTCTCCGCCTGAGGACACTGATAAAAAAAAGTGTATGAAAATAAACTGAAACATTTGTATATGTGACTTAAGACTGTGTGCTTTTCTCTCTGTTTACAGTGATAACATTATGGTTCTGGATATCTTCTTTGAAGCGCTGAACTACGAAACCATTGAACAAAAGAAAGCCTACGAATTGGCAGGCCTTCTGGGTAAGTAACTGGCTGTCACGTATTTTCATGGGAATTGATAATATGCAGTAGGCAACATGACGGATGCCTTTTATCCAAAGTGACAGTAACGCAAGCGCTTGCATTTTTATAATAGGTGTTCAGGTCCCACAAGACACAGAACTGTTTCTTTAATCATGGCTTTTCAGCTACTTTTTTTACTTTTACACATCTATGTTTTCTGTCACATTTCTCACCTTTAAGACCTTAATAGAGATGAAAAGTACATTTCAAAGCTGTTTCATGTGAATGAAGAGAGATGGCGTTCTTCTCTGCGTTGTTTAAAGGTACAATTTCTGCTTTCTTATTTGTCTTTTCAGGTGATATTGGAGGTCAGATGGGTCTCTTCATCGGAGCCAGCATCCTCACTATTCTCGAACTCTTTGACTATCTATATGAGGTAAAATATCTCCCATCAGCATCGGGAGCTTCTCACTCACATTCAGTGCAATGTATTGTTTATGGAAAAGTGTACTGCTCCAGTATTATTGAAATTACCTGCTCACAAAATGGATTTATTCACACAATTTTACCATCCGCACAAGGACGTGTTTTAGCGAGCATGACGAACACTGTGTCCCTCACAACCCTGCAGCCCATCTCTGTGCAACACACACACACACGCACACATACACAACTCAGCACAAGCAACTCTGAATACATTAACATTTTGGATGTATTATATTTTAGATTAGTCAGGATGTCTCTGTCCGTTCTCATTAGAGCAACTCTGTGTTGCAAGCTTCCTCCTGCTCACGTGCAGGTTTGAGGAGGAAACATATTTATACATGCATAAAATCAATCTCTATTGAATGTCACTTTGCCTGATCCTTCAAACACCAAAGTGTGTGGGCTTGAACTATGAAAAGATAAAAAAAAATGTTTTTGAATATTGTGTTTTGATCCCATAAGGTTGGTAATAGGTGTCCTCGCCTATTTTCAGGTGATCAAGTATAAGCTGTGCCGATGCATGAGGAAGAAACACAAAGGCCGCAACAACAATGACCGGGGAGCTGTGCTGAGCCTGGATGATGTGAAACGCCATGTCAGTAGGCTACTGCTATGTACTTTCACTGTGTCAGACTGCATTTCTTTGACAGTGGCACACTCTCTTCTTTGTCTTCACTGGTCTCAGCTGCAGCCAGAGTGAAGGAGGACATAACGGTAACAGTGGTGGTGGTGGTGGGGAAGAGTCAAGGAGTTGGTGAAGATATAGAGATGGAGGAAGCTAGGAAGGGAAAGACTTGAGAGACAGGAAAGGGAGTGAAACGGTGATTGGGATGAGACGGAGAGAAAATTGAGAGAGCGAGAAGTAGGGAGAGAGAGAGAGAGAGAGAGAGAGAGAGAGAGAGAGAGAGAGAGAGAGTGAAGTAGGAGAGCAGAAAGTGGCTTGAATTTAATCTAAGGTGGTGGAAGGGACCAGCAGGGACAGCCCGAAATTAGAGCTTTGGAGGGTGTGACAGCTCACTTATTTCCAAGTGTAAATGAAGCCAGTTCACTTTAATTGTAAGTCAGAGCCCTAGCTGAGAAAAAAGGGAAATGGTGCTCCTCCTCTGATCTGTCATCCTGTCTGACTTAGTAGTCTTTCCAACCATTTTCAGTATTTTCTGAAAATCTTTTTTTTAACTCCATTGTTTCTTAGGATCCTTTTTTCTCTCTTGCCTACCTTGTTGCCCATGTCATGTTTTTCTGGGAGTTTATGACTTTAAGGTTTTCTCCAATGCATGTTGTTTTCTGATTTTACACTGGGTGCAATGACTCCCCCTATGCACATTTGCCCCCCCTCTATCTCAGTGCTTCCTCTCTTCTCTATTTTATCTTACTTGCCTTTTTTATTTCCTCTCTCTTCCCAATTCTCTCTCAGGCTCCTTGCGAGAACCTGCGTACACCATCAACATATCCTGGCAACATGCTACCTCATCACCCGGGCCAGGGCAACTTTGAAGACTTCACTTGCTGAGCAGATACCCATATGAAGCATCAAAGTGCGTGTTATGCAACCAAAGCCAACCATACAACAAGAACTATCCGGCACAGGGAGTGTGAGGAACTGATACAAAGTCTAACAGAGGCACTTTTTACATACAAAAGGAGTAAAGCGGACAAATCAAATACGACAAAGAACTGTCACCCGAGGCCAAGTGGGGAGGATATCCCAAATATAAAAAATATCTGTCAATTTTCCAGAGAACATTTCATGCAGCACTCTTCTATCTCTGTGTTTTCCTCTGGAATACTGCCGCAAAGGATGCTCATGAAGGAACCTTGCCGACACGGACCTCTCTTTCAAAAGACAAAAAATAAAATGTAAAAATAAACAAGGGAACATGTACAGCTATCTCACCATAGACAGCAGATCATAAAAAGAGCCCCCATGCCTTTACATAGCAACACACGATAGTTTCCCACAACACTGGCCTGGTAGTGGGACAAATATTCATACTGCTTACTCCTCTGTACATGTAGCAACATCTGTAACTGTTGCAACGTTTCATAAAACAGCAGCTGGACTCTGTGTAGTTTGTACGAGAATGTATCTATGTTCACGATTGAGTGTAGTCGGGTGTGCAGGGAAATGTTCAGGGCTTGTGGTTACAGTGGTAGTGCTAGAGGTGCATCATCTACCATTTAAAATGTACTGGTGATGATTTCAGGTCTACTCATGTAAATGCATGCTTGTATTTGTCCAGTGCATGTTTTTCATTTCATCTCTAATTTTTTCTTTTATATATTTATATATATAAATATTATAATTACCAAGTTTGCCTAAATGATATACAGGAAAAGGAAGATGATACATCCTATATACTTGTGTGTGCGTGTGCGTGTACTTGTTGACTGTGCCGTGAATGAATGACCTGCACCTAATTTCATTTCTCATCCATTAGTTTTTTAATTTTCACATGTGCCCGACGAGTTGAGGAGTTTTCATTCAACTTCATTAAACTCTTGTCTCGATTGGAGGATGATTTGAGGTGATTTCTTTTCTCGGGGAATTAATCGCGTTTCGTGGGGCTGTTAAACAAACGTTCTGTATCTGTGTTCTAGTTGCAAAAGTCTTATCAAAGCACAATACCGCCAGTATGTAGAGGTGATGTAAAAGACAACGTACTATTCTTGATATATTGTCATATTATTAATATCGTGTTGATCTGACTGTTTTTCAGTTGTTTTTTTCTTTCATATAAAACATACTCGATATAGCCTGATAATCCTGTCTCCATCGTCCAGGTAATAGGCTGGTCTATTTAGTTATCAAAGCATAAATAAAATGTAAATATCATTTTGGAAAGTGTGTTTCTTCTGAGGTTTTATTCTTATCAGTGAATTCCGTCTCTGAAACCTTTATTTGTTTGGTTGAGGTAAACAGAGGGAAAGCAATGTATTTTTCGACTCCAGATACTGTACAGATGTTTTTAATCACAAGTAGCTCTCAGAAAATCTGAGTAAGCATTCTGTGCTTCATCTAAGGCATTTTGCTATCGCCATTTCTCTAATCAACATTTTAAGTTGTGTTTTGCTTCATACAACATTTTCTTGGAATTAAATCAGCATTAAGGGTTTGGGGGCAGGAGCCTGGTATTAAACTAGATATTACTTATCTACTTCAACCTTTCATTTGTGCTGCAGTTAAACAGCTGCAAGCCACAACATTGCTCTTTTAAGCCCCATACTCTTGGAATGTAATTATAGTTTCTGCTGTTGTATGGCAAAAGGATAGATGAGAAATATCCTGCACAGCCAATACAACTTTTATCAAGATTTTATCAGCCAGCAGCCACACATTCTGGACGGCTTCTCTCGTATTCTTCTGTACATCTGGTGCTCCCAGCTGCCACACTTGTATTAGAAAAGCAGCTTGGTGATGCATGACTTTGTGAATATTAGAGCCCAGTTAAGCGCCCTCAAACATGGTCTGCCTTGAAATCGTGGTTGTTGCTCGGACGGCTGCACATCAGTCCACTTTTACCAGACACTAAGGGTTATTCTAGGACAGGGAGTTTACTTAGTTATGTTTTAATGATTTCTTTTAGTGGGGAAACCAAACATCAACATTGTTCATCCAATGTGAGTGTGCATTCATTTTTTATTATTCAGAGGAGAAACCTCAGCTGGTAACCATGCATTAATATACAAGTGTTAAAGCTCCCGGGAACCTGCTCCAACATCTGAGGAAGTTTTTCCCTGTTTTGAATGTCTGAAACATGATGTTGCCCCCTTATAATTTTATCATTTTCTGTTGTACCTGCCAAGAAGACAAATTAATCAAAAAATAAAAGATGATGCTGTTCATTTCCTGCTGGTATATGTGTCTTTGTCTGAGCGACAGTCTTGCGACTCAGAAGATTGCAGGGGAGAGTCAGAATACAGGAGAGCTGCCTGCCAGTGACAGAAATCCTGCAGAAGATGCTTGCTGCATCCTGATAAGGCTCTGGGGCAAAGCAGGTTGGGGTGTGTGTGAGGTGGCAAAACCAGTGGGTTTTTAGACAAATCTCTCCAAAAATTGTGGATTAGGAAAGATTTCCTGCAGTCTTTTGGTCTTAATTCAGCTTCACATTTTGTTAGCAGAGACATAATCTTGGCCACCCTGTCTCTCCTCTCTGAATGACATTAAATCATTGCCCTTATATAGCTCCCCAATATGAAGACCAGAGATGACAGCTCCCTTCCTTGCTTTCACCTTGCTGGTTAGCACACGGCCAATCTGAGGACAGTACCCCAAACTGCCTGCTTTCCTTAAATGGCTGTAACACTCTCAGCTAATCACCCCCAGGCAGCTGTATGTGATGCTACGGTCTAGTGCAGGGAACTTCTAATGTTTGTTGTGATATTTTGGGACTTGTCGTGCACATGTTTTAACCCACATCTGCCAGTTTAATCATGCCTTCTGCTGTCACTGAACACCCGAGATCTTTTTATCCTCCTAATCCTATTATCACATTTTATTATCTACATCAACATGGAGATTATGCTCTTGTTTTACAGTTTCTTAATGTGGTCACAGTGTTTTGTCATTTCGAACAACTACATAAACACACAGTAAATATCACTGGGTCAAAATTAGTCCAGATTTGTATACTGACAATACAATATACTGACGCACCAATGTAATAATGGGTTAACTTTACCCAGTACCACCAAAGAGTTGTTTTGACCAAGTGTTAGTGTTATTTTTGGTAAGGTTTTATATTAAGGTCTTTTTAATAAGAAGTAGTTGATAGGTAATAAGGACCTTATAACTCCTTATATGATGCTTATTAACATTATTATTGTGTTAATGCTGCATGAGTGTTAATAATAGCATCAAACACATTTATTGTTAGATTAAAACACATTTACTGTATAAGCACTTATAAGAAACACATTATTATGCATTTATTACAGCTACCGGATCTAAAGCGAGGACAATGCCTTGTTAGGGTTAATAAATCCTTTATTATGCGCTTATTAACAGAAATATTGCACATTTTACTCCACTACATTTATATAACTGCTTTAGTTACTAGTTCCTTTGCAGATTTATATTATTATTAGAAAATATAATCAACAAATGAATACGCAGCAGCATATAAAGTAGTATAGATGTGTGGCCGGGTTGGGTCAGTGGTAGAGCAGGCGCACATATATTTAGAGGTTTATGCCTCGACGCAGAGGTCCAGGGTTCGACTCCAGCCTGTGACGATTTCCTGCATGTCTTCCCCTTCTCTCTCCCCTTTCTCACTTGTCCTGTCCATTAAAGGTGGAAAAGCCCAAAAAATTATCTTAAAAAAAAAAATAGTATAGATCAGCTCCACCTTTACCAACTGCAACATGTAAGTGATGCTTATTGCGTACACATTAAAATATAATAATTATAATCCAACAAAATATGTCTTCCAAAATAGGCCATTCTTCATTATGCAGTACTTACTTTAGGTACTTTAAGTATATTTTGATATAAATATAGTTTGTACTTTTTGAATGCAGGACCTTTGATTGTAACAGAGTACACACTGTGGTATATTTTTACTTTCGCAAAAATTCTGAATATTTCATCCACCACTGCCCAACGGTACTTTAAAAAATAACACTCAAAACAACCAATTGTCTTGATTTTCTATTCCCGTGTATTGGGTAAAGTAGTATTGACCCAAAATATGTGATTTTTAGTTGTGTTTAGTGTGTGTACACAGAAATGAATTGAAGCTTCAGCTGGTCTCTGTGCTCTCACTCCTGCCAGCATGTCAGATGGGTCACATTTCTGGTATAAATTTATCCTGTCAGATGTCTCAGTGCAATTAGGATGCTCAGCCGTTTGTCATAGATAAGGCCGCAGCCCGGCTCCTTCGGGCTCCACTTTACATTCTGCTCGTTAAGAGGATTGATAATTACAGCACAGTCAAGTTTCTCAGCACTGAGAGATGCTGTGTTATATTTCAGACTTGAGTCCGCCTGGTTTGTCCCTTCAAAGTATAAACCCTTATTGTTTAATATCCAGGCTGTCAGGGGGCTTGTAGAGGATAAACCTAATCACCTGCCATCTCACACACACAGGATTTAAAATCCTCTCTGGAGATTTGAAACACAATGGAGCAAATCTGATACTTTTTGGTCTCATGAATGAGGATTTTACAACACCTTGTTCCAAAAAAAAAAAAACATAATGTATCCCCCCTCCTCCCTTGTATGCACCCACACAAGCACGCTCTGATCAAACGCAAGCAGACGCAAACAGATGGCATGCCATGTTTGTACTGTTGTAGCCCATGCTAATTGGGGGGAAGTGTAATAACATCAAAGTTTGGAAACAATAAAGTATTTGAGTCTGTGGCTGCTTACAGGACGCCAGCCGCTGCACTCTAAACCTGTTTACTTGTTAATTTAGAAACTACTTCAGAGGTTCAACATCCTCTCTCCAGATGAAACATAATTATGATATGCACTCAAAGAAGGTCAACTAAAACTTTTTGTTCACTTAAACAGCCATCCAGTATGGAGGTTCTGTGGTTGTGATTTATATCAGCTAATAATCAAGAAGGGAGCTGATTTACAAATTTATGAACCCCTGCTGCGATAAAAAAAAAATACACACAGCAGAGTAAAAAGATAAGATTTACTGTACATACTATATACACTACCAGTCAAAGGTTTTAGAACACCCCCATTTTTTTTTGTTTTTTATTGAAATTTTAGCAGTTCAAGTCCAATGAATAGCTTGAAATGGTACAAAGGTAAGTGGGGAACTGCCTGAGGTTAAAAAAACAAAAAGTAAGGTTACCCAAAACTGAAAAATAATGTACATTTCAGAATTTTACAAAAAGGCCTTTTTCAGGGAACAAGAAATGGGTTAACAATGTAAAGCTGTTCTGCAGCAATGGAGGTTGATCAAGCTTTGAAAGTGGAAATTCCCAGAGGTGTTCCAACTTCTGGATTACTTACAACCCCCTCTGTTTGTATAAAAGTATTGTTGGAACACACTGTGGTACCATACCCTCGTGAGCATTATTTGAACAGTATTGTACTGCAGAAAGTAGTGTGTTGCTATAAAAAGAAAAAGGCAATTAACAATGGAAGAGAGACAGACCATCATAACACTTAGGAATGTTGGTCTTTCCTACAGAGAAATTGCGAAGAAAGTCAAGGTGTCAGTGAGTACAGTATTCTTCACCATCAAAAGGCACTTAGAAACTGGGGGAAACTCTGACAGGAAGAGGTCTGGCAGACCCAAAGCCACAACAGAATCAGAAGACAAGTTTCTGAGAGTCAACAGCTTGCGTGATAGGCGGCTCACAGGACAACAGCTTCAAGCACAGCTTAATAGTGGTCGTAATAAGCAAGTCTCAGTTTCAACTGTAAAGAGAAGACTTCGAGCTGCAGGTTTGATAGGTCGAGTTGCAGCAAGAAAGCCATTGGTAAGATGTCAGAATAAGAAAAAGAGGCTTGCCTGGGCCAAGAAACATTGTCAATGGACTACTGAAGACTAGAAGAAGGTGCTATGGACTGATGAATCAAAATTTGAAATCTTTGGTTCATCACGCAGGATTTTTGTACGCCGTCGAGTAGGCGAAAAGATGGTTCCTCAATGTGTGTGACATCAACTGTCAAACATGAAGGAGGAAGCGTGATGGTCTGGGGCTGTTTTGCTGGATCCAGGGTCGGTGATTTGTACAGAGTGAAAGGCACCCTGAACCTAAACAGCTACCACAGCATTTTGCAGCGCCATGCAGTACCCTCTGGTATACGCCTAGTTGGTCAGGGGTTCATCCTACAGCAAGATAATGACCCAAAACATAAGTCCAAGCTATGCCAGAACTACCTTAGCAAAAAAGAACAAGATGGTAAACTTAAAAACATGGAGTGGCCAGCACAGTCACCAGACTTAAACCCCATTGAAGTGGTTTGGGATGAACTGGACAGAAAAGTGAAAGCAAAGCACGAGTGTGTTATATCTGCCAAAGGGGGCTACTTTGATGAGTCAAAATTTAGAATACATTTTGGTTTATAAATTGATTCCATGATTTCTTTTTTAACTTAAATTGTTCATTTGTTCTATTCTTTTATTTCAGAGTACAATAAGACATTGAACTGCATGAATTTCAATAAAAACCTGGAAAGATTGGGGTGTTCTAAGACTTTTGATCGGTAGCGTACATATAACCATATTACACATAGTTATAAAGCAGCAATAAAATAAGAAATTTAATTTTTTATTTATTCAATTACTCATTTTGATTATTCATTTTTGATCCAGTTGATTATGGATTATTTATTACAAATGTGCTGTGCTTTATCATCAATTACTTATTATATTTTATAATCTCACTTGTTTAGGGGTGTTATACTGTTTCAACTCATTTATCTTATAATTTACATTATTTTTTGGACATCTTTTGACTTCCATTAATCCAGGACAGAGTTAGTGCAGTACCACAGATATCCAGCAGGGGTCACTTTTGGACCGTCACCACTAGTGCCCTATATAATGGGTCCCCACCACCCAAAACTCTGTTCTCGCTCTCGCGGTAGCTCCGTGCCTCCACTGGCGGCGACATTCGGAGAGGAGATGGCGGCCAGAGGGGGGTTTCAGTCGGCACCGACAGGAGGTGGTGGTGGAGCAATGGGACCTGGGCCACCGGTACCGGGCGCAGGACCAGGCATGGGCCCCGGGACTCCTTCTGGAAGGATGGTACCGTCGTCGGCCGCGCAGAACCACATGTACCGCTCCCCGATGCCCGGGCCCGGGTACCCGGTGAGATATCACTCCATCTTTGCTGCTGACGCGTTAGCCAGTCCGCTAGAACAAAGCCTCTTACCGCTGCTTTGTCACTAGCTGCTAACGTTAACCACTGTGACCGGTGCGGGCCACAGCTGAATGTAGCTGGCAGCCCCGCTGAAAAGTTCCTCCCCTTGAGAAACATTTTAACCGGCTACTTTGAGTGACTATCAGAGTTTGTTTGTTGTTTGAATTTGCTAACCCTCCCGCTCGCTAACATTTAGTAAAGCTAGTTAGTCACGGTAGCCAATTAGCTTAGCCTGCTAACGTCGCTAGCTGTTGACTGTTTCTTAGTGTGCCTGCTAAAAGTCTTGGAGTAGTTTCTGAACAATATGATGAAGGGATCCTTTAATGTTAAACGTCGTACATTTAGAGAGTTCAAGCTTCTGTTGAATTCAAAAGTTAACTTAGCTTTGCAGTTAAGTAACGTTACAAAGCCTGGTCCACGTTTGAATGAATCGGCTGCACGAAGCCCCAGTTTGTATCAATGCAGATTCTCACATAACCAAAGAGGCTCAAACCAGGATCAGAGTGCACCCTGTGTGTTTAACTTTAGTCCGTTGCATGCCTGCTGCTGTTTTCCACTCTGCAGAAGCAACTTCAGCGCCTGCCTTAAAATCGGTGTCACCTGGCTGTTAAAGCAAAAAATAAGTGGACCCAGGTGTTTAGTCCACAGAAATTATTTAGAAACGTTTGGTGTGATGAAAACGAAGCGTGAATGCAGTTAGGCATGTTCAATGTATATGCATTCGTAACAGGAGTGTGAATTTGTATTTTTATTTTATGATAAATTTTGTTTAATATTTTTAAACATACAAACACAATTTAACAAAAAATAACAACCCTCTCCCACCCCACCCTCTGCGGTCTCGAGGAAAGAAAACCAACATAACAAAAAAATGGGAATCACACCTTTCCTGGTCGCTTTCCTCTAATTCTTGTGATGCTGATTGCACCAGGACCGATACCTGCGCTGCTGCGTTTTACACAATGTGGTACGTTCTTCAGGCGGCACAGTGGCCCTCATTTATCAACCTAACGTAGAAACCAGCGCAGAAATCGTCTTACGACAGGCTTCACGTGGGATTCATGAAACGTTCGTATCACACCAATCAGAGCGTGAGAATGGTCGTACATTGATAAATGCAGCGGCTGGAAACGATCGTCATTTAAATATCACGCCCCAATATATTCTGGGTTTTGAGACCTCGCCCCTACAATTTACGACATGGCGAGACGTAATCCGGCTGAGAAGCGGAACTTTTCAGAGGTGGAGCTTGAAACCCTGATATCTCTGGTTCATTTGCACTAACGTGTGTACTATTTGGCACCCTGAAAACTGGCTGTAGAAAGAATGCGGGATGAAAAGAGATCACTGATGCGGCAAGTGTTGCCGTAGTAAATCGGACTCCAGCTGAAGTTTAGCCTATTTAATTTATACATCCTTGACACATTTTCTATAGTCCTAATAGTAATATAGGCTTCTATTGCAATCTCTTAGGCCTACATGGTGTAGGCTACCTATATTTAAATAAACACACGGTAGCTGAGTTTATGCAGTGTCTTTTATTTTACGCTCACGTTCACATTGATAAATTCCGAGCTTTGCGTAGGAATCGGCTTACGCCCAAGATCGTACACTCCTCACCGCCTGATTTATGAAGCTGTGCATACCTTTTGAAATCCAGGTGTATGCAATACCTGCCCTTGATAAATGCCGCGGCTGAAAACAATGGTCATTAGAATAACACGCCCCAATATTTTCTGGGTTTTGAGGCCTCGCCCCTACAATTCACGACATGGCGAGACGTAATGCGGCTGAGAAGCGGCACTTTTCAGAGGTGGAGATTGAAACCCTGATATCTCCAGTTCATTTGCATTAAAGTGTGTACTATTTGGCAGCCTGAAAACTGGTATTAAAGGCTGTAGAAAGAATGCGGGATGGAAGGAGATCACTGATGCAGTCAACAGTGTTGCCGTAGTAAATCTGACTCCAGCTGAAGTTTAGCCTATTTAATTTATACATCCTTGACACATTTTCTATAGTCCTAATAGCCTAGTAATATACAGGCTTCTATTGCAATCTCTTAGGCCTACATATGTAGGTGTACTTATATTTAAATAAAAACACGGTCCCCCCCCCCGTGCTGGACCCTTTCTCCTGACAGCAGAGGGGCTGGAAAAACAAGCCAAAATAACTCTGTCAGAAATAAATCATTCACTTGAAAGAGAAACAAAAACCTGAAGAATAAATAAAAATGTTGTGCATCGTCATGTTTCCTGTATTGAATATCATTGCCAAACATAACACTATAGGCTACCTTTTTTAAAAGCGAGGAATAATAATATCCTGTTTCCTTCGTATAGCCCTCAGTTGGGGCTGTTCTGGACACTGCTCTCCGGGCATCGGGTCATCTGGCTCCATCGTTACATTTATGGCACCGTGTTTTCCTGCGAGATGTTGTACAAAACCCCCCCAGGCTTAAACAATGTTGCAGACCGGCGCATAGAGGTCTTCTTTTAGTTTGTCAGTGTGTTTTGTGGTGTTAGGAATTGTTTTTCTGCGCATTTCCGCACTAACTCCAAACGTGCGTACATGTACACCACCTCCTGGGCTGGCGTAGGATTTGAGCGTGCCGTACGCCAACGTCCATATTGCTAAATCTCAAAGTCACCGTGGTTTTGGGTGTACGCCAGGCGTACGCTGGAAATTTGGTGTATGCACTTTTGATAAAGGAGGGCCACTGTGAGGACTTGCGCATCCTTGGCACTGCAGGGTGCCCTTGAGCAAGGCACCGAAAACCCTCTGCGGACTGCAAGAGTAGGGTGTAAATTGAAGTTGTCAAAATCACAGTCCAAATCACGCGAGATGTAGGGCTGGGCGATATGGACCAAAAGTCATATCCCGAATATTTTGAATATCGATATACGATATATATCCCGATATTTTTTTCCGCAAAGTGAGAGCAAATGTTCAGTCAAAGCCAAAATCAAATATGACATGTCACAAGTAGTTTCATAGAGACAGTTGCAAAATCAAATAAATAATAAACCGGTTTCTTCACCTGGTTCATGATTAAATGCTCAGCTGTTCAAATAACAATAAAATGTAAACCTAAATACTGTATAACAGGAGTACCTTTTTTGAAATCAAAGCTCCATATTTGTGATTCGTTCCAAAGGTCAATTAAGCTTTTGATATTAATATAATCTACTTTGTTCAAAATGTAATGCCTAATGCCTGTAAGCCTAGGTTTATAGTCCCATTCTTCCACTTGATACTGCTTCCACTTAAGTAAACTAAAAGATGAACTATCGACTACAAAACAAAGAAACTAATGTGTTAATACAAAGAATATTTATTATGATCGGTTCACAGATCTGAGTCCAAACGGAAACTTCACCCTTCTGAACTAAGAGTTTCTGCTTCAAGGTGAAGTTTAAAACAGACTGAAATGTCCAGGCTCATTCCTCCACTATTTATTTCTGTATGTATTTATGCGTTACGTGTCATTTTAACGGGCACTGAGCTCCAGATCCTGCAGCCGCAGACGGTCTCTGCTGCCCCGCTGTAGCTTCTCTCCGTCCGCCTGCGCCCGGCAAACTTAGTGGAACTTTCCCCGATATCGACATACAGGTCGTCCTGGACTACGTGTAAGATCCTACCGATCACCACTCTGTCTTTGGCTGGTCCGATTTGGATCAGCGGGGGGCGCAGCAGCGAGGCAAAGCTGTGTTTTTCCGGGGAAGAGACGCTGCGGCCGCCACGGAGCTCTCCGCCTCCCGCTGCCGCCGGAGCTCAGGTTGCTGGTCAAGGCGGCATACATAATCATAAAACACATTGTCACCTGTTAAATGTTAATCATTGCTGTTTGTTCTTTTCATTTCCTCTATCGAACATAATTAAGCAGTACAAAAGTCCGGCATCTTTAGCGTTGATCTGAATGCTTCGCACCCCTGTTCCAAGATGGCGGCGGTTTTGACGTATGTTTAGAACCTCAAGGCGACATCTGTGTATATATCTATGGGAGCAAGGATCACATTTGAACTATATCGATATATGCGATATGGTCTAATTCCATATCTCATTTAAAAATATATCGATATATTTTTAATATCGATATATCGCCCATCCCTAGTGAGATGTTACCATCGTCGGAAAAAACATCGCAGATGTGGTGGTGCTGCCTGATTTGTGACTGTTTCCCCGCTTGGATGTGTTTCCCCCTAACTGTTACCTTAACCAAACCTTATATCCTAACCTTAACAACAGAGTGACGCTATCATTTTAACAGGAGGTAAACACTATTTGACGTGGAAACCAGTGGTGTACAAGAATGTATTGTATTGGGTGTACTGTACATGTACAGTATCTCACAAAAGTGACTACACCCCTCACATTTTAGTAAATATTTCATTATCTTTTAATGGGACAACACTGAAGAAATTACACTTTGCTACAATGTAAAGTATTAAGTGTACAGCTTGTATAACAGTGTAAATGTGCTGTTTCCTCAAAATAACTCAACACTAGGGTTGGGCATCGTTTCGATATTAACAATTCTGATTCCAATTCCGATTCTTCCTTTTGATTCCGGTTCTTATCGATTCTCGATCCTTTGAGTGGTGGAGTTGAAACGGGTCACATGCTTATTTCACAAATAAGAGGAAAGTTTAATTTTGATTCAAAGGTGGGTTGCAGTTTTTCAATGTAAAATAAAGCCACACTAGAGCACCGCTTACTGTGCTCCATGGCTGCAACACAACAAGCGAATGCGCTTGGGCGGGTCACCGGGCGTTACACACGCCTTGTGTAGGCTATGAAATGTCCGTATCATATGCATTTTTATGAACTATGATATTCTGGCCATGGGTCACATCTCTTGCCCAGGTCCAGCAGGCTCCATCTTACACGCTATATTACTCAATGAAATGAAGTTAGTTGCATTTATTTATTTTTTGCTGTGGCGGCCGCAATAACAGTTACCAGTGGATACACTGGTACCAATACAGGTTTCACTCTCATACTTAATATACAGCTGTGTTAATAACATTTTAAACTGTAGACAAAGTCAGCAGTTTGGACCGGCAGCGCTACGTCTCCATGTTGCAGGGGAGCCGTGTGTGAGTGAATGGGGGCGGGGCTGCACGGAGGAGAGATCCAAACACAAGCACGGCTTTCCAGAAGGAATGGGTCGTGTAACGCAACATTAAACCATAGACAGTATATAATGGACCAATAGACCCCGTTGCTCTGGACGGAGACCAGTGAAAGCTATTAGAAGCATTTTACCGGTGATCTCTTGCTTTACTGCGCAGCCTCCAACTGGCAGAGACAACGTAAATGTGACTTGAGCAACGTGTCTGAAAGTTGTAAGTCTTCTGGTAGCTGTGACAAGAGAAATCTCAATCATTTCCAATCTTACAGAGATGGAGAGCGTAGGTATATGTAAGGAGATAACATAAACACAGGCTAATTATTGCTAACTAACATGCTAGTTAACATTAGTAATTAAACCTAAACGGCTAATGTAAGTCGAAACTGCCTGCGAGCTTCTCCTGTACTATACGGTAATTCCTCTACTGTGCGACAGTAAGTCACTTGGTTATGACACAATCGTTAGCTTATTTTTACAAAAACGTCTGCTACGGAGCTATAACGTGAGGTACAAGGTAATGGAGCCTTTTATACATTGTCGTGTTTCTTTAGAAATAAACAATGGACAAATAGAGTCTTTAAACGCTTCAGATGTAAAGTTATTCGCAGTCAAGTGACGTAAAAAAAAAAAAAAAGGCGGTCAGTGTAATGCTAACAAGAGGTGATTGCTTTGTAGCAACAAAATGGCGCCATCGGAGGTTCGCGTTCTGAAGCGACGCTTACCCCCTTGCATTAAACCATATCGATATCAACGACATCGCTTCGTTCATGGAGAGGTAGCGGATGCGAGGAAATTAGGTGCACCGGTGCGACCTAGGAAATATCTTAGTCACACCCTTACAAATTTTGGTCGCATATGTGACCAAATTGGTCGCACTCTAGAGCCCTGTAAAATGATAGTTCACCATGGAGGTTGTGGCCAATAAGCACAATGTTTGAAATTATGTGATACACTGAAAGGTTTGCCATTTTACTGATGTTATATTTAATCACCATGTTAAACTTTCTTTGAGTAGGCAAAAACTTCTATTTGATCTGCAAGTGTGTATTCGCACTCAATGTGCATTCTCAAAGTAACGTGTCATGTGCTTATGGCCAGGCAAAGCATCAGCGGAACCGCTGAGATAGATAGATAGATAGATAGATAGATAGATATAGATAGATAGATATCGTTATTTTGTAGGAAGAACTTTTTATTTTAAATACATTTTTGAAAGTTGCGAATCAATTCAGAATCTTAGCAGATAGGAATCGCAATTCTTGCATTAAGCGTTTCTTTTTCCCTAGCACCCATATGGTTGATTACTTTTCTGCCCTTTTAGCTCTGTTTAAAACCTATTGCGACTGATTTCACAGGTGTGGTCTTGTGACTGTACAACCCAAATGTTTCCAAATGTGTGACCTTAAAATTGTAGGGTTTTTCATCTCTCTATGTGCTTTATCCATATGCAGAATACATTAAACATGGTTCAGTAGCCCTGTTAGGTTATCCTGTTAAACATGCTGCTACTTCCACAAGTAATTTTGTAGATTTGTCAATAGACTCTAGATTTAAGCTCTCTTAATATTCTGATCTGTGGCTCGGTGTGGGTTTTTATTTATTTTTTACCAATTCAGTGCTATTGTATTGAATCATGGGTACATCTCACACTAATGGGTTTCTTAAAAACACATTTGTATCTTCAATCTTGATAGAAATGATACATAATTTATAATATATCCACAGCAGTTGAAGTGTTTGCTGCTAAGCTACTGGCAACCTGAAATATAGTTTTGTGAAAGGATGTTAAATTTTTTTATTTTTTATTTTTTTTCCTCCAGCGTCCTTGACTCCTTTCATTCAGCGGCCTTTCACAACCTAGTCGAAAATGCTTCATACTCTGAATACTGCAGAACTCCAGTTCTTCTCAGCTCAAGTAAACCAAGGTTGTACTGCTGTATAGTGTAAAGGGCACTAAATGATCGACATGCAGTCCCTATCTGCCCACACTGTGTGTGTGTGTGGAAATGGCAGAGTGCATTTATCTAGTTTGTATTGTTGATATCTCAATGTCAGTCACTCTTCCTCCCTTCCAGCCTCCGCCATATGCAGAGAAGAGTGTGTTTTGCCTTCAGCTCGCTCATTTGTTGCACTGACAGCTGAAGGGAAAGCTGCCACCAGTGATTGTCATTTATCTACTTTTCTCACCTGCACTCATGCAGTCAAAGACACGAAGTGGTCTGTTTGAGTTCTTAGCGCTTGGCTTGGTGAGTTAGAAGGGGAGTTTGTTCTCTATTGACTTGTTTGAAGGAGCCAGCATGCAGATTGTTCTTACCTCTTGTAGGACCAAAGATTTGATGATGGAAAAAGCAGGGTTTGTATTTTCTGTGAACAGTACAAATGTGCTGATTATGATCTATGCTATTTATTTCTCTTGTGCTGCAGTGCAAAAATGGTTTTGGTTAGTTTAGAATAAATTAAGGAGATGTGCTGCAAATGTTATGGTGACATTTCCACACGGATCTGTGTGCCATTTCTTTTAATTTGATGTCTTATAGCAAACCTAACGTCACAAACAATATTCCAAATTTCTTTTTTTTTTTTTTTTTTTTTAAAGAGGTGGGGAATTCACCCTTCACATGCTCGACATAGGAGGGATTTATACACTTTGGGTGGGATACTACTTGGGCGCTTAGTTACAGGTATTACTTGTCCTATTCGTACCTTAGATTGCCTCTCTGAACTACTACATTGCTGTAATTTGTCTCCTTCTCCTCTCTTGGTAGTCATCTCTTTGATCTGCATCGGTGGCCTTAGTCATTCTTTTGATGGCTCTCTCTTGCTCTATTCTTTCCCTGTACTCTCTCACCCGCTTCATCTCTTTTCACTTAATAACAATTATGTTTAATAAATAAAAAAAAAACTTCTCTTGGTGAGGGCAAGCTCTGAAAAGAGAATCATATTGGTGAGGTTTATTACTCAGTCAATTTAATTTTAATCTCTTTATATGTTCTGAATCAACTTTCACGGCGTGGCGTTTCGTAACATTGGCCGATAAAAGGCACAACACTGTACATTTTACATATCGGGCAACTTAAGTTGGCTTGAAACCTGTTTTTTGACTGTTGCTTCTTAGTAATGTTACCATTGTCTGTTAAATGGTGTTCACGTTGGCACATTGCCATTTTCACTTGTCAATTCAGTTTTTTTTTTTTTTCTCCAGGGTTTTTTCTGAGTGGGTTCCACATGTAGATGTTTACGTTTCACCCAGCAGTCCATGTGTTGCGATGCCGCTCTTCGGGGCAGTCGTCCCGCATTCTGCACCAGTGTTGGCTGAACATTATAAGACATGCTGTAAATTTGTGCAGGAATCAATACAGTAAATTTATGCACAATACCTGCAAGCCCATATATAGACTGAAGTTAAAGGACCGATAAGTGCAGAGCGATATTGAGTGCAACAGCTTTAGGTGGGGGAGCAGAAGGAACCGCTTTGTCAGCAGGGAGAGTACATTTTAACGGATCCACTCCAGTCACATGCTCTGGTGTATACAGTAGGTCAGATCCTGTAGTCTGAAACAAACCTGGGAATTTTTTTTTCCTCCTATCAAAGTTTTATGAGGGAGGAAATAAATAATTTTCCTATATTTGCTACGCAGAGACCAGGCATGCCTCCATCCAGCCGCATGACCCCACAGGGACCAGCGATGGGCCCCCCAGGATACGGCAACAGCCCAGTGTCGCGCCCTGTGATGCCTGGCGTGATGGACCCGTCTCGCAAGAGGCCCGCCCCCCAACAGATCCAGCAGGTTCAGCAGCAGAACCGCAACCAGCAGTGAGCAGTCCCCTTCATACAGTAGATCAATATTAACGTCCAAAATACTTGGAGCATGAAAAAGTCATGGCGGCGAGGCGGAGCAAGTGTTTCTTTTTTTGTTGTTGTTTTTTTTTTAAACTGCTACACACACTCCATCTTTGTAGTGTGTGTGGTTGTGTGCCAGCTTCACTGTGTGTTTCTTGCAGTTTGCCAAGATAGTCATGCATGGTTTGGAAGCATAGCCTATATTAACTGGTACTGAACTAATTAACGGAGTTGTTTTACCTACAGGATCATGGATACACATTGATTTTATTTTAATGTGAAATGTAAAAACGTCCACAAGGTGTCACATTGAGGTATTTATTTTAATAACTTTAACAGATTGGACTTGTTTTTTACACCTTTCTATTGAAGTGCTGCATAATTAGTCAATATTGATCATGATTTTGGCATCCCACAATTAAATAAACATGATTGACTATGATATTGACATTTAAAATGTGTGCTCTGCTCATAGAAACTGCTGCATATCAAATCAAGCGCAGCACAAAGGACCACCAGCGGTGGCATTACGCAAGGCCGTTTACTGTTAAATCCCCTGAAAATGACACAGCTACAGTATAACCGCACAGACCTCTACACACACATCACACTGCTCCATTATAACTCCGTTACATTTCTCCATTGTTGGCTGAAATGGACGGCATAGCGCTACGGTCTTCCCTGGATTTCTTTGAAGTGCGTACACAGAACGGACAGCAAGTGGACCACGACGCGACATTCGCTGAATTTGACAAAACACGTTTTTGATTAGAATCACACACTTCACATTTACTTGATGGCCATATATTTAAGGAAAATTTATTTAACAGACTGTTAATCAAAAAAAAAAAAAAAGGAGACAGAATACAAATGTATGCTACATTACATTTGTTTTTGAATATGTGTGATCCTCGTCCCAATAGCCTTTTTAGATCAGGGACTGAATTATTGTGATTATGTTAATCCAGCGCTCCGCTTTGATTTACACTCAAACTTATCTTGTTTTGATTTTTTTTTTTTTTTTTTTTTTTTTTTTTTTAACAGCACAAAGAAGAAGAAGATGGCTGATAAAATTCTACCTCAGAGGGTGAGTATTAATCAAACTGCACTCCATGGAAATCCATTAATCCTGGCCTTCATTGTGTTGGAGAGATTATTTTGTTTATCCATTTCACCCCCATATCACAACGCTGCACAGCAGTGTATTCATCTTAGGTCTGCTTGTCACAGAAAAACTGTAGCTTTAGCTTCTGTTTCAGCAGTTAGGTTATTGCATAGAAGTTGTTTGAGCAGTAGTCCATATCCACAATCTTCCACTTCCGGGATTGCGCCATTGCCGCCTGAAATTCTGCCGTATGTCCTTATTTTCGGCCGGATGCTCGTTGCTCTACGCTTTGTGTTGGACTTTTAAGCTCTGGTCGATTTTTATAAGGACTATGATTAACTGCAACTCTCTCTGCAGGGTAAATCCAGACAGCTAGCTAGTAGGGCTGAACAATTAATTGCATTTGCAATAATATCGCGATATGTTAAAACGCGATTTTCCTAATCGCAAAGGCTGCGATTTGGTCTCGATTTGATGACTTGTGAGAGCAAATCAGTCTGTACTACGCAGAGAAAGCATCAACTTAGCACGCTAACGCTACACTGTACCTTGAGCTGATCTCTGTCATTCAAAATTCTGAGTTGAAGTTTAAAACTTTTACAGCCATTTTAATAAAATGAAGGGTTTTGCTCGGGCTCGAGTCCATACATGCAGTTAATGGATACAGACACGCAGAACTGAAGGCTCGGTCGGCAACAAGCTAGCTCTGATTAGCGGTTAGCTCCGGTTAGCGGTTAGCTCCGTTATAAAGATATGGGTGGAGAAGCTGTCACTGAGAGGGGTAACAATCAGACTGATAAATGACAGTTCGGGGAGCTTTCACAGCAGCGTGGCCGCGGGGTTTCAACGGTTTTATTAGTACAGTTAATCCCACGGCAAAAAATCGCAATTAGATTATTTTCAAAAATCGTTCAGCCCTACTAGCTAGACTATTTGTCAAATCTGAGTTTTCTGTTGCATGACTAAAACAACTTTTTGAACGTTCCACCAAAACAAGTTCCTTCCCGAGGCTATTTTGCAGAGGCACCGGGGCTCCGTGCGGCACCTAGCGCCGCCCATGACGATTGTGTTTTAAAGACCTCCTAATAAACCAAAGCACGTTTCTCTCCCATCCTGGAATGCTGTGTGGACTAGCCAGACCCTCCTCTGCAGTGCTGTGGAGGAAGGTCTATTAGGACTATTAGAGCAGTTACACCTGCTTGTTGTCATATAAAACGATGTATTTTTTTATTTTTTTTAAGATTATTTTTTTGGGGGCTTTTCCCTTTTTTATTTGAAAGTGGACAGATATGAAAGGTGGAGAGAGATGGGGATGACACATAGCAAAGGGCAGCAGGTTGGATTTGACCCATACACCGCTGCAGAACTCCGTCAACATGGGGCGAACGCTCTTACTGGGTGAGCTAGAGGCCGCCTCCATATACGACTTCTTCACTTATGTACAGCACGTTTTGAGACGGAGTGGACAAAAAGGCTGCCAAACTGGTATTAGAGGCCACTATTTTGAGATCTGGTCGAGAACTGACCGTGTGTTCCTCCTGAGTGTTCTCTGAACTTGTTGGATGATGCACCAGTGGTCATCATTGTATTTTGTTGTGACCCAGATCAGGGAACTGGTCCCAGAGTCTCAAGCTTACATGGATCTTCTGGCTTTTGAGAGGAAGCTAGATCAAACCATCATGCGCAAGAGGCTGGACATTCAGGAGGCCCTCAAGAGGCCCATTAAGGTATGGTTCAATTAAAGTTTTCACTCCGGTTCAGACATTAAATTATTTTCAAAGCCATTCAGAACCCCAGGGGCCTTGTACAAATGTCTACAGCATTATGAGTTAAGACATTTCACATGTTGTCATGTAAAGGTTGGTTAGTTTATTTTTTGTCAGTTTTTAGCTTAATGTTGAACAAGGTTTCATGGATTTTTGAAGTAACCTACTGATTCTGCAGCTGAACTATCTTATCTTTACCTTGAGTATAATTGACTTTGTCGAATGAAATAGAACTTGACCTGTGGGGTTTTAAGGAGCACTTGTGTTTTAAAAGTGTGCTTCTGCACAGATTATCAGTGTATATATCAAGTCAATGTTGAGTTAATGATGGTACCATCATTTTAAAATTTCTTTTGATTGTTTCCAGCAAAAGAGAAAGCTTCGGATCTTTATATCAAACACCTTCAACCCCGCAAAGCCAGATGCTGAGGATGGAGAAGGCACCGTTGCATCATGGGAGCTACGTGTTGAGGGACGTCTGCTGGAAGATGTAAGCTTCATGATTTAAAGTGATCGGCGAGGATGGCCCATGCAGATGAGCCACTAGCTCCCTTGAACTTTATTTAAATTTATTGGTTGAATTAAAAAAAAAATTATTTACTGCTTGACAGTAGCTGATTTGTTCTGTATATAATATAACCAACCAGATTACCAACATGTCTTTTTGTTGGGCTACACTGAGCTATTAAACACAACATTTTTACAGTTTTTTTTTATTTATTTTTTTTATATACAGATATTGTAATGCTTGCATTCATATTTCCAATAACGGCAACATTTGCTTTGCAGACGGCTGTGTCCAAGTATGAAGCCACCAAACAGAAGAGGAAGTTCTCCTCTTTCTTCAAGTCTCTGGTGATCGAGTTGGACAAAGACCTGTATGGTCCAGATAATCACCTTGTGGAAGTAAGACAATTTATTTTATGCATCTAAATATATACATCTGCAGATATTGACCCAGTTTTCTCTTCTAGGATTATATGTAATGAATATTTTTTGCCTTTCCATGAAAGTCAGTTTTATTGGCATTTTCTGGTTTTAAAATCATTAAATTTGCAGCTGGCAATTATTGCAGATTAATCCGCATATCTATATTTTTTGATTTATGAATTTATTCTCTATACCAGTAGGGTTGGGAACCGAAACATGGTTCCAAATTAGAACCGATTCCAAAATGCCAAGAACCGGTGCCCATAAAATAAATTTTGGTTCAGCTTATCAGTTCCTCAACAACTACGAATGCTGCTCTTTCTAGCCTGGATGACGCTGTGCAAAGCGATACGTTTTGTTTAGGCAGTATAGGAAAGATCAGTAAGAGTCTCAAGCACACGAGTCAGCCATGCGCCATTGACCGCAGGTTTTCAACGCCGCTCTTAAAAAAGAAAAAAAGTATAAAATAAAGGTATACAGTATTTTCACTACATTTACTCTAATAATTTTTTGCTAGGAATTGTTTGTCTGCCGGAACAATTTAAAAATGTGTCATTGCAATCGACTGTCATTTTATAGATTGATCAGTAAAATACTTGAGTTTATATCTAAGATGTCCTTTTATTTTAGTGGCACAGGACTGCCACCACTCAGGAGACTGATGGCTTTCAGGTGAAGAGGCCTGGTGATGTGGGTGTTCGCTGCACCGTCCTGCTCATGCTCGACTACCAGGTAAATAAATGCTCAGGGGTTTACTTTGCCTCACAAAAGTTTGGTAATGATGCCTCCAAGGGCTCTTGAAACAAATTCAGTTCAGTCATTGGAGAGGCAAGTAAAAACAACATTCAAACCTATTAACAGATTCATCTTGCTTTAATCTGGATTTCAGCCCCCTCAGTTCAAGCTGGACCCCCGGCTGGCTCGTATGCTGGGTATCCACACCCAGACTAGACCCGTCATCATTCAGGCCCTGTGGCAGTACGTCAAGACCCACAAACTCCAAGACCCTCACGAGCGGGAGTTCATAAACTGTGACAAATACCTGCAGCAGGTGAGTGGAATGCTTTCGTAACATGTTGTAACGCACCTTAAAATTAACATTTAAACTTTAGTGATGTATTTTGTTACTTTTATAATCAGCTGTATAGTAACGAAGTAGAACTACTCTACTTCAGTACTAAAAGGCTGTATCTGTCTCATGTGTATTTTTTCTTTTACTTGTACATATTTTCGACGAATGAAATACTTTTTTTTTACGTTTTTTTTTTTTTTTTTTTGTGCTGCATCAGGGATGCACCGATTCCACTTTTTCAGTCCCGATACCGATGCCAGGGCTTTGTGTATCTGTCGATACCAGATACCGATACAGTTGATGAATTAATTAATAAGACTAAAGGCACCAGACCTTCTTAACTAAGACAAAATAACAGATGTAATGTATTAAATTCTTAATTATTTGTTATTTTAAAAAACAATTGTGCATTCAAATCGTATGTATGTAATCAAACTTCTTAAAATAAATTTAAATAACAATAATGGGCCTTCAATAATGGGCCACCTTTTTTATATAAGTTTATAATGGCTTATTCTACGGTCAAGAGTACATAGAATATCACAAAAACATGTTCATGTCATCATGTTTACTAAAAGCGTTTATTACTAAAGGGTTTGGCCCCACGACATTATACAATAACTTTTATATGAAGGAGAATCCATGAAACCATTACAGAAGCTAAACTATTTTTATTGTGCGAAGTAGTAAAATAAAATCCAATTGAATGAATATCCTACACATACAAACAATTCTAACATTGTTTCCCTTTCAAAACAAAATAGTTGTAAGCTAGTTGTATAAACACTACCTTGGCCACAGGTAAGTTAGGTTGTTGTAGTGGGCAACTGAACGGAGCTCCGCTGTCAGCCTCCTTCGGTGTTTGAATAACGTTAGTAGGTTGGCGGACGTATTTCAGCGAGGCGAGACCTCTTAAAGCCAGTGTTTAATCATTGCTCTGAACCAGTCTCTCTCAACGGTCTGTAGTGGGACCGTAAGTGGATTGTTATTGCATTCATAATGTTGCTCCGCTGCATGCTTGAAGTGACATGTCTTAACGTTTGCACAGTAACGTTAGAACAGCCGAGTAACCTTGGAGCGACGCGCAACATTAGTGGCTAAATTATGTCAGATTATTTTATTTTTTTTAGAAACAAACTTTGGAACAACAGACGGCTCCTCTCTTGAGCACACATAGTTCTGGTGTATCGCCGGTCTTTCTTCATCCTCTAGCTAACTTTCTTCTCGGTTCTTGACTGTGCAGTAGCGACCGGAGCCTCTCCCAGCTTAACGCTGTTGTGCTACCTGGCTAGCTAGCTAGGCTAGCAGCTATAATATTAGCCAGCGTGCCATTGGGCGGTATACATTTGTAAATGTAAAATTATTAGTGTTAGAATTGTTATATGCTATGGTGTTTTATCCTTTTTAAAGAGTTGGTTGTGGGTTATTAATAGGGCTGGACCCGAATATTCGTTTGGTGGGTTGGTATTCGAATTGAAAATTTGACATTCGAATATTCGTTTTTTTTAAATTTTATTTTGGTTTATTTTCTGCATTTATCTCTCGTTCACACTCCAGTCCAGTTGCTGGCGGTAATGCACATTTAAGTTGGTTTGCCAACTGCCAATAAACTACAAAGAAGAAGATACTGTCTGTACACGATGACGCCCACTTCAAGCATTTAGCAAGCTGGGCAGAGAAGCTAGCGGCAATAACAAGTGCGGAAATGGAAAACATTTGTTTCGCGTTTTTCCGTTGTGATTCGGCCAGAAACTTCAACATTGTGAGGCGAAGAGATAGTTTTGGAATATAAAGCTTGGATATTATTTCCTTGGACTCTTTATTTATTTATGAAAATCAAGTTTTGGTCAAAATACCACTTTGTTGCTGAAAGGACAACGACAACAGGTATGCATGCATTCTCGGCTGCGCAGATTACGGCTAAATTGTTTTATTTTCTGTTACTTTGTAACCGTTGTGTACATGGCTGTATATTTTAAAGATTTAATGCTTTAAAGTTATAAAAAACGCTCATGAGTGGAAGTTTTATCGAGGTTACAGCGACGCCCCAGTCACAAAGTGTCCCGTTGACGAGACGGTGATCCTTGAGAGGTTACAAGTTTATTAATTCTGAACGCGTCTGGCCTGTCTATCTATATTGCACCAAATACGACACTGCATTCCCTTGTGAAGTCGTTTGGATGAAAGGTTCTCAAAATAATGAAAATGCAAAAAAAACAAACTGACACATAGAGATTCCTGCCTTTTATTAGATATAATGATATGTTCAGCCCCCTCTCTCCGAAGTTTCGAATATTCGATGCTCATTACTACCAAAGCTTCGAAGCTCAAAAAATGGTATTCGGACCAGCCCTAGTTATTGTTATAAAGTTACTACCATGGGTGAGAAGGGTACGCAGTTAACAGGGGTCCCGGTGCTGCGATGGAGGGGGAAAAAAAAAAAAAACTGATCGGCCTATTATATTAGGCTCGGATATTAGGATATCCGATCCTAATATCTGATCGGTGCACCCCTAGATGTGAATTCCTCACACTATGGAGACTGTGTAGGTTACAGCATTCCTGAGTTGTTTCAGTCTGCATGGAGTACTGAATGTTAACCGTTTTACCCTGTGATGTGAAGTTGCTAGTTTATCTGTATTTAGCTAGCGTGCTAACTTTCCTGTACATCACACATGTTACTAGCTAGTGTGTGATAAGTTTTTGGGGGCTTTAATCGTTGCTGTGCTGGAGAGTAGAGATGTGAATCTTCACTGATCTTTCAATTATATTACGATTATCAGGTCTTCAATTCGATATCACTATGCGTCAAAACATTTTTCTATTAAAGCCATATAGGATATTTGACTTGAAAAACTTGCATTGTCAAGTGCAATGCCCAAGCTGCATTTAGACTGGAATGATGAAGTGTTTGGGTTAATTTCTTTAAAATAGCTACCACGAAGGTTTACCTATTTTGGATTAGTCGTATACCACCTTACTTTTAACCAGCAAATAATATTTAGCCGTTAAATTGAACAAAAAAAACATAACTCAAATCACAACTTTCAAGTATGCTTCAAATGATATTACACACTACTACCCCTTTACCCGTTTCTCTATCGGTTTCCACTTTAAACACTCGCACAAAATGATTCCTCCATACAGCAGTTTTAATGTAAAACTTACTCAAACCCTATTAAACCACTGTTACCAGACACACATTTGAAATAATATAAACAATATGATATTCAAACTTTTGACTGCTTTCTTGTACTTATTTTTATTTATTTATTTTTTTTTTTTAAACTACTTGCAATACTTAAGTACAAACAATTTTGAATACTTTAGTACTTCTTAAGTGTGGTGCTTAAAGAGCACTTAAACTTCTACTCAAGTCACTTTTTTGATAGAGCACTTGTACTTTTACTGAAGTATTGGTCTCTAGTACTTTATACACATCTGTTTATAATACACTAAGAGAGGCCTTTCTGTTCTTTAAACCTGATGGATACAAACTGTAGCCAGTGCATGAAGCTGGATTTATCAACGGCCACATAGTTGTTCCACTCAACTCCTGCTCTTGATGTTGTACAATCCGTCTCTCTACCCTTCACTATGTCCTTGTCTGGTGACTCTTCTTGCTGGGTCACTGACTGGTTTTCCTGTGCATTTTTTCTACTGTGTCAAAATAAACAGAGGGTTGTGTAATGTTAACGGTGAATTCATAGAAAGTTGACGAATGAAATATATTTGCTGGCTAACTTACAGTTTCTTGTAACTAAAACAATTATTTGAAATGTGTTTAAAGATGGAATAGAGCCATTAATTTAAAAGCTCGTTTCTGCTTTTTCTTTTTTTTTTCTTCCATTCAGGCTATATATTTGTTTCTATAAAAATATACAAACAGATTAAATGACTTGCACATTAGAGGCTGAGCTACAGAGCAAAAAACATGATTATCACCTACACGTTAGTTATTGTAAGTGTTAATAATTGCTAGTGGTAAATAAGTCATTTATCTAGAATAGAACGGTCTGTGTAGGGTTTTCTTTTTAAAACAAACAGGTGTGCCAAAAGAGAATTCACTGTAGAACGATGTATAACTCTATATATGTAACTCAACATTTGGCCGATGCTTTAGTCCAAAGAGCCTTTTTACATGTTTAAAAAACGTAAAGGCTATTCGTTAATTTTCTTAAGCCTCCTGTCTAATTTTTCCAGATCTTTGAGACTCAGCGGATGAAGTTCTCCGAGATCCCACAGCGCTTGCATGCTCTCCTGATGCCCCCTGAACCAATCATCATCAACCATGTGATCAGGTAACCTCGTTACAGAGAGTCCCCCTCTGTTTTTTCTTTCCATCGATTAAAGTATTTAATCACGATTAATAGCATAATTGTCCATAGTTGACTCGTGATTAATTGCAAATTAATCTCTTTTTTTTTTTTTTTTTTTTTTTTGTTTCATCAATTCTGAATGTACATTAAAAAGGATATTTTAAGTTTCTAATGCTTGCTTTATGCAAATGTTTATTGCAACAATTCAAAACAATGACAAATACTGTCTAGAATTTTCCCCAGAATAACTTCAAAGGTACTGTATGCTAAAAAAAAAAATCTGCTGAAAGCATAATATGGCAAACTCAAGCCCATCAAGCAACAACAGATAGGCATATTTACATGAATGGAACATTACTAGGTAATACTAACATTTAGTGTCCCACTTAAAGAATCGGATCAGAATATCATTGCCCCAATAAGGACACTTTTGTGGAATTTGCCTTGGTGAAAGCTGCGTACATAACAAACATATTAAACATTTAATATGACATACATACATACATACATACATACATACATACATACATACATACATACGGCAGATGTAAAGTCCAGGATGAAGGTTGGTACAAGTGTAGTGGGGGTAGTACGTACAAACCCTACTACAGGAACTGGGATCAAAACAGGGTGAGACAAAAATAAACTTAAACAATAACCAAAGTGTGAGAACTCGTGTGATTACTCGGTGGATGTGCCACGCAAGGCAAATGCTCGAACAGGAGTTGCTTGGACACTGCATTCATGTTGTGTACACTGAGTGGTCAGTGTGCTGACTTTATGTTCAATGTCCCACTGTTTGGCTACTTACAGAAAGTACTCGAGGCACACGCGTCGGCGAAATGCCTCTCTTCTATCTTTTATTCTTAAATTAAATGTACTGTATTCTTTTACAGTGTGGACCCTAATGACCAAAAGAAGACTGCTTGTTATGACATTGACGTGGAGGTGGATGACACGCTAAAGACTCAGATGAACTCTTTCCTGCTCTCCACAGCCAGTCAGCAGGAAATAGCAGGACTGGACAACAAGGTACAACAGAGTTTTGAACAGACACACCCCTTCCCTTTGTAATGAAAGGGAGTGGTTTCCTGCAGTATTTTTGTGTTTTTTTTTTTCTGTGGGGTATTGATCTATTAACTTTAGAAATTCCTGCTGAATGTAGAAAAACTTGCACATCCAACAATTGTCAGTGTAACTTGGTGAATATTTTAAAATGGCACTTAATTCTATGTGACAACTGCTGTAGTGTCGTAAAGGCAATTTTAAGCACACTCACTTTAAATACGTGACTAGGCAGATTTTTTTTATTAGGCTCCTATTCCATTAAGCCGTTGTGTAGGTTTTTTTTACTTTATTTTTTAACTTTCTAAGGGCAATTTCACACACATCTGCTCTTCCAAATTTTACCACCTTCTTTCTAGCCACTTTTGATGTCAGCCAGGTCTTTTGACCTCTTGCTTGCAGCCTTTACCTTGGCAGGAGGGCTGTAATCACAATGATAAGGTGTGGAGCCATTCCCTTTTAAGATGTCCTCCTGTGTAGTCTTTGTTCTGAGACGAGTTTACATTGTAAACAGAGAGCTTGCTTATAGTTCATAGAGTCCATTCATTTTGTCCATTGTTTGGGGGGGTGTGGTGACGATTACTGATATACACCCTTTTCCTGTCGGCCTAATATCAAACAGTTTGTCGCAGAACCTGTCTTAGTTTTGTGTGCGCTGATCTGAGGAATATTGGATGTAAAATGGTTAAGGAAACACCTGTTCTCCCTTTTCTGTCTGTGATATTCCATTTGATTAATAACATTAATACCTACATTGATGACCCTTCTGTTTGTTCTGTTTAATTCTTCTCAGATCCATGAAACCATTGAGACCATTAACCAGCTGAAGACCCAGAGAGAGTTCATGTTGAGTTTTGCCAGAGATCCTCAGGGCTTTATCAATGACTGGCTGCAGTCCCAGTGCAGAGACCTCAAGGTGAGTCTGTCAGTCACCACTGAATCTTTTAGGAACTTAACGCACTTTTATCTGTGGTCTGATATCTCTGTAAATAACTTAAAGTATCTCAGAAGGACTCTTCAACTACCATCAACCACTTAACACAAACAATCTCATGTCAGATATCAAATGTCAAAAATCAGGACAAAAAAGAACATCAAAGCAACCGTTACAAACATCCATCCATCCATTTACAAACATACCCTCTGGTATTTCTAAACCTGGTTAATTTTCAAGTTCAGTAAATTCCTTGAGGTCATGTTTGAGGTTAATAATACTTTGTCTTCTGGAAGTTTGCTGTAGCAAAATCCCTTGGGTTTCAATTCAAGGTCCAACTGTAGGAGAGGACTTCATTACCGAAGTACGTGGATGTATCCTATCTCGCAAAACACAAGGCTCATGGTGCTCACTCAGGTGTAACACAGGAGAGCGGAGTCAAAGAGTCAAACATTTAATAACTACGACTGGATGCACACTCTCCTCTGGTCTGACCGGAGTGTTGACCAGCTGTTGCCCAACAGCAGTGTTTGTTCAGCCGAATCTCTGTGAAATTGAACAAATTCAGTTGAGAACTCGCTGGCTGCTTTCACAGCAACAGTCAGCCATATAAAAAAACTAAGTTCTCTTGTGACTAGGGATGTTAATGATTAACCATTTAATCATTAACATCCTTACAGGATCCTGGGCTTTTTAATTTTTCGTCTGTAGGACCAGTCGAAATGGAGTGTGTAAATGTCTTTCTGTTTACAGACCATGACAGATGTGGTAGGAAACCCAGAAGAAGAGCGAAGAGCAGAGTTTTACTACCAACCGTGGGCTCAGGAGGCGGTCTGCCGCTACTTCTACTCCAAGGTAATCCAACTTTATTCCTCCTCCCTATATATTGTCTTTCTCTATTTCTACCACGTGGGGCGAACTTGATTATCTCAACAACTATTTGATGAATTGCCATGAATTTTCACCCAGATGTTCATGTTTCCCAGAGGATGAATCCTATCAACTTTAGTGAACCCATGACTTTTCCTCTAGTGCCGCAGGGGGTTGATGAAATATCTTAAAGGGGTGATAGAATGCAAAACCGACTTTTACCTTGTCATAGTTGAATAACGACAGTTACCCATAGGATTGCAGGGACACTAGCATCTAACAAAACCCCTCATATTCACAAAAAAGCATTAAATTAAAATTTGACACAAGTGTTAGCTTTGTAAGACCTTGGGGTAGCTGTAATATAAGTGGCGTGACGAAATTCAAACTCTAAATATTAGAGGTCGACCGATAGTGGATTTTACCGATAGCTAGGTTGGGCCATATTTGCCGATAACCGATTAATCGACAGATAGTATTTAGAATTGATACTGGATAAAACAGTTGACAAAATACATAAATTCTTTCAAAAAAAGTCCAGAAGCTTTTGCCAATAATCAAAATAATAATGTCATTTATTGATATTACACCCACAGCAATGCTACACAAGCATGTGTGTTGTCTAAAACAGTTCTTCTACATATTTGGAGTCATCCAGTGCAAAAATAAACATAATGAGCATTATAATTCATATGAAGGACAAACCATTTACATTTCTTCAAAAAAGGCCCAAATGTATGCCAAATCTCAAAACAGTGACGCCATTCTTCTCTGTAGAACGGTTTAGACCTAGCCTGATGTGGTCCTACTCAGATTCTAGTCTGAAACCGCTCCATTGGGCTCATAGCATTGGGTTGTGATTATGGGGCGTGTTCCAACCGAACCAGGGAAAAAAATGCATCTGCATTCATTGGATAGATCTCCAACCAATCAGAGCAACGGAACTCAACTGTCAACAGAACTCAACACTGTGTCGTCTCCATAGCAACCACTCTTCGCACAATGCATTTGTTCTAACTTCTGACTTTTAGACTTTTTTTGAAGCTGGACATGCTTGCTACAGTCGCATTTCTAGAGATGAATCAGCGAAAACACGTTTTATTTCAATGAGTCACAGCTTTGTTCTAGCGGCGCTGGGCGCTCCCTCTCTTCACTCACTCTCTATCTCGCTCCACCATATAACGCTACCGTGCTTTCAGGCAGTTGTTGATGCTCCTCAGCTGAGGATTTTAAAATGAATGCGCTGTCGATTCTACACATCTCAATTCTCCAGCAGCAGCCACTAGATGGATCATGGACGATTTTGGTCGGACTTGCGTTCATTTTTGTCAGTGTTTAACTGCTTGAGGTTAGTTAGCTTACTACTAATGTTTAGCGTCATCTCAGCCTCGAAAGCAAACAAACCTACTGTTGTGCTGTTCTTTCTCTACTAATGCAGCGTCTATTCAACAAATTAATAACTTACTAATAACTTCTCAGCCGCTCCAGCAACAGACGCAACCAGGAAAAACTATCGGCATGGATTTTTGCCGATAACAATAGTTCCACCAATCAACTATCTGTGCCGATTAATCGGCAAAACCGATGAATCGCTCGACCTCTAGTAAATATACTATAGTTATGCCAGCCAGCTCCGCCGAGCCCCAGTACTCAGAAACCGTGACTTTGTCCTGGTTATGGAGCCCAGGCTTTCTCATCCGACTGTGTGGAGCTTATGAAGTCCAACACGTCTTACAAAAAATTGATGGCTAATTGCAAATTTGGTAAAACGGCCTATATTTGAGCTTTATATAGTTGATTTATCTCATAAAAAAAAAATGTCTCAGAAGTGAATTTAATAACAAAATAGACAATGTATAACATTGCACTGTCACGTCTCCAATGTATGTGTATGTGGTTCGCTCAACCAATCACCGTTTGAAATCACCGCTCATCTAAATATTCATACCATATTTGGAAGAAAAGCTCTTGTTACAAATAGGACCATATTCACAGGGTAGTTAATGGCCCATAAAATAGCAAGCAGGCCATTTTCTGCCCAAACAATGTTACATACCCTATTAGGAGACCTTAAGGAACAGTGTGAAATACCCTATATAATCCTATCACCCCTTTAACAACTATTGGATGTATTACCATGAAATTTGGTGCAAACCCTGATGGTGCCTAGAGGGTGAATTGTAATGACTTTGGTGATCACATTTGCTTTTGTTTAGTGTAAAGTATGTTTTCAACTCTAATAACTTTTTATTATCTGCAATTTTTTCGAGTTTACGAATTGTCGGATGTCGGAAAATGGCAAAAAGAAAACGCTCATTGGAATTTCTCTTGGTACACATTTTTTGCCTGTAAGAAGTCATTTAATTATATATATTGGGCTATATAAACTTAAATTGGTTAATCAAACATGTTTACAACATCAGTGGTGTTGGGTGTTTTCAGATCAGATAGCAAGAGCTGGAGATATTTTCATGTCAGTCACTTTCTTTTCTTATAAGATGTCTGATAAATGCCTATTTTATGTATGTGTGACTTCACAATTTACTCAGTTTGGTGCGACTTCGATGTTATAATACAGGTACTGTTTACGTCAGTGTACGCAACATTGTGTGCAAGCTCTGTCCTAAACAGCCAAGCTCTGGCGTGAATCGGTCAGTTGTTGGGAAAGGAAACAAAATGTCTTGCACCGTGCTACCCACAAGCTAAGCTTGTCACCTCAAAATAGGCAAGTGTCAGAAGGTCTGGCCAGAGATGCAGACACGTTGGTTAGGTCTTAAATTGAACTAGGAGAAACCTGGGGGTACCCTGATCATATACCACAAACAAAAGCAAGCAAATCCAAGTCACATTTGAGAAGCTTGAGCCAGCGAATGTTTGGTATTTCTTCTGGAAAGATGACAAACAATGAATCAATCAAATAGTTGCTGATATTTTTTTTTTCTTAATCAATTAATGGTTTCAGTTTTACTGATAATTAGGAAATGCTTACACTCTAACTACAATAGTGAACACAGTAGGAATTATTATATCTTAAAGGTCCCATAGCATGAAAATTTCACTTTGAGGTGTTTTAACATTAATGAGTTCCCCCGGCCTGCCCATGGTCCCCCAGTAGCTAGAAATGGTGATAGGTGTAAACCGAGCCCTGGGTATCCTGCTCTGCCTTTTGAGAAAATGAAAGCTCAGATGGGCAGATCTGGAACCTTATGAGGTCATAAGGAGGAAGGTTACCTCTCCTTTCTCTGCTTTGCCCTCCTAGAGAATTTGGCCCACTCATGAGAGAGAGACATCATGGTTTTCAAACGAGCAAAGTGGCAGTTGGTCAAGCCCCCCCTAAATAAAAGCATCCAAAGAGCACCATGTCATGGGAGCTTTAACATCAAACAGCATGTTGGCATGGGGGTGGACTCTCTTATTGTCATTGTCTTCTGGTGATTTTGTCTTCTCTGTCTTTCAGGTCCAGCAGAGGCGACAGGAGCTGGAGACGGCGCTCGGCATCAGGAACACCTAAAGAAAAGTAGCCACAGGCAGCGAATACGGAAACATGCTGTGCTGTCGGGAGACGACGGAGTGTGGCACGTTCAAAATGAATTCCTCCCAGAGTTGTCTGACAAACTTAGAGACATAGATACTAGATGGCTTTACCGTTTATATATAGGATGTCCTTTTTTGTTTTATTTTAACCCTGCAGCTTGACTACTGTTGCAGTTTGGTTGCTACTTTCACAAAGTATATTTTGTTTATTCTCCTCACACCAGAGCTCCCTGAGCACAATGTATTTTTGCTTGCATGTCTAATCCTTACCTGGAAGCATTCCTTTCATTTTGGTACGTGTGCCCATACAAAAGTACAGATTGTACACAAATAACAAAGCAGAGGGCAGCTTTTAATGTATTTTGTCCCTGAATATAAAATATCTAAAATCAGCTGGAATGTGTTGAGTAACTTGTAGAAGCTGGGTCTTCCGGTCGTCTGGGTTGTATCCGAAGCGGCAGTATTTCTCAAAGCTTCGGCTTGGGATCGTCGTCTCGTCATGGGCAGGGTGGATGTCGCCGCCTTAAACCCGCCAGGAAGTGCCGAGGGTAACTTTTGTCTCAACAATTGGATGCAGCTTTCGGGGGAGGCAAAAGAGATTTAGAAGCTGGTTGCCTCAGGAATGTTTTTCTTTGTTCCCCTTTTTGGAAAGTAAATTTACATTTTACACTCCCAACACAGCCCCTGGATCCTTGCCCAATAAGTTAGATATTAATTGTGATTGTGTTTGTAATCCATCAGGCTACTTTGCTGCACATTGGCTGTTCGTGTGTCACTTTGTCTTAAGCTCTCATTGGTTTGTTTTGACAGTTTGTGCCTCGTTCTGGTGTACGAGAACAGTCTAAAAGCTCAATCATGGCAGAATATAAATCTTTTATTAAGGGTGCCATTTAGTATGAAGTTTTCCTTTTCCTTTATTTTTTTTTTGTTTAAATGATTCTTGTTTTTAAAATGTGTATTAAATCAGTACTTGTCTTGTTAGCTAGTACGGATTATCAAGGAAGTAGCTAGTATGAGTACCTCTAGTCTATATAGTTTTGTAAATACTGAGCATAAAAAAACTGAAGATGGATGTGAAGTAAAATTGTATCTCTTATCCTCACAGATGTTTTTCTTAACTCTTTGTCTACGCTCAGATAGTTGACCAGTATTTATATTATTAATCAGCCCTCGCTGTCAGAGCGCAGTGATTTGGCTCTCAACATAAAGACGGCAGTTGCATTTGGAGAATCACTGCTGCACTGGATGAAATGTACACAGCATTCATGTTTGCAAGCTGGGAAAGTTAAATCTTCTGCTTTTTAGTTTATTGTATTTTTAATTCTGTGCAGAGAAGCCATAAACGACAAGATTTAAAAAAGCCGTAGCTTCTTCTTACACTGAAGACCTGACACCTTGTTGAGTTTAATGGTTGTTTCCCTGTTGAAGGTAGAGATAAGTGTCCTGGCTGAAACTTAAGCGTGTGTGCATTTAATTAACAAACTCCAAGAATACACTAATGTGGGTTTGGGCAGGTACATGATTTGAAATGAGTGGTGGAACCTCTGGGTCGTAAAACACAATACTGACTGTATTTGAATCTGCAGACTTTTTCATGGACCAAACCTATTTTTCTGTATGTTATGTTATAATAAAGGATATGTAAAATATAACTGCGATTTAATTTTTTTTTAACCTATACATAATGGAAAAACTGCAACAGTTTTCATTGCCTTTTCTCACAGGCAGAGCAGGATATCCAGGGCTCGGTTTACACCTATCGCCATTTCAAGCGCCTTTCATGCCATGGGACCTTTTTAAATTGACTCGCATAAGACAAAGAAACCAGATAACAAATTATCAGTGGTGGAAGAAATACTCAGATTCTTTACTTAAGTAAAAGTACCAGTGCAACAATGTTAAAAAATACTTTATTACAAGTAAAAGTATTCATTCCAAATTCTACTTAAGTAAAAGTACAAACCTTAAGAGTTAAATGTACTTCAAAATTAAAAACAAAAGTACTTTCTACGCAAAAGAAACGGCTCCTGAGAGTCCGCTTCTATAACCTTATTAGATTATTATTATTGATGCATCAGTTCATAAACAGCATTTTACAGTAGTAACTGCTCAAGGTGGTCGAGCTTTTGTTTTTATACAGTTAAGTAGTTTAGTCCAAAGTTTCCCAACTTCAGGCTCAGACCCCTCATAAGGTTCATGAGATGATTAATGGGGCCGAGTTACCAAATTAAATTCGTGTAGACTTAAAGACTAAAAATCATAATTCCTCAGTGATTCGTATTTAATTCACCACTAAATGTAACGGGTTACTATCCCGTTGCTTCTGTGTGTGAGATAAAGAGAGAAAGTTAGTCCCTGAGAGACGACAGAGCAGCCCAACCAGCTGGAGAGGGTGTGTCTCACCCCCAGCTCCGGGCCCGGTATAAATACACTGTCCCGGTTTCAGTCCGTCTTCGCACCGGCTGCAGCTCCGTCTGGAAGGTCAAACACACCATGGCAGCGCCGAAGAAAGTCTGTGTGATCGGCTCTGGTAACTGGTAAGTGAAGTGTTTGAATTCATTTTAATGCACTTTTGGATGTCTTTCAGTTTAGTGTTTAAACAGAGAAGTCTGTCAGTGTTGCGCTATAAGCTTATTGTCACCATATCATATCGGTATCTATGTTCTTTGGATTAGATTTCACACTCAGTGGAAGGCTTATCTGTGTGTGTCTGAATGTTGTCTACAAGTTGGCAAAGCTGTAAGAAACACTTTAGCCTTTGTTAACAGCAGAAAAATAATTCATAAAGTTCATAAACTGCAGAATGGAGGTCTTCTGGCACTGGCTGTCTGAAGACCTTTGATGCTTCAACAAACCAAAATCTTTATTAATGACGCAACTCCTGCACTAATTATTCACCAATATTAGTGCTTAGTCAGCCGCCATGTGGTGTTGATATCCCTCAGCCTGCATGACATTTAGGTCAGCCAGTGAAGGAAGATTCAGATACTAAAGGTACTTAAGTAGCAATGCCACAATGTACTAGTGAGAGACCTGCATTCAAAATTTTAACTATAAAAAAGTAAGGCAGTAATAGTATTATTAGCAACATGTAACTCAAGTATTAGAAGTAAAAATACAATTTAATGTAGTGCAGTGTGTATAAAAATGTATTATATTATAATTATTATTGATGCATTAATATGTAAGCATGTCAATGCTGTTACTGGTTGAGAGAAATAATTTAAACTAAATTATATACATTTGGGTAGTTTAATCCTTAACTTTTCATTGAGTTTTATAAACATATGTCATATTATTTGGATTCCTCACAGCTCTTAGCCCGTGTTATGTGGACATTCAATAGTCTATAGTCTTTAAATGAGACTCTCCTCATGCCAAAATAATGGTCTTCTGGTTCATTTTTTTTCACCTATAGTGTTATTCTTGTCTGGAAAAGCATCTGAAAAACTATTCAACTCAACTAACTAGACACTAAATGTCTTCACTACAAAGGTCAAGTGTCACAGGTCTTTTTGAATTCGGTTCACTATTAGGAGAAACACCACTGTCTTTAAATCAATAACCAACTATAAGAAATGAACCATGAAATATTTCAAATCAACCTTTATATATTTAAAAAGGGAAATTTTGTGTTTTTTTACACACAGTGGTCAATGTACAACCTCCTTAATATCAGCAATAGTTGATGCAAAGAACATTTTCTTATGTAAAATACACAAATAAATAAAAATTAAATATCAGCCAGAGGAATATCAGAGAATCAATATAACCTGTCTAACTCCAGACTAGATATATGACACGTTTTTCTTCAAATCTTCACTGCAACTTTGAAACTGCCAAAACATGAAATTGATTTTTAATCCATGTATAATTTACATATCACAGAAGAAAAGGGGCCATTTAAATTTTTTCGGGAAAACAATAAATTCAACCAGCGCTGTCTCCACGCCAGGATGCTCATTGCTGTCTCCATGTCAACAGGGGCTCTGCCATTGCCAAGATAGTGGGTGCCAACGCAGCCAAGTATGACAAGTTTGACACCACAGTGAACATGTGGGTGTTTGAAGAGACGGTGAACGGCCGTAAACTCACAGAAATCATCAACCAGGACCATGAAAATGTGAAATATCTGCCTGGCCACAAGCTGCCCTCCAATGTGGTAAGCATGAAAACACAATTCAATAACTTTGATGACTGTTTGGTGCTACCATATGACTGAAGTTTCACCATATTTTCTCTCTCTCCCTTATCAGTTGGCAGTTCCAGACTTGGCTGAGTCTGTGAAAGGAGCCGACATCCTGATCTTCGTGGTGCCTCACCAGTTCATTGTGAGAGTGTGCGACACCATTAAAGACCACATCAAGAAGGACGCTATAGGAATGTCTCTCATCAAGGTAACATTTTTTCTTATCAAAACATTTTATATTCATATAGTCAACGCATTGGTTTAGGAATGTTACAATGCACTAAAGAATGGGGAAGTAATGATGCACAGGGATATCCATGTGTTGATTTTGTGGTGATCTGTCTGCTCCAGGGTGTGGATGCGGGTCCAGAGGGTCTGAAGCTGATCTCTGAGGTCATCCGAGGGAAGTTGGGCATCACCATGACGGTCCTCATGGGAGCAAACATCGCCAATGAGGTCGCTGAGGAGAAGTTCTGTGAAACAACCATCGGTATGTTGATGCCTACAATTAGGGGACAAAATTACAATTTGTCTATTTAACACAAAGCTTTATTGGCAGAACAATACAGTGTTAATTGTTCTGTCTAGTTTAAAATATTTCATTACATTTATTAGGATCACCATTAGCTGTGGCCGAAGCAGCAGCTATTCTTCCTTCGGTCCACAAAATACATTTCTTAAGTGCTGCACTATGGAAACTGGTGATGATGTATTTGTTATGTTTGGACACAGGGTGCAAAGACAAGGCCTGCGGGCCCATGCTGAAGGAGCTCATGCAGACCACCAACTTCCGCGTGGCTGTGGTGGAGGAGTCGGATGTTGTGGAGATCTGCGGTGCGCTCAAGGTTGGCTTTTCTCCTCCATCAAAACAAATGTACTTTTTTATTTTCAGCACCCTCTGAGCACTAATGTCAATGTCATGTCTGTGCTTCTTAGAAATACGTCAAAGTAGTGATGGTGAAAAATACTGTATGGTCAAAAGAAGTTCCTTTACAAGACAATACATTTGTAGTTTAATATTTGTAGACATCTACTGATGTTTATCTTCATATTCACCATTTGCCGAGATATCTGTAATCATTCAGACATTGTTTTTAAAAGGTTGGTCTACTTAAAACCTTTTCAGTGAGAACTTTAAAATATCCTGTTAAAGAGATACATCTGCTTGTCTTAAAGGTGCAGTATTGATCCAAAAAGCTTAAAGGAGCACGCCGACTTATTGGGAATTTAGCTTATTCACCGTAACCCCCAGAGTTAGACAAGTCGATACATATACTTCTCATCTCCGTGCGTGCTGTAATGCTGTCTGACGGCTCCAGCGGCATCAGGCCAGCACAGAACATGCAGGTGAATGGTTCCAGCAATCCTACTGCTCCGAATAAGTGACAAAATAACGCTGACGTGTTCCTATTTACATTTTGTGATTTGTAGAGTCACAGCGTGTACAAAAAAATAACATAACATGAGACACAGCCGTCTTCTAACCGTAAACAAACCGGGAACTATATTCTCAGGCGGAAGAATATAGTACTTGGGCGGAGTGATATGCTCGCAGCAAGCCTGTCTGTCAGTAGGCTAGTTGGAACCAGTTACCTGCAGGATCTGTGCTGGGCTAAGCTAATGCTGGAACCGTCAGACAGCGTTACAGCACGCACAGAGATGAGAAGGGTATGTATTGACTTGTCTTACTCTGGGGGTTATGGTGAATAAGCTAAATTCCCAATAAGTCGGCGTGTTCCTTTAAATTGTGAATTTTACAAACTAATCACTAATAATTAGATTGTGTTTTTGATCACAGGATGTGGGTATACATCAAAAGCAGTAAGGAGACAAATTAACATATTTTGCTGACTATTTGTCAAAAATATATGAAAATTATCTATTTTGAGGCACTGCTTTCTCATCCAAACCAGTAGATTCCTCATATACATTAGTACTGACCCCAAGATGTAAAAAAGTGCAACCCAATAACAGCAGGATCTCCTTTTTATTGTTGCTGCAGAACATCGTAGCAGTGGGAGCAGGTTTCTGTGATGGCCTGGGATTTGGCGACAACACCAAGGCAGCAGTGATTCGTCTGGGCCTGATGGAGATGATCGCCTTTGCCAGGGTCTTTTGCACAGGCGGCCCAGTCTCCCCCACTACCTTCCTGGAGAGCTGCGGCATCGCTGACCTCATCACAACCTGTTACGGTGGACGCAACCGCAAGATCGGGGAGGCTTTCGCCAAAACAGGCAAAGTACGAGGAACAGATTTTGTTAATCTCTGTCTGTCCCTTTTTTTATGAAAAGCATGATAATGTAACATCAAACACTAAAACAACCCCAAACATCTCTGTGTTTTAGACCATTGAGCAGTTGGAGAATGAGCTGCTCAACGGTCAGAAGCTTCAAGGTCCAGCGACTGCATTCGAGGTCCACCAAGTCTTGAAACAAAAAAACATGGTGGAAAAGTAAGTCTGTCTTATATTATTACGAGAATATTGATCACCAGATGGCTTGTTTGGACATGTATCATTCCTTGAATTACTGATATAGGTCTGAGAATTTGGTAGCTTTAGAAAATAAAATTAGATTGTATTCACGTCATGTTATGGAAATATTTACATCAACATTTTGGGAAATACATTGGTGCCACTCTTATGTTTGTAAGGTAAATATAAAGCTACAGGTAGCAGCTAGTTAGCATAGCTTAGAGCAAAGACTGAAAGCAGGAGGAAACAGCTAGCCTTGTTCTGTCCAAATGTAACAAAATCTGCCTCTGCACACATGACACCAATCTTCTCATCTAACTCTCGGCAAGGAAGTGAATAAGCCTATTTCCCAAAATGTCGAACTATTCCTTTAATAATTTTTAAATCATTCTTTTGCCTTTCCAGGTTTCCTCTTTTCACTGCCGTTCACCAGATCTGCTTCGAAGGCCACACAGTCACAGAGTTCATCAAGTGTTTGCAGAACCACCCAGAGCACATGTGAAGGTTTACAGACTGATGAATGGGTGGAAGTTGGGAGAGGACTTTTACACTAGAACTACTGTATAACCCAGGTGATTATAGGTGAAGACTGTGCCTAATCCTGACTACTGTCATGTTTGAATCTCAAACAGAAATGACAAAAAGAAATTGAGCATCGTTGCCAGCTTTACCTGAGCTGCTGTGTTGACCTGCTTCTATTACATTACAGAAAACACTAACTTCTTTTTAACTCATTAGGAACATACATGTCGCAAATTATTGCGTTAATCTTCCAAGTCTTAAAAGTTGTAAGAATTTTTAATTACTCAGCCTCAAAAAATACTTGAACTCCGACCTGAATGTTGTGAAATAATACATAATTTTGTGGTTAAAAGTGTCTAAACAGGGAACCCTGGTAGCTCATTTGGTTGAGTGTGCACCCCATGTACCAAGGCTCAGTCCTTACCACAGTGGTCTGGGTTTGATTCCAACCCGCAGCCCTTTGCTGCATGTCGTCCCCTCTCTCTCTCCCCCTTTCCTGTCTACACTTGTCCTATCAATTAAAGGCAGAAAAGCCCCAAAAAAATTATCTTTAAAAAAAGTGCCTTAATGACCTTTTTACTGACATGTATGTTTCCACTGTTAAAACACTGAACACATAACAGTTTCCACTCCCATTGTGTTGTTTTTCTTCTGGACTTCCTATTTTGGAATAAATTATTGAACGTGTTGATTTTGTGCCTGTGTTCATGTTCTTTTTACTTTGCTGCTGTCTTCCTGCAGGATTCACTCATACACACTCTGCAACAGCCTCGCTGTAATCTGACCTGAGCTCAGTCAGACTGCCACTCTAAACTCTTCACCTTTACCATTTTCTAGACCTACTTCAACCTTTCTGTAAGCACACATCCTGCATCAGTCCTCATAAGTTATAGCTGTGTAGTTCAGTATGGATTGTGTGGCACACTGATTATTCAGTGTGATTCTGAATGCCTTCATAATCAACAATCTTTCCTTGTGTTTTTCAACCCACTTGGTTGACCAGTTTATTTTTTATTTTTGATTCATTCAGAAATATCTCTGGAGATGTGATCTTATTCTGGATTTTGTTAAAATGCAAGAAACCAATGTGTGTTCATTAACGGCCATCTGTCCGTCACTATTAAACCAGAGTATCGCATCAATGTCCCTGTAAGTCACCGTGAATCAAGAGTTTCAGCCAAAGGCAGCATGAAAGACAGGGGGTAACCTATTTCCTTTGGTCTTGAAGTGGTCTATAATGGGTATTACAAATTCCCTGCTTTGCCTGTATTCTAATTGTTAAAACACTCGAACAAAAATACTCTCAATGTATACTCTTTGATCCCACAAATGGGTTTATTTTATTTTTTACCAGCTCTGTTGCTCAGTTATGTGTGGAACATGAAGTCACATCATATGCCACTTGTTTAAAATTGGAATTGGATTCCCTTGCTGAAACCCCTTGGATAGTTATTGAGTCAACTGGCCGGTGATATTTCTAATAATAACGTGCTCCAAAGGGGTAAATGTCCATCTATAATTAGACAGCGGACAGCACTGCAGCTGCCCCATCCCTGCCATTGTGATGCCATCAAAAATCGTAACACATTTTTCAGCCACTTTTAGCTCAATTTTAAAGTTTGCATATTTTAAATAAACAATTATAAGTTGGCCAATTTATAATGGTTATCAGTGAGGTGCCCTTACAGAAACAGAATACTACTTGTATAGGTCAAGATGTTGGTCGTAGGCTAATACATCCATTGACCACTTGGGTGTGCCATCACATCAATCACAACTCCAGTCAGTTGTAGCCTATCTACCTTTGATACGATACTCTATTATTCTGATTACTGAGGAAGCTGTAAAATCACCCAAATTATAACAAAGGTATAATAACTTAAATATTAAAGTATCTGACAACAGTCTGCCTCTAACAGGAACATCAGGGGTGGATGCCCCCTGGTCCTGAGGGAGGGCGGTCTGGGGTCTCGCCAAAGCTCGCGCCTTACTTCCTCAATTCCTGTCCTACCCCTCAGGGCATCAGCCAAATGTGTCAAGCCGGCCAGTGACAGACATAACATACAGGAAGCTGGGTTATTTTAATTTCAAAATTGAAAAAAAAAATGTATGAGAAAATATGAAGAAGAGCTGGTTTTGAGACTTTAGGCGCAACACCAAGCGGGCGCAAGTCCAAGGGCATGTTCAAACGGTTTCCTGGTTGAACGACATCGTCCTCACAACGGTGTGAAACGGTTTTCAGGTATTTTTTTCTCTCATTTGGTGGGTGTGTCTCTCGTTTATTGACCGTATAACAGTCTATGGTCCCAGGATAGCCTACTCAATCAGCAGAGACCTGTAAACCGTGGTAAAAAAAAGAAAGAAAAAAAGGCAGGGTGTTCCACGCACCCCCGTTTCAGTTTAAAAAAACATGTTGCAATGTTTTGTCCTAATATATATATTCTGAGGTCAAGTCCAGCATTTGCCTTCACGTTCTTATTATGCATCCATACTCCATACTCCTTATTATATAGGCCAATTGAAGTAATTTCGCTAAAATGTTAACAATTTTTTATTTTTTAGTAAAAGGACTGTCACAAAATCTAATGTTGAGAATCTTATTTTGAAAAGGTGAACCGGGAAGTCTCTGGTTTCCATCACACTGGTGCAAAGACGAAGAAACTAGAGAGTGAGGCAAGTCATCACCACAAGTGGCCCAGGGGCAGGGAAGGCTTTCATCAAGTTTCACACATCCTTTTCTTCCGGATATTAAACTAATTTAATCTAACTGTCCGGCGACTGGGGCACTGTTCAACATGGCTGCTCTTTCAGCCTGGTTCTGGAACGAGAGGTTTTGGCTCCCACACAACGTAACCTGGGCGGATCTGGCAGACCCAGCTCCCGGGGTGGAGTACCCCAAAGCTGGACACTTGTTCACTGCCTTGCCGCTGGCTTTGGGAATTTTCGCCGTCAGGATACTCTTCGAAAGGTTCGTACTCGCCCCTCATGTCGGGTGTTTTCTTGTAAGTGAGCGGGAAATTCCATAAAACTACTTTTAACGGATATTCCTCACAACAAAGGAGTGATGGGTTTGCTAGCGGTGGGTGAACCAACATCTTGTGTGTTAACTCGGGGATTTCTTTTGTCTAACACCACCATTTCCTCATTGTCCGTAGTTCTTGTTTAAAGACAGATGTGTGTTCGAAATTGCCTTTAAACGTCGTCTCTTGGGGCTAACTTCATGTGCATGCAACATCGTTACTACTAAACTTATATTCATTTTGCCGGAAAACACCTAAAAACTCTTGACATTGATGTTTGGGTAAAGCCAGACTAGTTTGGTAATCATTGACCGTTAACCAATCTGCTTATGTCTCTTTAGCTGCACTAAACTGACATGCATACGTGCTAGGGAGTGCTGCAAGCCCGCTGCTTCTCTGAAACTGCCACCTCTATTTGTCACCTATAAGATCAAGGAATCCATCATGACCAGTGCAAAGGTTAAGCTGCGTTCAAGTGAAAAAGATCACACGGGACTAGCTTTTTGTCCCTTATGGGAAGTGACTCCCCACACTGCGACTGTGTGCAGAGATTTTAGTAGTAATAATACAAATTCACACACAAACAAACAAACAAACACACACTGCACCTTGGTAGTACACACGTGGATGCCAGCCACCTGTCCATCTATGTCTTGCTACACAAGTGGAGATGTCCTGAAGGCTTTATGCTTTGGCAAACCAGAACAATTGATTCCTGTCATTGATTTGCCTGTTGTTGAGATGTTGTGGAGTTATCTTATTACTGGCCTGACCCTCTTCAAGTCCGAGCTTACGTCTACAATACAGGAATAGAGTGTGTTGTAAAATTGATATTATGGCAGACTACATACATTTCCCTAAACTTCAGATAGGGCACTTACTGCTATTGAATATAATTAGCTTTTATTGGATTTGTTACTTCATGATTTTCATTCTTTCATTGTTTAAGTAAACAACTGCTATAGTATTTTGTTTGCTCAATGTTAAGCCATTTCGAGGTCAGGCATAGAGCTTCAGTGTATAGAAAAACATTGTAGATGTGATAGTTGGATATCTCAGTAGCAATAAGATATAGGCTTAAACAAAGAAATATATACACTTGCAGTCAGTGGTGGGCATATGACAATATATACTGTGAGACAATAGAAATATCATTCAAGAGATTTTGTCGTACTGTGTATGCTGAGGTAGCTATTGTTTTAATACCTCTGTTAGTTTTGCATCAATGTAACAAAGTACCTTGATTTGTCAGGTAATCACAGGATTAGCAGAAAAGAGACATTCACATTCGGTTATTTTATCTGTAAAAGGGTTCTTATCTACGCAATGCATAGAGAGAGTATTTTATCCATATAATCCGCATAAGTATAGGTCAGAGGTGCCCAAATTCTTTCATATGAAGGGCCAAAAATGTATCTAGATGGAAGGCCACTAGCCAAATATTAATGTTGATGTTATGTGAAAATGTATTATAAATGGCATCCGATAGTTATCTGACAACAAAGAGTAACGTACCTAAGGGACTACACCCCCACTGTTATACATGATATATAGTAACACAGGCAACATGGTTGGCTTCTTAACATTACGGGTAGATGAAATGAACCTATAATGAATGAATAAAATATAATATAAAATATTCCTGTAAATCTGAATTGCAGATGATGACTCTTTGTCACGCAGACATGGTTTATAGACCTTTTTTTTTTTCAATAAAATGTTTATTGGCTTTTGTTTGAACATCATTGTGTAGTTTAATTTGCTATTTCAGTCATCCGATGTTGTCTGATCAATTTGGTTACAGTAGTGCAAAAAGGGAGTCCAAATTAAAGTCTTTTAGTTTCCCTTTAACAACATAAGTCAGTTTTTCCAAGGCAAGTTTGCTGGTCTTTTCTTTAAACCACTGACTAGGAGTGGGTCCTTGGGTCTCTTTCCATTTTAGAGCAATAGCACGCTTGGCCTGAAGCAAACTAAAATCAATTAGTTTGCGCTTTCTTGCATTCACCTCAAGATTTACTGGGTATAAATGAAACAAACACAATTTAGGTACAAGAGGGACATTTTCTTCAACCAATTTACAAATCATAAAAATAATCTCTTTCCAAAATCCTTGAATCTCATTACACTCCCAAATACAATGATAAAGGGTACCAATTTCTTGTTTGCATTTTAAACAGTTATCTGGAATATTTGGATTAAATTTATGTAGTTTGACTGGGGTAATGTAGGTCCGCATAAGCCATTTATATTGCAGCAATTTACACCTAGTATTGATGCTGTGATTTTGGGCAAATAAACAAGATTCCATCCATTCTTCTTTAGAAATGTCTTCCTGAAGATCATTCTTCCATGCTGTTAAATAGGACAACAAACTCTCTTTTGATCCCTCTAAAAGTATATTATAAAAGAATGACAGATTGCCTTTATCCTTTAAATGTTTTAAAGTGTGATTTTCTATAATTGACAAAGGGGGTTCTAAATAATTTTTTATTTTAGAGTGTATAAAACTTCTTATTTGTAAATATTTAAAAAAATGTTTCTGAGGGATATCATATTTTCTCATCAGTTGCTGGAAAGACAACATTATACCTTCCTCGTATAAATCTTTTACTTGACTTATTCCCTTATACATCCAGTTTTTAAATCCCTGATCACTTCTCCCCGGCACAAAATTTGTATTACCCCAAATAGGTGACAAACCTCACAATGTAATTTCTTCATCTAAAAACATATGGGCTTCATACCATACAGAAATTGTATTCCTAAGGAAAGGATTATGCGTAGCTTTTTTGAGCATTTTAATTGAAGATGAGTAAAGATACATCTGTAATGGAATTGTTATTCCGTTTTTTTCTATATCTATCCACGCTGGAGTGTCTGTATCTATGAAGTAGTACATAGCAGAACAAAGTTGAGCTGCCCAATAGTAAAGTTTTATATTTGGTACTTTAAGCTCCCCCCGTTCGTATGGTAGATAGAGTAAGGACAGACGTAATCGAGGAGTTTGTTGTTCCATATAAATCTTGTGAATGTTTTCTTGAGTATAGCAAAGAAGGTAGCTGGAAGAGGAAGTGGAATTGATTGGAAAAGGTATACAAATTTTGGTAGAATTGACATTTTTAAAATATTTATACGTCCTATAGTAGAAATTGGCAATGCATTCCATCTCTCAAGTGAGTCTATAACTTTCTTTATTAATGGGTCGTAATTAATTGGAATAATTTCTTTTATATTTGGGGTTATCTTAACTCCTAAATATGTAAAACCTTCAGGGGAGCTGGCGAATTGCCTGAAGGTCAGACAGTTTCTCCTTTCATCCCTATTCAATAATAGCAAGGCACTTTTATTAACTTTGTAACCTGAAAACTCTCCAAATACAGTTAATATATTATTGAGTGCTTGAATAGAAGGGTCTAGATTTGTAATAAACACCACAATATCATCTGCAAACAAGGATAAGTGATGTTCCCTCTCACTTATTGTTATGCCCTTGATTTCAGGACTACTCCGGATTGCCATTGCAAGAGATTCTACTGCAAATAAAAATAACAGATGGGACAATGGACATCCTTGTCGTGTACCTCTACTTAAATGAAAGGGTTTTGATATTTGGTTATTTGTTATTATTTCTGCCAGTGGATCATTATAAAGTAGCCTAATCCATTTAATATACCCATCACCCAGGCCAAATCTCTTAAGCACCTCAAAAAGGTATCCCCATTCAATCCTGTCAAAGGCTTTTTCTGCGTCCAATGACAGGACTGCATGGTCTTTGGCATTTTTTTTTTATATAATATATTTAGGACTCTACGTATTTTATGGAGGGGTTGTCTTCCAAGCACAAACCCATTTTGATCATTCATAATAAGGTTCGGTATAAATCCTTCAATTCTCTTAGCTAGGACCTTACAGAGAATTTTTTTATCGCATGACATTAAAGATATGGGCCTATAAGATGATTTTTCATTGGCGGGTTTGCCTGGTTTTAATATGAGGGTAATTAGTGCCAATCTCAATGATGGAGGTATTATTCCCTTTTCAAATGCTTTATTGAACATTTCAAGCAAGTGTGGTAAAAGTTTCCCTGCAAACGTTTTATAAATTTCCGTTGGGAGGCCATCAGGCCCACGGGCTTTTCCACTACTCATGCTCTGTAATGCCTCTGAAAGCTCTTTTAAGCTTAAATTCCTCTCAAGTTCACTTCTTGTCCCCTCTGATACTTTAGGAAACTTAAGTTTATCAAGAAAGTTGTCTTGCCTTTCTAGATCGTTGGTGAATTCAGATTTGTACAGATTTTCAAAATATAATTTAAAAGTATTATTTATTTCCAATGGGTCTACAATATTGACCCCATTTTCTAGAGCTAATGAATTGATGGCTCTATCTGTTGTATTTTTTTAATCCTCCATGCAAGCAACTTCCCTTGTTTTTCTCCCTGATCGTAATAGGATTGTTTTAGCCACATTAAGTTCTTAGCTATTTTACTACTGGTTAATTCATTATATTGGGCTTTTAGTACAATAAGTTCTTTTTGCTTTACAGGGTCATTGTTGCTAAAGAGGTGTTGCTCTAATATCTTAATTTGTTTTTCCAGATTTTTTAATTGTGTCTGATATGTTTTGGATCTATATCTTGTATAACTTAATATCTCCCCCCTAATATAGGCTTTGAAGGCCTCCCATTTAACTGAAGCGCTTGTCTGATTTGTATTAAACAGAAAATATAGGTCTATTTTGTTATCCAGAAATTTAACAAAGTCAGGGTCCATAAGCCATCTTGCTTGAAATCGAAATCTGGGAGGGGAAAATACAAGATTGTCCATTTGAAGTGTAAACGTAATAGGGGCATGATCACATAGTAGTATACTGTCATACCAGCATTTACCTACTTTTGAAACTAGGCTATTAGAGATTAAAAAATAATCTATTCTAGAATATGTTTTGTGTGTGCTTGAAAAGCACGAATATTATTTTTTGCTTGGGTTAAGATACCTCCAAATCTCTATTAAATTCAGATCAGTTATATACTTAATGATAATTTTTTTAGACTGTTGATGGGTATTATTTATTCCTGAAGAGCGATCGTGCACTGGGTTTAATACACAATTAAAATCACCTCCAATTACATAATGTCCGGAATATGATGATATTGTAAGAAAGAAGTTCCGATAAAAGGAAGGGTCGTCTATATTAGGAGCATATATATTTATTAGATTAATTTGTGTCAAGATCGTACCATTAAGAACTACCTTCCTAACGGATCTGTATGTTGCTTTTTTAACTGAAATGGAACAGATTTGTGTATGAGGATCATGACTCCTCTAGCTCGAGAGGTGAAGGAGGCATCAAAAACCTGACCTGGCCATCTCTTCGTGACCCTGCTAGTATCTTCTTTTATTAAATGGGTTTCCTGCAGAAAAATTACACTTGATCCCATTTGTTTCAGTCGACCCAATACTTGTTTAAGTTTTACCAAACTATTTAGTCCCCTTATATTCCAGCTACAGACATTTATCTGACTTATTGATCATTTACTATATTGTGTTACCATGTAGACATTGCTGTGTCCAAGCAAACCGTAAAAAAAAAAAAAAAAAAAGGAGTGATTCCTTAACAAAAAATTCCCCCAAACGGAAAGCATGAGAATTCACCCTTAACAATCCTCCAACATTTTCCAAGCTCTCCATTATTCACCACTCAGGGCTCGCAACCAGATACTGAACAAAACTTGACCATTAACATTATTGAAATATAATTTCAACCCTAATAGAACATAGGCAAAACTTAAGTTTGACACATGTCCAGTTATTTTTAAACTTAAGTCGGCTACTGACAAACATATAGGCCTAGTGAAGTGGACAATGAGCTACTAGGGATCATGTTGTCAAATAAATTAAGAAAACTCAAAACTTTACCTTTGCTTAATAAACACAGGAATTAAGTCCTGTTAACAAGTCCCCTCTTTTCTACAGCGTTTAAGCTGTGGTAGGCCTACGCAATGACCGAATGAAGTCCTCTGCCTCCGAGACCGATTTAAAAATGTGGCGTTGGTCGGAGTGTGTAACTATCAGGTGCGCTGGGTAGAGCATACCGTAGCGGATTTCCATGCCTCTAAGTTGAGCCTTCACTCCATCAAACTGCCGCTGGCGCTGACGTGTTTCAGCTGATAGATCCGGGAACAAGCTGATCCGTTGTCCTTCATATCGTAATTCCTTCATTTTCCTAGCTGCTCTCAAAGCTTTCTCCTTATCCTGGTAGTTCAAGAACTTCATTACGATCGCTCTTGAAGTCGTCGGGTGGTGTGGAACTGAACGTGTCGTTCAGAACCTTGGAGAGCAGGCCTTCCATGAAAGCGCACATATTAGATCCTTCTGATTTCTCGAGCAGGCCTACTAAACTCAGGTTAGAACGCCTTCCGCGGTCCTCCAGATCTTGGAGATTGCGATTCTCTCTTCTGCCTCTCGTATTCTTTGCGACTGCGACAGTAAGTCTGTTTTAATGCCATTTATTGTATCGAGCGTGTCAGCAGAGTGTTTTGTAAAGTCAGCTTTCAGAGACTGGATTGCGCTGAGGATGTCATCGTTTGTAGCCGCATTAAATCCGACCTGTGCCTCGGTTAGCTTTTTGCTCGCTGGCGCCACGCTTTCCTCCTCCATCTGTACAGACGGCTTCGAATGGTGTCCAGATTTGATGGTTTTTGGTGGCATCTAGTCTCACAAAACTTTTAAGTGATTTTTAATACTTTTATACGAGTTCTGGTGGTCTTTCTGAGGATTTTTGTAAGTATTTAGCTGCGAGCCCAACTCGTGCGACTTATCAGCTGCACGTCATAACTGGAGATGGTTTATAGACTTGACACCTACGGCTCCTTACACAGGGTCAGACTTTGTCTGTTTAATTTAGAATTTTTAATGGTCAAGTGGCTGAAAATAAGGAGCAATCAGATATTGGAGGTGTCTGAGGAGAGTTGCTGAGGTGTTTGAGATGCACACAGCGCTGAACCACCTGTCTCAGGTGTCAGAGCTTGACTGTTTGTCCCTCTCCTACTAGGGCTGGGTGATAAAACGATAACGATATGTATCGCGATAGACACATAATCAATATCAATAGAAAATGCGGTCAATAAAACGTTCGATAACTTGTTTTTCTTCATCAGAAGAAACCAGAGGTTGTGAATCAAGTTTAGTTGCATGAACCAAGGCCCTCACTCTCTGGCAACCTAGCAACGTGGGGAGTGACACTCTAACAGCCAATCATGTAACAGTATCATGTTTGGTTGCGCCACATATTGCAAACATTAATATAAACAACCAAAGAACCATTTCGGCTTGTTGATCTCCATTAACTTCCACTGTTCATACACATTTTACGATGGCTGTTTTCAGTGGTTACACTTAAAACAACACTGACATTAAAGTAGGACTTTATCTCCTTGCAGCACTTCCATTTCAACTGCTATTTCAACTCCTTTAAGTATTTGTATTTCAACTGTCACTTCAACTACTATTTAAATCTGAAATTTCAGAAAAGTTCATGTTATACTGTCTTCGAAGCTTCAGAACCTGCCTTACTTAATCTCTTGCCTAATCTTTGTTACAGTGTTGTTATAGACCATGGTTGTATGTGATAAGATGCCCTAAAGATGAGATAATTCAGTTTTGTCAGTTGGGAAGCAGAGTTAAGGTCGGGACACACAGGGCCGAAAATCGGCCGTTGGTCTGGCGAGGTCAGTGACTCGAGTCTGTTCGGTGTGTCCCGTGACATGTTCAGTCAGCGGCAGGGCAGTCGGGACTCACCCGGAAATGGCGAGCGGAATGAGCGTGACTAGAGTCTCTCAAAATCTGACGAAAATCTTTTAAACTGACCTTTTGTTGAGCTGAAATGAAGACAAATTCAGCAACTGCATGGCCTATTTCTCGCTTAAAATGTTTTCAGAAACATGTTTCAGTGAACTATTTTAGTACAATATGAGATCGTATTCTGAATGGCCTTCATGACAGTCTGGCTTTGAATTTCCAGAGAAAACAGACCCACGTGACGCGTTCGTCCAATCAGCTGCCGGTTTTCATTTTTTGGGCAACAATACAGATTAGCGCTGCCTGCTGCTATGGAGGCGTATTACGTCTCGTCTCTTTGGTGTGTTCTGTGGCACTCTTTGGACCAACACAGGGAGACTGATCATTTCCACTGGCTTTTCTGTCAACGGTCGGCCGTCTGGCTGGTGTGTCCTGGCTATTACAGACACGGTGGAGATTTAAGAGTTTAACATATATGAAACATATATTTGTTCTTGATTAGCTTATCGTAGTCACATTTTACCAGCCTGTTTTCAGACAGGCAGCGTTTTCACATGTAATCATTAATTGGTCTGCAGGATTCCTCCTCTACCTGCAGACAGTTGATCTTTCTGATTCTTTTGTGACGGCTGTCTTCAACAGCCCAACCAGGCCTGCTTCTTCTAGACCTCTTTTCTTCTTGTTTGATGGTAATCATTGCTTTGCTGTTCCGCAGTAACTTTGTGGATGGGAGCAGTCAGGCTGTTTTGTGTGTGCAAGCCTCAGCCCTTCTAAGCCATGTCATGGGTTGAACGGTGTTAGGACTACAAACTGGGATGTGTATGAGATTATGACTAGCCAGGCTTGCCATGTAATCGGTTGTGGCCCCTATTTGACTGTTTCATCATAAAGTAAACATTAGGTATTCTCTCTGTCTAAAGGACGTAAGGGTAAACCCTAAAAAATTTTGTTTTGTGTTGCATCAAACCTTGTCGTTCAGTGTTCTGTTTATTACCCACACACTATGGCATTCACTGAGAAAAATGTGGAGTGAAATTTACTTGACCCCCTTTGCAATAGCAAAACTAATGTAAAAATAATTAGCTTTTCAGTTTTTTTATACTTAAGTGAAATTTATATAAAATCAACTAAAAAAGGTCTTAAGATAGGGCAACTACAAAACATGAAACAACAGATACTTTCAAATAACAGCACCTTTATTGTGTTGGTGCAAAGATTAAAGCCACAGCTTACAATCACTACAAACAGATAAAACACCTAAAATTGGCAGTTTTGTAAAAAAACAAACGCTTAATGAAAATGTGTACAGAGATCAACTTTAGAGCATGTCCGATCAAATTAGCAAAGTATCACTTTAAAGTGCAATAGTTTTGCAAGCACTTATCACTTGAAAGTAAACTCATCAAAGACCTAAAATGAAAAATACTACAAAAAACAGGATGACAGACTCTCACGGTCAACCCCAACTTTGACAGACACTTTTATCTGCCTTAAAGTGATGGTTCGGAGTAATTTCACCCTAGGGTCCTTTGCACCATGACCTCGAGCCAAACACCCCCCCCAGAAGCTTTTTTCACCTGGGTCTAACATTGGGAGAGTTAGCGTAGAGTAGCATTATCAGCTGAATAGCTTAGCGCAGGGGCTAATGGACCCAGGTTTGTATCTGGTAAATGACCCCACTAATAATGCCTGAAATGATACCAAACGTCTACAGTAGTACATATAGGTTATGTACTCATAAAACGATGGATTGAAAAGTTTGTAAGTACACCAGAAGTTTATGAACACTTGCCTGCTGGCTTCTGCTCTCTGCTGTTGTTGCTGCTGCCGGCAGTAAGACGAGTGCTTAGGGCCGTCTACAAATTACAACACCGAAAAGAGATGCAACAAAAATATATTTTAATTTAACTTTTTTTTTTTAAAGTAAGTGCTGTAGTATAACTAGCAGGAGACAAGTAATAACTGAGATAATATTACCTTATTTAATCATTAAATTAATAAATATTTTTGTTGTATCTCTTTTCGGTGTAGTAAATTGTAGACAGCCCTAAGCACTCGTCTTACTGCAGGTAGCAGCAGTAGAACCAACAGAGAGCAGAAGAGAGCAGGCAAGTGTTCATAAACTTCTGGTGTACTTACAAACTTTCCAAGTTTTATGAGTACATAATCTATTTGTACTAGTGTAGAAGTTTGGTATCATTTCGGGCATTCTTAGTGGGGTCATTTACGAGATACAAACGTGGGTCCATTAGCCCTTGCGCTAATAAGCTATTCAGCTGATAATGCTACTCTACGCTAACTCTCCCAATGTTAGACCCAGGTGAAAAAAGCTTCTGGGGGGGGTGTTTGGCTTGAGGTCATGGTGCAAAGGACCCTAGGGTGAAATTACTCCGAACCATCACTTTAAGTGAATGGTTAGACAGTATCTAGTGTTTCCCGCATCGTTGGCACTAGTCAGCCACGATCAGCGGCCAGTGGAGACTGTCTGTGAGAGAAATCACTCCGAGCACAAGAAAATATACGGAAGTGAGAATGTAAACAAATTACTATACTGCTTGTTACGTCAGGTAAGGTGTTTTTTTTTTTTTTAGCCATTGAGCCCTTTCGCAAAAATCCTTTCTAATTGTATTGTATGCTTGCACAGGGTAAATACAATTTGTTCTTTCAACATCGGTATGATAATATAGATAGATATTTCCTCTCCTGCAGGCGTAGAAAGGACACGCTTAATGGGCATTGGCTGTAGTCTTTGCAGTGTGTTCCAAGTGCAACTACGATACGATTAGGGCTGGGCGATATGGACCAAAAGTCATATCCCGATATATTTTGGCTGAATATCGATATACGATATATATCCCGATATTTTTTCCGCAAAGTGAGAGCAAATGTTCAAAGTCAAAGCCAAATATGACATGTCACATGTAGTTTCATAGAAACCGGCTATTTCAGTGAACAGTTGCAAAATCAAATGAATAAATAATAAACAGGTTTCTTCACCTGGTTCAATGCTCAGCTGTTCAAATAACAATAAAATGTAAACACAAATACTGTATAACAACAGGAGTTCCTTTTTGAAATCAAAGCTCCATAAGGTTTTTAAACGTTTTAAATTGTTAAATTTTCTTCTACACATTTTCATAAGCCCAGAATTAGTTTAATGTTGAATAATATGGATTATAATGACGATTTCTTTCTACACAGATATAGACAAGTCATTATGTATGGCATTTATTATTTATTGGTTGAAGTATGACTAAGTATGAAGACAGCTTTGTTTATAAAAGATCTGCTTTGTTGCAAGCATGAAATAAAAACAGGTAAGCACACTGTATTCAGTGTAGCAGAAATAACATCAGCTTTGGGTTTTACAGGGCTTAACCCTTGTGTGGACTTAGGGTCAAATTGACCCGTTTTCAATTTTTGTTTTATATCAGAAAATATGGGACGTAGAAAGAAATAAGTGCTGAAAATGTAAAGAAGAAAAATTCTACAATTTAAAAGATTGGAAAAAGCAAAAACAAACTGTGAAAAAAAGCCTAAAAGGGTTAAATCTTCAATTCTAATGAAAAATAAAAATGTTATGATTTAAAATAATGAAATGTTGAAATAACTGAATGACTGTAATGCCCTAACATTTGTTAGCCTAAATTAAAACATTATTTTCCCTTACATCGTTGCATGAATTACTTACAAGTAGAGATATTAATTTACAAATATTAAGATTAGATTATTAAATTGAAGAACAAATGCATGTGTGGACACAATCACTTATCAAGTATCAAAAACAAATTGTCAAAATGTACCTGATAGTCTTTGATGAGTTCCTCTCCAGACTCTCCAAGGTTCTCCATCAGGCGGTATGGATGAATGATGGCATCCCTTCTGCCTTCCACGTGTTGCTGATTAACACAGACAGATGTGTAATGTTATAAAGCGAACACTACATAACTGTGAACTCCCTCATCTAAATTCATGTTCATTTAGTCTGCAAGAGTTAAGTTATTATTTTTTATTATTGTAATTATTTTGCACGACAGACTATCAGTAGCATTGGTTTTCAAGATCCCTCAATATTTCCATTATGCATAAATGAAAAAAAGAAAAACTGCACATAAACAATCCACATACCTTCAATACTGAGATACACAACACGCCTGGTGTTGTCTGTTGAGAAATAAAACATGATTTATGGTTTATTTTCTTAGTTAGGCACATCAGCAATCTCAGAAACAATCAAATCAGGATTATAGACAAAAGACTGGGTAATTAATTGAACAAACTAAACATAGTACTGATACTTCATATAATGTACATGGCCAGATTGAATACAGCATGTTTTATAATTAGTAAGGTAAAATGATTGGTTGATTACTTAACTAGTTTATAGAGAAAAAAAGTATTCAACTATTTTGATACTATATTTTATAAGCAATCTTACATTAACTGGTATTAATGACCAATAACCACAGCCAAATAGACATTCCCATATGCATCTGTACACCAAATACACCTGGCTGACATACCTCATCACCATTATCAGTGTACTTACTACACGAAAAATTAAATTAATATGAAGCTGGATAAAGACACAGAAGACACTATTACACAGAAATATTACAAATTACTGTAGAAATATTTCCAAATATTATCATGATATCACAAATAAGATTATAATAATCCATTAAATTAGACCATAAAGTAAGTTATCCACCACTAATATCTCCTTCTCTCGTTGAACCTCCAGTGAAACTCCACGGACCGCATCACGTGCACAAACTGTAAGTTCTATAGCTACAGCAGCCAAGCAAGACTGTTACATGTGTCGATTTTTTTCGTCGAGGTGACATGAATAAAGACACTGCGCCCTGTCGAAATCCCACAGAAACCAACAAGCGTGGATCTCACACTGCATTAAGAACAATATTCAACAAAAAATCAATAATAAATACACCTTTAGGTGAACCTCGCTTCGTGACGCACTGCTCATGGAAATATAGCGGTACTGTGGCTCAGTTAAGTAAGCATTTCAACAGATTTTGAAAAATTTTACATTCAAAAAGGCGAATTTGAAGCTCCAATTAAGCAACTTAAAGACATGTTATTTCTGCAACAAAGAGTAGCTAGTGATGTGTGCCACTTGCACAAAACCGTGCCAAGTTCGCTAGCACGATAACAAGCTACGTAATGATAGCTGGCTAAACTGCTCAACTAATGTTAAGTTTTCAATACCCAAACACTGACTTAAGCTGACAAACAAATGGGGACATGAAAATGTTAAACAGTCATATAACCATACTCACGTGTGCCACATCCACGAATTCCCACTTCAAAATGGCTTATCAGTTCCCAAACCGTCCTCTGGTCAAAAGTTGCCGTCCTCGGTCCTGACCGGTCCTGACCTGTTGGTGTGTCACGTGAAGTAATGAGCGCAAAATCTCCTCTGACATCACCAACGGCGCTTGCCAAGTAAATTTGACTTGATTTTGGCAGGTAATACATTCAACACAATAGTTAAGTAAATATTACTTGGTGTTTTAGTTCAAATTTTACCTTTTTAAAAATGACGATACAAAATTATATATAAATACCAAGTAACACATTACATATTTTAAGTAAAACCACTGAAATGATCATTTCTAGTAGAATTTAATTGTATAATAAATGTAATATTTACAAGGCCAAATAATCATTTTTTTCAGTGTTGTCTCTCCCCAAAGACACCTTTCTGCCATGTAACTGTTAATTCTGTTTCAAAACCTCACAAGTCAAATGAAGGCCAAAATTACACATAGTACTGTGCCATGAATGTGCCTCAGCCTAGGCCCTGGAACTGGAAAGTTCTCCCAGTGGCAAGGTTGTATGTTTTGCTGCATCAGGCTTCAGGGCCACTAGCGTGCATGTACACAGACCACACTGAGCCTGTGTCTTGGTAACAGGCTTTGTGTATGCTGGAGTGGTCAGGATCTGAGAAAGAACAGGGATGTTTTGACGTTTGACATAAATAGCTTAGCTTGTGTCTCTCACCTTTTTCCCTCCTGTTGCTGCTATCCGCCGATTAGCACTGCAGGCTCAGGCTTGTGTGGACTATTTCTGTTGATTGTCATACATTTGAAAGGCCTGTGTTTACAAGGGATCCTAGACTGTTTCTGTAAAAACTGTAAAAATAAAGACATTTTATAATGTATGTCTTTTTATATTTACTGTTTTTCTTTCATTGCCTCTTAGATTGTTATAAACTTATTTTACTATATTTTAATATATCCCTTACATTTACTGCAACTGTTTTTCTTTAATTGAGCCTTCCACCATAAGAATTTCAAACGTTTGTACTTGTTTAACCAGTGTGACAATATGCATCTGTATCTGGGGCCACATCAGCTCATATTTTAGACGTGATAGAGAGATTGTTTGATAGTCACAGAGCCAAACCACCGAGTCAGTTCTTAGTGAATCAGATTCAGGAGCTACATCACATTCAGATATTTTAAGTGGCAAACACTGATGCACTGCTGAAATGTGGATCACAATGATCGCCCTGAGTAACAACAACAACAACCACTTGTCACATGAAACTGACCTATGCAGTCTAACTTTTGGGCAGTCAGTGCCACAGAGTCATTAGTACATTGCAGTTTTGGACCAGTTTACTCTCCGTGTCATGAAACTCATTTAATATGTGTAGTGAAAGTGCTCTTTAAAGGCCATTTAAAGAACCATGTAAAAAAGAAAACGTTGCTTAAAGAATCTGTTGTTTTTGAGTATATAATCACATGTATGTTTATAATTACTCTTTGTATTCTCTTTAAACTTTATGCATATAGTTTAAAGGTGCAATAAGCGATGCTGCGCAAAGATCATTGATTTCAGAAGCTCCGCCCCCCACATTTGCAGACAGATAACTAGTGTCTGGCCGGCACATTCACATGCTGCCTCCCCCCCTACCATCAACTGTCGCTGCCTGTTGCCGATTGGTTGAAATAGTAATTTGTGGCTCGTGCACTCCTTTGTTTGTTTTCCATGTGACATTAACGCAGGATTTTTCTTTAGCGCAAACAGAAAATAAAGAGCTAGTTGAACGTGAGGAGATATTTGCTGAATTTGACAAAAATTGTATTGGATTAACATCACTTACTATACCTTTTAGTACACTTGCTAGTTTGGATGGTATGAAAATTATATTATACACCCACTTCGACCTACATACTTGTCATTGTTCTGAACTAAAGGTCACTTCAAGACAAGGAAAAAGTGCTAAGAGGAAAAGCTGAGACGATGATAAAACAAGGAGGACAAGAAGTGTGAGCAGTTGTCTGTCAGACAAAAGGCAAGGCGTTGTTTCCTTGTTTTTTTTTTTTTTTTTTTTTTCTTCTTATAATGGAACAGGCTATTTTGTGTGTTGAGTGTCAGATTCCCATCACCAGTAACCATATCCTTGTACACCGCTTAGACTATGGAGTTTCCTCGTTCATATATTCTCATTCATATAGATAGATGTATGTATGTATGTATGTATGTATGTATGTATGTATGTATGTATGTATGTGTGTGTGTGTGTATATACAGTATATACATCCCTTGCAGAAACACATTTTAGATAAACCATTATTTTATTGTTGCTTCCTTTAGCTTGAACCAGAGGAAGCGGTTTACAAAACCACTGTGGTAAATGACTTGGTACAACTGTTTTTGGTGCTACGATGTCCATTTCAGTGGCGCAGCTCCACATTTTTGCCTGACAAAAGACCCTTTCCTTTATGTTAGAGAGACATGTTCATGTTCCCAGAACTAGATTTCACAGGTAAAGACCTCAGGAATGTTTTTCTTTAAGAGTTTCTATGTACATTTTTGCAGCAGCCACACTTGGCAACCTTGTAAATGATTGATTGAGCCTCTTTTCTATTCTGCTTGACAATAAAACAGTATTCAAATGGATAGTTCAGTGTTTGATTGTGTTTTTGATACAGGATGGTTATGGAGTTATATTCCTATCTTTATTCAAGAGCGCATTCTTTCAATTTGAGAGCATTTCTCACTGATATTACGTTCAGATTTTGTAATAATTTCCCTCAAAACCTTGCTCTCACACTCAAATGGTCATCCTCGCTCTTGGATTTTCTCTGCTTGTGCTCAAACTTTGTGCTCGGACTCAGATATGTTGTTCTGTGGACAGATTTCCTGCTCTCAGCTTTGAACCTTCTCCTCGCACTCAGCCTGATTCTGCGCGCTTGCAAATCTGCTGCTCTCGGATCTCTCCTGCGCGCTTGGATTTTTCTGTGTTACAACACTATCAAAATTCCACAACCAATAGAATGCCAGGTGTAGTGTTGACCAATGAAATGATCCCTGCCCCGTTGAGGGTGCGTTCGTTTTATGTGAGAACATCCGTTGCGGCCAGCTCCTCTGTAACCATGGGTCTGTAACCCAAGTTTATTTAACCCCGCCGTCCATCGCTTTATTATTAGTATATGTCAATAATGTGCACAGACTGGTCGACGGTCTTTCACCTGCACCCATCAGGAAACGGGAGAAAGCTTTGAAGTGGGACATATCAAGTTACGTAGCTACACAACTATGAGGGTGAGTAACATAAATTAAGCACATAGCATATGGCGCTAGCCATAGCTAGCCTAGCTTGATGTCCGTAAACAAATAGCTTTTCTTTATATCGGTAGTTTAGCTAGCTAGATAGATTGAACGACATACTGTATGACGGACAGTATGTGTGTATTTACAACTGGTATTTAATGACCCCACTTTGTAATTTGTTCTCGTTTGGTTAACCACGTTCCTGGGGATTTGGCTAATTTCAGACATGCTAACATACAGCCTAGCTTGATGTCCGTAAACAAATAGATTTTCTTCATAGTTTAGCTAGATTGAACAACATATGACCGACAGTATGTGTATTTTTCCTCGTTTGGTTAACCTCTCCTTCCTGGAGATTTTGCTAATTTAATGTTAGAGCCAAGAGTAAAACCTAAACTGTAATATAACTGAAAGAACACCAGAAACTGGATTGTTTGTGTTCGTTTTTGCATCTCTGTTGTGTGTTGTTCATCAGAATTTAGTTTTCATTTCTTTATATAACATTAGTTTGAAAATGATGGATTCATATCAGTCTGTATAAAACGTTGTAATGTTAAGTACAATGTTATCACTATAATAAAAACAGATCTAGAATAATTTGCTCCTTAAATAGCAGTTTTTTTTTAATGAATACAAAGCAAACTGAACAGAAAAAACAAGCATTTTCTTCTTCTTTTCTTTTCTTCCAGTTGAGAATGAAGGGCTCGACCAATGCTGCATCATAGCAGCAGAGTCTTATCACCAGCCCATGAAAGCTAGAAGTCACCCTGCTGCTCCAGATCTACCTACTGTATGACTGGCTACAGACTACAATCATCTGCAACATCAACAGCTGCAATTAAAGTCTCTTGGGGTCATATGGGACTCGGTTGTTCTCCATACTGCATCGTACACTATTATTTTTCTGTTTTGTTATATTAGTAGTCTACAGTCAACACTAAGTATCATTACTTAATCACAGTATATATTATTCTGGTGTACACTGTTGATGTGACTCACTGCTATTGATTATTCGTCACTTTAGCTTGCTACTACCTCATAACTTTGCCTTAATTGCTCTTGTTTAGTTAATTTATGTTCTACTAGTTATATATACCTCCTATTTAATTCAATTATTCTATAACTTGTGTTGCAATACCTGAATTATCCCTCTTGTGAACACTAGGCTTATCTTATCTTTATTTTAGTTCATATCATAACCCTGCTCACAAACTCACCTGTACCTTGGTCATCAGTTTGCCAATATCAATGTTCCTGCTACAGTAAATCCTACAGGCAAAGTGTACTGCTTCACAGGAGTATGAACCATACGCTTTTTAGGTTTTGTGTCAAATATTGTGCAGTTGGTTATGAATTACTTATTGTTTTGACAAGGTAAATTAAAGCTGTTGAACAACCTCATGAGTGTCCACTCTGGTAAATTAAATTATACTGTTTTTAGATTTAGATTACAGAAAATGAAAAACCTATTTGCCTTGATAAGGGTTTTAATTTGTTGCAAGTATGAACATGGCTTTAATAATCTTATTGCTCTGAAAAACCACAATGATTTAAGAAATATCAGTGATACTTAACATTTATTAATTGATTGTTTATGTGGGCAGACATTACAGGCACCTATTCATGTAAGCAGAGAACAAAATAGTTTGTTCTCTCTTTTATCACTTGGATTATGCAGGTGATGGTGCAGAAACGGGTGAAGTCCTTGTAGATCTCTGGCACTTTGAGGACAGACCGATCCAGCAACTCTCCACTGTTGTCTTTGTATAGTGTGCTCCTATTTAAAACAAATTCATAGACATCAACACATAAGGTATTAGGTGTACATAGCTTTCTTTAACATCATTACTATCTTACCTTACCTTCTCTTCTCTGCTTTGGATGTGTGGACATCACAGTAATTGTCTCTCCTGGGCTTTGTTGTGCACCCTGTGAATTTAAGCAAGAAAGAAATAAGTGTATGTAACATGATTTTACGATAAAATTATTATCAGACTTGCCAACGTACTTGGTTTGTGCCACTAATGCCTGCCCTCTGCACACAGGTGAGTACAGGAGGAACCAATGGGATTTTGCGTTTGGAGTAATGTACTGACTGGAACAACACAGTAGTGGGGTTGTACAACACTGGTCCATGCACACGGTGCAGCTCAACAGGGGTACTTCAGCCCCACCTGGAAGAAGGGAAACTGAAACAAAATACTTGTTTTTTTTCTGTTCAATTTGCTTTGTATTGATTTCATAAGGGTAAAAATAAATAACCTGCTATTTTAAATAGTGTTTTATTATAGGAGTGGAATTGTACTTAGAACTTTTATATATATATATATATATATATATATATATATATATATATATATATATATATATATATATATATATATATATATATATGAATATATATGAATATATATATATGAATATATATATATATATGAATGTTATTGTTAAAATAATGTTATTGTTAAAATAATGTTATAAGAATTTAGAACATCTGAAAAACATGCAACAGTGATGTAAAAACTGATACAAACAATCCAGTTTCTTTGGTTTTTCCGTTATATTACAGTTTAGGTTTTACAATTGCCTCTAACATGTCTGAAATTAGCCAAATCCCCAGGAACATGGTTAACCAAACGAGGACAAATTACAAAGTGGGGTCATTAAATACCAGTTGTAAATACACACATACTGTCCGTCATATGTCATTCAATCTAGCTAGCTAAACTACTGATTTAAAGAAAAGCTATTTGTTTACAGACATCAAGCTAGGCTAGCGCCATATGCTATGTGCTTAATTTATGTTACTCACCCTCATAGTTGTGTAGCTACGTAACTTGATATGTCCCACTTCAAAGCTTTCTCCCGTTTCCTGATGGGTGCAGGTGAAAGACCGTCGACCATTCTGTGCACATTATTGACATATACTAATAATAAAGCGATGGACGGGGGGTTAAATAAACTTGGGTTAGAGACCCATGGTTACAGAGGAGCTGGCAACGGATGTTCTCACATAAAATCTAACGCACCCTCAACGGGCAGGAATCATTTCATTGGTCAACACTACACCTGGCATTCTATTGGTTGTGGAATTTTGATAGTGTTGTAACACAGAAAAATCCAAGCGCGCAGGAGAGATCCGAGAGCAGCAGATTTGCAAGCGCGCAGAATCAGGCTGAGTGCGAGGAGAAGGTTCAAAGCTGAGAGCAGGAAATCTGTCCACAGAACAACATATCTGAGTCCGAGCACAAAGTTTGAGCACAAGCAGAGAAAATCCAAGCGCAAGCATGACCATTTGAGTGTGAGAGCAAGGTTTTGAGGGAAATTATTACAAAATCTGAACGTAATATCAGTGAGAAATGCTCTCAAATTGAAAGATTGCGCTCTTGAATAAAGATAGGAATATAACTCCATAGATGGTATGAGTTACTTACCAGTAGCAATATTAATTCAGACTTATTAAGCTATGTTGTAGTTGCTAGATGTGCGTGTGATGTTGGCAAGGGGTCAGATAAAAGAGCTGCAGCACAAGGTCATAAAACGAAAGTTACGTATGTAACTACGGTTCTATAAATCCTGTATGACCGCCAGAGTTCTTGGTCACTCGGAATCTTGCGAACCCGCAAGAAGATTCTGTAGGAATGAGCTCGGGTTGACACCGGAACTTAATACCTTGGCTAGGGTCACTCCGAGGTCACAGGTGACTTTGTTGATATAAATGTTCGACCTGCGCAAGCGCGATACAGAATATATTCAGTGCTAAACACTGCCTCTGGCGGTCAGTAAGGATGAAATAGAACTCAAACAAATCAAGCCACAACACAACGTGCAATAAGACATGCTTAAAGTATCCACAATATATTACACCAAGTTTACTTCTCCTGTCATGCTTTTTGATAACACAAAGCTATGTTTTTGAAGATCAGGGAATTACTTTGCACAGAGACCCGTTGTTGCAGCCGAGCAATCTGCTCATGTGTCACTGAGAGACCAAAATGTGTCCCATAACACTGAACCTGACTACAACTGACTCACAGGTTGCTGCTTAATGGTAACTTGTAGTTTAAGATAGGTAAGATAAGATATACCTTTATTGATCCCCTGAGGTGAAATTCAGGTGTTGCCGCAGCACAAGACGTGAAATGAGTACAGATAGTACAAAAAAAAAAAAGAATAAATAAAATAAGTGGTATATACAACTAGTAAAAGTAAATAAACTTTGCAAGAGCAATTAAAGACAAGTTACGATCTATGTTATATTTGAGATATATGCCTTCCTCAAAAAGAAGAATGTATGGACATGCAAGAAGTGTATGGACATGCAAGAAGTCTTTCTTACAAAGAAATATTTATGGCCATAAGCCTACATAGAACAAGTCATAGCATTCCACCAGCACAAATGTCCTATAATTATTCAACCTTTATTTATACTCGAGAGATTATTGAGGGGTGACCCTTATTTACAGTGGCATTGAGTTAATTACAAAGACAACGGAAGCATAGAAAAAACAACAAGAAGCATTACCATCATAAAAATAATAGAAAGCTACTAAAACTTTCTGATTGGGATAGATGAATTAGGGAAAAGTAGAAAGTAAAAGAAAATACAGTTATGTAAAGCAAGTACTAGCTAATAAGCCATCCGTTGTATACATTAATTGGCAACAGCTTTTCGTCACAGCATAGCTTTCCTAATTTTGTTCAGATTAACATTTTCGGTAAACTCAGAACATCTTTCCCTGCTAAATGGGACAGTTCAGTCATAATGCAGAACAGAACTACAGGCAGGGCTCATACAAGCTCATAATGTTCTCATAATGAAGTAAACGTCCCAGAATCACTGGAGATTTTGAGAAGCTCCCCTTCAGCACGCGTTTGCTTTATGTCATCCTTTATTAGATTGTTAGCCAGTCAGGATAATGTAAGACATTAACCACGCACTCTGACGCACACAGACACTCAAGACAGCCAGCCTGAGAGAGACAGACAGAACTGAGAGGGTGAAAGTGTTTGTAAATTACATTTGAATAAACCCAAAACTGGCCTGAGCCTGAAGATGGACGACAGCTGATGTAGTAGTGGTAGTGGCACTAGCGCTATAGTGGTTGCTGTTGTGCCTGACAATACGTAAAGGTGCTCTGTGGAGTTGTTTTAAACAAACAAAAGTTATTTTTACATTCACAGTTTCTCACCAAAGCACAATGTAGCCTTGAGGTCAACACGTTGAATGCTTTTCTTTACCCTTAAGCTAAAAAGTAATCACTTTAAAATGTGTTTACATTTCAGATATTTGACACGTTTCTCAATTTTGAATGTGTGAACCCTGGTTATCCATTTGATCACGGATTGAATGTTATTTAAAACTTGGGCCAAAGAGGTCCTGTAAGCTTTCCTTTCAGAGAGCCAGTTTGCGTGCACAACATTGTTTGACCCTTCATCTCACCCATTTTCACCTCTGTCACAGGTTTATTGCCAGTACCTGTGCCCGGAGTCTTCACATCCAGCCAGGTGTTGGACGAAGAGCTCAGCCCAACGCAGTGCTGGAGAAGGTGTTTACATCCATCACCAAGGTTGGGTTTCCTTCTTGATTTTGTTTGTTGGACTTAAATTCCACTAAAGTAACCTTAACTTGGGCACAGACACGCATGATTAAACTATTATGCAAGAGCATATTGCTGTTCTGATTGTAACATTTGCAGAAATAGCTCACTTCTGTTGTTGCAGTTTTCACTTAAACCCTTCAAGCACACGTTCTGCTGATAACTTTTGTATTTGCTGACTTCACATGCTCTAGTATCGCTTTGCCAGACCTTCCTCCACAGCACTGCAGAGGAGGGTCTGGTGAGTCCACACAACATTCCGGGATGGGAGAAAAACGTGCTCTGGTTTATTGGCAATTCTTTAAACCAATCACAATCATCATGGGTGGCGCTAAGCGCCGAGCGGAGCCACAGTGCCTCTGCAAAATAGGCTTGGGAAGGAACTTGTTTTGATGGAACATGTACATGTATACGTTAAAAAAAACTCAGATTGGACATATAGTCTAGCTAGCTGTCTGGAATTACCCTGCAAAGATCTGAGGAGCAGTTAACCATAGTCCTCATAAATCAACCGGAGTTTAAAATTCCAACATAAAGAAAGCGGAAGGTAATGGACATCCGGCCGACATCCGTGATCCAGCGGAATTTCCGGCAGCACCGTAGCAATCCCGGAAATGGTGGAACGTCGTTGATATAGACTACACATGCTCCCGTTGAGTGTTATTTTGAGAGTCTCAAGTCTTGGACTGGATACTGTATAATAACCAATATTTACTTTAATCCTTGTTTGGCACTTTAATTCTTTTCTCTCCACACAGAATCCAGACTCTCGCCATCTGGATGGCCTATCCAAGCAGCTGGACTGGGAGGTGCGAAAGGTCCAGCGTTGGTTCAGACACCGCAGGAACCAAGATAAACCCAGTACACACACTAAGTTCTGTGAGAGCATGTAGGTTAATCCCTATTTCTTTTATTTATTCACAATACCACTTGAAACATTACAATAATACAGCTGGGGGGGTTACAAGATTAATTATTGTGTTCCCCTTTAACCTCTCTGCATGCTTGAGCACACAGTGGTTGTGTTTTTTGCACAGGTGTGTGTATTTATGTGTGTATATTCCTGCATTGCTATCTAAGAGTGAGAACATTTTGGCTGGTTCTGGCTTCTTCGAGGCCTGTTGGAAGTTGTGTGTTGGAAGTGTTGTTAGGATTTGGATTAATATTTAAAATAAGAATCATGTTATGTTAGAGTAAGGATTGTGGGGAGACATGTATTGCTAATGGTTAGGGAAGGGGTAAGTAGATGCATACCATGTGTTTTATTCTTAATGTGCTGTTTCTTTTTATACCAGCCCTATTTTTGGGATCATAATTCCTTCTTGTTTACTTGTAGGTGGAGGTTTACATTTTATTTGTGCATTTTTACCTATGGGTTCCGGTTTCTGTGGCAGGTGAGCACACCATCAGATCAAGCTTGGAAGCACTTATAAATGGGGGGAAGAGAAATTAGCTGTTGGAATTGTTTGTTCTTTCATTGAAAATATTTGATTGGCTGGGTATATTTCCAAAGATAATAGCCTCATGGATTGTGCGCTGAACTAATATGCGTTTGTTTTTAGTATCCTTGGATGTGGGATACACGGCATTGCTGGTACGGTTATCCCTATCAGGTATGATGCAGTTCTAATCTTTGTCTATATAATCTATTAATGCAATCCAATACAACAAGTACAGCCTCGGAAATTAGTTAAACCAACAAAGTCAAGAACTAAACTTTTATTGCAGGGCTATTGTATTGGACTGCATGACTTTGTACGTAATAAACTGCTGCACAGTTATGCAGTCCACAGCTGTTGACTTTTTTCCTCTGCCACTTTACACTTAAGGAAACGGCACAGAGCGTGAAAGCAGAAGCATTGTCAGTATCCGTTTTACTTCACTGTCTTTTTTTTTTCCTGTTCCTTGTTTCATAAAAAGCAGTCTGACAAGTTAACATACTGTCTTGATTATCATGTAGATTGAGCCCCATTTAAGACACAGTTGTTAGACAATGACACAATTCACTGGGCAGCAGGACTTCTCATGCTTTATTATCATGATGATTTATTGGGATAGGAGGTGTTTTGTGATGAGCATAGTGGTGGTCACACACTTTATTCTTTCACTCTTAATACTGTGTGATATCCAGTATAGTTTGTGTTCAAAGAAACATTTTAAAAATGAATACAATTCTTATTTGAACTAACTCACCTCTCTGTCTCTTCAGGTCATGACTCCAGGTCTTTACCGCTACTATGTGACAGAACTGGCCTTCTACTGGTCACTCATGTTCTCCCAATTCACTGACATTAAAAGGAAGGTGAGAGGAACAACACTTCTGATACACACTCGCTGTGAAACATTTCTTAACCTGTTAACCCCGGCGAGCCGGTGGGGGTTAACAGACGTGTTCTGATGTGTTACATAATAGTATTTAACCACAAAAGTTCAAAACTTTTGTCAATATGGACATGCTGTATATTGTTTGATTGGTAAAATTCTCTGCAATTGAATCATTCAGTTCATTTTACTGAAATCATAAGCACCAAAGCATTATTCATGATCTTAGTGCTCATGCTATTTGAAAAAAAAAAAAAAAAAAAAAAAAAATGATGAAGCTTCCCTACTTGTACGCTGTCCTAAACGCTCAATCCTCGTCCATTCCTGGCTTATTTATATTCCTCTACTCCGTAAATGTCCAGAGATCAAAAGGATAACAAGGTTTTTTCACAAGAATTAATCCAGGTTATGAATATTGTCCTGTAGAACCCATGCTAATTGTCCGCTAACTGTCTGCTAACTTCATTAGCCGATCTCGTTCCGTCTGAAATAATATATTTCTCCTTGCCCTGCACCGTGTTGCTGGGTATGTTTGTTTTCTTCAGGTTGCTGACTACAAATTGAAATTATCCCCACCTTTTTCTGTTAAGTTTTCACCCCGGGACAGCCCCGGATGCCCAACAAGCGCTCCCACTGTGGAGCGTCAATACGCTGCGTCATCTCTCTGAGCAGCCATCTTAGAAAAAGCTGTCATTCGCTATCAACATGTCAATCATGGCAGTTGTAGCCAATCACATTCCCTTTCCAACGGTATATAGCATGATAGGAATATCCAATGGGAACCAGTCCAAATGAATGGGTAACAGACCTAAGCCCCGCCTCCAAGAGCCAGCACGCGCATACATGTGATTTATGAGAAAAAAATATGATCAACAGTGTTTGAATGAATGTAAAAAGGTTTTTTAAGTCATTTTAAGTATTTCGTATGTTTTTTCTAATAGCATAGAAGTGAGTAAAAGCATTTAGCAACATTTGGTCACTTGGAGAAGTTTTTGAGAGGTTTTGGTTCACCGGTGACACTTGTTATACCAAATACTGAAAACTTCCTAGCTCCCATTAGGTTAGGACTAGAGTTCTGAAACTTTATAGAGGTCTTCTTGACAAGGTCTAGAATGTATGTGTTGTGTTCTGCATAGTTTGGCACAAAGTATTCTTTTGTTATTTATTTTCAAAAATTACGTTTTTTTAGACCGGACCAAAATAACTATTTTGAACCATGTTTGAACTGCTGTAGTGTATGTTGTGTTTTAATCACATGCTAATCAAGCACATGTCCCTAGAGTAGAAGAATTTAGGTTTCAAATGAAGCCTCATACATGCATTTTGGCCTTGCAGTTCTTCTGTTATAAGCTTTTCCCTTTGGGAACGAGAAATAGGCGAAAATCAGGCAAAAGAGGTGGATGTTAACAGGTTAATGTATCTATTTGGTTCTCATTTGGCAGTGGCAGAGAATGTGTGTGTGTCCATGTGTGATACAAAGTTTTTTTGAAATGTATGCACATTACACAGTACATCAAGATCAAACTTGATTGTAAGTTTGCTTTGTTATAAGCCCTTAACAGTTGTGTTAATTTTGGATGGTCACATGTTTTTGTTTTTTGGGCAGGGGGAACGGCGCGGATCCGTCTGTGAATGCTCCAGCTGTGAATGCTTTTTTTCTGTCAATGCTCCGTCTGTGAATGCTTTGTAATTTCAGCACGAGGGTACCCACTGTCATGTGATTGCAGGATGGAGGAGGCCTAACTTAAGAATTACAGAAATTATTCTGAATACCAGTGTATTAGAGCTGAAGTTAGTTACAGACATCCTTAATATTTTAGATCTGGAATGTAAAGCTGGAAAAGTAGGCCAGTGCGTCTTGTTTTATTTTGACGGGTGTAGGAGTGGAGCTGAATGCGAAGAGGCATCTTGCCTGATTTCACATTCTGTATAATATATATATTTTCTTCATAATGTGACGTTTTGATGAGGAATGGAACGCCTGTTAAGCTGATTGTTTCAGTAAATGTGTGTTCATCAAGCTAAAAGAAACTCCTAAAGGCATTTGTCACTGTTCTCACCTTTCTCAACCCTAACTCTGCTCAGGGGCATGATTACTTTACAGTTTGCACCAAACCACAAAGGTAGTGAGTAAACATGCACGTTAAAAAGTATTTCAAGACGAACAAAAGAGCTGGTTTTCATTCAAACAATAGTGACTTAAACAAATTTAAACCGGTCAACAGAAGAACATTGTCAGGTTTTAAGACCTTTTTAGAGAGACGCTATAAACATGAATGTTGCACATCACTGAATTTACAAACTCCAAAGTCTTTTGTAGTTTGAACTTCAGTATTTCATTTAATATCCCACAGTCAGAAGATGTCAGTCTGGACAGTCTGGAAATTTACACATTACGTTTATGGCATTTTACACAGCTCTTCAGGGGCTGTGCTGTTGTAGACCATTAAAACTGCTGAATGTATGTTGCATTAGGAGATTTTTTTTAATGTTTTTATTTAAGACCAAATACGTTTTCTACCAAAGACCTTCCTTCTGTCTATCCATCAATCCTGCTATCTGCTGCTGCCAGATTTGATGTCTTGACTGTCAGATGCAGGTCTCCTATCTTTGCTAACATCTCTGCATGTGTGTTTGTCTTCAGTTGTTCTGCACTATTAATATCTCACCTATATCTTCTCCCCCTGTGCAAGTCTAAACATTTAGAGAGGAGAACTTCCAGTTTAAAGAGCATCGGCACATATCCACTCAAAGTGTTGTCTCTAAAGCGTGCATGTGTTATGTATTATGCCATGTTCACTGTTGCATGGCCTTTTGGTGCATTGTCTTACTATCTTGTGACAGTTGACATGCATACATAGTTTGGGCATTAGTAATAGTGTGATGTGTGGGGCTGAGAGATGGCCTAAATCAACATTTCTTTTCCTCATTCTTTTGCTGTAGTGATGCTAACAGCAAATGTGGTTTCGATTTTAAAAGTTAATAACATTTGTGTTGTCATCTTTAGCTCATGCAGAATGCTGTAGCCAGACACTTAAAAAACAAACAACCGACTATATCTGATGACTTTTGTGCATCAACTTGATTTTAGTATCGATTTTATGTATTACATATAAACCACTCAATTGTCTGCTGTCAGCAAAGCTTTTATGTCCACCACATGTCTATCTCAGTTCTTTTTGTTGCTGTTTCAGTGATCTGCTATTTTGCGAACAGAATGTTGTAGGTTATTAATTTTGACTTACAAGGCAACTTTATTTACCAAGGCCTGTGTTATCATGGTTATTTGATTTTGAGCAGTGCCGAATGCTTTGTGTCGACCTTTTTGAAGATGTTTTTGGTATGTTGCCTTTATTGATAGTGACAGTGCAGACAGGAAACAAGGGGGAGAGAAAGAGGGGTTTGACACACAACAAGAGTCTTCATCCGAAATCAAACCGAAACATTGGGGTTACTTGTATGAGTCTGTACCACTAGTTCACTAGTTGTAAAAAAAAAAAAACAACACTCCACAACAACACAAGACAATTTTACAAGTAAACATGTATGCTAACCATTCCTGTCTCACCATTTTTCATTACAGGACTTCAAGATCATGTTCATACATCACCTGGCGACAGTTGGCCTGATCAGCTTTTCTTACGTCAACAACATGACGCGAGTAGGGAGCCTCGTAATGTGTGTACACGATGCCTCTGACTTCCTGCTAGAGGTCAGTCAGACACAGTGGGGACTCACAAAACTGTGTTGATTGAATAGATAGATTGTATTGAAATAACCACGCTATTGTAATGCAATACACTGGAGATGCACTGCAATGTTTTAAAGCAACTAACTACAAATCAAATATACTGTACCTCACTTTGCTTCTGGCCATTTTACAGTTACACTCAAACTGTAACTGATCCTCTCCACCCGGTCCTGATACTTAGTATATTATTTAAAGCTTTTCTGACAGCGTAGAAAGGGAAGGTATGTCTAATGACATGGCCACTTAGTGTATGATGTGATTTGAAATTGGAACACTGTTTTGCTATTTTTACAGATCTTATATTGAACAGACGCTATTGCTAATATGCTGATATACTACTACTAAACAAATAAACACAAGATATAGAAACATAACGGCTATCGATACAGTAAAAATTCACATTTACATACAGTTGTTTCCTCTTAGGATATTGTTCAGTAGGCTTTGGCTTCCCGTCAGTTGGTTTCTTTTACAATGGAGATGAATTGTGATTGTTTAGTGTTTCCAGTCACGTCCTCTTGGCTTAGATCCAAGTGATTTAGATTCTAAATTGTAAACTAGATTAGTGTATGAGCCAAGGAATGAAACAGGGTGGTAAACAAGTATGCTCTACATTAAACTTAACATTAACTGTTACTTGTGTTATTTTGTTTTCTTACAGGCAGCCAAGCTGGCCAACTATGCCAAGTACCAGCGCTTGTGTGACTCCCTCTTCATTATGTTTAGTGTGGCATTCTTCATCACACGACTAGTTATATATCCAGTATGGTGAGTTCTCAGTGACACTTGCAACCTCAGAGTAAATATTATAACTACTCTGACATAACATTTATTAATTTATTAATGCACAAGAGCTCATTGCAATATCTGTATTTTTGCAGGAAATAATAATCTAGCTTTAGCTTGGAAGTTGGCTGAGCTCAGGTTGGCAAATATGAGCATTAGGGATCGACCGATACTGGTTTTTCAAGGCCGATAGCGATTATTAGTAGTTAATGAAACCGATAACCAATATTTGGAACCAATATTCTTTTACAGTGAAAATGAAAATCTTTTAAGTCAAAATTAAGATTTTGCAACGTTACAAACTCCAACACAAAACTTTGTTTAAATGCTTTAAGCAACAATTTAATAAATTAGAAACTTTCAACATAATACACAGTAAAAGATAGTCAGATAGAGTTGTGGGCGGGACATTGAGTCAGACTCAGTGGTGAGTGAAACTGAAGTAGAAGGACAGACACAGAGATGTAGCGGAGCCAAAATAGCGCACTTTTTAATTAAATAACAGTTATAGGTCAAATAAAACGCTGATCCAGATAATCTGCAACCTGCCAAAAAAAACTATCCCTAATAAGCATAACACAGTCTTTTGAGCTTTGCTTTTGTGCAAACGCTTGCACAGAAAACGGTATAATCCTACAGTGCTTTAATTTCTTTAATTGCATGATGTTTCAGTACATAATACCCTGTGGCTGTAATTTGTAACACTGACCAGCAGCACACAACCTGTAATCTGAAAATGTGGTGAAACCCCCCCCCCCCCCATGCTCTATTGTGAGAAATAACAATAAAGTGATGCAACTACCACCAGTTAGTTAATCCGATGAGGCAATTTCCAGGACGCCTGACAGCTTCATTGTCATTTTACTTGATGTGAGATGTGTGCTAATGTTTAGGGTTATGGGAGCTGTTTGGATAGCGACTTTTCCTCGACAGAGGCCTGGATGTTGAAGCTTAACCTCCATAGAGACGGACAATAGGGAACCCATTATTGATAGAAGTAACCTGAGCAGCTATATTCAGTGTCTTGGTGTGGGTGAGTGATAAAGCTAGTGTTGCCGGTGCAGCTGAAATCCATACCTCTGCTGGGGGGGACGTGGGTCTGTTGACAATCTCCGGTCATGCACCTGGATTTAAAGGAAGACATGACCTCACCAATTACTCACTTAACATTACAGTCGAGCTATGTTACTCACCTGCTTGGTTGCCATTGGAATCCAAATAGGAATTATATTCAATGGGCCTCATTAGAAGAGTGCTGGTTAATAATATGGTTAAAGATTAAATCTATTTGTCTCCTTGTTTTCCAGGGTCCTGAACTCCACTATGTTTGAGAGCTGGGCCATAGTCGGGCCATACCCGTCCTGGTGGCTCTTCAACTTCTTGCTGCTGGTCCTTCAAGTGTTGCATATCATCTGGTTCTACCTCATAGCCCGTATTGCTGTCAAAGCCATGCTGCGGGGCAAGGTGGGTCCCCACCACACAGTACACATTACTGAGAATTACTGTAATGTAGGACTTAACAGACTGATGTCATGAAGTGGTGTATGTATGACACGCCATTTGCCATTTTTGGCGTGTTATCAAGATGCATACTCGCTTTTTATCATGTGTATCAATGCCGTTTGGCCTCCATTGACTTACATTACCTTGTGATTGCGTGTGAATTTACGCCGTAGCGAGTAGTATGAAAGGGCGCTTTCTTCTTTTACTAAACCCAAAATGCGTACATACAACACGCCACTTGGCTTTAGAAAGTGGCGATGTCATGTTGGAACTTAAACAATAAATTGATTGACAGAAAATGTATACTATTTTGATAGTGTTTAAAGAACAAAAAGACAATAATTCACCTGTTCCAGCCTCTCAAATGTAAGGATTTGCTGTTTTTGGTTGTCTTATGTGACAGTAAATTAAACAGTGTTGGGCAAGTTACTTCCAAAATGTAATACATTATAGATTACTAGTTACTGTCATTTGAGAGTAATTAGTTATATTACAATATTACTGTCTCTGAATTGTAATACGTTACACTACTTTTGCGTTACTTCTGAGTTACTTTCACCAAAATAACAGCGGAAGTTGGACTTGGCAGCTAGCTTGTGAATTTCACCGGATCAATAAGTCTCATCTTTATCCACTTTATTAATACATCATAGATTATTCATAATCTTTTGTATAATTAATATGAATATGCAAAGTAACTAAAACTATAAAAAAAGATAAGTAAAACGTACAATAGGCAAGTAGGAAAAAATGGAAATACTCAATTAAAAGTACCTTACAGTTGTATTGAAGTACAGCATTGTTGTAAAATGTTTGTTTAAAGCACTTGAATAAGAAATTCATGTTGTTTAGTTTAAAACAGTCTAAAGGAAATGGTCAATAGTGTGATTAAAACTCACTATTTACATTATTTACAGTACTTGATTTACAGCTGATATGTGAAAAGGTACACAACCTTATTTGTTTAACAGTAATATAGTTTTACTGCGAACCGTCACAGGAAGTGCTTTTATTTTGAAGTAGCCTACACAGAAGTTGTCTGTTGTGTACTCTTGCTAGCTTGTGTTGAGATGAAGATGAGATGCTAGATGCAAAACGTGTCCGTCAAGCAAGTTGCTCACTTTCTTGTTTGTAAAACTGCAACATATTGAACAGTAAATGGTCACAGTAAAAGACAAGCGTTTTTGGTGGTCATTCGAAGGCATTCCACTACAGGCATAGTTACTTTCCACCGCTGATAAAATGCAGTGATATTTACATGTAGCAAACCTAAACATTAATTCCCGACATGTTTCTATCTGTCAGCAGCTCGGACACACAGCTGTCCGCGCTGACGTACCGTCACCTGTTGGGACACAGATGTTGTCCGTACCGTCTCTGGTTGGCTCTGACCACAGGAATAGTGACCGGACAGCTCGCTCCAACGCAGCGTAATAACTCCTGAAAATAATGTCCATGTCGCCAATATAGGCTATCTGTCTCTGCAGTCATCTCCACCATCGAATACAGCAACAGGAAATTACACTTGCGGACTTGTTTTTTTTTTTTCCTGTGAAGAAATGTTTCGCGGTGTTGGGGAATTCTTAAAATAACAAAACACCACTAAATGTTGCTTTAAAATGCGTTGTAACTCGCGTTACTGAGATTGTAACGAGTATAATATTACCGAAATTTAATTAGTAATGCGTTATATTACTGCGTTACAGCAAAAAGGAATACATTACTGTAATTGCGTTACTTTTGTAACGCGTTACTCCCAACACTGAAATTAAATATATTTGGATTTTAGATTTCTGGTCAAATATAACACAAGATTTAAAGATATCTCCCTGGGCTCTCAGAAACTGTATTGGTTACTTAACAATATTTCCTAACATTCCTAACAAAATGGTTATTTTCTCAACTGAGTAAATATGCAGCAGATCAGTCAATGAAAAGCATAAGTTGCAGCCTTACTGTAATGACCTGCTGATGGGTTTGACACCCGACACATCTGAGCTATTCCCGCACAAAACGATTGCTGTTTTTCAGCTACTAGAACATACATAATTATCTTCCGACTTGTTTTCTGGTACAAACATCTGATCAGTGGAGTGTAATTTCACGAGGTTTAGTGCAGCTTAAACTCTGTCCAAAGTGGCCTACTTAAAAAAGTATTTCCATCATTCAGAAATCTTTAATTATTATTAGATATTGTGTAAGCAAAGATTAACACATGTCCCAAACCTATTGAACTCAAAACATTAACTTGGAAGAACACCAAATAAATATTAGTCCCAGCCAGACATCTGTTTATGACCAGAATGTTTATTCAAACACATCATAGCTATGGTTGGTGATGAATTTGCTGCCTTTACACTTCTTTCCTAGCTGTCCCTGACTCTCTCTCATTCTCTCTGCAGACGCCGTTTGTTTCCTCTCCCTCTGGAATGAGAGAGGGAGATCCTGTCTTTCTGTCTGTCTTTGTGCAATGAGCCCTTCTCCAATACTCTCTCGCTTCTTCTCCGTTTGCTTTGTCCACTTGTGACCTTTACCGTCTCTGTTTTTGGCTGTAAGTGTCTGACTCCGTCTGCTGTGATTCCTTTCAAAAATCTTTCATTTGCCCTGTCCATTTCTGTACTGATTCAGTGTCTTTGCAGTGGGTTTAAATTGGAAAGCTGTTTCAGTAGATCAGCACTTAAGATTTAACCCCGCTCACAAAGACGGCAGTAAGAGGAGAGTTGTAAATGATGAGTAATGTGGTAATAGTGCCATGAATGTCAGGTATGCCCAACTGTTTTTCATTAGGCAGGAGTGTGATGAAATTGTCCAGCACCAAAACCCTGTGGTATGGGTGAACACCGGTGATTTTCATGAATAAGGAATTTGTGGGGCACGAAGCTGCACAATCAAATACACTAAATCATCATTAAACTAAACCAGTGGTTCCAGCTGTACAGTTCTGACTTACTTGTACTTTACTAGTTGAATGTATTAAATTGAAATGAGCTCTTAGTATAGCCATCATTTACACGCAGCTGTTCTAGCTGTAGCTAGTCTGTGTTACAACTCCATTATGTGAGTTGTCTGCCAGGGAAATCACGACACATATGATTACATTTATGTTAAAAGGTAGACTTTTTCATCATTGACGTGAGGAAAAGTATCCTAGACGTCGTTCTAGCGTTATGCACAACCATGCTATAGTTAGTCAAGCAACTATAAAACTTTGAATTTACACAAATAGGCAGAATTACCTTTTGAGAAGAAAGCAGGCAACTTCGGTGTCCCTTTTAAAATCCTTGCTCCTTATGAGCTCTTTCCATCTTGGAAAAGCCACTCCAAAATTAACCTTGGTCTCGTTGCTTTACCTGTCGCGTTGTCGTTTTAATTCTCTTTTTTAACTTCCTTGGCGACTCAGTTATCTTCTTCCCCTCACTGGCATTCGTCACAGTCAGTGTCACTGAGTTTAAAAGCGTGAAAGGCGGAGGTATGTCCCTCTTTGGCTAATGTATTTTAAAGATGGAGGTGCAACATGGCGACCGTCATTTGAGCGATATACAAGAATACTTTGATTAGTTGGTGGAAGTAATTACACATGAATGAGCACATTTGTGAAAGAACAAAGGGGGTTTTGCTAAGAATCAACTCAAAAAATTACACAATGGAGCTTTAAGTAAAAGATTTTAATACTTTGACTTTGTCATGTGCTTGGGGTTCATTCTTTTTCTATCTATAGATAAGTTTGTTTTTTTAAATACTCAACATTATTACTACTGATGTTTCCTTCAAACACATTACCTACAATTCTGAGAAATATTATTCACTTTTCCGCCCATTTACGGGTACAGTCTAGAGCAGCCGCTCCACACTCAACTTCTATAACAGCTACATGAGTCTCGTGTTTTACCTGTAAGAAAATCACAACATCAGATTCCAAAAAGATGAAGTTGAATTCCACTTAAAATGGTTCAAATAGCTAATTTATAGCAGTGTTCGTTATAATAATTTAGGTTACTTCAAAGCTGGGCGTTTAGTGTTTACATTATTTTGTCTAACCTCTGTAGATTGTGCTCATTTCTCTCAAGTGTTAATAAATAATAATATCCTGTTTCCTCCACCATCTGTCTTCTAGGTATGCAACGATGTCCGCAGTGACATTGAGAGCAGCTCAGGGGAAGAGTCCAACACGCCCATAGAAGGCCCCAAGGCTTCTTTTCATATTCCCAAGGGAGAAAACGGCACTAACGGCCACTGTGCTGCTGCTAAAGCCCGAGGGCTGAACCACAGCAGCGGGTGACGCGAGGCTGGGAGCCCCCTGCAGTTTGTCCCTCACCATGTCTCAGAAACTGTCTTTTGACATTCCCTTGACGTGCAAGACACACACACACACTTTGGAGAGCACTGTACTGACTGTACAACACAACTCAAGAGGTGACATGTAAACACTGAAATAATATGAAAAATCAGTTGTAGGTGAGTTGCATAGCCTTATTTTTCAAATGATGGGAGTGTTCATGGGGAGTTTGGCTGCAGATGTTGATTAATATTAAATGTTCTCTCCCAGTTTTATTGGTCAGATGAACTTGATTATTTTTATCTTGTGGGTTGATTCACACCGGATCACAAAAAGCAGAAAATACTACTCTGGAAGTGAGTTGCATTTCTGATCTGTGAGGTTACAGCAGGTATTATACATATAAATAACTGTATAAAGAGCTACTGTTATAGCTGTGGTTTTATCAGCTCTTAAAAAGAAGGGCACCTGCTGAGTGTGACCAGAAGTACACTCTTGAAAGTAAAAAGAGCAGCAGTTTCTGCCTTCTGCCATCTATTGTCGATTTCTCCTTTTTAAAAACATTGTTTGGCAAATATGTGACTTATTGTTTTACTGTTTTTTTTTTTTTTTTTTTTACTAAGTCTTATGAGACCAAATGTTTATGAAATTGTTTGTCACTGCCTATGGGAGATTCCAGGCATTAGGCCTATACTAAATGTCTGGTATCACGTTCTTATGTGAGGGCCTTGTAAAATAGATATTTACAAATATACTCTGTTGTGAAAGATGTCTTTCTTGTTGCAGTCCTGTTTTAAAAACACTACATTGCTTTGTGTGGTTAAAGGTATTTAATATAATATAAACAATTACAGCCGTTTTTACTCCTGAAACACACTTTTACACGGGCCATTGATGCAAATATGTTCTTGGTTAATTTGCTTGGTGAAGTTTTCATAACATCTTTCTTGTGAGGGCACAAGACCGTCAACAATGAAATCACTTAAATGTCCTGACAGGAATTAACATCTTCATGATTTAGCGACGAACAAAAAAAAAGAGGAGGAATGGGAAATGTCCACATCTGTGCAAAAAAAATTAGTCCACCTCACGTCAGTCTTTGATGACTTCGTGATCCTGGTTTTCTGCAGCCAGTTTCAGCTGTTTTTGTTTCTGCATGTAGCGGTATCCTCGCATCGCACACAAGTAGCCTCCGTAGGCCGTCAGCAGCATCATCGAGGCGGAAAACGTCCGATAGCCGATGTCAGCCAGTCGCTTTCCAGACACCATGATGAGGATCCTGAAGGAACCAGGAACAAAAAGTCAGAGCAGGTTCCGCAGCATCCTACCGTACAGTAGTGGTTACTCAAATACGACAGGGGGTGGGCATTATGACTCCATCAATTTAAAGGTCCGATGGCATGAAAATTTCACTTTGAGGTTTTTTAACATTAATATGCGTTCCCCCAGCCTGCCTATGGTCCCCCAGTGGCTAGAAATGGTGATAGGTGTAAACCGAGCCCTGGGTATCCTGCTCTGCCTTTGAGAAAATGAAAGCTCAGATGGGCCGATCTGGAATCTTGCTCCTTAGGTCATAAGCAGCAAGGTTACCTCCCCTTTCTCTTCTTTTCCCGCCCAGAGAATTTGGCCCACCCATGAGAGAGAGAGACATCATGGCTTTCAAACCAGAAAAGTGGCAGTTGGTCAAGGCCACACCCCCACTCTCCACCTTGCCCCCCCCCTCTCTCCTCCTCAATAGCATTTAAAGCTACAGACACAGAAATGGCACATACTAAGGAAAGCTCATTGTGGGACTGGCTCTAGTGGCTGTAATTTTGCACCTAGGCAGAATTTTGGGAAAGAGACTTCAGATAGAGTATTAGGAGGCACTGAGGCCTATATAAAAGCATCCCAAAAGCAGCATGTCATGGGACCCTTTTTTTTCCACACCATGTATACTGTGGCAGCTGGTTATTTCAAAATGCTGCAAATCACTTTGCAGTATTGTTTTATGGCCAAATGATTTTTGCAACAGTGTGATGGAAGTGTTTTGATGGATAAGGTGTTAAAACGTGGTTAGCCAAAAGGCATTTCATCTGGTTATTTTATCCATTTAACGGTTTCTCAATTTATTATCCAAAAATTGCCATCATATCATGATACATACCAATATTTCTATATAAAATTAGGTATACCCACCCCTAGTACTACATTGTATTTTATACTACTTGATACTTCTATTGCACTACATTTTAAAGAGGGATACTGTGGTGGTGTAGTTATTGTTTAATTGTCACACCTCCTGAGAACCAAGGAAAAATTTGTTTTTCCTAATCATATTTTTTTGTGATTCCATACCTGTTTAAGGTTAAAAAAACATCTTACAATTAAAATATTTTTATTTTTATTTATTTAAAGAATGTCAACTGTAGTGGACACCAGGATCATTTGAGTACGAAAACAGACAGACAAATTTGGTAGATGTGGAGTCATTATTTACATGAAGATAGTCCTGATGTCCACTATAATTGACATTCATAAAATGGCAAATTTTTCAAAAGATACATAATGTAGTTTCTATCAGAACTCAAGATATGATTCCTAACACCTTAATGAACAAGAAAATATATGATTATCATAGTAACGAAACCATAGACAAACAATATTTGACTCATCTCTTATCTTTCCATAAAATGTGCTTGTTCCTATGCTGTCCATTTTGGATTGAAAGATAGAGGCGGTTCCCGGCCTCCCAGCCAATCAAATAACACATCACTGAAAAGCCCAGGATGTCCTCTGTACAGTACAGCAGGAATTAAGAAACTTGCACAAAAAATTCCAAGGAGAAGAATGAAACTCAAATGTCCACTACAGTGGAGATAAGTCAATGGGCTGGGTCTCAGGAAGTTAATATGAACATACAGAACACATAGTAGGCTTATAAAACGATGTATTGTTAGAAATAAAAAAACAACCAACAATATATAAAGTAATTAAAGTCAGCTGGTCTATAACTATAATTCAATAATATAATTTGTGTATCAACTCTGAGGCACTCTGGAAGAAATCTGAATACTTCTTCCACCACTGCAGTACTTGCATACATGTAAGTAAATCAACATTGTAGCTGCAAAGTACAACAAATATAATGCCTCAACGTTCAGAGAACAAGTACTAATTGGCATGGATGTATGTATATAAATAAAATCGGCTTCACTTTTGTACAGAAGGTGGAGACCAATGATATATACAGCGCTATGCTTTATGCTTTATCCCAGCTCTGTAGATCCGGTAAACCAGACTAGAGATGCAAACTCTCAGGACCAAATGAAACAGAGCTAATAGTTTGAGTTTGTGATAAATTACACCGACAATCCAGTTTCAGCCGTGGGCCTGTAAAAAACCTAAACTGGCATTTTTTTAGCCTCAAGGGTTTTTTTCCATTTGCGTTACATTATTGCTTATTTGTTGTCTCTACAAGATAACACATTACCCCTTTAACACTACAAGCTAGCGAACAGTTGGTCAGCGTTGTGCACACAATTTAGTATTATTACTATTTTATCGACTTCTCATGTCTCATCTCAGAGCAAATACTTAAATATTTGTTTACCTTTTATTTTATAAGGCGACAACAAGCGCAGGTTATCTCAGTTGTCCTCAATGTCAGCACGCCGACATGTGAAGTTAGCACGCAAGCTAACTAACCTTCGTACGCTTCATAGACAGTATGGTACGCTTTCGTAAGGTAACGTTACGGAAAACCGGAGGGGACTTTTCTCTTCTTCTGACAAAACTGAGAGCAAAACTGCAGAGCGCCACCTACTGACCCGGTGTCTAGATATAAATAGACATTATATAACCATGGATGTAAGAGAACGGATAGTTCTTTATTACAGCCCACAGTTAAAATAAATCAACAGACACCACCAGCTAGCTAGACTTGTAGTAAATGTTTCCACTTACTATTTTGTGGTAGACTGAAAATACATGACTGAAAGAATGAAACTTTTGCAAGGAAAATATAGAAATATCTCCATATACCAGTGATTCTTGAAACTTTGGCAAAAACATGTCCCACTAAGAAAAGTGCCAATTCTGTTGGAAATTAATAACATTTTCATGAATAAAAATAATCTAGGTTATAATCAGGGGGTCCTTTACACACATGTAAGGTTCTTTTATAGTTTTATCTTTATCTTTATTTTTATTAATTTAATGATTAATTGCTGGCCCATTGCCTACAAAATCAGTTGTCCTCGGATAGGAGATAATCATTTCAACTTGATTAAAAAAACATAAAGTAATAATTTAATTGAATAATATCTTTACCACATGAAATAGTACATTGTAATATGTTTTAAAAAATGCAAACAGTGAGATTTTAACAATATTTACTATTATTTTGTGGTTGCTCAAAATGTGTCCCACATATTCGTCACCACCGTCAGATATTTATAAAAAGCAATAAAGTCAGGCAACTAAAAGGTCAACTACATTCCTGAGGACCCCATTTTCAAAACTTCAGCTCTTCTGCATGCTTCAAGATCACTCAAGCTCCCTTAAATTTGCTATTTTCTCTTAAACTTGTTCATATTTTTGGACACTGCTACTGTCGCCACCATAACATGTCAACACCGTCTCTTTTGTATAAAAAATATTAGATTAGATTATGACATAAATGTATACTTTTTAAGAAGAGGTCTGAAGTAGCTAGCAATAGAGGGGAAACAAGATGGCTAATGTGAACAACTCATGCATATCATGTGAAAGAGTAGGTTTTTGTCACCACCGTCAGGTTTTGGTGGATATCCTCACGGCTGTGGTTCAACCTCGAGGCTGCGGCCGAACCACAGCCGTGAGCCCGTATTTATTGTGATCAACAATTATATTCAAGCCTCCCTTAACGACTATTTGGAGGTTTTTGTCACCACCGTCAGACTGGACGTCACAAAAAACCTGACGGTGGTGACGTCTGACGGTGGTGACAAAAACCTACTCTTTCACATGATAGGCATGCTCAGGATTGGATTTGGACCCAATAGTTAAATGAAGTTGTTAAGCAAGAAGCCATCTTGTGTGGTATACATTTTGGAATTGTATGTTGTTATGAGGCCACTGTCACCAGATTAGTGTCACCACCGTCAGTTCTAAAGTCACCACCGTCAGAGGGAGTTTTATTTGTTTTAAATGAATATGCTTACAATATGTTTCTTCAGTGCTGTTGAGTTATTAAAGTAAAAGTCTCTTTTAATACAAATATATGTTTGTTAAATAAAAAACAACTTTTTTTTTTATTTAGGCTTAAAGTAAACGTTGTATGGTGTTAGATCTTTTAAAGGAGTACACGTGAAACAGTATAAAAAAAATCAACAAAAGTGAATATTCAACATTTAACAGCATATCTATGTACTAGAAATGTCAGATAATGATTTAAAAACTAAATACATATTAGACTAAATAAATAAAACATAATATGCTTTTTATTGTGTCTGACGGTGTTGACAAAAACAAAGTAATAACTGGAAAACCGTCTATTTTATGAAAAAAACACAAAATGAGGAGGTTGCACCAGTACATTGCTGAACAGCCAACACTTTGGTCTATAATGATATACCTTCAGATTTTGTAATTTAACTAACTTTTTATTTTCAAAATTAAAACCTGTTTTATCCCAATTCCCAAGAATCAGTGATACACTATTAGGCATCATCAAATGTAGACTACCTACACCGAGGATTTTGTGTTGCTTTGTTTAATCTAAACCACAAACTATTAACAGCGAACACAAAAGGTCCCTATTTGACTGCAGCCCACGTTTCCAACCGGAAGTATTTTCGAGGCGCACACATTACAATGGCAACATGTTCGATAAGTAGCGGGGATATCGATGAAATAAATGATCCAGGAGCCGCTCCTTATGGCAACTTTATAAACTATTACACCTTCAATCCTCCGGAGAACCGTTTGAGCCTGATTCCAGCCACATTACTCCAGGATTTAGGTTACAGAGACGGCCATCAGACCACACTGATCCTGGACGTGGGGTGTAATTCAGGGGTATGTGACTCAGGGACATTAAGCAATAAGCTTTTAAAATGTATCTTTAACCGTTTGGACTGAACTAGTCTCTTAATTTAACTTAAACGTATCCTTTAAGTAGATGGGACTTTTCACGTGTTTCGATAACATTACACACAGAATGTAACTTAACGTTATAGTCTGAGCTTTCAGAATCAAATCTCTAATGTATTTTGCATACAAATACAGTGGTGGTTACTAACGCTTCATATAATCAAGTACTGTACTTCAGTACAAGCTTGTGGTACTTACTTTACCTGATTATTTGTCCTTTGTATTCGTTTATGCTACTTAATACTCAACTAGTTACATTTCAGAGTGAAATATAGTACTTTTTTACTTCACTACATTTATTTGACAACATTAGTTAGGTTATCAGTTACTTTACATATGGATTGTTAATGCAAAATATAATCAACTATTAAATTATGATATATTATTATGGATTAAGCCCGGCAGTATATAAAGTAGTTGAAATTAGCCTTTCCCAGCTGCAATAGTAGTGATACTTACACGCTAATGTATCAGTAATTATATAATCTAGTAGGCCTATATTATTCTGAAATGGGCCATTCTGCATAATTTTACTTTTGGTATTTTGATGCTTATCCTTAAACATGAGTACGACTTTGATGCAGACCTTTACTTCTAACAGATTATTTTTACACTGGGTGCTACTAAAAGATCGCACACACTTTTTTTTTTTTTTTTTTACACATAACCATGATGCACATGGTGATCCAGTATGACATATATGGCATCTTGCGAGACACAATTTTGAATAGAATTTGAAATAAAGTTGTCCACATAACACAATTTTTCTTTGTAGTGAAAGCTGTCCTCTCCCCTCCCCCTCCCTGTGTATGGCAGGAACTGAGTGTAGCCTTTTACCAGCATCTAGTGCAGGAGTCTGTGTGCCAAGAAGAGTCCGATAAGTGGAAAGTTAATCTCCTGGGCTTCGACTTGGATGAGATCCTCATTCAGAGGGCTCAGCAGAACAACCCTCGGCCTCGCAGCATCTCCTTCATCCCCCTGGACATCACTAAAGACAACGACCAGCTGCAGGATTACCTCGACCACCACGGCTGCTCCCACTTCCACCTGTGTCTTTGCCTGGCTGTCACCATGTGGGTCCACCTAAACCACGGAGACTCCGGCCTGCTGCAGGTGCTCTCTCGCCTGGCCTCCATCAGCCAGCACCTCCTGCTGGAGGCGCAGCCCTGGAAGTGCTACCGCTCTGCGGCCCGGCGGCTGAGGAAGCTGGGCCGCTCGGACTTTGACCACTTCAAGACCCTGAAGATCCGTGGGGACGTAGCAGAACATGCCAGGGAGCACCTGGAGACAAACTGTGGCATGGAGCTCATCCGGAGCTTCGGCAGCACTACATGGGAGCGCAAGCTGCTGCTCTTCAAAAGGAGATGAAACTAAAAGGGACAACGTCAGTCATCATCTGCCGCTGCACATGAGATGCAGGGACACGATCAGGAAGACCAAAGAAATCAATGTTGGGAATGGGAGAAAAGTAAAGTTGATCGACATTAATCTGCAACGATTATGACAAGTTCAAGTCACTTTTCAAGTAAAAATGCTGACCATTAACTGTCTCCAGCTTGTCAAATGTCAAGATTTGTGTATATTAAATGATATTAAACTGAGTATTTGTTGGGTTTTGTGTTCTTGGTCGGACAAAACAAGCAAAATGAAGACGTCATTTCAGCTCTAGCAACTGCTGATTGCCCATATATATTTCCTGTCATTTTGTTGACAGATTTATCCGTTAATACAATTAGGACTGCAGTTTACAATTATTTCATTATTGATTAAGCTGCAGACTACTTTCTTAATTATTTAGTCTATAAAATAGTGAGAAAATGTCTATCCGTGTCCCGGAGCGTGAGGTGTCATCTCAAATATCTTGTTTTGCCCAACCACAGTCCAAAACCAAAATATATTCAGTTTACATATTACTGGTATATAGAACAGCAAATTAGACAGACAGACTTTATGTATACAATAATTACCGTGCACACAGGTCAATAATGCAGAACTAGAAAACAAAACTTAAGCACATGTTCATTTTCATCATTTTAATTACAGAATACTAAAAATAACATTACATAAAATGTCTTTTTAAAAGAAACCATTGAATATTACAAAGGTTGTAAATTTTGTAAAGTTAGGATATAAAATCTTTGAACAGTGGTGCATAATTGAAAAGAAAAATAATTTTCATAAAATGTATATATTAACTGTTCTACTACATAAAAAATGAGATGGACACAAATCGCAGACAGACGAGATGAGTAGACACCGCCATTACCGCAGTGAGCTCTCCTTTCAAGGGAAGAAAGACTTGAGATGCACAGCACACACCACAATCAGCTTAAGTTCTCAAGTTATGTCTAAGTTTAAAAAAAGAAGAAGAAAAAAAAAAAGGACTACCATTTACAACAAAAGGAAAACAAGCTTGAGAGACTACAAAAAGTGACTTGGTGACTTCTCCCAAAATGTATCACATCTCAATGAGTAAAAACCTGACTAAACTGGCCTTGGTTTCATAAACACAAACCGTTTTCCACAGGTTTAAGCTGTACAAAAGAGTTGCAAAATGTTGAGAGACCTCATACTTAAAATCATTCCACCAAGACAGGGAAATAATGATGAGCTGCCTCTCAGTCTCATCACGCAGCCGTTCCTATAACCTACTGTACAACTGGTCAGTCAGATCCACTGAAAGTTACCATGGTCACATAAATCATTATCAGGAGGTCAACCTTAAGGAATTGGAATAGACTATACACAAGGGGGTGGGGGGGACACACATGCATAATCGAACAGTGTGCTTGCTTTCTTCCACTTCTTTCGGAGATTTACGTCACCCTGTGTCACTTCGTCATGAGCCCTTAAGATGTTTTAGTCAACACCAAAGAATCACCCGTCGAAGATATTCAGAGCCCGTTTGAACCGTGGATGTCCCTCTACACGTAAGCCATGCTGGCCAGTCGTGTCCAATCAGAGGTATCTATTTGTCCCCTGCCGTTTGGGAGACGTGTTGTGTCACATTATTGGTAAACAGACACGAGGAGTGGGGGGGAGCAATCAACAGTTTATTAAGGTGTTCTTTCAAGATATGGGTTTAATCAGGAGTTACGCTGAGTGGCAGAATCACTGTTCCTTCTGTGCAGTAGTAGTGGTTTCAGTGGCCCATGAAGACCAGGTGGAGAAATGCAGAGAAAGTAGAAGAGAAGGTAGAAGGGAAACAGACGATAACCCAGAGGACATCTCAGAAGACAAAGGACGTCTGAGACAACAGAGGAAATGAGGAGAGAGACACCAGCAGAGCTACTTGGTTTGGCTGGTCTGTTGCTCAGACAGCTGGAGTTTTTTTTCACCAGGGATCCCGGAGCTGCTGCTTATCATGTAAGCTAATAATGCTGTTTAGGTTCAGATGAGTCCCCCTGAGTTAGTGCACACGTCAGAGTCAGACAGGCCTTGCCCGCTTGTTCGTTAAGAAGAAATCCACAAAGAGAGAGAGAGAAAAAAAAAAAAAAAAAAAAAAAATCAATTCAGCAATTTTATATCAAGCTTACAATTAGCTTTGGAGAGAAAGAGCCCGTTGTAGTTTTACAAGTCTGCGATTGGAGAATTATTGGGTCGATGTTAGTGTGGAGGAGGGTGAGGAAAAATTCAGGCGTGAATACGGCAGCTCCCACAAAGTGGTGCAGCTAACCTCTGAGTCCTGCTCATCTTCTGAAAACTCTGAGAAGTATGCATTTTGTATCGTGAATGCAATGTGCGCTTTGTAGTGCTCAACCAGAGGCTGGGTTGTGTTGTTTGAGCACGCTCATACTTTTATAATCTGATCATCTGACATGATTCCCAAGTGGTCGTTGGTGCAGGTCTGCCCTGCAGGCGAGTGATTGGGGATCTGGTCAGGTGCTGGTGTTGCAGGTTGCGCTGACTGTGCATCAGTCAGACAGACAGGTAGGTAGACAGGCAGGTGGGCTGTAATAGGACTCAGGAGCTGAGGCTAAATCAAGGGAGCTGTGTCCATCAAGCCTTTGTTAGGGTCCAGGCTGGCAAAGAAGCGGACATCCCGGTCCTTGTCGGACTGCATAGCCATCACAGTCTCTTCCAGCTCGTCAGAGTAGGCACAGCAGGGCTCCTTGAAGTAAGCTGTACACAAACCACAAGAACTCTGTTAGTTCAAGTAAAAACCTACCATCAAAATGCTACGGGATATGTGTAATAGAGAGAAGAGGCAGAGCATGTGCTTGAGGCAATATTCTGTATTGCTCTTATTATAAGCAAATCCGATTAGAAAGACCAAGTGAATTGATCATACATAGTATTGTTATCCAACGCCTGATATAACTTATTCCTCACCTCCATTGTTGTCCATAAAACAGACACTGGCTGATGTTTTCCTTCATTTCACATGGGCAATATACTGTAGATTATTTTGAGTTGATCCCACATTCACCTTCTTGCTGCCACAAATACTTGGTAGAGCAACAAATCCGCAGCAGAAAATAGCCCGCAACAAATGCAGTTTAATCCTGTTTGAGTAACATTTGCTTAAAGCAACAGTGCTTAGCTGTTTTAGGAAATAACTTTAAAAAAATTAAACTATTCATTTGTGACATGTTTTAAAAAGATTGACTTCTTCAATAAGAATCAGCTGAAAAAAGTATTGAACACATTTTGGTGAACTAATTTGGTGGCAATAACAAAAATACAGGATATCGTCAGCCTTATCCCTTGTGTTGACTTCGGGTCAAATTGACCCGTTTTCAATTTTTTATAGCATAAAATATGGGACGTAGAAATAAGCGCTGGAAATGTGTAGAAGAAAAATTTAACAATTTAAAACGGAAAAGCAAAAACAAACTGTGAAAAAAAGGAGTCAAAATGTTTTTTTCAAGGTTGATGGGAAGACAACATCGATCATTAAGTTTATTAAAATGTTTACCTTTCTCCATGACACTCTGTCGTAGAGCCTTAGCCACCAGTACGCGGACATTGGCCACCGGGTCTGAGGAGAGACTGAGCAGGCTGGGCAAGAGGTGCTGGCCAAACTGCTCCATGGGCATGCAGTCCTCCTCCACTATGGCCTACAGTAAACACAAAGTCACACAGACAGGCTGGAGTTAGACAGCTAACCTAACACAGGAAGAAGGGAGTCACGAGGCATTTCATGAATATGAACCTCTGTCACAAGAGTTGACAGATTAAGAATGTAATCATGAACTAATCGTTCTCTACAGTATTACTGTAATGAACTAAGAGTTCTCCTCTACAGTATTACCGCAATACATAGCTGCAGCTCTTATCACTCATAAGGTTGTCTAACATGAATATTACATAGAAAACAGCTGGTGTTTTGTCTGCATCTCTTTAGCAATATTATACGACAGCATAAAGTATTACTCTTAAGAACACATTTTACAACCACACACATTTTCTGGTCTTGTCCGAAGTTGAGTACTTTTTGGAAGGAAGCGTTAGACGCCCTGAGAGAAGTGTTTCACCAAAATATCCCTAATGACCCGAGGGTAGTCCTCTTTGGTTCAATCCCAGAAGGTTTTAGGGGAAGAGCCAAAATCTGTTACAAATACTCTTGGGGGCTGCTATTAAGTGTATCACGATAAGATGGTTGAAACCGGAACCACCTATATGGCTTAAAAAAAGTATGGGAACTGTATGAGATGGAACAAATTACATTTGCAGTAAGGCTACAAAGACCCACATTTATAAAAGAGATGGAGCCCTGTAATGAGTTTGCTAATGCAATAAGAAAAGTATACTTTTTTCTTATTACTTTTTTTAACTACACTTATTTGTGTATTCTGTAGAATAAGTAAATATGTGGAGTGTAAGGTAAAAATGTAAAATTATATTGTATGTATGGAATGGAATATTTTGGTGAAAATAAAATAGGAGTTCAAAAAAAAAAAAAAAAAAAAAGTTGAAAATGTTTTTAGTGAGAAATTAAAGGAAATGGCAATAAAAATGTTCCAAGAATCCATTTCATTTCCGTTTGCCAATTGTAGCTTGGACAACCGTCAGACAAGCAATCAAAGAGGTACACAACTATTTAGGGAGTTGAAAAACATGTAAAGAGACAACGCAGCTGTTTCACTAATTCATGCTAAATGTTAGATAGAGTTACAAACCTGGCAGATGAAGGCAAAGGCCTGCCGTCCCACCCACTTGGGACAGTGGCAGAACCTGACGGTGAGCTCATTGATGAAGTTCAGGCCCAGATCATCGGCCCCACATGCATACAGCTTCTGGAGGATCTCTACAACCTGAGAACCCAAGAGGTGATAACACACTTAAATAAAATTAAAATAGGATTTAAAACTGCAGTTAATCAACAACAAAAAATGCAAATTTGTGATTGAGGTGGTTAAGAATTTGTCAACATGTGTTCAAAGGCCGATATTGGACCCATAACAGAGAATTGGCACATTGAGGAGCTTTCGCTTCCTGTCTTAACCGTTGCCCAGCTCGATCAGCTCTGTGCAACACGTCTGGGGTCCGTCAAAATTAATAGACTAATTGACTAGACGTGTATTTTTAGCAAAGCGGAGAGGCAACTGAAAACTTTTGCACCAGCGCAACCAATGTAAAAGATATAGAGTGGAGGCCTGGAGGATTGCCTAAAATACAACCCGGTCAGGGCATTAGTTTATCACAAACCTAACACACGTACCGACCATCATCAAAAACAAATTCAATAATGTACACTTACCAGTTTGTATGAGATCCACCTGACCTCTGATACTTTGTCAGAGCAGAGTGTGAGGGCTATCTGTCTGAGGTAGTCAAACACGTCATTGTGGCTGTACAACTCTATGATCAAGATCAACTGCCTGGAGGGGAACAGCGAGAGAGACAGAGCATTTCAGTCATGCATACTTTCCTGTAAATAGAAGTACAATATAGTGAATTACAAAGGGTCACAATTAGGAAATAAACCGTTCAGGCGATACTGTAAATTCACTGGAGAATAAAATCTAACCCGTATAGTGTTATGAGAGCAGACTTCAGCCCTGCCATAGTGTCTATGAACAAGACACCGATCTGGATAAGAGAGTCTGTTAAAATCTAAACGTAATTATTTCTCAAATGGAAGAGAAGAGGAGACGTACTCTGCCAGCTCATATCTGAATCTCCAGTTACGACTGTTGTCCGTCACCATGAATTCCTGCAGCTGGTACAGGTATTCTCTCCGCTTGTCTGCGTGCAGCAGCTGCAACAAGAGGATGCACATAAACCATTTAAGTTATCTAGTACAACTTATAAAGCAATCACACTGTGATTTTCTTTTTTAACTGGAAACCAAAACTGCTGAGAAACAGCGCACTCGTAACAGAGCTGTGAATTCAACTTTCATCATTTATCACAACAGCATTGCTGAAATGTAATATCCCAAACTGAAACTTATTGCCTCCTGCTCTGTAATGCTCAAACATTATGTAACAAGACCAAACTTACTCATGTTATGGTCAAAAAGTGTTCGCACATTTGGATTGGCAGTATATAAATCTATAATCTCACTTTGAGGAAGTCGTAGAGGTGTTTGAGCACACCAATGCGGACCTCGTCCAGGTCTTTGAGGAAACCATTGAAGATAGGCACCAGATCAGCGGCTGTCAGCTGGTCTCCCAGGATGACTGCCAGCTCGTGGATTGAGAAAGCCAGCGTACGCCGCACCTTCCACTGCAATTGTGAGGGAGAGGGAAAAGAAACACACATTATTAAAGCACCAGTTGTAAACAAGCAGTGTCTTGGTAAAATAAATAAAAACTCCTATGTTGCTTCTTAAATAGGACAACAACCACTTATTGGTTTTACATTTACTGATATTGCAGGAAAATTGTAAAAAAAATTTTTTTTTTACTGAGAAACCATTTATCTGAACCCCTCCAATGATTGGTCTGTATCCATTGTACAGTGCAATGATGTCATGCCAACACAGTGGTATTCAGTGCTGTGATGAAGTAATGACTGTGTGACGGAGTGCTGTCACACCGTCTCTGCTGCGGTTAAGTAAAGCAACATTTCTCTGCCTCATACAGTTCCCTTTCTTGCCCTTCAAGCAATGCATTTGTACAAGTGTTAGGTTACTCAAGTCGAGCCAAAAACATGAAGAAGAAAAAAGCTTGCACATTGTTGTGAATAGGTTTCTTATTAACATGGTTGAGAGAAATTCTGGCCAAACCTTAAAACAATTGACCCTCACTCCCTTTACTAGCTTTAACATTGAAACATACAAACAAAAATGATATACAGTATATGGTACATATTGCCACAACCAAAAGAAAAACACGAGTCTCCTGATTCAATCTACTTTGGCCACTCATTTGTGTCAATTAAACAGTACATTCATTGGACTGTTTTATGAAAGACTTTCTTATCTTGTGATTATCCACCTTGTTTTCTTGTGTGAAACATAACTATAATCATGTCATGCTGCGTCATTTAGCTTCAAAAACCATGTAACTTTAACATTCATGTCAATAAAGCTAAAGTAGAGTAATTCAATAGAGCGATCACAAAGAATAACTTTGTGGAAGATTTTTAGGGGAAAATTTATTTCCTAAAACCTAACACAATAAAATCCAATAAGAGGTATATAAAAAAAACAAACATATTTAACACATCTTAATCAATTAATTTCAAATGCTACAATAGTTCAGTTGTTATGACTATATAGTCAAAATTATCTCAGGACTAAAGTCCCAGAACTTCAAAATCCAAAACAAATAAAATATTTTAAATTGAGCTTTACATTAAGAGTGTGGCTTATATTTCTTCATGCAATTCAACACTAATTTTGGAATCAAACAGCTAATCTAACCCCACATTACCTTTATCATTTTCCCATTTCTCTGCCTACCTGCACATCAGTAGCAAGGGTTTCATATGTGTCCTTGAGGCAGTGCCAGTTCTGTCGTCCCAGAGTGAGCGCTACCCCCGGCAGGCTGAAGGCACAGTGTTTGGCTATCTCTGTATCCACCGTCTGGGCCCGAGCCGGGTCAGTCATAGAAAGGTACTGATCCAACAGCTGCTGGGGGATGACATTCTGGAGATGGGAAGGGGGAGAGATGAAAGATTGTGATGAACAAAGGTTGCACATGGAAAAGGTATTTGATTATACATGTCTGTGCCAATCAATACCAACTGTGAGGTTCTGATCAATATTTCCCAGAAGTATAATAGAAGTGCTGACTGACCTGGATTTTGGGCTTATCCTCAAACACTGGGCTGTGAGCAGAGTCTTCCTTTCCCTCCTCCTCCACACTCTCAATTAGTTCAGACTCCTGAGGAAAATACAAATACAGCACATTAGGGAACAAGCCAACGCACCACACATTAAAGAAACTAAAATGTCTTATCACTCTTCTGATAACACACCCACGCATTTCTAATGAAACACATTAGCTAAGTTTTTACTGTTAAACTCTAAAATAATTACTGACAATGTTTCTTTTTCAAACTTTGACTTACATTGTTGATTTAGACAAATATATAGAAATGTTTAAGATTTGAAACCAAGTTTTCAGGGTATTTAGAGCACAACAATGGGAGAAATCTGTTGCTGAGCTATACATCAAAACCTACACCGTAGATATCTATTGCAGAGCCCCCGTTTACTCCTTGTGTTAAATATAAATCCAGCTTTGAGTCTATGTGGTTACTGAGTATATCTGTTCCGCCATATAACATACAACAGCTGACTTAACACACTGCAAATATCTGAATATATATATCATACTAAAATAGGGGAATCAGGAGGAGACTCTTCCTGGTCCTCCAGGGGCTCCGTCTGCGTCTCTTCATCCCCTTGCTCCTGGACAGGGCTCGACTCCAAGGCTGGAGAAGTTTCCATCGTTTGCTCCTCTTCTGTGAGACTCTCTTCACTCTCAGACTGAACCTCCACAGATTTACTCTCCACAGACATGCTGTTGATGTCGTCCTCGGGCTGCTCTTGTGGCTCGGTTTCAGTCAGGCCGTCATCTGTCGGGCTGTCATCTTCGGGGCTGTCGAGCTGGGCTGCCTTTAGAGCCGCTGACAACACCTGGACTTGAGCTGGATGGAAATTCACATGCACAACTCAATCTACATGCCAATACATTGCAAAAACTGTACAGCTAATCATATGTAATCTGGCTCTATATACCCACCTTGTACATCAGGGTCATCCATGTGCGGTTGCAAACAGTCCAAGACCTTCTGGATCTGGTCGCTGGTGGCTTTGCCAGGGCTGGACTTGGAATCAGGACAATCAAGTTCCTTTTCCTCCTCTTCCTCTATCACTTCCTCTGATTTTTGACAATTTAGCATCTCCAGCTCCCCACTGATGTCTGGTAAAGGAGATCTCCAATAGTTGAAAGAATTAAAGTTCTCGTCTGTCTGCTCCGTGTCTTTTGCGTTCTTAGCGTTGTTTGTAGTCGTAGGGTTGGTGTTGCTGTTTGAGAATGTGTGGATGAAGCCGCCACGCATCTCTTTTGGAACAGAAGTGTGGATGTCATCAAAGTTGTGCATTTCCTCACTGTCAGCTGTTGACACGTGCTCTGGGGACGGTGTGGCACGGCCATCCTGATTGGGAGGTGTGTGAGCAATGGTTCTTCCTGTGTGGCAGCCACTAATGTCGGAGCAGTTCAGAGAATTTAGGGAGCAGTCGCTGAAATGAGAGTAACAAAATCTATAGGAAGAGCTCATTCCTCATATCTAATACAGAATACATATATCTATATACTATATTGTGTTAGGGCTGGGCAATAAAACGATAACGATATGTCTCGCGATAGACACGTAATCAATATCAATAGAAAATGCGGTCGATAAAACGTTCGATAACTTGTTTTTCTTCATCAGAAGAAACCAGAGGTTGTGAAGCAAGTTTGGTTGCATGAACGTCACTCACTCTCTGGTAACCTAGCAACGTAGGGAGTGACACTCTAGCAGCCAATCATGTAACAGTATCAAGTTTGGTTGCGACACATCGCTGTCTCGTGTTCTTCAATAACAGAACCGGAGTGATAAGTGGAAAGTGAGTGCCGCAGCGTGGAAATAGTTGATAAAACAGGAAAAGTCAGTATGGCAGTTTTGGGGGATTTTATAAGTCTGACCGTAGTCAGACCAATGTCGTCAGACCGTCGTCCCCACCAACACTGGTACTACCATAAACTTGTTTTACTACCTTAGCCGCGCTCACACTTTGGAGCACAGCCGTATCCGCTAGCAACGTCCAACAACATCTGCAGCTGCTACACGCCACAAGCAGCAGACCACCATGGAGAGGTACTCTGCATCTGCGCCTTACTAAACACTACAAGCAGCAGACCGCCAGGCAGAGGTACTCTGCATCAGCGCCTTACTAAACGCTACAAAGAAATAACGAAGGCAGACATGCTGGGCACTGTCCAGAAGCCAGGTTACCAACCTAGCACTAAACCTGCAGAAAATAGTTCTTTTCAGGTTTCTTATATTTAACATTTTGTACCATTTTATTACATTTTATTAAGCATTTCTTACTTATTCTTTAATTTTGCATCTTAATGTTAAGAGATAATTGTTACGTGTTCATTGTGATTTTAGACCTATGTTTACATTTTAATTATTTGAGTGTTTTCCATGGTTGTGTTGACATTTCTGCTTTTATAACTGAGTGGATTATAATCAGAGGAATGTTAAGTTTAAAATAAAAATGTTTAAATTTAATATATTTTTCTCCTGGTCCTTATTTTAAATAGGTCATAAAAAACATCAATAATTATCGATATCGACCGATATGAAACACTTATATCGTGATACAGTTTTCAGCCATATCGCCCAGCCCTATATTGTGTAGTGCCAAAGCATATTGTTATAGTACTGCTTAAACATAGATAATAGAGCTCTCTAAATGAAATAATACAATTTCTGCCAAAGTTTGACTTGCTAAGATACATTACAGATTCAAAGGTGACGAAAGTCATGCAGTCTTACCTGTCCAATGTACACCGGCGGACCTCTAGTAGGGCGCCATCCTCTCTGAAGTGAAAGCCTGTGCTTGAGGGATTGGCAAAGGTGGAGATGAAGCGCCCTAGAGACTGAAAGGCAGCCTGTCGCACCTAAAAGCAGGGCAGAGAGGAATCTGTCAGTTTCGTCATGACAACATGGACTTTTCATAACTCTAAAGCCAATCGTCTTCATTTGCTATGATCTTTACTCATTCATGAAAAGGAATATTTGCATGGGGCACCAGGGTCAGATATGGTCCAAAATAGTACAGAGAGACCAGGGGAACAGCATGCAGTTCTGTTTATAGTACACTTGAGTGTCTGCATACACAGACAAGATCACACATGCTCATCGCTGCAAACTGTCTGTGTGGTCATTTATTCTGGGCTTTTTTTTTTTTTTTTTTTTCACATTTTTTATGTGGGTCCACGCAGATGAGGAAAGTACAGATTGGGCTTAGGGCTGCAAACCCTTCGAGACCAAAACAATGACACCCTTCAAGACCCCTTGATAATCATTTTTGCACCCAATTTGAAAGTATATTAAATAGCCAGTGAAGTAGTGTAACATTTCCAGAGATTCTTCTTTTCTCATCAGAGGCCCACCACTTTTTCTTAACCCTTGTGTTGTCCTTCGGGTCACCGGGACCCAAAGGACAACACAAGGGTTATGTACTTCTGTTTATTTTGTTGAGAATTGCTCTCTAAACCCTGTCTCTTGTAAAGTAAGTAAGAAAGTTTGTTTCTAGAGCACATTTAAACACAGTTTAAGCTGGCCAAAATGTTGTACAAACAAGCACTAAGATGCTGTATTAACCCTTGTTTTGTCCTTTGGGTCACAAGGACCCGAAGGACCACACAAGGGTTAAACCAGATTTTCAGAATGCCAGTTTCTTATTTTAACTTTTACTAAACAGTATAACAAAGAAACAAGAAGATGCGTACAGTGGAAAAGAAAAAAATACTTCTAGATGTTAAGTAGCAACTCCTCTATTTTCATCATAGCACAGAGGAAGGAACATAAATGTGCTTGTAATTTTATGCAATACAATTTTTCCTGTGATTGTCTTACCCAGCGAGACTGGTCACTGATGAGACTGATGAACAGGGGGGACAATTTTGCACGTCGCACCTCTGGGGAGGTAGAATTGGAGACCATCATGAAGCACTCAGCACAGGCTTTCCTGATGCCCCACAGACTGTCCGAGCATAGATCGAAGAACTTGGGCATCTAAAAAATAATATTAATAATAAAAAGGTCAGTATAACTTGAAACTAACATTGAGTGTTTGGACTGTGAAGAGATTTATCAACAGCAGGGGTGCAAAGAAACTACTGACATTCTTGAACCAATGTTAAACTATCATGCTAAAAGAATGAAATAGAGTTGTGGTTGCAGAGATTTCAAAGACAAAAAGTCTTGGAGCTTCTCACCAGTAGTTTTTCTGTGGCCTCCAGACCCACAATGGAACAAAACTCTCCAAAATTAGCTGCACAGACCTGTAATACACAATACAAACATAATAGTGAACAACAAGGCAAAGTTCAAATGTCAAATAAAATCAAAAATAATGTGTTTTTCTTTTTAACCATCAACAAACAAGCTCCACAGATTACAAGGTTACAGATTAACTTGGTGCAAAAGAATACCAATAACGCATAAAAAAAGAAAGGTTTCACACATTCTGTCAGCTAGAGTATTAACAGAAGGTACAACAAACTGTGGTAATTTTAAACAGTTAACTGATCATATTTTTATTTACACGCAGTTTTGGGGGATAACAATTCTAGATCCCATTTGCTATAGCTCTCACTTATGTTGAAATTCTAACACAACATTCAATATATTATATACACATTTATAAATACGTTAAAAACTACTTATACAATATGTCTACCAGTAAAAGTGTTCCGATCATTAAAATAATTATTCCTGCTTTGAGACATGAGGATTTGTATGTTTTATTGAGACTGCAGCCCTGGGCAACACAGATGCTTATTTTGGGTTCTAGGCTAATAGAGCAGAGAAAAGGAAGATGAACACTTCGGCGGGAAAAAAAGTCTCACAATTGTAAAACTAAATATTAAAGGGGTGATAGAATGATTATATAGGGTATTTTACACTGTTCCTTAAGGTCTCCTAATGGGGTATGTAACATTGGTTGGGCTGAAAATTGCCCGAATGCTATTTTATTAGGCCCTTAACTACCCTGTGAATATGGCTCTATTTGGAACAAGAGCTTTTCTTCCAAATATGGTATGCTCATGAATATTCAGAATGAGCTACGTGCTGATTGGTTTGAGCAAACTACATAGAAACACATGGGAGACTCGACAGCAGGTCTCACTGCAAAGTTATACATTGTTTGTCGGGCTATTACGTTATTAAAATTCACTTCTGAGACTTTTTTAAGCGAGAAATCAACTATATAAAGCTCAAATATGGGACGTTTTACGAAAATTGATGGCTTATTGCAAATTTGGTAAGAGTGTGTGTCGGAGTTCAGCGGCCGGTGCTGCCTGTGTTGCTGCCTCGCTGCCCGGCCTGCCTTCCTCTTCCTGCTAGCTAAATGGCCCGTGTGTGTGAGTGATAGCGCGGTCAGCGAGCTTGTTACACCAGCAATCTCTTACCACAGTTCCAGTTACTCTAGCTAAGCTGGATGTCAGCTGCCGGCATAACTAGAGTTTTGTTTTGTTTTTTGACTTTTTGTGAACAGTGGGGGTTTCGTTAGCTATGACTGTCCCTTCAATCCTAGCTATGTGCTAGCTACAAATCACGGATAGTTAGCTTCATTTTCAGCGTAATTTGTTTATATTTACAGTTTGAATTTCGTCACGCCACTTATACAACATCTCCCTAAAGGTCTTATAAACTAACAACGGTGTCCGATTTCAAGTTAATGAATATTTGTGAATTTCAGAGGAATTCTAAGAGGAGGCTAACTAGCTCTCATTGGTAAAGCTACATCCAGCCGCAGGCTCTATCAATGAGACTCGCGGACAAGCGGCGTTTATTTCTCCAATCGTTTGTTTAAATAACTCAACACATTATAATTACACACATTAAAAGATTAACTGGAACCTGTGGTAACAGATTGCTAGCGTAACAAGCTCGCTGACCGTGCTCTCACTCACACACACCGGGCATTTAGCTAGCAGGAATAGGGGAGCTGCAGGCCCTGGAGCTCTGTCAGAGCACCGGCGTTTAGTAGTCCATTATCCAAAAACCGGTGACTTTGCGCGGGTATGGAGTGCTGTGGGCTGCCAGTCGTGACGGAGCTCCAAGTACCTCATAGCAGGCTGGGGTGTGTGAAGGAAGGCAGGTCGGGCGGCGAGGCAACAACACAGGCAGCACGGCGCTGAACTCCGACACACAGTCGGACAAAATTTGCAATTAGCCATCCATTTTCGTAAAACGGCCCATATTTGAGCCTTACATAGTTGATTTCTCGCATAAAAAAGTTTCATAAGTGAATTTTGTAATGGAATAGCAGAGATCTGCGCGACCTAGATTCGGAAGACTACCTGATCTCAGGTCAGTTGTGTAGCCTATGTAAATGTTGGGGCGTGACCGTTCTCTTAATACACCCATGGGCTGACAAAGGTTCCGGTTTTGGGAGGTTGACGTCAACTTCCAGCTTTGTTGGGATTTGCCCGTTTTCAGCGGCAGTTTCAAAATATGAGATTTTCATAGTAAAAGGGGTGTCAGAGGATTTTGAGCTTCTATGCATGTCCTATTTACCCACCGAACTGTCGTTATTATGTTACTATGTCAGGGTAAAATCGGTTTTGCATTCTATCACCCCTTTAACAATTTGACCACCTTTGCAGCTCTTAAATGCCCTTCCCCAACTGGCACCAGTTACGCCAGAGAATTAACATTCCTCACAGAAAACAACAGCATAGTGTAGGCGAAGGTGATGCGCAAAACAGAATTAAGGCTGGCTCAGAGTGTTATTGAATTTATCCTGACACAATTAAAATAACTGTGGTGACTGCATACTTGACTTTTGAGGCGGAGGAAGAGATGAAAAGGATCTGGAGGTTTTTACCTTGCGGACTTGAAATAGTCTGGCATCACTGCACAGGTCACAGAAGCGTGGCAGTAGTAGATGCTCCACTGTGTCTTTGCTTAACATGGTGACAACTTTACACATGATCTGTAAGAGAGAAGTATGGAAAGCATTTAGTGCCATTACAACTCAGATAGTGCTTCAATTACATAACTATTCTGCACTAATGAAAGAAAACTAGTTGAAGATTTAAGCTGAAGGCTTTTGCGGAGAGCTAAACAATGTGCCACCGAGGAAAACAATTGGGGTATAAAGAGTAGAGAGGGAAAAAGGAAGCATGTTGGTGTGTGTTTAACCGATTTGAGAAAACTTTGAATATGAATTAGTGAATGGAATATAAATAAAATAGAATATAAATAATTATCACATTTAACTCTGAGCCTTTGCATTAAATTTAAAATACGCACTGCAAATTCAATTTATGAATTCAACAAATGCCTTTTTTCAACTTTGACACTTCAATAACACATAACAAATTACAGGTTATACTCAAAAACAATCTCTGCAGGCATCCATCATGTTCTATCAAAATTGAGGCCATTTTTTATTTTCAACTTGATCTGATAAAAGGCCTTAACTGATCACAGTAAAGCAATAAATGAAATCCACTGTGCCTCTCTGCATTTTGTCTAGTACAATGTGGTTTTCAGCTAAATTTAATTTAAGCCTAATTCTCTGATAATAAATCACAGACTATTATTTCAATTAAATCTCTTGCTTAAAATAAAAATAAGAGGGGTTTCTTACAGCGACTGCTTCGATTTTGTAGTCATCGTCACTGCTGGGTTCTGTGAGGTCGAGCAGAACTGGACAAACTTTGGTCTCCATATCAGCTTTAGAGATGAGGCCTTGCTCCAACAGGACCAGCAGTGCTGCCTGGCTGGTCTTCCGCACCTGGAAAAGATTGAAGATGGAAGTTAAAAACTTGTTGTAAATGAATCTGACCAGTGAACCTTATTTTTTCTACAAGCTGAGAAAAAAAGTCATAGAAAATGACAAGTAGTGTTAGTTTTTTCCCATTGTAAAATCAGCTAGAAAAGTAGTCAATTTGAAACCTACCTGGTTATTTGGATCTGTGAGATATCGGACTACAATGGGTACCAAGTATCTTGAGAAAGCTGCTGGGAAGTTGGGCCGACTCTCGTGTAAGAACATGGCAATGTTGGGGACCTGCTCCATCAGTTCAGCTCGCACTGTGGGCTCTGAGTACACACATTAAAGTATAAACTTAATGTACAAACAAAATGTGTGCATTACAGTGCAGTAATGTTTTATGTGCTTGTAACCATATAAAGTTTAAAATTAAATCCTGGAATAATTTCATTGCGTTTAATGAAGAAGTTTAAAGACAAAAAAAAAAAAAAAGAGAAAGAAATCACATTCAAAAAGTGTTAAGATTATCTACAGACATAACCACTTAATTGATGAAAAGGAAAATTCATATACCTCCATCTTCTGACATTCTGGCAACTGTCTCCATGACACTGATAAAGTCATTTTCATTGTCACTGAATTCTCGAAGCACATCAAGCAGGCCACGAGCCACGATCTGCCTAGAAAGCAACAGGAGTGTCAAGTTAGTAGACTGCCTGCCAATACCTACAAGTGCTGAATGCACAGAGCGTGACACACAGCACTGACAGAGCTGTCAAGTGCATTTTACACACACACACACACACACACACTTGGAAATGACAGGAGGGCTTGAACCGTGCAAAGCCGAGCATGAAAGCATGAAGACAGGAACTAAACAGGTTATTGTGCAGACAACAGAGCTGTGTTAAATGTTTGCAGACTAGGACTATGTGGAAAGTACCACATGAAAATACACATTATAAATCGCACAGAATATACAAATATATACAAACTCCAATTCCAATGAAGTTGGGACATTGTGTAAAACGTAAATGAAACCGAGTACAAGGATTTGCAAATCCTTTCTGTTGAGAAACTGAAGTCGTACATCAAGCAAGAATGGGAAAGAATTCCACTTACAAAGCTTCAACAATAAGTGTCCTCAGTTCCCAAATGTGTGTTGTTAAAAGAAAAGGTGATGTAACATTGTGGTAAACATGCCCCTGTCCCAGCTTTTTTGGAACATGTTGCAGGCATCAAATTCAAAATGAGTGAATATTTTCAACAACAAAAAAAAAAATTAGTTTTAACATTAAATATATCTTGTCTTTGTAGTGTATTCAATTGAATATAGGTTGAAAAGGATTTGCAAATCATTGTTTTCTGTTTCTATTTACATTTTACACAATGTCCCAACTTCATTGGAATTAGGGTTTGTATGAATCATAATGAGTCATCATTCATGACATTGGGCTACTATTATCAACTTGCCACTTGCCATATCCATTCAGACAGACACCATTCACCCATGGCTTTACTTTAAGTCTTTGGCACTCCTGCACTACAGAGTTAAGGCAGGTATGTAATTAGTAAATACACAGGAATGCTGACAGTCGTCTAGATGACAAACAAACATCTGGAGATTACTTGAGGTGGATGATATGTCTATCACATTTAAATTTTCCAATGCAAGGTTTATGATACAATTTAGCCACTATTCAATACAATTTATCCTATACAATGAATATGAAGAACATCAATTAACAATATATTATTGTGCAACATAATGCTATTACTTATTTGAGCCCAAAAAACCTTTCAGCAATGATTTCCTTGCAATCACTGAACATTAAGTGAATGATCTAACAATCAATCTAACTTTCTTTCAACAGTGCAAATAATACAAATTCTTGTTTACACAGCATAAAATACAACAACAGACCCAAAAATCCACCCAATTTGGTGCTATATTATCGCTGTTTTAAACATATAACAGTTTCCTGGTAGAGTTTATAAAATTAGATGAAAGGTTCATTTGAATATCTGGCTACATCTTCACATTACTTCTTCTAAGAAGTGAATGTGGCCACATTTCCTTGATAGTTCCACTAGGTTGCAGTCTGATGTTTCCTTGTTGCTAACCCCCCTATGGTTATGCTCTCCACATTAGGACATGTCCACACAACTGCAGATATATTTGAAATCATGGTTTATACATAAATACATTTTCCTGAAACTTCAACACCAAAAATACCAATCAAAAATTGTATTCATTTTTCAGTTAGCATTTTTTGCATATACAAAAAAAATAAAGTGGGCTTAGTGTAGATGCTAGAAAAAAAGATTAATTTCAAATGTAATAATATTAGTGTGGGCACGGTCAGAAAGGAAACAGCGGATGTGTGGATTACAGCATGATTCTGGCTAATTGTTTTTTCTAATGTGTAACTGCACATTTGTGATTTCTACAATCTAAGCAGACAAGCGCCTTCTCCATAGGTGCCCCCTCCCTCTGGAACTCTCTCCCCAAACACATCAGAGACTGCACCAATCTGACCACGTTCAAATCACAAGTCAAAACTCACCTTTTTACAAATGTTAGATTAATGGGTATGTATTTTCAGTGTGTTTTAACTCTGTAAATAAGTATTGTGAAAAGCGCTATTTAAATAAAATGTATCATTATTATAAGCTCTGTAGAGATTCCTTTACTGTCAATCTCAGTTGCAGCAGCATTAAGTTATGCATCATTTTATCTCTTAAAACAAGCTACCAACAGTGAATAACGAAAATGAAGAGTAATCAAGAGTAATCTTTGCAGGTAAAAAAACAACAACAAAAAACTATATTTTCTGCACTACAATATGCATCCCTGTGTGTTCACATACCACTATATAATTTGACAATGCATCCTCACACCCTGAAAAAATACTCATGACCATCCCATTGTCTGATATTTAGCCTTTTGTCTGTTTTTTAGAGTGTTGACAGCCTGACCACGGGACTTCACTTACCTGTTGAAAACATTCTCACTGAAGGCATACTTCTCTAGCCTCCCAAGAGGAGTTAGGTTGTCTTGTCCTGCATCGAGGAAGGCTGTGATGCGGATTCCGTCGCACTCTGAACCATAGTCATCAAATCCAACTGCAGCATGAGAAAAAATATAATTTTATTGTCACAAAAACTGGAACCTTCATCTCTGAAGCACACAACTGATGCCTACAAAACAAAACATTTTAATTGAGGGCTGACAGATCCACCACACTAGTCACAGTGCCATGTTGATGAAGAGTCGGGCTAAATGTCACAAACAAACAAAGAAACTCAAATGTGTGAAGAAAGCCTCAGGTACAAGTAATTATTACGTTTAATGTTTCAACAATAAATACACACTGGCTTGTATGATCCAAACGCTGTTTCATCACCCTAGCTAATGCAGACAACAGGGACCATCGGCCTGTATGACCGCTAATTATAGCATGGGTAAAACGCTGAAATACTGTTGACAGTTTTATATTTCACATGGGTCAATGGGGTTTCCCAGAAAGATGACACTTCCATATACCTCCCTGCTGAAGGGAGGAGGGGAAACAAAGTTTCATATACAAGAAATGAATCCATCAATCCAGGTTTTGTATAATGTGGTTGTTAACAAATTAAAATAACCAAAGTACTCACAATCATCCAGATCATCATGGCCATCTTCAAAGTATAAAGATAGACCTGCAAGCATAGGGCAGTTAAAGGGTGAATCCATGGTGCCAAACATGTCATCAACATACCATCATTCTTCCAAGTTATTTTTTGATAGAGAGGGGGGATATAATTTAAGGGATAAGTTTAAATTCAAGGTTCTAGCTGTTCGCACAACTATATGTGTATATGGTCTGTGCACAGACCTAAAGCAATGTCCAAACATAATCCAGTTTATATTAAAAAAAAAAAAAAGTACAAAGCAATGATTTTCATATAAATAAGATGTCATAAATATAAATAAGATAAATATGTGGTAAATGAAATAATAATAATAATAATTTCCTGAGATATGGAAGAGGGATAGGATTAAATAAGTGTATACTTCTTCCTACTTTCAGATGTCTATGTTGGCTAATGTTACTTATTGTTTATTGAATGTTTTGCTTATTTAACTTATTAGTACATTTCTTTGATGTTTTGTTTGGTTTATTTTTTGATATGTCTGAAATAAATTTCTTCATTAATTCATTAATTCTATACAGCCCCACCCCCCAGGAGTTCTGGGTTGGCAGGTTTACAATTGCTAAGAAGGGACAAAGTCTCCTTCAGTAAGATTGACAATAAATCACTGTGGTCTCACTGATTAATCACTTTGCAAAGCTAGACAGACATTGTCGGTGTAGTGTAAAGTGTAAAAGGAAGAAATCAAAACAAGTCAGTAAATATAAGCGTAATGTTATGGATCCCAAACTATTGTCTTTGTTAATTTCCTTTAAACATGTTTGGTTCCTCTTGTCAATAAATTATAGAAATAATCTAAAAAGCGCCATGTGCACAAAGTCAATATGATTGAGTGATTATGTTGTCACAGGTCATTTCGGTGTATGTGGTTATTCGACTGAGAAAGACGCGTTCGGTCAAAATGCTGCTAATAAAAGCTTAAGGAACCACTGATTACAGTGTGGTGTGGGTACTTTTCTGTTGTACATGTATGTATCGTCTCTATGCTGTTTGCAGACATGAGACACCACCTGACTCCATTGCCTCAGGTGAAACTTTTGCGTTTCATTTTTTGTACCAATTTTCTTGTCTCCTCACCTATTTCTTGTCTCAATACCCTTTACAGTTACCATATACGTTTGGTACATATAGTATTTAGTACCTTTATTTTTTCTTAATGCTTCATTTTGAATATAACAGATGCTCATAATGTATAAGGTTTTATTTGCTCATCTATACTGTGCATCTGCCTATGCATTTTTGCTGCTGTGACACGGTGTATAATGTGTAACAACAACAGAGTGAAAAAATGTAATTTCCCCCCTGAGGATCAATAAAGCATGTCTTATTCTCCTTAAATTTCCCTGTATGAGATCAATTAGGCTAAGCCTTGACTTATCGGTTTCTTTAAATCAAATAACAAACGTGTTGGATCACTTAGACAATTGTGTTGCCTAAATTAAAACTACTAATCAGGTACAACTCTTGAGGAATAAAGCATGTGGCTGAAAATTACACATCCAGTTTGTTATTCCATTATCATGCAGTCCAATGTGATGTTACTCCTGGATCCCACACAGTCATTTTCTTTTTAAAATACATGTTGACGTTCTTCTTGGTCAAATCACAAACATCTCAGATCATTCAGGGCATATTTGTTATGTTGCCTTAACTACAAAGAAGTTACTAAGTCAGAGTTCTCTAAAATAATTTCTAAACTAACTTAGCTGGTTGAAAAAGATGCCTCCAGCTTGGCTTCCCAGTTCCCACTATCACACAGTCCAAAGCGATAAACACAAATTACAAGTACTGTAAAGAGGATCTTGTCAATGCATTAACATATTTTTTGTGTGATAACGTAACTGATTTGTTTTCAACACCACTCACACATAAATATAGGACAATAACGCAGACAATTGTAGTCAAAAGAAGAGCCTAGAAAGAAGTCCCAGAAGGAGAAGCATGTGCTGGAACAGCCAGTGTCAGTGTTTACAGCTGGGCATGCAGGGGAATGTGCTCCAACTATAAAAACAACTCATGTCTTGAAAAGACACATTTAACGAGGTGTGTCGTGTGCTGAGTAAATAACGCCACGACTAGTTAAACAAAAAACCCAAAACACGTTGGCAAAGAAATATCCCCTTTGTTATGGTATAAAGGAGGATTTGGTCAGCTTATGGCTGGAAATGACTTTAGCAAATCGGCTAACGTTAGCTAGGTCAACTCGCTAGCCTTTGCTATGACAACAGTTCGATAACAAACACCACTGAAAGCATGCTGTACTGTCTAACTACAGAAGTGAGTGGTAATTAAAAAATACATATACAAGTACTGAGTAGTTATATGTTTAAATGTAGCCTCAAAGTCACACACGTCGATACCCATGAGTAGCTTTCGTTAGCTAGCTGGCTAGCAGTGCTAAGTTTGCTAACAAGGCTTGTCCAGCGCTTTCGCTTGACTTGGCTCGCCTTAGCTCGCACTTTGGCTGGGAATACCACAAATACAGCACAGTAAGATACGCTATTTTAAACATGTATACTCTGGAGACTATAATGCAGCTTTATAAGTTCCAACACAGCTTAAAAGTACTAGAAAACACACTGTTTGAAAAGTGCCATTACCTGCCATCTTGAGTATCGGCTCGGCTCAGCGGGCTGCCGTCCCGTGTGGGCTGTCACCACCGCACAGCTGTCACTCAAACAAGGCAGCAAACTACTTCCTGGAGGTACTTCCTGATGCTAGGATACACCGGTCAATCAACTTTTTAAACAACCCAAACCGATAACCGTTTCTCAGATTGGGCACAAACTCGACATAACTGGGCGTAAATACAGCCTGTGGGCAAATCTTTGACGACGCTGAAGTCAGCTTCCGATTCGTAGCTTCCGATTCAGCAGTTAAGGGGAAACTTAACGCTGAAGTTAGCTTCCGATTCGCAGGCAGAGAGCTTGCGCACACAACAGGGTGTACCCCCATTTCAGTTTAAAAAAAGGTGTTGCTACGTTTTGTCGGGACTGAACGTGGCCCTGGTGCAAGGTGGTCTACAGGTAAAAATAATCAGTGAAATCTCCCGTTATTGCATTTTTCCAAATAAGCTTTTACAAATCCCAAAGTGGGTTTCAGACAGCTTTAATACTTAACCTAAAATGTCTAACACCCTTTCATAAAAGAGAGGTTCAAAAAACGGAGGACCAGTCGTTCAGCAATGTTGTTATGTTTCTCTTAACCGGAAGCTAACTTCATCTTTAAGTTTCCCTTAAGTGTCCCCTTAACTGCCGAATGGGAAGCTAACTTCAGCGTTGGGCTTTGTGTGTTTCTCCAAACAAAAAAAAAGCCGAAACTGTCACGTGACTGCACCCCATAGTTCAAGATGGAGACTGCGTGAGCTTCACTGGTTGCTACTGTAGCTAGCTGTTTACAATAATCACAATATGGCAAATGCGACGTACTACGGGACATTTTAACGCTAATAGCGAGAGTTATAACTTAACCTGAGATGCGCATTTAACAGCTTTCGACCACAATGAAGTAAAGTTGTTTGCAAACATACAACACCTAAAGAATATTCAAGATAAAAGGAAACCACTGTCAATGGTCATCAACACGAACTCATTTTGAGTGAGAGGAGATCGATATGGCGCTCAGAGAGTTAAAAGTCTGTCTCCTGGGGGTAAGTCAACATCGATTTTTAAGTGAACACGTCTGTCTGTAGTCCTCACTGCACATCTGACTGTACCTGTGGCATCAAATGAGCCATACTGCTGCTCCATCAGGCTATTGATTGACAGGTCTGTTTACATGAGTTAAATGTGTTGATACTTGTAATCAAGTGGGTGATAATGCATGTTATTACCTTTACTGTTACTGTGTATTCTGCAGTTTAAAACTGTTTAAATCAGTCACAGGTACAACAGTTGTGCATGTCCAAACTGCATAGGCTAACGCATAACTCTATATTTTTGTCCACCAGAATCCCATTAATACATCCCTGGAATAGCATCCTCTCCATAATCTACAAGCCTAATGAGATTAAAATGAAAAAATCGTTTCCTCGATCAGTAGATAAATAATCAGCAACAATATTGCCTAACATTTTCTGCGTACAGCTTTTCAAATATAAGGACTTGCTAATTTATTATTAAATTATTTATCATTTGGGCTGTTTGTCAGACAAGACATTTGAAGTTGTCATCTTGGACTTGGACATTTTTTATTTATTTTTTTTACATCAAAGTCAAAAAGTCAAAGTAAACTTTATTATCCGCAAGGGGAAATTCACATGGTCTTACATGTCGATTCAAAGAAAAAGAAAACCCTTTAAAATATGGTCAGTACGGACAATACAGTAAATACATACATAATTGACTCGATGAAATTTAAAATGAGGGTCGCATATCTGTTAAATAAAGGTTGAATGAATAAGACAATAGGAAGTTCCGACAAGCAATAAGCAATTTATAACCTGAAGAAACCTACAATAAAAATAGTATGCAAGAAATTAAAGTGCCACAGAGTTAGAGTCAGAGTGTGGTCTAGACCTACTCTATCTGTAAAGTGTCTCGAGATAACTTTTGTTATGATTTGATACTATAAATAAAATTGAATTGAAAATTGAATTGAATTGAGTTGCATAATTGTGCAATGATGCAGTTAAAATACCAAAGACAGTTTTACTTTTTCATTTTGCAGTCTAATTGCTATAGGCACAAACTATTTACTGTACCTCGTAGTTCTAATGTTCTACTTCAGAAAATATTTTATTGATTATTCAAATGAATTGCAGATAGTTTAATAGATTATGAAAATAATTATTTGTTGCAAGCCTAACCCTTGTGTGTCCTAAATAACATTACTGTTTTTTGCTGCAATCTATTTACAAATCAGTCAGAGGAACAACATTCATCCATGTCTGTACTGCATATAACAAGATCATAAGATATCATTCCTGAAGTAACATTCTCAAATGTCCTGTTCATCCTCAACTAATAAATGTAAATGGCACTTTTCTAGTCTTAACGACTACTCAAAGCACTTTTACATAGTAAGTTCACAGGAACTATTGGTGCTGTGGCTGCAGTACAAGGTGCCACCTGCACCAATAAGAGGAATAAAAAAAACAAAAACAATGTAATCTAGGTCCTGTCCTGTTTAACTATCATAAAGTTACAGGCCTACAAAGAGCAGGAAGGAAGAAGATGCCACAAAAAAGCAATAATGTTTGGGCATTTTGCCAGAGAATCTGTTTTTATACCGAGATTATACTTCTAGTAATCGTTTCTGACCATGTTTAGTAAGCATCGTCTTTATTTTGTCTCCACAGGACACTGGTGTTGGGAAGTCGAGTATTGTTTGGAGATTTGTGGAGGACAGCTTTGACCCAAACATCAACCCAACAATTGGGTAAGTTCCTGCTTTCTCCCAACGCTAGTTGTGTTTATTCTGTGTTTCATTGGTTTGTGTAGGGTTGTTACAGGATGTTTTCATGCAATCAGTTCATTTCTGTCTATTTATAGATAAATCAATTCCAATTAGAGCTGAAAGGATTTGAAAATTATTCAGCCAACATTTTGATAATCAATGATTGTTTAAATCACTTTTCAAGCAAAAATGCCAACATTCTTTTGGTTCTAGCTTGTCATAAATTTTTGTTGTTGTGGGTCAACTCAAGTAAGCAATTTAAGACATTGCTTTGTCACCTTGTGACATTGTCATAATTTTTGACATTTTGAAGACAATATATTCAGTCAGTGCAACACCCCTATCAATATATATCTTCATTGCCAATATTATTGACCAATTTCAGCTTATCCCAGATATATCTGTATCAGGATATATTGGCAGGTAAGACATTGCAGTACAGAAATGCCAGATCAATCAATACCAAATGCTGATGTTGTTATCATCCTCAAAAATACAGTATCGGTCAAACTCTTATTCATACAATGTAAGTAAGTCCTATTGAATGTTTTACAACGTTATTGTTCACTAAAGCTGGCAAACAATTTAAGGTATAAACCAACTGATTATCTAAATGGATATGTATGTTTTTATCATTGTCTCAGACTCTTGAAAAGGAGTTGGGATTAAACATGTATAATTTATAAAACCACTAAATCATGTGACATAGAACATTAATCATGTAGCCTTTTCTTTTCACCAGGGCATCCTTCATGACCAAGACAGTGCAATACCAAAACGAGCTGCACAAGTTCCTGATCTGGGACACGGCAGGACAAGAGCGGGTCAGTAACATCCACTGAGGTTTTGGCCTCAGCCTTTTTTTTCTTTTCTTTTTTTTTCAAGAGCAAGATACACATGATGTGTTTTAGCTTTGCACAGCCAAACCACCAGCACTCACTTTTGATATTGTAATCGATCAGTTTGACTTGGCTAATTTAAAATTAAAGGAAGTGAGAAAGCTGCCTGCATGTGTGCATGTACCACTCCCTGAACCAGCCTAGGAGAAACTGCAGTTATACATTACTTCTGATAGGGGGCAATATTTACCTTCCTCTAGTTAGAGTTCTGCCTCAACCAATAACCTACTTCTTTCAGTGCTCTTGATTTAGGAGCATCCTTTTAAATGATGCGTGTGGTGTAATGGATTTGTATTCTTTAGATCAGGGAGTGCCGTCTGTTTGGTTTATCAGAAACATCAGCAAGTCTGTCACAATGTGTCCATTCTGTCACCTTTAATCTTTGTCTTGCCTCTCCCTCTTGCTCCTTCTTCCTCATTGCATTCATACATTAGAGACAAAAATAAAGGAGTTGCTTTTCCTTTTGTGTTATTGTGTTATCTTGCATACACATCTGAAACTGGCTGTTTCTCAGCAACTATGATGTACAGGTGCCACTTCTGATGTAATCTACACTACTGTGTGTCTACAGCATCAATATTTAAAATAATTCATCACCCACGCAAAGTTTAGGACTGAAACCACTCACAGATGGTTTGTGATATAGAGAACAGGAAATCTTGGTGTTTAAGTACAGTTGTAGCATTTTAAGCCTGTCCAAACGACACCAAGCCCCAGACAGTTAGAGCGTAAGGAACTGCTTTCTCTTCTGACTCACACATTGCATCCCACATTTCTCTGCATTAGCTCTCCACCCCTTCCCCTTTTTTCTGTGTATGTCCTTCTCTTTTTCTCATGCACAATCCTCTGCTGTTGTAATGTCTTACCCCTGCCCCTGCTGCTGTCCTCTCCAGAGAGGTGAGATAAGACATGCTGTCTTTTATCCTCCTTTTTTTTTTTTCCCCCTGGGGGCCTTGGCTTCTTCATGGCATTGAGGGGACATCAATGCAGCATAGTTTAAGATAAGATGAAAGGATGAAACCCAAGCTGTCTCAGCCCACTGGCTTGTGCTATGCTGCCACTATGTATTATCTGAGAGTCACTGCAACTCCACATCCATAGTGTCCTTCTTTTATCCCCTTTGTGCTTTCTCCTGGAAAGTGGAATATTTATTGGCAACAATCTATTTTTCTGTGATTCTTGTGCTTTCTTTTCCATTTTCTTCACCTTTTTCTTTACCACAAATCAACTTTTTCACTCCCACGTTGCCTCTAGACATCCCAAGAGGTTCACATCTGTGTGTGGAAAAAATAGCAACATTCCTTCGGTAGGTTTTGCATGTGTATGTGTGTGTTTTCATACAAAGCTGCTGTGGCATCTTGAAGCCTTTCGTGGCTTGTTTTCTAACTTCTGTGAAGCTTTGGCCTATCAAGGTCTGTTGAGTTTAGAAAGGGGAACACAAAGCCAGCCAATGCACATGGAAGGAGAGACCGGGGCAAAAAGGAAAGCTCTGTGATTTCCACAAACGACCAGATGAGGCTTCACATGTACGTCCGAGCCCAGCTGTCAACAGCACATCAAGTCCTCTCCCTCTGACTGTTCCTTCTCACAGAAAACAAGCGAAGGGAACCTTGCATCCTACTGGAATAAGGTGGGGGGGTCTTATTATGCACCCAGCTCGTGGTTTCAGCAATTAATCAGCACTCAGCAGACATCACTGGGGCTGTTTTTTGGGCTTCTGTGTGGCCAGACGTCTGGCCTCGCTGTGATTACTCTTTGGGTTAAGGCAGAGATAGACCACACATGAGTGGTGGTGGTGCAGCCCAACACTAGCCAATGAAACAGACAGCACTCTCCTCCGTGCCCCTGCCAAATATCCCAAGTTGGATTCCCGTTGGTGGACTTGGGGCCAGTAACAACTATAATTATGTGGAATGTGTGCTTTCCTGAGGTAACAGTGTCACTCCAAGATGGATAGTTTATTCCATCGCATTGTAAAGGAAAATGAAATTGGCGGGAAGGCAGGGTCATTTCAAGTGAAGGTCTTTTTCAGACAAGGGTTGTTTCTTTTAAAATAAATATCATTAGTTAATACATGACACATGGTTTTATTATCTGTTAAAAGCCCCAGTCTAGTGTATATTGCAAGAAGGCATTAAAAGAGGTTAGTAGTTGGAGAGGCCTCTTTTAATTTTCTTATCTTGAAATAAACTGAAGTTTTGTTTAGCTAACAAAGATTTTGAAACTCCTGTAAAGGCCATTGCTAGCATTGCATATTACAGAATGAGATCAAGAGCTAATAGCCCATATTTGTTGCAGAAAAAAATTCTTCAGTGAATGAATGTGTGTTAAGGTACCTTCAGACAGGAGCGGCTTCAGCGCTCTACGCAGCTGCTGTTTTCTACTTGCTTCTGTGTTCTTTATACATTTGATAGTAATCTTGTTATTTGGGGATTATCGGTGTGTTTTGGAAAGATGGGACAAGGTAAAGATTGGGTTGGAGCTGCGATGGCCTTTGTGGGCGCAGCCAATTGCTGTTGACCATGGCTTGAACTGAAAGATGGACAGAAAAGATGACCATGCCAGTGGCTCTGTACTTAGGTGTTAGCATGCTAACATTTGCTAATTATCACTAAACAGAAAGTACAGCTGATGCTGATGGGAAGGCTTTGTAGGTATTTGGTCATTACCACCAAGTATTAGAGAGATTAAGAAATATGGACCTCATGGTAACGCTAAAGGGAAAAGTCAGGGGATCAACAAAGTCAGTTGTCATTTTCTGGGCACAATGAATATATGTACACCATTTATTGACAATCCATCCTGTAGTTGTTGAGATATTTAAGTCTGGACCAAAGTGGCAGACAGACAGACAGACAGACAGACAGACAGACAGACAGACAGACAGACAGACACATAGACACATGTTGCTAGCATGGCTAAAAATAATAGGTTTTATGACAGAAGGGAATTGTTAAAGCCAGGTTTCAAAGAGCATAGGAAAGTATTTTACCAGAAAAATACCAAAACGTGGCAAAAAAAAGAACCCCCATCCTCTCAGGCAGCTATGGATTCAGAAATGCACATGTTGTTTTGGTAATGCAGGGCTTTGTGATGTATTGGGTTAAGATCAAATGTATAGTCTTCCATAAATATCAAAACCCTAACAGCTTTTGACACATTCTGCTCATCTTTCTCTTGATGGCTACCACATGTGTGAGGTCTTGGTGGAAAGACTTGCCATACTTCCATTTTAAATAAAGCCACTTGGCTTAGGCTCAGAACATTTGGCCTCTGGTTTAGTAAAATGGTACTTGGTATCCTTTTTGCTAATTTGTATACTTTGTTTTGAGTTTGTTACAGTCAATATTATTTAATGTAATGAAACTCGCAGTGATGTAATCAACATGTGCCTGTGTAACAGCTTAGCCATAGTTTTTGAAAAGCCTAGACACTGTTTCTTGATCTACGGGGTGTAAAAGTACAATACTGCAATGATATTTTGAGTGCCCTTTTCATACCCAAAAATGAAAAGTTGGAAGGAAATTGTCTTTTAAAGATGAGTCGAGATTGATTGTATCTGACTAAGATAACGATACATTCTTGGTTACACTGTGATCATCATGTTTATATGGTTTCCAAGCAGATTATACTAGTATGGGCGGAAATAAAGGTCATTTTAGACAAGCCATTCTCCTCCCTATCCAACAGTACTCATTGCTTACTTTCTCTGTATTCTCATAGTTTCGTGCTCTGGCACCAATGTACTACAGAGGGTCAGCGGCGGCCATCATTGTTTATGACATTACGAAAGAGGTATTATTTACTTTTTCTTCTCAACCACTTAATCCACTAACTACTTACTGTATAGTTTCAAGGTTTTGTTGCTAGTCTTTCAATTTTCAATTCATACTTATTCACTTTCTTCTTGAGTTAGATGAGAAAATCAATACTTATCTAATGTTTGTATGGTAAATATGAAGCTACATCCAGCAGTCGTTATCTTAGTTTTGCATCAAGACACAGGGTAACTGGGAAACAGCTAGCCCTGCTTTGTCCAAAGGTAACAAAATCTGCCTACCTGCGCCTTTAAAGCTCACTAAATATCACCTTATATCTTGTTTGTTTAATCCATATTAAAAAGGAAGTGTAAAAACAACAATTCTACACAATTACACACAATTATAAACAATTATATGCCAGATTGTTTATTGCCTGGGAGCAGCTGGCAGGCAACCATTAGAGAGTTACTAACCCCCTGTGAAATGGTAAACTTTTTTAAACCAACAAAATATGTGTTCATTTGTGAGCTTTAGAGTTACCTTTGGTCAGAGCCAGGCTATTTTTTTTCCCGTCTTGTTATGCTAAGCTAAACTAACCGGCTGCTAACTCCAGCTTTGTGTTTACCATGAAAACAAAAGTGGTATCTATCTTCTTAACTAACTCTTGGCAACAAAGCAAATAAGCATATAGTATAACATGTTGTGCATCATCAGGAATCTTTCCAAACACTGAAGAACTGGGTGAAGGAGCTGCGCCAGCATGGTCCTCCTAATATAGTGGTCGCCATCGCTGGCAACAAATGTGACCTGACAGACTCCAGGTAAACCTGGATTACAGACAACGCTGTGTGTATTATGAACTGATGAACTGCTAATGCTAGTGTGCAGTGTGATGATGCCTCCTCATTTACAGCTTGAGAGTGATGGGAATTTGTGTAAGGCCATAATATGAATTTTAGGAATAACATCTGATGTTTGGCTTAAAAATATAATTGCAAGGAGCTGCAAGGAGGAATATTGATTATTATTCTGTGTAAGTGGACTTTTGTGGAATATAAAGTGATCAGACTGATCAGAAGAAAGTTGTGGTTATGTACAGTGGACTAAATAATCTTTCATATTTACATTTTTGGGAAAAATGTAAAAATCCGATGAAAAATACTCCCGACACATATCATCCATGAAATTGGGAATCTTCCACATAATAGCTGTTGAAGTACATTTTCATGGTTATCAGGTAATGCATGAAATTGGACTATCTGTGCGCATATTGCATCATAATAATTTCAAAATATCTCTTGTATTTACAGGGAAGTGCCAGAGAAGGATGCCAAGGACTACGCTGACTCCATCCATGCCATCTTTGTAGAAACCAGTGCCAAGAATGCCATTAACATCAACGAGGTGTTTATAGAGATAAGTGAGTGCGTTTCTTGAGTACTTGGTGCCGTTGTACATCCCCAGGTTCTCATCAAACTGTGACAAATCAAGCATTGTACAGCATTGAGATAATTATCTTGTCTCCTTTTGCGTTTTTGATCAGGTAAACTATGTTTTGAACAGTATTGACTATTAGTTTCTAAACATTTCAGAAGTGTAGTCATTCTTTTCTGTGTTTGGATCAGACTTTCGACAGCGATGAACTAGTTCAGAATAAGATACAACAACCGACAACCAATAAGCATTTAAGACACATACTCACTAGCTGTGTCCCAATTCCATTCTACATATTAATTCTAAGCAGGTTTTGAGTATGTTGTGTGTTCATACAGGAAGAGTTGAGAAATTAAGCATACAAAGGTCTTTTTGCGTACTAAAAACTGGACACGGCTTGTTTCCCCATTCCATACTAATTGTATCCAGTTTGTACTATATTCTACTATATCTAAATATTAGTAGTCTAATCTTTGTAGCACACTGGTTTTGCTCTTAGTATGCAAGAAGTTAACATACTTAACTGTTATAAAAAGGCAACATTGGAATGCCAGTGTAAATTTAAGTTCACAAAGAGAAAGCTAAATGATTTTCAAATATTTATTACTCATTACTTATCTTTTATCTTTCTGTAGCTGTCTCACCACTATTCATAATTTATTTCAAGTTTTCTCATATGTGAGTAGTACCTCCATTTTATTTATTTATCAACAACATACCTTGATGCATACTGACTTTTTTGAGCCATTTTTCTAGTGTGAACACATTAAATACTCAACTTGCTTAGAATCAGTGAGCTGTAGAAAACTAGGGCACAGCTACAGTCAGTTAATTGGTATGTAGTGCCACATTGAAAAATGAATGTGTTTACAAAATAGATATGAAAAATCAAAGTATTTCACAGTTGGAAAGTGTGTGTGTGATAATGGAGAGTTTGAAAAGGGCAGCTGAATGCTAGGAACCTCTGTACATGTGTGATGTGTGTCTCTTCAAAGGTAAGGGCATTCCCGTTGTCGACGCAGCAGGTGGAACTTCAGGAAAAGCTTTCAAACTCGGACGTCAGGCGTCAGAGTCCCACAGGACGTGCTGCTGATGATGCCGGTGACTGTGGCCATATGACCTGTGACCTGACCTTTGCTTATCCTGTGTGTGCCCGGCCTGCTTCAGCTTACAGCCACCACACACACTAAAACACACTGCCGTCTCTGATACCGGGGTGCAGCAATGCCACTTTGATGACGGAGGGTGTCATGAAAATTGTTGGCATGAGAAATACTTACTGAGCCTTGACAATTGCCTGCATTAAAACATTGATGTGTAAGTGAAAGACCCCCATATATATTCATGAATTTAGAAACCATTTGTACTTACGTTACATATCTTTCAACCAAAACATGGGCTAAAAACGGTTAAATTTCACCAAATTATTTCGATCGCACTGAAGTTTTTGCCATTTGGGAGATCTCTCCCCAAACATGTTTAACTTTGTGAAGGATCCATCTATACAGTTAATGTGTGGAATCACTTATTTATCAGAAGAGATGAAAGCGGTTATGTTCAAATCAATGTTCAATCAGTGTTTGTACCAATCATTAATCCCAATGTTTGCTTTCTCAAAGGATATTTGGAGAGATGTTGGTTATCAAAATCAAGCAAGACGGATTGTGCACACTACAGTTAAGTTTTATTGTGTGATTGCGGTTTTCATCAAAAAATATTCAAGGCAAAAACACCAAGTGGGTGTTTTGATGTAAATTGCGATCACACGGTAGAAAATGCGGAAATGAAAGGTGTGTGGGAGCCTACTTCCTTTACATTAAAAGAATAGTTTGACGTTTTTGGGAAATATGCATTTTTGTGTTCTTGCCTAGGGTGAAATGAGAATATCGATACCATTCTCATGTCTGTATGGTAAATATTAAGCAGGAGCCAGTTAGCACAATTTAGCATAAAGACTGGAAACATGGGGAATAATTTAGCCTGGCTCTGTCCAAAGGTAACAAAATCTGCCTAACAGCAGCTCTCAAGCTCACTAATTAACACATTATATCTGACAGAGCCAGGTTTTTACCCATTTCAAGGTTTTATGCTAAGTTAACCAGCTGCTGGCTGTTGCTTTATATTTAATAGACAGATATGAGAATGGTATTGCTCTTCTTATCTAACGCTCTGCCAGAAAATGAATTGGTGTATTCCCCAAAACAAACTATTCCTTTAATTGTGAACTTTGGCTTCTAAGGATATTTTGATCGTCACTTACGCCACAGAGAACGATAACAAATTGTTGTAAAATATTGTCTCCATGATGAGAATGACTGTGCAGTTCACATCTCCCAATGATAGGAATTTAATCAAGGCTTCAAGTTTATTATTATATGATAACCGTTCCAGCTGCTCACATTTGCTCCACACTTCCACTTGTAATTACTGAAAAGGTATTAACTGAATCTTGTGTATGAAGTTTCCTGTAGTGTGTACAGTGGTTTCACAATATCACTTTATCTTTATTTCCCTCTAATATTATTTTCACTGGCGAGCCTGCCTGTCCTCAACCCTTTACTGCTACTTCAAAACAGTTTTACTGATTATTTTTTTGCCAGATTCTGTAATTGTCCCATAAACATTTTTCATCTCTTCTTTTTTTGCACATAATCAGCAGTGGCTCGCACATGCAATGTTTTACTACGTGGCCTGCAATGAAAACACTGAGATCTGGAAACTAGACCTCGTTAAGAGGAAACTCTGATTTTGGAGCTTAAATCTCCCCTCAGCAGAAGTTTATAAATGCAGAATCAGACGTGGCGCTGTGTCGACATGCTGACCCCTTAATGAACCTTGGTCTCCATTCTGCTCTGAATTACTGTGCGTGCTTTGTTCCAAGGTCTGCCTTCTGATTTTCCTTCCTCCAAACTTCTTTTGCCTCATTCCTTGTTGTATGTCCAGCTTTTATTTTGTTTTAAACAAATGTAGCACACTATACAGCAGCTTTCACAGAGCTCTATCATCCCCTACTACATTCACTCTGTGATGCTATGTTACAGTAGTTTCATTTATCTCTTATATTGGCCTAATTGAGGTCAGTTGACTCATGAGCCCCCACAGACTTATTAATTCTTTGTAATTTCATGCTTGTCTGTATCTCTTGAGCCCTTTTAGCCCCAAAACCTCTTTTCAAAGTTGCCAAAAAAATACAGATGTGGGCTTAATCCGACTGCATTTCCACATTTATAAATCTGGAGTGTGTGCTCTTCTGTCAGCGCAAGCCACTTTATTTGCCTTTTTAAGCATCTTAAATAGCTGTTATTGATGGGTTGTGTGCAAAGCAGTACTGCCTTTTTTCAGGATTTTCCTATGGAGTGCAATAGTTGTTATTATGACAAAGGTAAAATGTGACCTAATCAAAGAAAACGGATACAGAGTGATAATGTTCACACAGCAGAGCACACACTCGTGCAAAAAACGTGATCTCATTCCAGCAGTCTCAAACATAAGTTTATATTGACCTAATTTTATGCTTATTTGATGACAGTTTTGCTCAGACATAGTTGATCCAATGAGCAGTGTGATGGGACCCACCAGATCTCTTGAAAACCAGAGTGGCATTTTAGGTCAAAGCTTAAACTTAAAGAGAATCACTGTGGTACTTTGAAAGCTGCACTTTGACTATTTGTATTAATTAATTGGCCCTTATTACTAACTATGCATCTGTCTGAAGTCTGTTCGTATCTGGGTGATATCCCTTGATGAAAAATTCTTGTAAAGGTATCAGACTTCTTAACATCCCTCGATGTTATTTTAGGTTTTGACTGTTTGCTCAGTTATTGCTACAAAATACCTGGTGCCATATAATGTCAACACCATTTTACTAAACCAAGCTTAATTAACCTTTCTTATTTTATTGTCAATGTATAATAATGATTTAAATTGCTAATCACGTTAATGCTTAAAAATATTTGAAGTTTGATAATGACATGTTTTTTCCCCTTATTTGGAAACCGGAGGCATTAATAGAAATTGTATGCCAGTTTTTGCTTTGAAAAATACCAATAGTCTTGGGCTGGCCCTGGGAATGTGTTGAATCTATATTATGTATATTTTTAGTGTAGATACATACCATCCAATTGCACATAAATCAATGACTATGTTCTATTCTAAGCCAGTTGTGTGACCACAATAGACTTGTGCACGGTTTGCAGTAATTCCATCAGCATTGTAGTTACCATATTTAGCTTTTTACTATGTTTCATATTGATTGTAACAAATGCCTGAAAACACTTGTTTGCAGTGTATTTCCAAATGTGTAAAAAGGGAATGGTCAATTTGTTTACTAATAAAAGATTGACAAAAATGTGTGTGTGAGTGTGTGTGAGTGTGTGCGCGCGTGTGTGTGTAAGAGAAGGTCTTATGTTTCTCACGTCCTTATGTTAGGCCCAAGAGAGATGTCTGCATTAACTTGTTCCTTGGGGATACTGTGACAGTGTTGTTAGTGATTGGTTGTGTTGTTCAGTTGGCAGCCAGCCACCTGGCTATATATATAAATATGACATTTGAGATGTGTGTATGACTGGCAGAGGGCTTTTCACTGATCTTTGAATAGTGCTGAGAGGGCAGAACACTTATTTGACAACCTCCCAATCCCCTTCTCAACCCCACTACTTTCTTTATAAAGCATATTTGAAATCGAATGGGAAATGCAAAAAAAATATTGCTGTAGATATTACACCTGTAATAATTATGGTCTCATCAGGAATCAATTTTATAATTAATCATTACATGGCCGTGTGGGAATAACATGGGAGCTTGTATAAATGAGGAGAAAAAAATGAATACAAGCTTGACAGGTAAAAAATAAATTGATTTATGAAATTAATTAAAGGTACACCAACACACTGGTGTAGTTCCAATAGTATGATTTTGCCATTGAGCTGCTTTCTATCCATGGGAGTGTTTATATAATGTCTTACTTTATGCTGTTGGCATCATTTTGACCCCTTAAATAACAAAAATAATGGCTGCATATGCAGTTAGATGCTCAGGTGTGCCAAGGTGCTCACATTGTGCATACTGGTTCATTGATGTTAATTGTAATGAAGACATCGTTAATGTTATAACTTACACCTGTGTTTTGTTTTGCTATTATAATTCAAACTTTTCATGTTGAGAGGATTGATAATGCACCTTTGTGGCCAATAGCCATGATGTCATCATGTATTTTTCACCCTTTATTGAGATACACAAACAAAAACAAACTCTTTCTAACATTCAAAAAACATACAGAACATTTTTACGTGGCCTTGAGATGAATATAAAAACAAACTGATTCCATTTTTTTTCCTCCTTTGTGAAAACCAAAAAGTCAGGCTTTTAACCTGTAAATTTGCATTAGGAATGAACAATTTAATACCATTTAAAGATTTTGAATGTTTTAAAATTCAAATTTATATTATCTTCTAGGCTGCATTTTCCAGTATATTACAAAATGTTAATCAATATGGCATCAATTGTTTTATATATTTCAAGATGGGTAAATGTAGGAATAAGTTTGAAAGAAACTTAATTTTGTTAGTCCTCAGATAGCGATAAGAGTCAAGACTTTCTCCATGCAAGTTTGTCCACAAAGTATTTCCAATATGAGATTACATGTGGTATTGTAATAGCATCTTTTAAAAAGAGTTTTCATGGATTAATTGTTATGAAAATATGAAAAAAAAGTGCAGTGGAGTAAGAGAGGGCAACCAGTGATAGATGTTTTGCCTAATTTTGTTAATTGCTCCAAAACCCTCTGCATACTCCCCAGGTGTTATGGAGTGTTACTGTATATTGTAATAAAAACGTATAAGAAAGTTAAGTGAAGTAATGTAACTAAGTACATTTATTCAAGTAGTGTACTTAAGTACAATGTTAAGGTACTTGTACTCGAGTATTTCCACAAAAGTACTCCACTACATTTTAAAAGCTAATTTTGTACTTTTTATTCCACTGCATTTATTTTAAAGCTTTAGTTACTGGTTACCTTGCAGATTCAGATTATTAAGTGATGTACACATTAATGCATCACTAATTATAATCCAGGAATATACTGATTCTGAAATGAGCCATTCTGCAAATGAGTACTTGTACTTTTGGTACTTTAAGTTGGCTATATTTTGATGCCAATACCTCTGTACTTTTACCTAAGTAAGATTTTGAATGCAGGACTTTTACTTGTAACATGTAATATTTTTACATTATGGTATTACTACTTTTACTTGAGTAAAAGTCCTATCTTAAACCGATCCAAAAGAATAATATTTATTTGGAAATCAAGAGTATGCCAGTTTGCATCCTTCATGATTATTTCACGTTCAGGCAGAGAGAGTGATAATTAGTAATCTTTGATGTTGGACTTTGTGGGCTGAAATAAAAACCTGCATATTTTATCCATGTCCTTTCACACTGGTTGAGCTGGTGGCCCCACCATCTCTGGGTGCACCCTGGCATCACCCATCACCCTGGCGTCACCCTCCCCGCTGGGCGGCTATGCAGAGGCAGTGACGTCACCGGGCTGTTTCTCGCTCCCTTCCTGCTGCATCACAACAGCTCGAGTAGCAATAGTGACCGGGGGGACAGGATATTCACAGCCAATTCATTGATAGAATAACTCCGTTGACGTTGCAGCACTCAACAACATCCTAACACGGGGGTAACGGACAGGAACTGGTTGCAGTGCGATAACAACGCTTCAGCTGTTGGGATATGGCCAGGCCGGAACAGGTTCTGCTCTTGGAGCCTCAGCACGAACTGAAATTCCGAGGTAAGAGGGGAGGGCCCGGCTTGGACGGGAGGGGGGAGCTGCATCTGCCAGCGGGGTTACGAGGGGGTGGGCAGGCCAGTGTTACGGTAACCAACCCGGGGAGAAGCGATACTACACATTTTGACAATATTGCCCTCGTATGAAAAGAATAAGAACGCTCTGAAAGGACGGCAGGTCAACTGACAGCTAGCTGGAGTAGCTTCCAACGGCTAGCCAAGCTAGCCAGGCCCTGTCACACATTTCTGCTGCAGCAACTGCCTTTAAAGCGGTTTACAAGTGCAACACACAAAACATATGTCCACTGGGGAATAGCAATCATAATACATATGTGAAAGCATAATTGCCTTTTAAATTCATAACCTTTTCATTGCACATATGCCACAAAATGCTTAGCAGGTCTAGCTAGCTATCATTAGCTCGCTCTCTGATTGGCTGTCTCGCTCTGCTGGCAAGCCAGCTGTCATTTAATAACTTGACAGCTCACAGGACGAAATAAATGGGCATCCTCTGCTACTTAACTATATATGTCTACAATGTTAGCAACGGATCATCAACAAGCCCACCATCCTTATCGTTAGGGCTTTACAATACTAATAGACATTTTAGTGAAGCTCGACATTTGGCTGCAGAATTTCACGTTGCTTTAGGCCCTAATAATGTTACATTTAAACACATGTGGCACTACTGTATCTGTTTTGCAACAGATTATAGAGATCCTGCCACAGTAAGACACATTGCACTTTGGAATAAGAAGCTAGTTAATAACAGCTTGCTTCAAAACATATACAGTCAAACTTTTACTCTAATCAGTAAAGGTTTGGAGAGATTAGCTGCTGGTCTCCCAAATTTAATGTGGCCAGTGGTGTTTGGTTGAAGCATTCAAAAATCACACTTAAAAGAACCAGCAGAACCGCAAAAAATACCACTGTTCACCCCAAAATCAACTGAGTTTCATTATACACTATAACTGATGAGCTCTCACACCAAAATTAATTTGATAGATCACACTATGGTTAAAATGACAAGTTGGTTATACTGTGTTTTTACATTAACTGTCAGTTCAAAGTAGCGTAATGCTAATGTTCAAATGTGCAGCTAAGGTGTTACCTTACCAATTTATGGTATTCACTATGGTTACAGTGTAATAGCACATTATACAAGTATTAAACACGTTCTCCATAATGATACATATCACAAACGATATAGCATGCTTTCTGGTAATTCAATAAATGATTAATCTATATGAAATAACCACACGGTAAAGCCTATTTTTGTATACTCCTGTGTGATTTAAATACTTATACAATACAAATTAAATGTATTTTCTAATGTTATTAAGCACTTTGGTGCAAAAATTAAAATAACATGCAAGGATCAGAACGTAAAGCGTCGTCCGAATGATGTTAATATTGTCCCTGGTTTTTCGATATTGTGATATAAACGGTACAGAAAATAAATAAATAAATAAATAATAATAATAATAATAAAAAAAATATATATATCTTCGCTCGAGCTTCTGCGCGGGAAAGTCACCGGACGACATCATCTTGTGAACATAGCCATACTGAGAAATACAGAGAGTTGTGTGGAGCTGATAGTCTTAATTAGCTTTGTAGCAACTCATCTGGCAATGGCAATGTAACGGACATTTAATAATATCAAAAAGTTAAGCATTAAAGCTTTAACCACATTGATCTGTGTGGTTATGTAAATTTTGTTTATAAAATCAAAACTACAGTTTTCAAATATTAAAGATAGATATTCCCTCAGGTATTTTAGTTAATATTTTCGGAGAAGTTTGAGTTCATGTGCTTGTTGTCAATTTAGATAACATAATTGTTAAATCACGAAATCTCAACATGTTTTCACAAAATTATAATATTGAATTATCACCCAGCCCTATGTTATTCTACATTTTTACTTATTGTCAACAAATGGCATGAAAAGACCCAAAAGGAACAATGTGTTAGTCCGTTTCTCAATACTTTTTCAACTTCCCTACCCTGTCTGTGGCTCTCTGCCTTAAGCCCTTTATTTCTGAAGATATAGTTAAATCTTTAAAAACAGAAATAAAGGTAAAAAATATTAAGAATGTTGGGAGTATTTTCATCATTCTGTTCACGTGAGGATTTATAGCACCAGAACGATATGTGATTGATTCAAAATAAACTAAGTTCATTGTACAAAGTAATAATGTGATACATGCCATGCAATGTAAGGCTAATTTATATATTTTAAATAATTTGGGATTAAGCTATACCAGGTGTTGGCTAGACAGGCGATATGTGTTAATAGCATTAATTTGTTGTTGGGTTTGCTCTTTTCGTGGGATTTGTTAAAAATAAGAAAAAATAGAATATGGCCTTTTCCTTGGTTAGCTGTAGTTGAATATGCCTTGCACACTGATTTATAACTGTGGTGAAACTTGACTTAAAGTATGTTTGAGGTGTTCTATCATATGATTTAAATGAACACATGCCAGCCAATCAGAAACAAGCAACATACACATATATCAAGTGTCTAATCAGATGTGTCGATGCAGTGTTAAGCATACACAAGGTATGTGCCTTCTCAGTATACCAGACAATAACACAAATCACATGCCAATACTCAGGCTCAGAGTTATATGTAGGCATGCATTGTGAAATAGAGAGTATGTTTGTTAGTAGCAGCTTGTTAGGCTTAGGCTCAGACCATCCGTGGTCCAAATTCAGTGTTAGGGACTGGACTTTTTCCTTTTTTTTTTAATCAATTTTCATCATTGTCAGGGGTTATTATTAACAAATCTTTAAAGTAAACTGCTCCTCACTTTATCTGCTATTTATAAAATCTAAACTTGAAAGACGACAGCTTTATATATTAGCTCTTTATAATAGTTTTAAACTACAGTTTGTGGCTTTTGTGAGTTGGATGCTATCCCGAGAAACTTTCAGGAAGTAGTAGATCAGGTGTACAGTAGTCGGTGGCGTGAGTCCCTTTCATTAAAATACTTTAGAAGTCAAGCCAAGCTTGTGAGGGTCTGAGTTTCCTCTCTGTCTTTGCTCAAAAGGGAAGGGAAGTGTCAGTTGCTCTGGATGTTTGCTGAGCTGAAACTTTATCTTGAATCTGGTGTATGTGCTAATTCTGAAATAGCTCCATGTTGTCTGGCACAGTGAGTTTGCCTCTTACAGCCGCGAAGGGTTTTGCTTACCATAATATCTTCTGTAGTGGCGTAATTTGTTATTTTGTTAGAAAACTAAACTTGATTAAAAAAAAAGCTGGTTTGGCTGAGTTCTGGGTTGTAATAGTGGCTTAAAATCACATGTTAAAATGTTATTTTAGATAACTAGAAGTTGGTAAACATTGGGTTCTCTGTTAACACTTTTAAGAAGTCATGAGTTGAACTTTTCCTAAAAATATTTTCACAAAAAACATCACCAGACCATCAATGATACCATCTACTGATATACTGGCGGGTCACTATCGTGTGTATGATATGAACAGATATTTATATGCAGCAGTGTTAACAAAAGACATTAATAAAGACCAATAAATTTGGACCTCTTTCATAGACATAGAATAATTTATATGTAATATTTGTTTTATATGGTTTTAACGATACTGTAAAATTCCAAAATGAAAACTTATTTTCCCTAAATCTAGCCTAATTGATCTTAAGTGTGTGGTATTGGCACTGTATCTGTTAAGTTTGGGAAGTCATACATACGTTAGTCATGGCCACTCACTTGACTATGAATTACCTTTTGCTTTCACTAGAAGTACTGGAAAAACACAGGACTGACTAACGGTTGCCCGTTAGCTATCTGGATACATTTTGCTATTTTCAAATGTAGTTTCCTGTCAATGAAGAAACTTTTGTCAGAAAATCCTGTCACAAAGATAGAATGTGGTTTGTTGGAATTTGCACCTCGTCCAGTATGTGTAATGTGCTGATAATATCAAGGAAGACTCATTGGACTCTTTCTCCAGGTCAGTGCATTAGCCAGATTAGGTTTTGGTTTTTTTTTTTTTTTTTTTTTTTTTTAAACAGTGTTCATGCAAGAGCTCTCATATCCAACAGATTTTACATTTCTATATGTCATTGTCACTAAAATAAAAATAAAAAGTGGAGATTGCTTGCTCTTGTGGCAGGTATTAAATGTGAGTGCAATAACTGTACCTCTGAATTTATCTGGTGGCTCTGGACCTCTGAATTGCTGCCCAGAATTTATTCTATTTTTTCAGCAGTTCAAATAGGTCTGGTGTTGTGCTCATTGATGGCTGTTTAAATAACCAAACCCAATAAGATCTTTAATCTTTAATCAAGAATGGGGATGCCTTCTTTCTGTGCCAAAGTCAGAAAAGCAGCAGCAAAAGACTAATGAAAAAAATGCCTGAAAACTGAGACAGTGTCAGTCACTGCTGATTAGTTAGATCATAACACTAAAACAGAAAACGGCTAACATTAACACAATGTCAGACTGAATGATGAAGTGAAAAGAAATTGGCGTTTCAGTCTGTTTATTAGGCTAATCTGAACCCACCTGTTAGCACTTATTGCAAACATTAAAGACTGAATCATTCAATCCAGAGACTGCCAGCCTTATGTTTAGACTGAATGGGCAATATGTTATCTTCTGTATTTCTCTTTATTCCTTCAACCTCAGACATTACTCAAGGTTCAGCATTACCTTGATCATATTATAATTTCATAACCAATAGAAATTATTAGACCCTAATTGGACGTAGAGCTGTTCACCCAGGTGTTTTAACAAAATTAAGACCAAAGGGAAATGTATCAACATAGACCTCTAGGTTTGGAAAATAATTAGACAAAATATAATTAGCCAATTTTACTTGACAAGTAAAATACAAGTCATTGATACAATAATGTACAGTAATTACCATAAACAAGTTATTGAGTTGACTTGTTCTATAAAAAAAAACAAAAAAAAACACTGACAATCTATTGCTGCAGTCTGGATAGACAACTTACTTAACCTTTGATCACCTTTCAGATTTGGCACACTGTTATTTTGCTGCGGCTTTTGTCGTAAGGGTTTTTTGCATTATTGACAAATCTGTGCCTCTTAATGCATCTGGCCTTGGGAGAGCTTTAGAGATCTGTGACCTGCATCTAAAATGATAGCAGTATTTAGTTGAAGCCAAACTGCTTCAGCTATTCTGAGCATGGTAGTGCAGTGGTAGAGGCCTGTTTACACTTTAAAGGTTTTGGTAAATTGATACTAGAATTGTTTTTGTTAATCAAGAGGACAGACTAGACATCAGTAGTCGATATCAATCTAAAGAGCAATGTTAGACAAAAAAGAAAAAGCAGATGGCTTAGTTTGCATCCTTGACATATTTACAATAATCTAGTTCTCACCGGGGTGTGTTACTGAGATGCTGTATTTTGGGTTTTAATGTGAGAAGCAGACTGGAATTATTTTTCTTGAGGACAACTCCCAGTTAAACGTATCAAAAGCCTGCATAGTTGAATTGGCAGTAAAACCCTGTTTATCTAAAATGTCAGGTCAAATGAAGAAAATATGCAGCAGAAGGACCAAATTGTGGACACTAAATTAAATTTGTTGTAATTAAAGTCACATCCAGTTAGGCTGCGATAGATACATTTAAGTGTGTAGACATACATGTCACATATTTTTAATTGGCTTTACCCACTGGTATTTCAGCCATCTCATTATTTTGAAAAAGCTTAGATTAACCTATTTTTGCTGTGTACATAGAGCATAACGGTATTTTTTGTGTTCAATATTTGGCAAACCTTCCTGAAATTTGGTTCTCTATTGTGAAAAGTGTTTCAATATTAATGGTACCATATACAACAATTTCACACATTTACTAAATCAAATAAAGCCCCCAATCTATTTTCTAACTAGCTGTGCGAGCTGTGTCTGCCTGAGTATGTTTTTTTTATTTCAAACTGGTGCTTTTTCTGCAGCAGGGGATGATGGATTTGTATTTTGATGTGTTTTGATCAGTTGACTAAAAGACCCTCATTTGCTTTGATTACCTCACTTTCTGACTGTTCATCTCACACACATTACAAGCTTGTTTGAGGTCGTATGCCAGTTTTATTTTGTACACGTGTCATTTTCTCCAACCATTTGGCATTCAAACAATTTAAGTGACGAATAGTATTTTAGTATTTTAAAATTAATGTGTGTGAGATCATAACTCTTAATGTCTGTGGCCAACATCAGCATTAAAATGGATCTCGGTCCAGTTTTAATCAATGTTTCTATGATTTGTTGCCATTTAATGTGACTTTACTAACTTGTCTTCAATGATCCTTTTTACTTTTTTGCTTTTGTTGAAATTAAGATTTCAGTCTCTGGAGGACATTGTATAATCTTAATAAAGAGAATCTACAGATTTTTTTCCTGAATTACCCAAAACAGAGTTTTTAAGTGTCTTTATCTTCCCTCTTTACAGGTCCATTCTCAGACGTGGTCACCACAAATCTCAAGCTCTCCAACCCTACAGACAGGAATGTGTGTTTCAAGGTGAAGACAACAGCGCCGCGTCGGTACTGTGTGCGGCCAAACAGTGGAATCATTGATGCGGGCACCTCAATCAACGTCTCAGGTAATGATTGAGGAAGTGGGACTGAGCAGACCCCATTAAAGTTATAATTATTGCAGTGGCCCGGGTTCGGATCCGACCTGTGGCCCTTTGCTGTGTGTCATCCTCTCTCTCTCCCCCCTGTCCTATCTGTATACCATCTAATAAAGATAATCTTTAATTTATTATTATTAAATTAAAGCCTACTTTAACATGTAGCTGCTACTGTGCTTGTGAGACCAAGGCAAACAAATATATATCTAGTATCCTGAATGGGTTTGCTCTTTTTACATAAACACACACCAGACCTCTCCCGTTACCCAGTATTCCCCAATCCTCTCTCCCCTGTCCCGCCTGGCCGGCCTCATTCCCAGTCACGCACTCTGATGGAGACAGGTACAGGCTAGTGTTTCCACACTGTGCCACCTCTGCCATTTACAGCCACAGACTCATTTTACAACCTTCCCTATCTGATGTCAGTAACTGCTAACTGTGTCACCGGGGCCTGGCAGTCAGCAGTAGGCGACAAAACAGCAAAGTCCTTTCTCTGTTAGTTGCCTTCATTTTTCACCCTTATTATGCAGAGAGAGGTCACAGGTTTGAGTCCCAAAAGGAGATTGCTTTTATGAGAATGTAGTCACTATATGCAAACATATAGGCATGGTCTGTAACCTCTTTCTGTCCAGTCTGTCTTCTTCAGGGAGAACTCAGAAAACGGTGTACTTAACAGGATAACAAGCGGTTGTGGGTAGGGATGGGTATTGTTAGTCCGATCATTGGTATCACATGGCTTTTATCAAAAGCCCTGCACCCCTGACTGAGCTTTGTTGCACCTAATAGGGCGGAACAAAATACACCTTTATAAATGGGTGTGCTCCAAGTACAGTTGGCTTAGGTTTCCACTACATTTTAATTTAACATGCAAAACGGCACATCTAGAATCAAGAACTCTGTGTAAACAAAATGGGACGTGTACCACCATAACTGTAAACAATGTGGACTAATAAACACATAAAGCTTTTTGTGGCTGAATCCAAATAGTAAAGATCCTGTACTGTCTTAAGGCACTTAAAAGCTGTCAAGATGAAAATAAGGTTTACCAGACTTTCCGCACTGCTGTTTGATTATCAGCTGATAGAGATTTATTGTCATGCCTGCCACCTCATATTTGTCGCCTGCACTCCATTTAACTAGCGTGCAACTGTTATGTAGAAGAAAATGCGTTAGGGGTGTTGAAATTAATCACTGCATCGATGCATCGCGATGCGGACCTGGGCGATTCTGCATCGATGCAGTGACAGACCATAATCGATTACTGCCTACTGATGTTGCAATTCATTTTCCGGTCGCTGCCTTTTTAGTTTTTTGCCTTTTGTCTGTTGTCCGCTGTGTTCAGACTGCACTACATTCAGGAAGTGTCTTTTTTTTAAGAGCAGATACAATAAAAAGGGGAGTTCATATATAATTGACTGCTTTAGTTTGTTGATAAAAACCATAATATTGAGGTGACACATCATGATGCATTTTGATATCAAATCGATTTGAATCGTTGACATTATAATCATAACCAAATCGAATTGGGAGACCAGTGAAGAATCATAACCCTAAAATGCATTCAACTTGTTTGTTAGAATTCAACAATATATACAATGTATTTTGTGTAACACTGAATGTAAACATAAGTTTTGTTTGTTTAGAGGAAACTCCACACTCTTTCTTCCTGGTCTTAAAAGCTACATTACAGTTAATTGATACAAATCTTTGACCACATCAGGCTGTTCTAACTGAGTGAAACAAACACTTTGTTGTCATGCCATTATTATAATACAATAATAAAAATGTTCTTGTGTAAAGATATTCTGAAAGCACAAATAGTCATTCCCAAAATAACATCACACGATCATTGTTAAGGAATTCAGGCAAATATTGTTCTATTAAGTTTTTCCTCTCTCTCTCTCTCTCTCTCTCTCTCTCTCTGAAAGAAGATTGCATAGGATCTGTAACTTGTTGCAGTCCAGTTTGTCTCGTATTTCTTGCCTGTAATTTTTAACAAAAGCTACATGGCACGACTTGCATTGGGGCGAAAGGGAATAGTCTGCCACAGGATACCTACAAACTCTGAGATGTGTCATTTGCTGGCTCAGCTGAGGATACACACTGTGCTTTTGAAGCTAAACCCAGCTGTAACTGTATATGTTCAACGTAGCCATGACCACAGGAATGTTGCTGAGGTTGATTGGTGTTATGTAGCAGCATCCAGTGGAAAAATATGTGGCGTGAATGTTTCAAAAATCCTTGCGTTCACAAATATTGAGCTTCTTCTGGGAATATGTCAGAAGTTTGTCTGACATCCTCGGGACTTGTTATCATTTCAACGGAGACAGAAAGAAAAATATAAATTCTTTTGTTTCAACTGATTCCGATACCTGAAATTGCGTATCGGCCGATACCGAGTACCGATCCGATACCAGTGTGTCAACAATGAATGCCCCAGAACTTTCTTTTATTATCCAGTTTTTACAGTCCGTTATAACGGAAAAACAACATAAATAAACTACTTTAACGTAGATTTTCTTTAGGGCATTATTAAGTGGTATCAGATTGGTGCATAAACTCCAGTACTTACCGATACCAGCGTTTTAGGCAGTATATCGGTATCGGAACATCTCTAATATTAATGAATCAGCTTCATAAGCTTGCAATTGGCACTCATTTCTAGTGGACCTTTTGTTATGACAGGGCAGGAAAGGCATCCTCCTGTCTTAATTGACATCCATATTCATAAAACATTTCTGCTAATATGCTACACTCCACTCCCAATATTTTAAAGCCACATTTACTATTTTACCCACCAACTAAATTCCAATAACAGAACTTAACCTCTAAGTGGTAGCTGATTCCTGCAAAAGTGCAGTGGATTAAATGCTGTTGACTCCTGAGTTATTTCCCGCCCTGAAATAGATTTGCTGGTGTATAGTCTGTATTTTTTCCCTTTTGAATTATATTGAATTAGATGGACCCATGAGAGCACAATCAGAACTGTGAGATCCTGCTACCCTGAGAAGCCTGAATATGAATATGTTTTATGAAAGTTAGGTCTTGCATCCTGTTGAGTTTTCCCTCCAGGCTTGTATCTTAACGAGGCTGTTTGACTTCACTCTCTTCCTTATTCCCACGCTATATTGTCTCGCTAGGTTTCCTGATCTTTGACCAGGTTTTTTTGAGTTGAGTAAAATTGAACAAAATAGACAGGGAGCTCCCTTTTTTTACGAGTAAGGCTTCTTTGAATTGGTGTGAAAATGTCACTGTTATAGTTCGGGGTGTAACAATGAGCCGTATGGTATCATGGGTCTTATCTTGTTTCGTGTCACATTGTGTCATAACGTTCAAAGTGAACTTGCCTCGTATCTAGTTTTCTTTCAAGGTTTTTTTATTGAGTCTCGTATCTAGTTTTGAATTTGTTAATGTGTGCAGTGTTTTGGTCATTAAAGCTTCAGTGCGTAATGTTTTGATATTAATGAACGTCCGTTACATTCAAGCCGTTGCCAAATGAGTTGCTACAAAGCTACTTAAGACTATCAGCTCCACACAACTCTCTCTGTATTTCTCAGCATGGCTATGATCACAAGATTGTGTCTTCCGGTGACTTTCCCGCGCAGAAACTCGAGTGAAGATGATTACCTCTTCTGAAGTGTCCATCATGTTTTCTTAATCCTCCGTGTCCTCCTTGGCTACTAGCAACTGCGTGGAGGAGGGGTGGGGCATTGCGCGATCACGGAAGGCTGAATCATGTGGACGCGCCGACAGTTTTGTTGTCATTACTTAGAATTCCTCATGGAGAAGACAGAAACTACGCACTATAGCTTTAAACTGAGACAATTATTTGAAGTGTTTTGGCATATTCTTTCTTTTTGTTATATTGTCAAACACAGTTTATGCTTTCTGCTTTGCTGCTGAGAATTCACAATAAATAGTATAATATCAGGGTAATGAAATTAAGTCTCAAGCTTTTATTGAAACAGAGTTTCAATAAAAGTAATTTGAAACTGGAAAGGTAAGTCACATTATTTTTCCTGTATCAGGTACATATTATATCATGACACCATGCTTTTGTATGGGATTGAGCCATACATTTCTTCACACCCAATGCTATAGAGAAGAGCTGAAACAATGTCAATTAATCAATTAACGAGTTAGTCGATTAACAAAAAAGTGCCAAAACTTGTCGTGCTAGCTTCTTAAATGTGATGCTTTGCTGCTTTTATCAGTTTTTATATCTTTGCAAATGGAATACATTTGTTTTTTTTTCTGCTGTTGTTTTTTACTGGATACTCATTTTAACTATTTTCTAACATTTTCAAACAGCATTATTTTTATGGAAAATGATCATTAATTGCAGCCATACAATAGAGAATCTTGTGCATAACCTGTAATAATTCTGTATTGTGTGGCCATTATGAAGGAACCGTGACCATTGGTGGACTTCAAGGTAAATAGTTAGTGGTTATTCTCTTTTGAGTATTATGTCTCACAGGACACAATTAATTAGTGACAGGAAAGGAAAGTTTTCTTACCTCCCTCCCTCACCAGTCTAATAGTTCCATTCATCATCACCAAGCAGGCAGGCAATTACTATCCTGCTTGACCGTGTTAAGCACAATTAGCCTCTGTGCGTTTTATAAATGATTGCCCAGTGTGAAGCAAGAATACTAAATCAAGCCATTAGCAGAAGTAGCTTTTTGTAAAGGTGTGTTCAAAGGCTGTCAATCAAAGATGATTTCAATCACTTTTTCCTCTCCTGTGGCTGTGCTTTTCCCAACTCAAGCTTTGGCTCAGGACCTTTTCCATGTAATTCACTGTTGCTCAAAGAACTTACATGCCTTCCTGCCTCTATTCTCTAGTACTGTCCCCTTGGACCTGAGGTAAATGGTCGTGCAAATTGGGTCTGACTGAAACAGGACGTTCTCAATCTGTTCATGCCGTCTGTTTCTGGTTTGCAATATTGAACTGCCCTGATTGCTGTAATGGTGCACTACATCTCTGAGGTTTTCCACTCTAGGGAGAATTGGCATGTGCCATATATGAAAACCATCGTGATAGCTACACTGGCTTTGAATTAGGAGGTCATTTGTTTCTAATGAAAGCAAAAGAATCACGCAGGCATTGTAGACATAGTTGGCACTGATGTCAAAATATGCCATTCAATTACACCTTTGTCTAAAAAGGTGAAGGAGAAAAAGATTACCCATCAATAGCCATTTTCATCCCCTCTGCACTTCCACCCTTAACTTGAATATAGGGCTGCAACTAACGATTATTTTAATAATCGATTAATCTGTCAATTATTTTTTCGATTAATCGATGAATCGGATAAAAAAAAAAAAACATTAATTTACATCAACTCAATACATGCATACTTATTGTTTTAGTTAATAGTTGTGTAAAGGTAAGTAACCCAAATAGCAGATACAGACAAGACAGACAGACAGACAGACACACACTTATTCATTAAATTATTACCATCATTGTAGTAAGTGCAAGTTAAGTTCGTTTATACACCACACACACTATTATATTTGTCAACAATAACTGATATGGGACAAAGCACATAATATATACATAACAACTGAAAAATTAATGGGCCAAAAAAGGCGAGTGAATAAAACTGTGTCTTTAGTCTTGCAAAGTATACCACCCCTGCTTTATTACGGTTATTACCGAGCTAACGCTAGCTTGTCATGCTAGTCAGCCGGATAACGAGTAAACAGCAGCACCAGAAGAGCTACTGGAGGGACGGTACGTTCCTCACTTCAGAACGGAACAGAAGTAGGATAGTGTAGTGACTTTACCCTGCTGTTGAACTCCCTCCCTCCTCATCAAGGACTCCAACATGTTTACGTTTTAGGTGCTGACTCATCACCGTGGTGCGCCCGTGCCATGCCGTGTCGCTTTTGCTTATCTTGCAATTAACACGTTTCTGATTTATTTAGTGTGAAATGCTCCCACACCTTGGATGACTTGGGTCGTACTGATTTCTCTGCCTCCGCCGAGTGTTTCAGAACAACGTTACGGGTCTCTCCGGTCTCTCTCCGTATTTCCTCTACCCCCGCTCTGCTCTTTTTCTTTTCTTTCGCTCCGCGCTGCTCCGCTCTGCGCTCAACTCAATTTTTTTTTTTATCTCCGCGACTAGGTGGCCTAATAGTTGCGCGACACAAGGAATCGATAATTAAATTCGTTGCCAACTTTTTTAGTAATCGAATTTTATCGATTTTATCAATTTGTTGTTGCAGCCCTACTTGAATACTGACATAAGAAAGTGATCATTATAAATTATCGTTACAACTTTAAAATACCTTCTCAGTCATTGGAATGACCTCAAATAACACACCACTGACTAAGAGGACTGATGTGGTGATGGGTTGAAGTTGTATTCCAACCCAACACCTGCTTTTTTTTAGAGCGATATGTAAGAAAGGAAAAGACAGGGTTGGAAGCTGTTAGAAAGATTACCCCCTGGGGTATTTGTATATCCGTCAGTGTTTTGCCGCTATGGTAACACAAACTAAGAAATAAATCATCTACACCACTTTTTCCGAGCAGCAGGGGCAAGCCCAGAGCCTTGAAGACGTGGAGGACCTAGTTTACTGTTAGACAAATCCATGGGTATTTGATACTCACTAATTCCTCTTTAATCCGAGGAGTGGACACATAGTTGAGAAAGAGAGTGAAATGGAAAGTTGCTGACAAAGAGAAGTATCAGCTTAGTCACTTGAGTTTGCCGCAGATTTTACCCACAAATCATATTATGTTCCTGCCTGTCTGCCGCAGTTTGAATGATACTAACAAGACACTTGACACTTTTTCCTGAGTCTCCTGAGGATGGGAAATGAGGATGATGTTTGAAAATGAGGGAAATGAAACTGAGGGAGTCATAACTAAACAAAATGACTATTCTAATCATGTGGGGACTTCCTGTTCACATTGTGGGCGCTGGGGTGCAACTGTTAATTTATCAGTCCCATTTCTCCTCCCCATGTTTCCTGACTTTATGGTAGTAGTATCATATGTGACCTCAACTGTCATTTTGTATTTCAGTTATGCTGCAGCCTTTTGACTACGATCCCAATGAGAAGAGCAAACACAAGTTCATGGTCCAGTCCGTGCTAGCACCTCCTGACATGACTGACATGGAGGGAGTGGTGAGTGTATCTTCTTCCTAAAATCATTTTTCATCATCAGTATGTTTTTAGTCAGTCCAGTCTTTGCAAAGGCTTTTAAAACAAAATGATTTGCACACAGATGTAACGCAGCCACTCATACAGCAGACACTGTGATCAACTCAGAAAATCCATCCATTGAATTTAACTGTAAGGACAGAGGCCGTCGATCTCCAACTCCCTGTCTGGATGAGAGGCTGTGTCTCAGTGCTGACACAGCAATATAAAACACAATGAACACAGTTTAGTCCTAGCAGGGATTATCTTGCCAGATTTTCCTGTGAGAGGTGTGTTACGAGTGTTTTTTTACATCCCCCGATCTGCTCTGAAGTCCATCCTGGGCGCACCGATTTCAAATCGCAAATATTAAACATGTTAAATTTTTACGATCTGATATCCTGCTGTATGTGGGAAATGCCAAGGACGCACTCTAGTCTTGTTTTACCCGGGTTGGGCTTCTGTGGGAGAGCGGAGCTCATACGGAGCTCATACCGCTGATCAGCAGTTCATGAAGGGAGGGAGAAGTTGGAGGAGATGGAGAGTGCAAACAGAGCATTAGTTAGCTCCACGGTTGGCTCACACTCAACGGCTTCTGGGGGAGAGCAGCGCTCATCATTAACTGTTAATCAGCGTTATCAGCGGGTAACTTCCATATGAGCACCGTTCTCCCGCTGAAGCCCAGTCCGGGCAGCGCGGTTCTGTCATCATCGCCATGTTTGTATACTCTAAAGTCACGTTTGATCGCGCAAGATTTCCAGTTTTGAGATTTGGGACTCTAGTTGTTTGTTAATGGAAGCTGTGTATGGTGTGCTGTTCTGGCCAAATCGTTGCTCTCCACACTCTATAGGAACAAACCGTTAAATCTATCTTTACATGTCCTTATATGTGGGCTATCTCCCATTTTCAACATCTGTTAAGATTTGAAAAATCTTTTAAAGTTGGCCAGTACACACTTTAGTGTTGAAGAGATAAAGTGGGTCTGTCTATCCTGGTCTGTAGACTTTCTGCACATCTAAAAAGTGTTTGTCAAACTGAATTTACAATATTCTGGAATCCAGAATCTAAATTCATGTTTTTCTTAAATTACAAAAAATTATTGGTGAATGCTGGCAGAATGCATAAAATGAGGAGTTCAGTTAAAAATGTCTTCCCCTGGGTGTTCTGAGATTAAAAAAGGCATGTTGGTTATAATAATATTTGCAATATTGTATTTACTGGAGCCAGACAGTACCTATTATTAAAATCCCTAAATAAAGGGTTATCTGTGCTTGCTGTCCTCCTGTGAAGAGTCATTATCAGCAGCCAGTTGCAAATGGTCCCTTTTCCATGATTTAATAATACTGTATGTTGATACACTTTTTCTTTATTTGTGTCTCTCCAGTGGAAGGAGGCTAAGCCAGATGAGCTGATGGACTCCAAGCTGAGGTGTGTTTTTGACATGCCAGTGGAGAACGAAAAAACGGTAAGCACATATTGTTACTCCGCTTCTCTCTTCGCCTCACTACCACAGTTTAAGATGTCAATACAGATCGGTTATCAAAGACACATCAGGGAATGATGTGTCACATTGCTTCCTTGTATTATTTTCAAAATCACATTAACTTCACCTCAGCAGCAGTGCCACAATGTATTTCGTAATTATTGGTATATAATATAATTATATAATTATTGGTCGGCCATGATCTGTAATGCTGCTTGTTTTCACCAAATGCAACAAATTGCTGCCTTTTTATTGCTACTTTCTGTACAGTGTAACATTTGTTTACTTGCTAATTTTTGTCTTGAGGAGGGGTTGCATTATTTATGGGGAGATGATGTTTATTGTTGCTTTCCAGCTCCCCACCTCTTTACAGCTCTGCTGTATCTGCCTTCTCTTTCTCTATCTCTATCCTGTCCCATCTCTTTTATTCATCTCTCTTCTTCTTTTTGCACTCTTTATACTGTCCTAACTTCTTTTTCTTTCCTTTTTAATTCTCACTGTCACTGTTTTTAATCCTGTTTATTCAGCTCTTTCTCCATCTTTTCCCACTTTCCTCCACTTCTCTCTCCCCTCACTCTCAGGCATCAACAGCCATTTAGAGATCCATTTTGTTCATCCTCAAATGCAGTTTTTTAATGTTGTGATTCTTCTCAGACCCCACACAGCTGTAGAGACATTATCTGGTCATGATATGAGCCAAACACAAGGAGGGAAAAGGACCCGTGGTGGTTGTTTTCAATTCATTTTGAGCTGTGCGATACATACACATGGCTCCCGGTCAGCACTGTGCACCACAGAGTCCATTAGATGAACATAATGCTGATAGAAACCAGCTTGATCCACTTATGAAAGGCACCCCAGGGTGAACTCTCCCACAAACCTGAAGATAGGCAGCTTATATGTATGTATGTATGTGTGTGTATATAAAATATATATATATATATGCACCCGTGTGCCAGCCAAGTCATCGGTCAGAATCACCATGGAAACATTGTAGCAGCAAACAGACAACTTATTGCATTATAACTTGTCGCCCTGTTAACCCACTTACAGCATGACATGGAGTCCAACAAGATGATGTCGTCCAGCTTGCTGAAGTCAGACTCCTCCACGCTGCCTGCGAAGTCAATGAGCTCCACCCTTGATGACGGGGAGGTCAAGAAAATCATGGAGGAATGTAAGAGGCTGCAGATGGAGGCTCAGAGGCTACGGGAAGAAAACAAACAGATCAGGGTGAGTGAGATGACTCGAGTTTTTTTTATTTTTACAAGACAGTAAAGACACAAGTATTGCTGCAGTCTCGGTCTCACAGCTGCACACCTTTTGTGAAGGGCATTGGTTAGCAGAGGTAGTAAACTTTTGATGATTCAAGTCCAGCTGATCAATACGAACTTCAAATGGATGCAGACTCTGTCAGGTAAAACGTGAACTGGTGATTATCAAACCATTTTTTTTCTCTTTTCCCAACTTTGGTGGTTGGATTAATAACTGCAAAGCAAACCTATGATGTGATCAATCAATCAATCAATCAATCAATCAATCACCTTCTGAGCTGAATCAGGCAGATCCTGACGTGTCTCATGGAGGATGACAGTTTAAACAGTCACCTCACTCATTGGAAATTTGGGCCTTTTTTATGTGATGTATAAGCATAATATTATATTTTATTAAAGCGTAATAATTCAGATTTTGCTATGGAAATTAGTAAAAAAAACAACAACACTGAAAACAACCATTGGATATAATTCTTGGTCATTTGCATAACATGGAACATTCTGGATATAAGAGACTGTATGAATCAACACAATCAATATCGATCAATGTCGAACATTCTTTATTATCAATCAGTCTGATGATTATTTTTTCTAATCATTTGGTCAATTAAATATGAGACAATAGTGAAAAATGCTTAATGTAATGTCCCAGAGAAGTTGACACATTTAAATATGTTGTTTCATTCAGCCAAATATAGAAGTCCAAGAAAACACTTAACACTTTAGAAGACAAAAACTGTGATTTTTTTTTTGGCATTTCTACTTTAAAAAACAATTATGATTACTTCAAGATCTATCAAGATTGTAGCTGATTGATTTCTTTCGACCAGCTAATCAATTATTCGACTTATCGTTTTGTAATCGAATGCGTTCTGTGCGTTGAATCTCATTACACACAGTTTACGTAGTTTAAACAACCAATCTATCTTCAGGCTTAAAACAGAGAGAACATTTTATTCAACTGATTGAGCAAAGAAAACTCCCCTTCATCTTAATCATCAAAATTAGCAGATGACATCACTGAACATTCAAAGTCACATTTGGTTATTTTTTTTTTTTTTACTGATTGATGTTCACAATCAAGATTAGCAAATTAAGTGGAAATTTGATTCACACAAAGTGGTGGTTCCAAATGACATTGTGGTGTCCCTCCACCCTATGCTATATTTCTTTGAATAGAGACAGTAACTCAAGATTGAGGTTTGTGTTAAGTGCAACTGCTCAGATCCATAATCAGTGGCAGACCTCAGGCTTCGAAGCTCGTAAGGCAATTTTGCAAATCAATGAGTTCTCCATCAATCACAACAATCAGTGAGGTAAGGTTTTAAAATTGGGTTTTGTTAAGGTTTGGTTGGAAATGACTGAGCATGCACACACACACACACACACACACACACACACACACACACACACACACACACACACACACACACACACACACACACACACACACACACACACACACACACACAGATGGCTAAGAGAAAGTCAAACACCACCACCTCCTCCCCTTTAAGTTCTTGCCAGAGGCAGAACGACTGTTGGCTGCTCCTGCGGCTGAGATTAAACTAACAGAGACCCCCCCACCCGCTGCTGGGAAATTAAGTGTGTTAAAGCCTGGCGCCTTCTGCGGCCCTCAGGGGATTGGGTCAGATGAAGATTTAAGCAGATCCTATTTCTTTGAGCTTGTAAATAAATTCTGTCTTATATTATTGACTGATTGACAAGCTGTCCATTTTATTTCTCTTCTCCACTTCTTCATTCCCTTTCTTTATTTCACTCTACTCCCCCACCACCACCATCACCCTTCTTCCCCTTCCCACACTTTCTCTTTCTTTCTTTCTTTCTTTCTTTCTTTCTTTCTTTCTTTCTTTCTTTCTTTCAACATTTCTCAATAATTTTTTCTACACTGCTCTTCCCCCCGTTTCAGGAGGATGATGGTCTTCGGATGAGGAAGAGTAACGTGATGTCATCTCAGCACTCATCCATTGGCATGAAGAAAGATGAGGGCTTGAGCGCCCGCACAATGCTCCTCATCGTGCTCTTCTTTGTGGTGGGCGTCATCGTGGGCAAGTTGGTCTTGTAGATGGCAGCAAATTTTGGTCGGCCGCAGCATGCTTTCAGGGGGATGAAAACAAACACAGGATCTTGGATTTTGGATCAGAAATGCCATATCCGCTGGGTGGGGAGTGGTACTAGTTTTGATTCAGTCTGATTTATGTAAACAATTTCAAAGGTAATGTATGAGAAAATAAAGAGGAAAAAAAACGATTCATCATCTTATCAACAAACCTACTGTTACAGGTCTTGCCTCTACGTAATCATCACATAATCATTCTGGCCCTCTTTCCCAAAGTTGTATGTATACAGTGGCTGGTTCTTTGGGGTGGGGGGACAATGGAAACATGATTTAATGCTAGTGATCCAGACCAATTTTCTAACACCGGCGAGGTAGTGTTGGTGCGACTGAGTCAGTTCGCAATTGTGTGAATGTCATTTTAGTGTATTGTTTCTTTTTCCTAATGACGGAGGCCAGAGCCTATGTATATGTAATCCCCCCCTGCCCTCCCCCCCACTGTACAGTATATCCAGGCGTTCCTTCCAGCTAAACCCCCTTTAAGGAGGGGATTTAACAGAGAGATGATTCACACAGTCGGGGTTAAACACAGGGCTATCAAACTGACTCATGCAATCAGAGGCTTTGTAAAATCGGCTCGTCTTTGATTGTAGAACAACCTCTATCAGTGTATGAAACACTATACCGTAGGTATTTCCTCGTGTTGTTTTTATTTTCACTCTACCTTATTCCCGTCACCTGTCACTCAGTGCTCACCACGTTCCCAGTTGTCAGAGGGGGATGTTTGATTGCATGCGTTCACACAGAGTGTTGCATCTGGACTTTTGAATCTAATTTAATTGCTTTTATAACGGTGATTATAATATGTCATTTGGTTGTAGGTTTGCACAACTACATTTTCAGATTTTCATTTTCTTTCATTTCAACTTTCTTTTGTGTTTTGCTGCAATTTTATGATTTAAAGTAATTTTTGTTGTTGTTAAAGGTTGAAGCATTTAGAAATATAGCAGCTACCAGAAATGAGCTCCATATTTGTAGGATTAGATCATTTTTGTAAATGTCATCCAGATGAAAGGCTTGCCTCGTGACCTATTTGGGCAAGTTATTCTCAGGCCAAGATTGAGGTATATACAGTATATAGCACACACACACACACACACACACACACACACACACACACACACACACACACACACACACACACACACACACACACACACACACACAGCATGCATACATATAGTGAAAAACCACAAATGGACAGGAGTTGCATGTAGAGGCGACTGGCTATGTATTTCCCTTACAACAGCAACAACACCAAGGTTCCTGTTACAGTGTCCCCACAAAGGGACCTTGGTCTTTTCCAACTCTTTTTTTTTTTCCTTCTCATATTTTCCTACTGAGCCATACATTTGTTGAAGTTCTGTTTTGTTTGAGGCAAATGTATGTCAGAGACTGAGTGTTTCAAGCTGCCTGCTCCAGCTCTCTGCTGCTGCTGAGTTTTGTTGGTGTTTTTTTTTTCCCTCCACTGCAGGCCTGTGTTCAGTTTTTTGTGTTTGTTCAGCATTTATCCGTTGCTTAGTAATGTTATATCCACACTGCATTTGAAGTTGTGTTAATTTTTAATGCACTAAGATTAAGAGTGTTTCTCCTTTAATCTTCCTGCTGCATACAACAGTTGTTTTTTTCTCAAGCGAGGGGTCATACAGCCTAGCTTATATCCTTGAGGGGACCACATGATGACATTGTACTGTTCAAGAGCCGATGTTTTTTTTTTTGGTAAAAAATAAACTAAAACATAATCTCAAATTGTTTCATCTCCAAATTTGCTTGAGGGGAAAAGAGCAGTGGAGAGTGTCATTCTATTTTGCAATATTTGAAGGAAAGAGAGCAGTTCATATTTGTATCCCACTGTATCCACATAAGATACAGAAGTGCATTACCCTTTGTTAAACTCAAAGGCAAAATGACAAATTTATTTTTCATGTTAAGTGGAGTGAAAAATGATGGATATGACTGATGGGTAAGAAATTAAAATATACATGAGCTTGTGTTTCTACTGTATCTCTGTAAAATTGTTGGGTTGAGGATGACTTGCTGCTAAGAGGGAGGGCAGAGCAGACCTGAGCTAGAGTCCCATCTTGGGTTATCAGACCTGGGTCAAATAGCATTTGCAGAAAATTCTTCTTGTTCAATGAGTCCTGGTTGGAGTATATTTTACACAACAAAAAAATAAATATAGATATATATACCAGAATATACTGTTATGTGATTCATAATTTACCAATGTCCTACTCTGATGCAGTAATCCCACCAATGTGGTACTCCAAGTAGGATTAAGCATACAATAATAATTACATGTGACTACTAATTGATCCAGGCCCGGTTGTAAAACGCACTACACTGACCTGTCCTGGAGTCTCTGACCATCACCGTGATCAATGTAAGCAGTCGGCAAACTGTTTTGTATGTATATAAATAAATAAATAAGTCTATCTGAGAAGATTAATATTCCTAGTTCAAGTAGTCTCTCTGGTGTATAAAAACAACCCAACCTGGTTGGACTATGTAGCATCTTAATAAATTAAATGAATAAAGCACCTACCTAACTGTGTGAAGTCATTTCCTGTTATGCACACAGGCTACAAGGTGTGTGTGTGTGTGTGTGTGTGTGTGTGTGTGTGTGTGTGTGTGTGTGTGTGTATATGAAACCGCTGAACATATTAAGATTACAAATATAAGATTGTATAAGAATATAATAATAATAATAATATAAGAAGATTTGAGGGAGAAAATCGAGATCTAACAAAATGAAGTAAGGGCTATGCTTGTGTGATCTGTGTGTTTCTACAGAGATTTAAGTCATTTTATCCAAGGATGAGAAAGTCAGACATGGCCATGGATGTATTAAGAGAATGGGCATAGCAGATTTTTTATTTCACACATTCTTCTTCCTTGTCAAAACCTGGCACCTAAATTACCAACAATACAACTCGACTGCTGACAGATCGGATTTGGGTGTGCTATGCTAGTGGTAGCTAACATAGCCCTTCTGGAGCCACAAAATGCTTTATACAACTTTTTTTTCTTTTTTACATTTGCAGTAGTAGCCTACTAAAAACAGAATTTGATATGTAAAATTGTGGGGGTTGAGGATTAGGGCCACATGTGAAAAAGATTATTGAGTTCTGAGTTTAAAGTCAGAATTATGAGAAAAAAAAGTCAGAACTCAAATATATTTTGTCACATGTGGCCCTAATCCCCTTCTGTAAAAAGGCTACAATGGCTAACATTTTGTTTTTTTTGTCATGTAGGCTAACTGAATCCAGAATGATTTAGCCTAAATATTTATATTCAGAATGCCACATCTTGGTATCTTGAGCTGCATTGAGGAATAAGGATAGAAAAGTTGTATAAACGTATGCAATCTCTGACACTTAATCATCACTCGTCAATGAGATGAAAAAGTGATTTATTGAGAAACGTTTTGGTGTGTGCCGACTCAACGATCCTCAGGGTCCAAGGCTGGATCACATCTTGGCAGTTTGCGTTCCAGTGAGCCGCCCAAGCATACAAACGACCTGTGTAAGCCCTATCCAGTATAGCCACAGTTTGTGCCTCTTGTGTATTAGCGTTACATGCGAGTCACAGCGGTAAGCATCAATTTCTCTAACAGACTAAATACGCAGCAATGTCTAAAAAAACACTAAGGTTGTTCAACAACACTTAACGCTGTTCTAGAGGTATTTCTAGAGTCCTCAAAGATTTCCAACCATCTGGCTTGTTAATTGCTACCACTTTGCTTGATTTGGCAGTAGGCTACCAATTTGCAGTGGGATAAGAATGTTAAAATAAAGTAGGCCTATAGTTGCAAGGAAATTAATTACCCCTTGGATTTTTACTCCTGCAGTCGTAGTGTTGTATAAAATCCTGGTGATTAATCAGGTGTTATTGTATCAGTAACAACCAGACAGTGTTTCTGTCGGCACCTCTGGCTGGAGGCAGCAGAGCGGAGTTTGTGTCAGGAAGCCCCCCGGTGTGCACCTGGGCCCGGTAGCTCCACAGCTGTTTAGCTTGGCCACAGCAAAACACAGCTGTGAACTCAATGGTGGAAACCAATATTAATTTACTTTTCTACTTTCTGGAGGGAAATAATCCATTTCCAAGGTAAATCAGAGAGGAATGTGTTCAAAATACTGGAAAGATGAATATTAGTAGAGGTCCTGAAGTTTGCTGCTCACCTGAAGAAGAGGTCAAAGAGGCAGCAACTGGGGTTTTTGTCTTGACCGTAACTAACTCCCTTTTAGCTGTCTTATGAACAAAGTACAAACTATTGCAAAACTTTAATAACAGGTATCCAAATAGATAGACAATGATATGCAAATATATCGTATCATCAGTTTAAAATCAAGTTTTTAAGCAATTCTAAAAAATATGTGTCCCAAGTCCCAAGCTGACAATACAGTGTTGATCTATTAAAAAGCTGTTAAAAAGGGCTGTAAAAAGCAGCAGTGTAGTCCCAGATCAAAAGACACATTTTACATTTCACCAATCATAGCAAGGACAATGCAATGATCAAAGCTAAAATATGCATTAGAAAACTGCTTAGAAGAGACTGTACATCAGTTAATAATCCCCACAATAAGGTATTGGTGTCCTAATTAAACTTTCCTTGACTTTATACCGAGCAGGTGGTTCTTATTATTCATATTGACAAGGAAACCACATCAGTCATTGATCTCTGACCCTTGTACTAGATGTCTTTTATAGGCCACAGATTGTTTTTATCCTTTGTCGAGAGACTTTGACTGATCTTTAACCACTCTGCCTCGCTCCCGCCCTGTTTCAGTGAATCTGGTCTTCACTGAGGGCTGTACAATAAACTTCATGTCTGACTGCGCTTCGAACGTTAGAAAACATATCGATTTAATTATGCATCAGCCTAACGCTCTCCCATTCTTGGTGTTAAATGTGTGCAATAATTACTTTTGGCAATGCGGTTTTTGGCTAATTCCCTCTCCTGCTTCATAATTCTTTGCATATTTGGCACATTTATGCATACCCTTTATTTATTTTCCAAGTGAAAGAAAATACTCTGCACCCTGGCATAGTTGCTTGGCACATCAATAAGCCAAATTTCATGCAAATTTTGTACTTAACAACAGGTCCCTGTAAGGGGTTTGGGGCTATAACTGTTTGAAAAGGTCTCTTGCCAGAAAAGTTGGAGGCGGGACAACTGGCAACCATGGGGTGCATTCTGGAAGAATTGACCCTGTGGCAGATCCCGCCAGCAAAAACCTTTTCAATCATTTGTGTGATCTTAACCTTACAACAGAAACATGACCTGGTTTAACAAGCCACCAGATCTGACAGATAGCTCTTAGGGGATGTTTCTGTCACAAAAGAGTCCCAAAGGCAACAAATATGTTAAAGAGGTTGTCTCATAACTGGATGATGGAAGTTACTGTTCATCTGGTATGCTTTAATGTGTGGCAAAAGAGATTTTGTCAGGGATCGGTTGTGTCCTGCAATTGTGGAAACTGAATACATTTACTCAACGCAAGTATTTTACTTCATGCTTCTTCTCCATGGAAATATTGTAATTTTTACTCCTTTTTAAAAAGTACAATATTTTTTTACTTACTACATTTTTTTTTTAACAGCTATAGTTACTTTTCAGAATAAGAGTTTATAGAAAAAAACACACGACAAGATGCACTTACATTGATTAAACTAGTAGTGACCCCTTACTATAAAGCACTGTCTATTTGGGGCACCTTGTCACATTTCAGATGTCTTTGACTGTTTCATTTAAATTGTGGTGTGAGGCCCAAAGAGGTTAAATTATCCAAAAGCAAAAGAATGAATACAATTTGTTTTCCTTTTTCCTCTCTCATTAATCATTTTACAACTCCTCAGATTGTTCTTGTGACCCTTTTTAAAGGGGCACAACCCCTATGGGAACTACTGGTCTAAACTATTGAAATGTACATAAATAAAACACATTTGAGATACTTGTACTTAACTTGAGTATTTCCATTGTATACTACTGTGTACATGGAAGTAAACAACAAAAAATACATCTTTAAAGATTTTTTGTGGGGGGGGCTTTTTTCCCTTTATTTCAGAGTGACAGTGGATAGATAGGAAAGGTGGGAGAGAGATGGGGGATGACACGCAGCAAAGGGCTGCAAGTAAGATTCGAAACTGGGCCGCTGCAAAGGCCACAGCCTACATGGGGCGCACGCTCTTGCCGGGTGAGCTAGAGGTCGCCCCGACATACATCTATATTTAATAATAATAATATCATTCACAGGTGTAATGTTTGGTTGCAAAAGAAGTACTTGTAAATTTGTATATTTCTGTACTTTCACTTTAGTAGGATTTTTAATCCAGGACTTTAATTATGTATAGGCGTATTTGTACATTGTTGTATTGATACTTTATCCTAAGTAAAATATGGAAACACTTCTTCCAGCACTGGTGTACTGATAGATGAGGAGTTCATTTTAAGAAAAAGAAAATTATGAGGTGTTGGACAGGAGGGATCTGTTCAGTAGTTGGTGAAGTATAGAAGCATGAGGTCATGACAGAAAGGAGCCTGTTTTTTTGGTTTGGCATGAGATCAATCAGAAAAGCTGCCCCTCGCTGCTGCTCTGTGGGCAAAACACAACGCTTTGTTCATTTGTCTCAGAGCCAAGAGGACACAGTTTTCAATAGAAACTAATTTGTTTCAACTGAGCCCGCCAACTTAAGTCTGATGTTATCTTTTATGGGGCAGCTGCAGCTCATATTCTTATAGAAATAATGGGATTTTCTTAACAGAGCCTGAAATTTGAATGAGTGAGAGAGGTTGGAAGTTACCCATACTGCTGCAGTGATGTCATTTCAATTACAAGAGTGTGTGTGTGTGTGTGTGTGTGTGTGTGTGTGTGTGTGTGTGTGTGTGTGTGTGTGTATGGTGTGTGTGTGTGTGTGTGTGTACATTAACTGCATATGCAAGATTTTTATGGGAAGGCAGGAGATGGGACCTCTACAGTATATTCTATCCAAAAGCAGCACTGTCTTTCTTTTACCAGAACATTTGTCAGACTAAACCACCAAACTGTTTGTGGTTTGGAAACTTGGTTTAGCTGAAAGGAAACTCCTTAGGGCTTGTTTTGTTTTCCTTTTTTTTTTTTACAGTCTATAGGAACATTCTTCCTAAAGTCATATAAAGAGGTTGGATCTTTTATGTAGTTTAGAGAAGGCTAGAGCAAGTCACAGCTAAAACTTAACTTGATACAGTGGCTCTTGGGACAGCTTCGCCATGTTTTTGCTCTTTCTCTTGTACTTGTGGCCCTTGAAAGTTTCCTCATTAAATTTGAGTAACATAACTTTGGACGTAACTTCTAGTCTGAAGGATTTCAACTCCTTGTTCAGTAAAGGAATTTTGCTGTTTTTGCTCATGTATGACCCTTAATTATTGTGTTGCTTTCATTTGGTTTCCTGTTAAAATACTAAGTGATGCAAATAACACAGGATGTTGTGTATTAAAGGAATAGTTCAACATTTAGGGAAACATACTTTCTGATTTAGATGAGAAGATCAATACCACTCCAACAGCTGTCTGTCAAAAATAAAGCAACAGCTATGAAATGGTTATAGTGCGTTCCATTTAACTCGGAACTCAGAAGCCGGCGCTGGGAATGATTTCACACCCAAGTTAAATGCCTTCCATTTACAAGATGGATTTTTCATTGTGGGGTTAGCTCAAGCTATGTTAGCCATTGTTAGCAATACCAGTTGATTACAAGTCATTAATAAAGGTTGGACAGGACTGTGTGTGTGTGTGTGTGAAATGCGAGGTCAGGGGCGTGTGTTTCCTACTTTGACCTTGGGAAATCTGACTTCCGACTACAAATGGAATGCACTATTAGCTTGGGGAAATTGGGAGTAGGGGGAAACAACTTCCTTGACAGTTCAGTTTTTGTACATATTAAACAAATGAGATATATAACTACATGAGCTACCACTGGACAGAGCCACGCTAGCTGTCTCCCCCGGCTTCCATTCTTTATGCTAAGCTAAGGTAACCGGCTGCTGGCTGTAGCTTTTTATTTAGCAGACAAGTAAGATAGTTTTTTATACTAATCTTCTCTCAACCGGAAAAAGAACAAGCGTCTTTCGATTGATTGATTAAAATATCATATCTGTGCTATAGCTAGGAGACAATTAGCTTAGCCTAACACAAAGACTAGGTGCGGGGGGGTGGGGGGAGGGCATACATTTACACTTGTTTTGAACATAAATAAACAACAAAATATGTTATAAGTGACCTTTTATTTTAGTTAGTTTTAGGCTTATTTTGCTACCTTGACAGATACAGTCTGTTTCCAGTCTTTATGCTAAGCTAACCATTAAGTGCTTTATGCTGCTTCGATTTACCTCGGAAGTTGGAGCTTGGAACTGGGAATGACGTCACACCCCAGTTGACCATGTTCCAGTCTCAAGTCATAAAAACATATATCAAATGGAGTTGGGGGTCTCTAGCCAGGTTAGCCATTGTTAGCAATATACAAGTTGATAACGATGCATTATGCTGTATTTTGCGCATACAAACTGTAGCAACGTGTCCACAGACAGAAGATGATCATTACTGTGTGTACAACCAATTAAGACAGAAGTGCTAAAGTTTTCACTACTGTTGATGCTCGCAGCAGCCATGTTTGATTGTCAGGTCGGGGTTGGTGAGGTTCTCCTGACTTTCCAAGTCGGAAATCCGACTTCAATTATCGTTCCAGTTAAGATTTCTCACTAGAAACTCTGAAATTTCAACTTCCCAGTTCAACTGGAACGCACCATTATACTTATGAGAGTTTTTAATGCATACTTGTATCTAACTCTGGGCAAGAAAGCAAAACTATTCTTTTAATTGAGCTCCAAGAATTATGCAAGGACTGGAGATTCGCATTATTTTAGGTTAAGACTCAATGAAAATCTAAATATCCAGATTGCAACTATGCTTGCTTTTTACATTACAAACTAAATGAGGTCTGTGTTTTATCTATTTCTTTTTTTGTTTCTGTTGTTCAATGGATGCATTCAATAAACCACCAGGCCTGATTGCTATCAGGTTGGCCCCACACTCCTCTCTGCCTTGACAGTCTCTCTACTTTATGGCGCTCTAAAGAAACCACAAACAGACTATGAAAAACTGTGCAGCCTGTGGCTCTCCTCTTCAGTCATATTATTACCACCCAGCCATTTTCAGCATACAATGGCCTGGGTGGATCCATGTGTTACTGCTGAATTAACTGGTTCTCCATTTAATGACAGATTCTGCACATAATTGGACAGATAAATGCCACCTCTATCAGTTTTTCTTTGTCTCAGTCTGTGTTCTTTTTGTGTTGGCTTGAGGAGGTTACAGACCTATATTCTCCATCCAAGCCTGAATGATGACCTCATGGGGCTAACAGCTGCCATCACCATTCTCGCAGGAGTTAATAGGAACAGTATGTAGCCTCTGGAAAGGACTACCTCTCTTTCATTTCCCCTCTTTCTTTCTCTTTCTGTCCCCACTATTTAAATGTTAGAGAGCCAGCTAACTAATATTGTTTTGCCTTCATTATTTATTTGTGTATTTTATTTATTTACTCATTTTAAAGCTGCATCACAAATAGCCTACGCATGCAGTATTGTGTAATCATACAGTCCCTTGGAAAGTTTAAAATCTTTAACCGACTATGATCAATATTTTTTTTTAACACAGAGAATTATCACTTCAGAATGCAGTTCTCAACTCTTACAAGCTCTATATTGTCTTACAGCTTATTGTTTTGGTTTTCCATTTTGTTTGTATATTTTGCTATTAGGTTGAAACTGTTAGTTGCTATCTATGTAGATTGACCTAGATTAGTAATAAAAGTTATTTGTTAGTTTTAACTGATAACAAGTCAGGTAAAGCAATACTTTAGTGGTTTTAGGGATGGTGCAGCCAACCAAGTTTGGTACAAAATTGCTAATATAAAGCTTCACACTGAAAATAAATAAAGGAAACAGCTATCACCGTGTTGTTTAAATACTCTAAGCAATAACATACAACACATCTTCGTTGTAATGTCCATGTTGTTTCCACATTACACATTAAAGCTGAACACACCAAAATGTATAACGACTTCCCAACTCGGGAAATGGGACCATCTGAGGAGCATGTGAATGCACCATAAGAGCCAAATATGTCCCTCAGGAGTCAATGAAAACCAAAAACAGAACTAAAAGTTGAGTGAACATTGGACTTACATTCACCAGGTGGACAGAAATATGACTCCAAATAAATGATAATGTTTCTCCATGTCTGCTGTATGTGTTATAAAGCAACTGCTAATTATAATATATAAGCCACAATTTTAAAACCTTAAAACCAGATGCAATTCAGAAAAAAACATCCTTAGCTGCTATTTATTGAGAGTTTAACATTCAAAAACCCATCAGGACTGTGTGGGTGCAGTTGGATCAGATTTGATTGACAGTTACCAAACAACTTACATCAGAGTTTGATCTGTCTCCACACTGACTTCAAATCAGTGAGAGGAGCACAGAGAAACAAAGAAATACAAAAACCTCTCGTGTGAAATAACCAAAACTGTTAAAACTGACAGATATTTGTGTGTTGCGTGTAGGATCCCATTGCTCGGAGTAAGAAACTGATCAATTGAAAAAGCTGTCTTCAGGTCCTTTAAAAGGTCCTTTTATGGATAAATAGAAGAAACACTTTGGTTTTGTTTTCCATCACTGGTTCAAAACTACAGATTATTTGCATGTAAATTAAAAACTTTTCGTGTATACATGATATTTTAAATTGAGTTGAACTGCCTGCAGTCATTTTGTAAAAGCAGGTGTCAGGATTTTACAAATGGAGGATTATATCTCTCTCCATGGAGCACGACGCTTCACTTGCTTCAGTCATAACACTGGAAATCTGGAGCTATTTTTATTCCTCTGTTGTCTCCTAACTGCTGCTCCCCTCGCCTCATTTATTGTCAGAGTGACTATGGAATCTATTTTGTTGGCTGACGGCTGTTTATTCTCATGGTACACTCTGCATCCATTCTGATATCTTTCTGTGTGTTTTTAGCAGTGTTTCCAGCAGCAGACCTGCCCTGGAATGCCTTGTGTAATGTGTGAGCCATATGACAGTTATTTATCACACGGCAGTACGTTTACCCACCCACTATCTGGGCTTTGAATCAGACCACAGTCTGAACACCAGAGAGGAGAGAATTTTCTGTTTGGTTCTTGAAATTAAACAGCAGCTTCACACACAACTGGATGGATTGCCATTAAATTATGTGCAGATATTCATGTTCCCCAGAGGATGAATCCAAATAAGTTTGGTGATCCCCTGACTTTCCCATTAGCACCGATATATGTTTTAACTTTTGTTGTTTTGACTGTTTTCTCCAGAACTATTTCAGGGATTGCTATTAAATTTGGTTCAGGGTTTCATGTCCTTCTTATGATAAATTTTAATTACTTTGATCATCACTTAACTTTTTATCTATGCCATCATCAGGTAAAATTTTCAATGTGTCCCATACTTTGGTGTATGGCTAAATACCTGCAAAATCAACCATGCTTTGTGTTTAGCGTTAATAAGTAAATGTTAGCATGCTAACACTCCAAACTCAGTGGCCCAAATCTGATTTTTGCTCTTATGTAACTCAGATTGTGTTTTTTTCATAACAGTGTGAACAGCATAACTTTCTGAACAGATATATTGGAATTCATGCAACTTTCATTTACTTTACTTTTTGTCACTCTAGAGCGACTTTTGTCACAATTCTGCGGTGGCGGGAGTCACCCTCTTCACGATCCCACCGCTGCAACTCTGGCTCCGCATCCACACACCTCCGTACAGAAGAAGCAGCCATTGCTCCATTAAAAGCCATAATAAAAAATGTGGCTCTCTTTCTCTTCATCCTCGTTATCATCTGCTCACAAATTCGCTGGCTTTCACTGCACCTCAACTTATAGATGAAACCGTAAACATTGACTTCAGTGGCCTCCATGTTTACTCTTGTACAACAGCGTGCTGCATGTGGCGTCTTTTTATTGTTCTTTTGCGCATGCAGGTCAGTTCAGCACCGTGACCAGTTCACACTGGATTTGGCCAAATAATGTGAAAAGCCAAACAAAAAACAATCTGGTCTGCGCAATAAATCCGAATTGAGCTCTAAGGCTTGCATTGTGAATGTAACTTATGAGGTTGGGCCATGGATGTATTTTAAGATCTGGATACAGCGTTAGAGGCAGAGCCTCGTTCATTCCTATGAGAGTGGCACAGTGGCGCATACCCCCCAAAAGTTTAGTAATGCAGTAATGTTTCTGCCGCTGGCTGGGGTGGGCATGCTAAGGGTTACACCTGCTAGACATCAGCATGTAAGCATTGTCATTGTGAGCATGTTAGCACGCTAGCATGGCTGTAGACTCTTGTTTTAAAGACTAATTGAACACAAGACCTTATGAAAAGCCATTTTTAATACACATAGAAAATAATCACTTCTTAAATGGCCAAACTAACTAAAATATTATACCAAAAACCTTTTTCTACAGTATAAATGGTTAAAATAAATATTAATTTGATTTGACGGCTGATAGAAAAGCAGACTAATACACAAGCTTTGACAGAGGATAGCGATAAATCAACATTTCACACCACAGTGGCATTAGACCAACGACGATGGCAGCTATTTAGAGTGCTGATTACAAATTTCCCACTTTCCAGCTTGTTTTCTCTCCAGCGTGTCGAGAAGACATTAATTATGCTGCATCTTGGATGAAAATGAGCTCTTGTGTGAAGTCCGCTGGAAAGTCCATGGCTTTCAAATTGATGGGGAAATAACTGATCCACATTTCAACACTGTGATTTTGCTTTGTAACAATTGACATGACAAGAAAACTGCATTCACACAGAAATATGCAAAAATAATAATTAATCTGTGAAGTGAAAACATCTGATCATTATACAAAAGAAAGTATAAAAGAATATATTTATATATTTTACATACTGAAGTGATGGCACTTGTATATATTGGTGGTTTATATACAGATTAGTCTTAGGTAGTAATGCAGCTGAAGTTAAGAGTCATTAAAGTGAGCCTATAGGCAGCATCTGAAAGCCAGATATCAAGAATTATTCAGCTCTCCTGAGTGTCTGATGATGTTTCTTGACATCACACATGTTGGCCATCATCATATGGAGGAAGAGTGAAAGAAAGCTGCCAGGAAACAATGTCCATCAATGACTTTAGGCTTGATTCACGAACAATGTCTCTAATAAACAGAGAACCCGCTAAACAACACAGATCCTAGCACCAGTAACACCAGCTGTGCCTGTCGCGCTGTCCCACTGGCTGCTAACTGGACTTGCTTGCTGTTAAAACCTGAGCCATTGTGACGTGAAAGCTGTGTCCCCCCCCCACTGCAAAGCACCATGGGAGCCTGAAAGGAAGTGGGCCTCCTCTGTGGTCGGTCTGGACTGGACCCGTCAGCCGGCCTCTCTCCGATAAACAGGAGTGGGTGTTTCCTGTGATCCAGCTCAGTCTTGAAGAGCTCATACTCCTTATGTGGCAGCTTGATGCCCAGCAGGGTGCACCCATCTGTGGGGGTCAAGTCCTGCTCCACCCTGACCTCCCAGCCTCCTGCCCGACCACACTTTCCGGGCCCTGTCCCATTCAGCAACTTCGCTGTGGGCTCCTCCACAGCTGTGACTCTCACCTGGGTAACCTTAAAGACAAACTCAGTGGCTCCTGAGACTTTGGCAGAGGGGTTTCCCTGAGCGTAGTGGCCTGAGGCTCTCAGGGTGAAGGTGGGCTGAGAGCAGGCAGGGTCCGAGTAGTGCCGGTAGACGCCTTCCCATGCGTGCTGGTCAGGATTAAAGGAGAATTCTCGAGTGAGGAAGAGGACGTTGGGACGGGTTTCGCAGCGCTGGCTAACCCAGCGGCCAGCCAGAGACAGAGGAGCTGCAGGGCTGCGGGGCAACACCGGGGGGCGCTGTTCTGAGGAGCGGTACACCAGGGCGCACACAGGGCAAGGGTGGAGGTGATGCTGCAAAGAGTAAGGGAGAGGTGAGACAATGTGATTTAGGAATGCACCTAATGATTATTTTAATTCATTATTTAAGTTTTGAAAAAAAAAAAATCTTGATTAATTGATTATTATTTACTAGTCACTTATAAGATGTTAGAAAGTTGTGATCAATGAACATTTTCCAGAGCCAAAGACAATGTCCGGTTTTGTTAAGGATATGGTCCAAAACAGAGTATTTTATTTAAAGCTGAATCATTGAATAGCTCCATGGATTAGTAAACCAACAGGAAATCTATCAGCAACAATTTTGATAATCGATAATTGGTTTTTTTTGTCGTTATGATAGTGAACTGAATATTTTCTGATTTTGTAATCAATTAATCAAGAAAATAATTGACAAGGTAATTGAGAATAAAATTAGTCATTATTTGCAGACCTAGTTTCATTCACAGAAAAAGTATCAAATCTTCATGTTTGAAGTTCTGAACCAGCAGCAATTTATCTATTATCAAAACTGTTGCTTACTAAATGCTAAACTTGTTTGAGCTGTCATGTGTTTTGCTTCAACATTACAGTGATCAAATTGATCGTTTTTGCCTTGTTCCTTGAATCGTTTGCAGTATAGTCCTATAGTGTAGTAGGGAGGAAGACTGAACATTTACCACATTCTCTGAGTGTAACAACATTTGAAGTTGGGCTTGAAGATTCGTTCTTGATAGAGACAGGCAAAGTGCTGTTGGGCAAAGCACTGCAATCCCAACTGCTTTACTGTTAAGATGCTAACAGTACAATATGTTGGTAGCACCCCTGCCTGCCCTGACAATTAATCTTTCACACTTCTTGTCTGTTCAGCTCTCTCTGGTAAATAAAAACACAGTCATGTCTCACCATGGTGTTCTGCAGTGGCTGTTGGTACCCTGTCGGTCTGTACTGAGTCCTCTGTGTCCAGTCAGTGTGAATATCCCCTAAGAGCAGCTCCTGGACCTTCCCTCCATGGCTGTGGTGCTGCGTCTCCACCCGTATCAGTCCCATCTCCATCATGGAGAAGCCCAGCGCTGCCAGACATCCCCTCCCTGCCCGGGTGTTGTACAGCTCATATGGCTTCCCCAGCGCCACTCGACCCAGGGTCAGACCCACGCAGGTCGGAGGCTGCCTGGAGGCCAGCCTCTGCTTGGCTGCCAGGCTGTGGACCACAATGCCCACCTTGCTGAGGTGGTGTTCAGCTTCGGTGCCCCCGCGGGTGATCCAGGAAGCCTGACGCAGACGAAGCTTCCCCCTAATAATCAGGGAGTAGGTTGGGTCCTCGCAGCTGCTGTCTGTGTAGTAGTGCTGCAGGGCCTGGAAGTGACGGCTGGAGTGGAAGGTGTAGAAGCGGGTGAGGAACTCTGGACCGGGCCGAACTTCACATCTGAACACAGAGGAATTAAATGGTTGGAATGAGGTAAGGCTAGTGATTATGTGTGCCATGAATAGATTTCAGACAGTAGGGAACAGACATAAGCTGTCTTTAAGTCTTTTGGGGGAACATCTCGCTCAAGTCTCAAGTCAAGTTACAAGTCTTTGTAAGCAAAAAGCTACATGTATTTCAGGTCTCTGAAAAAAAGTTCTTTCAAAGCTCTTAATCTGATCAAAACTTTAATTATTTTCCATGATTTTTGGGGGCAGCTGAAACATCCCGTAAACACAAAACTGACAAACTGATATTATCACCTTAAAGAGATGAAAAGGCAAACGTATTAGCAAACAGTTGCTTATTTACATATCAAGCAGTTATGGAGCAACATTATCATTCAGTTGGAGCCTTGTAGGTAACATGTAAGACCAACGTTCAGTCTCTTTTAGCTCTGTTTTTGGTCTCCACCAACTCCTGAGGGCAATATTTGGCTAGCTGCTAAATGTTTGACTATGTTCAGCAGCTAGTCACTTACTGTATCTGTCTGTCTCTTGGTGCTGAGCAGGTTTTTAGAGCTGAAAACAGCTGGAAACAATACTGATAAAAGTAGTAAGAGTGAACCAAAACAGTAAAGTTATGGGCCCAAAAAACAAATCAATGAGCTCAAAAAACGCTATACAGCTTCTCTGTGGGTTTGTCTCTAAAAGCGAGTCCTTTAACACACAAGTAGTGATGTGAGCCACTGTTGATTGAAAAATATTTTTTTATATCTGCTTTAAGTATTCATGGTGTGTGTCTTTTTTAAATTGTGCTTCTGGGATTTGAAAACCAACTCATTTCTTTGATTCAAGTCTGACTGATGTCCACATCTCAAGTCTACAAATCTGGCATATCTGCTTCAATTCAAATTGTGGAAAATGATGACTATCTTTTAATGCCATTAATCTACAAAGGACAAAACAGTACATGAAAAGACAAAGTGAATAACTTACAGAAGGGCGATGAATTAAAGAAAAAACAACAACATGAAGGGTCTCATTAAGCTTCACTGATGTACCTTGTTGACACCCATGTGCCGTCCAGTCTTGGGGGGATGTCTGCTGTGATCCTCACTCTGTCCTGTAGGTGGCGATACTGACAGTCCTGCTCCCACTGCAGGCTCTCACTGTGGTTGGAGGAGGAAGTGAAGGAGCCTGTGGGCACCTCCCATAGTTTACTCCCTGTTCCAGCCACAAACACAGCTACAGAGGAAGGGAAAGTCAGTAAACAATAAACACAGAGGCTCTATTACACCGGCCACCACAGGCTGATTTTAGGTGGATGTGGGAAATGGGAACACCAGAATGATTCAGTTCAGAGATGCTTATTCTCTGAAAATAAAGGGAACAAATAATAGCCATGAAGGAATATTCACATCTTCTCTCTGTTACATCTGAACACACTTCTGGTTGACTGCAAGCTGTTTCAGGGCTGTAATTTTGGTAAATTTTCCATGTAATGAGTGGTGAGTGTGTGCTATAGAAACCATACATAGCTGTGAATCAGGATGTTGGCCACAGTGCAGACAGTTTTGGCTTGTCACTCCAATCAGCCTGCAGCTGCAACACGCAGGCCTTGTTTTGGGGGTTTGCTTGGAGGCAGGAGGTGTGCGCACAAGCGTATGCTCTTTGTAAAGGTGCATTTCTATCCTCAAGATAAAGCAGTGGGTCTCTGACAGCAGCAGGCCGGCCGGCCAAACATGTTAATTCAATGATGAATGTTCGCACTTGAGTTTTCCCAAACACTGACAGTTGAGTTCATTGAAATGAAAGCATTATTCACGCTATAACATTTATTGATCTGACAAGGGCACATCTGCAGTCTGTCTGCCTGTTGTTGGTCATAACTGCACTTTCTGCTTTTGCTGTTGCACAGAGATGTCTGGTTTCAGTTGAGACAATGAGGATTTTCTGATTGCACCCTCATGGTTGCAACACTAGGAAACCCACTGGGGTGTGTGTGTGTGTGTGTGTGTGTGTGTGTGTGTGTGTGTGTGTGAAAATGATGGCTTCAGTTTCATCTTCCCAAAACAAATGTCAAAAAGCAAAGGTGGATGAGTTCTCAACGCCTCCATCTCCTGTTTTCTCTCTGACTTAAACCTCTTGTTTTTCCTCTCATACTCATCCACTCATTTTTATTCTTAATGGTGAATTGTTGTTTTCACACATCAGTTTTTGTGTGGATTAAACAAAATAGATATAACGTGTTAATTAGTGAGCTTTAGATGTGCTGGAAGGGGTATTTTGTTACCTTTGGACAGGCTAGCTGTCTTCCCCCTGTTTCCAGTGTTTATGCTTAGCCAAAATAACAAGCTTCTGACTGCAGCCTTATATTTAACAGACAAATATGAGAGTGGTATCAATATTCTCATCTAACTCTGTGCCATAGGAGTATTCCAGAAACTTTAACTTTAAGTCAGCGTATCCAGCTTGCTTTTTCCTCTATTTCCCTTTTTCCTTCTCTCTTATTCCCTCTTGCTCCCCTTTATCCTCACAGCTCTGGCATTCTTACTCTCACTTTCTCAACTTTCCTCAGGGTCATCTGTGGTAGACAGCTTTATGGGTGTAATCTCACTCCACTTTTCTCTGGTTTGACTTTAGATGCACTTGGGGAGAACATCACCTGTCGAGCCTCAAGTTGAGCTGGGAGTTAGTTGTTGAGCCACAGATCAACTTGTTCTCTTATGACTGAGCAGATGGAGCTGAAGGAAAATGGGACTTTGAATGGAAAGTGTGTGATGTTGGTTTTTTTTCTTCTACAAAAGGTTCCAAGATGTGTATGGGCATGTGATGGTGGCTGACTGATCGGCGTTTATTAACCTTGTTAGTGTCAGAGGGAGGGAGGATATTTTTTGTTCCCCTCACTCTTGGAATGCTTCCCATATGCTGACCACAACCACAGACATGTGTTCGGCGCAGTCATTTCCTAGCATCCTTCCACCTGACACACACACACACACACACACACACACACACACACACACACACACACACACACACACACACACACACACACACACACACACACACACACACACACGTAGAGTTTGGATAGTCTGAACTATAAAGAGACACAGACCACAAAACTAGATTCAAGCTCAAGGCACATTTCTTCTCCTTTAAGCTGCCTGTCAATTTGTTGATATGATTAATCCTTTTTTTTCCTGTCACAGGCATTGAAACATGTTTGCAATTTTCCCCATGCGCCAATGTGTTTGTTTATGCTCCATGTCACTGCAGCTGGCGAGGGAACCCGGTCAGTCGGACCCAGCTGCACTCCCACGGGAGAGCTCGGAGCAGAAATACTAATCAGGATTAATTAATTTCCATTGCTCCTTGCAAGTCATCCAATCGGTCTGTTTTGTGTTATCCAGCCTTTTAGCTGCATGCAACATGTTGCCGAAGTGGTTACTCACAATGCAGTGCAATGAATAGACAGAGAGACAATAGCTGCAGTATGTGACATGGAGTCATTTGGGTTGCCATATTTGAGTTTCTGTTTTTGCCAAAGCATTTCTATAGTGTTTCTTGAGGTCACTTGTCATTCAGCCCCTTTTCCTCTCTTGGATCTCGTTCCAGTTGGGCATATGGTTGCATTTACAAAAAGAGTACTCATAAAAGCAGAGCTTAGTAAAAACAAAATGGTTCATCGTGGGGTATTAAGTATTCTTCTACAAAAGAGCATATTCCAACCACAAGTGAGACGATGTTGTAATACATATGATAATATTCAACCCCCATCTCAATTCGGAGGAGATGGGGTGCTATTTTAGTTGATTCACTTCCTACATAGGCAGTCAGATATCATTAGTTTTACCCTTCAGTGGTTCCCATTGATTTATTGTTCCACTATGGCCCCTAACTCCCCCTGATGCAGTCTGCAACCCCCTGCCACAGTATAGAGCTTGGTGCATCTTTCAGAGACAGATTTTATGTATTTTTACCAATAAAACTCACAATAAAACTGATTTAATTGCTGTGAATAGTTACATGTATGGTACATGTTGAATTATACACTCAGTTACCAGTTAATTAGGTACACAAAGCTAGAAAAGAATTTAACAAAATGCTGTTTCTTATAATTATGCTGGTGTCAAATATGAAAGCTCATTACAATACAGTAATCCAACTAATCAGGGACATTATCGGTGAGGTTTTTGGTGAAAGTGACAGCAGCGATGGGCTTCCTACAGCCTCATAAATAAAAGATAACACAAGCGAAAATTGATGAAGTGCAACAGCAAACATTTACCCAAATGAATTATTACTTTAACTCAGATTTTTACTTAAGGTCAAACCATGTCACTAACCTCCATGACTTCATATGGGTCAAGGATCAACACATAACATGTATTTAGTTCACCAAAGCATTACAGCCAATAAATAACACAGGCTCTTCCCACGTGAAAGGATATGTATACATATTTTCAAGTCTGTGCTCATATGATCATTGAAACATGTTTTTCTTGCTATAATCCCTTAAACTGACCATTATAACATCTCTTTCTAATGTGCGTCCAGTGTAAGAGATGAGGGACAAATTCCAAAGTCATTGTTTTGTGCAAAAATGTGTTAAAAAAGTTAAATCAAATGGGCGTTTTGAAGTCTTTCTTGTTAGTATGAAATTCCCTCTTTGGGTTACTATCCCTCTGCTGCAGCTCAACAGAGAAACACTGCTTGGGAAACACACACAAAGAGGACATTTTGCACTAAAAAGACTTTGGAAGATACTTGATTCAACTAACTCAGACTGAAGCCTCACATTAGCTTCAAACAAACTTTTGGAATACATGTTTGCACAGAAGGAGGACTGTGGATTTTATCCCCCATTACTTATATTGGAAACTCATTAGGAAGGGATCTCTTAATGGTCAGTATTAAGACGAGGAAAAGCCTGTTCAAATGCTCACATGTGGGCACCTGGCTGTTGTTTTAAATGTGAACCTATACGGACTCCTTGGAGAATGTTACCAACCAAGCAAAGAGAGGTCACAACCAATTGTGATAGCTTAAGGGTCATGGATATTATTATAATATGTAATATGTTGATTGACAGTGAAATAGACCAATCAGAATAAGTGCAAGCCTCACTTAAACAGTGTACAAGAAGCCATCTTTCTTCTTTTTTATTAAAGCCACTTTTTTTTCTCTGCCTTCCTGCTCTGCAGCAGTAAACCTGATGTCATCGTCAGTGCAGCTGAACAACACACACTTCAATTATTGGCAGGCAGAGACAATACACAGCCCCCATTTCTCCTCACGCAGTATTGCGACTATGCCACAAGGGGTCACCGCAGCAGCCTGTGATGTGTGTGTGGTCTGGACGGTCAGTCTGTCATCACCACCAACCCTGACGCCGCTGCTGGCCCTCCCTTCAGCTGACTGATGAGTGGCCAAAGTAATCTACCTGTCTTTGAGCTCCAATATTCATCCTGTTTGCACACACACACACACACACACACACACACACACACACACACACACACACACACGTACACACACACGCAAACACACACACACACACACACACACACACACACACACACGTACACACACACACACACACACACACACACACACACACACACACACACACACACACACACACACACACACACACACACACACACACACACATGTTTGCATGCACGTTCACAAAAACACACTGCACACATTGATTTACAGTACACTGCAGAAGGGGTAGGCTCTAGCATTTATAAAGGACCTCCAGGCTACACTCTGTTTGTTTGTTTGCATTTGTGATTACGGTTTGGCAGCCTTCACTCTTCTCTCTCATGTCTCATCCGCAGCGCCAATGTCAAAATACAGTTTTATGTACTTCTTTATTTGGAGCTATCCTGGAAAAACAAGAACCAGATCCTGGCACTTTTGATTCAGGGCTTGCAGCGAGAATCAAGTGCTTGACGTTTAAGTCAACCCTGCGCTTCGTTCCTTAGAGAGAGACGCCTTTGTCTGCTTCTTAGCTGCTTCTATTGAGGCTTTTAATGGAGAATCCTTAAACCTGCCAAAGTGGAGGCAGTAAAGGTTAAGATTTTTTGTTGTTGTTGGTGCACTGAAATGATGGCAAAGCAGCACCAATCCCTCAATGTTCTAGTTCAACTACTTCCTCGTGTGTTTCTTACTTTTTTACTATATCCTCATCCTATTTCTTTCAGTGTGGTTACCCCCAGTGTCCTGTAAAGCACTTTTTCGTCATTTTTTGAGTGCTGCAGGACAAAACCCTCGAAACTGTCCCTGAAGTGCCCGTTGCCCTCCTGGCCCACATCCCCCTCCACTGATTACTGCTCCCCTCCCCTGATGAAAAAGCCATGATGTTTACGGCTCATTTCTCCTGGATGGATTTCAGATTCCTTCCTCCTTTTTTTCTCGTCTTTGTTTAGTTTTTTTTCTCTGTGTGTGTCTGTCAGTTGTTGATGAGGTGAATGAAGTTGGTCAGGAGAAAGAAGGGGTTGGAGGAGGGTGGGGTGAGGCTTCTTCATAAACTGGGATGACAAGATTAGTGAGGTGCATGTATGGGGATTTCTGTGCGTGATGCCTCAGTAGCTGTGAGATCCTGCTCATTCAACATATTTAGGTGACTGCTGCACATTATTCATAACCTGACTCCGCCAGATGGATTGCTTCGCAGTTGCTCGGCATATCCATCTGGGAACTTTCCGTTGGAGAACTTTTGGGAAGGGGCGGAATACTGGTTATTTGATTGGATGAACCATCTGTCTATCACCTATGTTGGTGATAGATGGGCCAAATCAACCAATCAGATCCACGAAGCGTATGAAAATACAACCACAAGCCCGCCCCTGCTGCTGCAGGCAAAGCATAGCTCGTAAGCTCAGCATGCAAGCAACATGTCGGTAAAGGATATTTGCCATTTGTGTAACGAGAATTTAGGAATAAAAGGCACCATTTCAGGTTCCCGGACCATATTCCAAAAGCATTAGCGAGCGGCTAACAGAATTAGGGCTACCGCTGGCTGATAATACTGGTTAGCTGATTGGATAAACCATCGGTCTATCACCACCTAACCCACCTCAAAACCAACGCTGATTGGCCCGGTCGTTTGGCTAACGGCTCCAAATTTTCTCTGCCTCAAGATGCCAGACTGATCTGCGAGTGGAAAACTGGAGCTCGCGAGATCAGGACGGTCTCACGAGGCTACATTATTCACAGCTAACAGCTGTTTTTTTAGTCACTGAGCTGTCCTCCAGAGCTTGGATAGGTGTTATAAGACAGTGATTCCCAACTTTATTGGCCTCGTGACCCCGTACAAGGAAGGACTGTCTACTTGCAACCCCTCATCACAAGTTGCGTATGTTGATAGATTTGTATTAACCTGGACAAAGTTTGGCACAAAAGACTATTCAGATAATTTCTCTCTCTTGTGATGGTGGACCAGCTCAGGACAGCTCTATTGTTCTACAATAACAATTTACAAGTTACTAATCAATTACTCATTCCCAAATTAATCATATTACTAATTACTTAGCAGCAAAAGTAATTAAGTCACATATTCTGTATTTAACAACACATTGTGGTTTAACAAGCAGCCAGTTTACTGTTTTAGCTTAGCCCCATTGACTGACCCCATGCAACACTCGAGAGAAGTCCTCTCCCCAAATGAAGACTCACCAACTGAATGTAGGCAAAGCAGGTGGAGGCTAACAGCCTCCCCACTCCTCCAGTCCCTGCGCCAAGCTAACACCTCTCACAGCAGTAGAACTTGATATCAACCCTCCAGCAAACTTTTGGCAAAGGCCCCTTAACACTGTTCGATTTTGGGCTGTCTGAGACGAAAGTTGACAATTGTGAGAGAAACATGGTTGTCAATTACCAAAATGGTGGAGAAACATTGCCGACCAAAGACAGGCTGCATCTGAAATTTGGCAACAATGTGACTGCTGCAACAACCCACGTCTTCCAACCAACCGATCAGAATACAAGATGAAATGATGAAGAATAGTACACTGATCGGTGCAAATTTAGTAAGTGCCAATTTTTTAATAAAGTTTAGGTTGAAAAACACATGCACCCTAACACCCACCCAAACCAAAACAATAAAGGCAAAATAAAAAATACTTTTTTAGGACTTTGGTAAAGAAGAAACCTGAATTGATTGATCTGATGACGTGTCTCTGCTGTGAGGCATTAGCTTAAACAATCGTTGTCTAAAGGCGCCTGAAGACAGCAAAACATGTCGACCCACAAATTGTCAAAATATCGGGAGTGTTACGTAACTGTAATGTAATCATTGAATTTAAAATAGAAATTCCTTAACAACCTAAACAAAAGTAATCACACTTCTGTAACACGTTACTAAGTGATGTGTTACTGCCCAACAGTCAGGGACTAAGAAAGGCAAACAGAAACCATAGCATGGCAAAGTATATTTAAATTTCATTTGCTGCAGTTCCCTGTTTCTGTCTCTCTCCCTTCCCTCCTTCCTTGTCACCGAAGTCAGGCGAAGGTCAGGTTGATTTAAAGGTTTTTCAAAGAACATGAGGTCTGTTGTGTTATTCTAACCCTGAGTCCCCCTTCCTTTTTGGGGGCTTTAACCTCAGCATCTCATAGCGGCCTCCCGGACCAGGAGTCTCCCTCTGTCCCCGGGGCAGTGCATGGACGGCCGCTGTTGTCTTTTCATCACAGTGTAAGCTGGTTAATCCAGTGGCCTCGTTTATTTAGAGAAGGGATCTACAGGGGTTTGCCCAGTGGACACTGCTGCCAGTTCCACTGTGGTTAGCAAACTCTGGCTCCTGTTCACAAAGCAACAACACACACATCGTCCTGCCCTCACCATGAGTAAAACAGCTGCCACATCAAGCTTAACACGTCCACGTCCTCCTCTAGTTTCTCATCTTTTCATGTGCTGTACCATTGGATTTTGTGCAATTAAACAGTAGAGAGGATTTTTGATTTGAATAGCACCTGATGTGTATTGTGGTGTCTTGGTGGACAGCCGCAGCAGCCAAGATGTAGATAGCGGACACGAGAAGTTGATGGTCCATTGATGTTTTCGAGCTGAAATTACATCGGTTACACCTTAATCTAAAAACTCGGTTTGGAGACGTTTTAGGGGATCCCGTTGGTGGCTGTTTCACATACTTGGAGACTTTCAAATTGTAAACTTTTGTCCAAGACTCCACCAGACTTAATCCAAATATTCAATGTGGTCTCTTCCATGTGGCCACTTTCTCAAAAACATCATCAAGTAAGGCAAAACTCAGAGAACTGAGTCTTTATAGCTTTAAAATTAAAAAGTTTAGGTTCAAAGGGTGAAAACAAGTGAACAGTCAGTTCAAGTACACTGGCTCGGGAAGCTTTCCTCCCCCAGAAATGACATTACACCTGTCAAAATCTATCTGAATTTAAATGTTATGGTCCAAACAATTCCACTTTGATATCAGTGTTGTTTCCTTAAATTAATTCCCATTAAATATTTTTGCTCTGTTTGGGCTGTAGAACTGCTCAGCTCCTTCTGACATCTGGTCAGGGCCAGTGACTTAACCTCGCCTGTCTCCTCTACTAGACTTGAGCGGTGAAAAAGAAAACAATCCACAGATACCAGTCTACCACTAAAGCAGCTACAGGGATGGATGGAGGGAGGGAGGGGTGAGGGGTTTCTGGGTGATGATTATAACTGGGCAGATGCCTCCTCCTGTCTTTCTCCTGCCGCTCATCACCCTAACCAGCCCTGATGGCCCAAATGTTGCGCTTCCGCATAGAGGCTGCGGCGGCTGGACAATCAGCTCTCCACAGCAGCCTGAGGTAAAGCACTAATGGCTGTCTCCTGTTATTCTAACCATTAACATAATGGCAACATTAGTTCCAGGGCCACGCTTCCCTGCTCCGAGGGAACCATTGTTTAAAGGCACAAGCCAGAGCTCTTTTTTAAAGACTGCTCCACTGGCCACAGATCCGACTGATGCTTTGAAGACACACTGGAGAGGGCGAACACAGACCGGCTATTCATAAGTCTAATGTCAGCATAGGTCGTGTTTTTATTTTTCAAAGTGCTGATCCACATGTTGAACTCTGCAAATCATTTGAATTGTGACAAATTACATAATAACTTCCTGGTAATTATGAGATGTCTGTTATAATCTCTTCCTTTTTTGTCTCTGTGCCCTGCCATGTGTTCTTTAAGATAAATCCGCAAGAGTTCAGCTGATTTCTCACATGAGAGAACATTTATCTAGTTCTTTTTTTTCATACTGGAAAAGCTTTGGATTACAGGCGGAAATCTGCTGCAATCTTTTAAAATCTGATTCTAAATGCAAGATTTACAAGTTATTCCCATACTTAGTAATACAAACCTCTTGGGATTCATAGACCTGTGATTATGAAACTCCAGCATCAGTTTAAGCTTTCTTAAATTAATATTTAAAACATACTATATCTAAGAAAATCTAAATCAGACAAGCTACACCTCAAAAAGACTTTAACACACACACACACACACACACACACACACACACACACACACACACACACACACACACACACACACACACACACACACACACACACACACACACACACACACACACACACACACACCACTGTCATCCTGCCTGAACTCACCTTGCCACAGCCACAGCAGCCAGACTCCCCTCAACAGGTGACTAAAACGTCCGTTTGACATGTTTCCTGCTTCCGTACACTTCATTCACACACTCCTCAGCTCAGAAAACAAACTTTGATCCTTGGGAAATCCAAGACACAGAGAGGCTCCTGTCAACAAGAGACGATCATGTAGGATATCACCATGACACAAGCAAATATATGAAGAGTCCAGTAATCCCTCAGATGAAAATCTGGTCTCCTGTTCAGCCAGGAGGGAGGTTTTTTCCTGTCTTCTTCTTCTTGTTCTTCTTCTTGTTCTTCTACCTCCACTTCTTAGCTTCCATGGTCTGATAACAAAGTCCTCAGTTGGATCCACACGCTTCATGCAACTTCTCCACACTGGTGCTTTCCTTAAGTGGGGAGAGAGGGAGAGTAAATGCTCTCTCTCTCTCTCTCTCTCTCTCTCTCTCTCTCTCTCTCTCTCTCTCTCTCTCTCTCTCTCTCTCTCTCTCTCTCTCTCTCTCTCTTTCTCTCTCTCTCTCTCTCTCTCTACCCTCCCTCACTCAATCACACACCATTGCCTTACTACTGTGCAGCTCTGTGGATCTGTTCCACTCGAGGCATGTGCAGCGAGTGTGTGAGTGCATGTGAGCAGGAGTATTTTGTGTGGGTGCACTCCTGTCTGGCGCTTATGAGCTGAGAGGAAGGAGTATAACAGAGAGAGAGAGAGAGAGAGAGAGAGAGAGAGAGAGAGAGGTGAAGGGAGGGCTGAGATAGAGAAAGTTTCAAGTGTGTTTGTGGTGTGGAGGAGGGGGTTTGAGCTTCAAACTTCCTAAAGCAAAGGCTCCGGGGAGCTTTTATAGTAAGGTGCAAAAGGGCAGTAGTGAATAGGAGTTAACACTGCAGCCACAATGCTGCACCACATCTGATGCTATACCCATATTGCAACAACCCAACATACTGTAGTTCTAGTGGTATCTAGCCATGCAGATTGTTTTGTGTTGGTTTTGAAATATTCCCTACACAGACTACTGCCTCCACCCCTATAAAATGGAGGTGAATTGAATTTTGTTTGTTGTGCTTACAGCATTAATAAAAGATTATACCAGTGTGCTCTCTGCATTCAGAGGAGAGACTGGTGTAGGATGTGTTAGCTTGGTGCAGGAGCTGGAGGTGTGACGTGTTAATTACATTCTACAATAAGAGGAAAAATGTAACTCTTATTTACATTTTGTGTGTTCTTAGCTATAGCTGGCTTGCTAACTTGCTTCACTAATATGCCCACATTCAAAAATTGCCTGGACAGTGACTACCTCTGCTTATTAAACATAATCTCTCTCTATTTCTATATGTGTTATATACAGAGTATGTGTTGTTGGTGTGGAGGCTTTGGAACTGTTTAAGGTACCTTTCATGGAGCTGATAACAAAAGTAACTAATTGCTTTTGTTAGTTATGCAATTAGTTGAATACTTACTAAATTACTTTTTCAATAAGTAATATTTTTTATAGGTCTTGTGCATCACTTTATACACATTTCTCTGACAATGCAACCTACTAAGACATATTTGGTCTTTGGACACTTTCTCATCTAGAAGTTAAAGTAAAGTTCTGTTGGTGAACAATGTTTGGTTGCACAGCATGAGTTTGTAATGAGATTGAATAAGTAAAAAAAGAGAAAATCAACATGTCTGAATGTCCCAGTTATTTTGGGACCTAGGTTCTACCAAAGAAAATGAAAACTGTTGACAGTGAGGTCTGTGGTTTATTGAGACAGAGTTATGGGAACACTGTTTCTGGGAAAAGATGCTGCAGTTTATTTTTTTAAATGTCATTTTTTTTTTATGCTGTAGAAACCACAAATTAAATTCCATTCACCTCCAATTTAATGTGGTGGAGGCAGAAATCCTAGAGACGAATATCTTGAAACTTTTGCGCATAAAAGTAAGCTTGTATCTGCATTGCTTGATACCACTGTAGCTGAGTGGGAAGATGGGGGAACTGACCCTTTAATTCATTAGCAAGACTCAAACCTGCAGCAGTTGCACACATGCAGTTTGCACAAACCCATATCACACCCCATTAGAAAAAGCTCATGCACACACAAACGCTCCAGTCACACTGATTCCTAGTCTCTGCGTATACATGTGGTCTCACGGAGCTGTTGACACTGTTGACCGCTGCAGAGGTAAAGAAGGATTTCAAAGTGCCTGCCAAGCGAGAGTTGGCAGCACATGTACAACGGGTGGGCTGACCAGAGCCCTGGCACACAGTCAGGGGTGCGTGCACTCCCGACATGATTACACACAGTCATTTTACCACCGGTGCTGTGTTTTATATGGCAGATTTGTAATGCATCATCTTGCTTATATTAACATTTCTTTGCCAATTGTCAATTTGCCTAAATCGGTTCTTCCTGAGCTGTATGTTCAAAGTTTCTCACAGTCTTTATGCCACGTTCTCAGGGTCATGAATTACCACATGCATGGAGGTTTATGTGATGATGATTCTGTTTTTTTATTGTTGTTTTTTTCCAGTCTTGGTCTTATTTTTGTATCGGCAATAATATCATTGATCCCTACGTTAATTGCAGAGATTTGAAAATGATGCAACATCTGTAAAAAGACGTCTGACAGGTCAAGAAACAGGTCAGACAAAATAAAAATCGTTAAAACTAGATTATGGTTTTGGTTAAATGTCAATACAGTAAACATGTCGTGCCTAATGCAAAATCTGCAGCAATGCTGGTTTCCCTAGTGACACAACATGCAGGCTGAAAAGTTTTCCAGAAAATAGCAACTGTCGGAGTAAGTGAAAGCGTGAAAGGTAAAGTTATTATGAAAGCAGATTATCTGAACCGCTTGTTGAGATAATCTGGTTAAACTGTTTGTTTAGAGTCTGAATGTTTTTTGCTCTGTCAGGCAACACAAATTTTAATAAACCAGAATGATCCTTTAAAGCTAAACATAGGAAAGAACAGCACTCCTTCTTTGGTGTCTCTTTCTCCGGACGGTCCAATCCTCGCCGCCAGTCGTCACAGCTATTATTTTGGGAGAGCCTAATCTGATTGTTGATCAGTGCCTCTGGCTAAGTGATAACTTGCTGTGACAGACCCCACAGAGTGCAAAGAGGATGGAGGACAGACACCACTGATCTCTGATCCCAGATCTGACAGCTGGCTCCCTCAGGAGGACACTGCCTGGGGTGTCAGCAGCTTTGATTCACTCAGGGTCCTCTCAGGAATGCACAGACACACACACACACACACACACACACACACACACACACACACACACACACACACACACACACACACACACACACACTCACACTGGGCTGGGCCTGCTGGCACACACATACAGGAGCTGGCATGAGTTTCCTAAGAACACACAGTCAACGCTATTTTATAATCAAATGATTTCTCAATCCTGTAACTAATACTCCTCCACTGAGCACGAGCTATCCACGGTGGGCTTAGTGTGTGGTGTGTGTTTGCTTGGGCACATATCCTACACGTCAACACACACACACACACACACACACACACACACACACACACACACACACACAAAAATACATACGCATGGACTGCATATTCACACTTTAGACTGGGTTCATTCATGCTGGTCATTTTGTGGTGTGGTTGGTTGGATCGAGGCGGTCTCTCGTCACTCTACGAGCTGATAGCGCCCCCAGTCGGGCTGAATATCGATGTGCATCAAACAAAGTCTCTTTTCTTCTGTTCTTTTCTTTGTTCTGAACAGAAGAGAACATATAAGAACAGAGACAAGATGACAACTGAATAAAGTAGACAAGAAAGTTTCACAAAGTTAGATTTTTATTGTGACTTACATCAAACCAATAGTCTGCATTTATACAGACGTCTACCATCACCAGTTGCACAAAGCTGTCTAATTCTTGACTATCCTAAGTAGGACTAATTTGCAATCTATTCTCTGTAAATTAAAGCTTTTCTCCAGCAAAATAGGTTTATCTTCTCGAACAATTCAACAGTTACATTTTATGGGTAACAAGTGTCAACGAGTGTAAGAATACAAACTCTAGCAGAGCTAGGCTGTTGTGGCTTCTTCTCAATGTGGCAGGGTTCAGTTCATCTTCTTACTTGTCAGTCAGGCTCAGGATAGTGTCCTTGGACAAATTAACAGGCGATGTCTTTACAGCAGATTATTTCAAACAGGTAGTCTAACTGCAGCCTCTAAAAACTTTTAACCTTCTTATACCTGCTCCACAACATTTGTAGCTGTTTTGGCTCCTGTTCACAAAGCAACAACACACACATCGTCCTGCCCTCGCCACATCAAGCTTAACACGTCCACCTTCTCCTCAAGTTTCTCATCTTTTCATGTGCTGTACCATTGGATTTTGTGTAATTAAACAGTAGAGAGGATTTTTGATTTGAATAGCACCTGATGTGTATTGTGGTGTCTTGGTGGACAGCCGCAGCAGCCGAGATGTAGATAGCGGACACGAGAAGTTGATGGTCCATTGATGTTTTTGAGCTGAAATTACATCGGTTACACCTTAATCTAAAAACTCGGTTTGGAGACGTTTTAGGGGATCCCGTTGGTGGCTGTTTCACATACTTGGAGACTTTCAAGTTGTAAACTTTTGTCCAAGACTCCACCAGACTTAATCCAAATATTCAATGTGGTCTCTTCCATGTGGCCACTTTCTCAAAAACATCATCAAGTAAGGCAAAACTCAGAGAACTGAGTCTTTATAGCTTTAAAATTAAAAAGTTTAGGTTCAAAGGGTGAAAACAAGTGAACAGTCAGTTCAAGTACACTGGCTCGGGAAGCTTTCCTCCCACAGAAATGACATTACACCTGTCAAAATCTATCTGAATTTAAATGTTATAGTCCAAACAATTCCACTTTGATATCAGTGTTGTCTTCTTACATTAATTCCCATTAAATATTTTTGCTCTGTTTGGGCTATAGAACTGCAAACCACAAATTGTGAGCTGTGTTTTCCTCTTTTTTTGTAACTTGGTGCCACTGGTCAACTCATTCTCTAACATGAAAACATGGCTCTCAGTCATGGATGTACTATAAGAAGAACAGGATACTGCGTTCCATTCATTCCAACAAAATCAGAGTCAGTAGAGTCCTTCTGCAGCTGTGCCAGTTGAGAGCATGCACTTTAGAGACTTCATGTTGGCTTCCTGCAAACATGAATTAGATAAAATAATGTAATCATACGACTCTGCTAGACTTTCTAAATGTAACTGGACCAGATTCTGGTAATAAAAAGATTCCTATTGGAGGGTTTGAGCCACACAAGAATTTGCTTGGAGATAGGGGTTTTTAGGTTTAAAAGTCTTTATTGTGTATTATGTATTCTGCCGACCTGGCATTAGACTAATTTAAGACCAATATTAATACTGGCCAAACACCACAGATCAGTCTAAAATATCTTTGTAAAACTGCCCCTAGAACAGAGAAAGGACAAGAAAAGAACAGAACTGAAATCTTCTGTTCTCTTTTGTTCTCATCAGATCAGTTGTGTTCTCTCTTGATTTGATCTATTCTTCTGGCTTAAAAAATATAATATCCTACAGAACAACCTGCTCTCTACTTCCTCTGCTGTTGGATGGTGGTTAAGTGTGTCTTTGTGTGTGTGTCGGCTTAACAAACAGGATATGTGCCCCCCTTCCCGACACACAGCCACACACATGCTAAGCCTGTTGCAGATAGGACCCTGCTCTTTCATCATCACACATTCACATCCCTGCCTCTTATCTGCAAGATGCATCACTCCAAACATACAGCCAGAAAAAAGAAAGACACCCGCATAATTTGCACGTTATTCTTCGCCCTTTGTCCATAAAATTTCACTCTGCTGAAGAAACTTAACCAGAGTTTCACTGGTATGCTGGTATGCTGTCACCCAGAGCTAAACACATCAGGGCTTTATTGACAGTGCTGGGTGGTGCAACCAGGTGAGGTCTGAGATACTGTGATGTTTTGATGTTTCCTCAATGTGCTGATAAAAAGATAGGCACCAGGTTTGAGTCTGATGGCGTAATCCCACCATGCTGCAGATGTCTTAACATGTTACAGTGCAAGCAAATGCCTTCATGTCTGCCATCGTTACTGCGACTTGGGAACTATACAAATACTCTACTATACTCTAAATAGATGAAGCTGTTGTTTGACACACACAAACGCCAAGGAGAGAGCTCTCACCATCTACTATACTGTGATAGTACTGTAGGTTTTTGAAGCAGTCATTGTTGAACATTTGTTTGCATTTAAACAGATAATAGATCATTTGTTCTTTGTAGGATCATTTTGTTTTATTACAACTTTGGTCTTATTTCTGGAGCCACTATTTCTATCGGTTCTAATAGTAATGATAGTGATAATGATAGTAAAATAATTAGTGAGATCTAAAAACATGGTGCCATCGCTAAAACAAAGTCTGACAGGGGAAGAACCACGAGTAGTCAGACAATCAGACTGGTTGTAAACACACCTAAAATGTTGATAATAATCCCTGTTTTACAGGAAAACTGGGCTCACACAATTATGGAATGTACAGTAGTCGATCTGTAAATGGTATTGATGCATCAAGAAAACTGGATAGCATGTTCCAAAATGATGCCCCATTCATTCCAGTGAAAGTTGCTCATGGGGGTATATACACTGCAAGGGCTTGTATAGGCTGTTATGTTTTTCTAACCAATAGAGCATGTGAGTCTTCAGGGGTTAGTATGCTTCAAACGAAATGCTTGTTGGATCATCAAAACAGCGTCTGAGACCAGTGTTGTGCATGAATGCAAACATGCTCAAAGTTTTTGGTAGACAGTAAATGATTGTATCCGTTGGCAACTAATGAACGTGAACGTGAGCTTAACGACACTCACGTACTGTGTTTTACGGCACCTCGCATGCTGGTGTTTCAGTTTGACAAGTGCCTTTGTTAACTGATGACTTTCAGCCGAATGTGTTTGTGGTTGCTTGTAGTAATTTACATAAATTGTTATGGTTAAGGTTGACAATAAAGACAGATGAGTATGTATTTAAAATCAATTAAAGTAAAATTGAAGGCTTTCATGAGGGCACCTTCATGTTCTGTTCATGTTTTTTTCAACAGCTGCCATCACTACACGCAACCACAAAGCATTGGGCTGAGAGTCACCAGTTCACACAACCGAAACAACTGACAATTCAGACAATGCAGCTACTGGAAGCCAGTTCATATAAATTATTAAAGGTGTTTTTAAATAAAATCAGTACCATTCAAATTCCATAATTAATTTAGTTTTGGAAGTGACCACTGGCAATGACTAGTGGATGGATGGATGGGTAATTTGTAATGAATGTGGGATTAAAGGTGCTATGGGTAGGATTACGAAGATCCAGGATTTAGCCAAAAATGTTTAACATCGACAACTTCTCAGTCCCTCCCCCCCTTTCTGCTAAAGCCCAAAACGGTTTCCTAAGCCCCTCCCGCCACAAGGGAGAATGAATGTGTGTGCATCAGCAGTGATTGACACGCAGTTAGACACCCCCTCTGGCCCTGATTGGTGCATCTGAACAGGAAGCTGTGGATTTTTGCTAATCACACTACAGGCTGTAGGTGGTGCCAGAGGAGCTTGTTTTTTTCTTTTTTAATTACCTGCTTCATGTAGTTCTACTTGAACATAGGGTCAGTTTCAGCAAATATGACAGAAAGTTAGTTTAATAAGTCTTACCTACTGCACCTTTAAGTGTGTCAAATACCCACCTTTGGGGCGAGGTTGGCATATCTTAATGAATAATGCAACAAGGACAAAGCATGTAAACTGCATGTTTGTTTATTCAGAATGGAATGGATCGCAAATGTATCCGAATGAAGAAACGAATGAAGAAAAAAAAACCTCAACCCTTGCTCCCTCAGCCAAATAGTGTGGGTAACAGATCAAGGCAGCAACATAATCAAAGCTCTGGAACCATATAGGAGACTTTCTTGTCTCAATCACCTAATTAATACTGTCCTTCGCCACGGTCTGCATGCCGACGCACTGGCCGACAACGCGCCGTATATAGGAGAGACCATAGCTGCTGCTAAAGGACTCGTGAGATATCTGAAACAATCTGGCCTGGTTGCGCAATTATCAAAGACAGTGCTACAGATGGGGGAGACATGATTTTAGCAGTTTACCTCACACTCAAGTCAGTGCAGGACATATACCCAGAGCTACGGGAGAAGCTGGAGAGGCATAGCTTTCTCCCCACCCAATTTGGCTAACAAAGTAATGATTAAAAAAACACAAATGCTTGATCAAGGGCCCAGCCCGGCCCGAGGATAGTAGCGAGAAATATCGGGCTCGGGCAGAGAATCTAAACTCTATCCTCAACCCCTGTAAGCAGCCATTTCCAGCAAAAAGCCACCTTTGTCTGTTTGCATGTGTTTTCCTAAGTGCATTGAGCTAGAGAACTTAGAAAGGACTGTGTGATGGATTTATGAAATTTTAATTAAGTTACACTTCCAGAAATGAGTAATTTGGTGAATGGACTACTTTTATCAAAAGCCCTGTACAGTAGGTGCAAACATATTCAGTATGAGTGGCCCCAGTGGGAATCAAAGCTCCTACAAAAACAAAAACCTTTGGTTGTGTTACTGTTGTATGTCCTGAAATAAGCTCCTTCTTTTCAGTCTACTGTATATAGCAGTAAATCTATTACAGCACGTAATGACAGTATAGATAGGATGAGGAGGTGGAAACTTTACACCTCACTTGCTCTATCGCTATCTTTACTTCTCAAGAGTTGGATCATATCATGGCATGTGACTTATCTCTGGTTTTAGTTCTAATATCTTCTCAGTTGGAGGAGAGATTATAGATAGTAAAGTCCTCTGCTTGTTCAAGAATGTGCTACCAAAAAAAAAACATGTGACCACCCCTCTCTGCAGAGCTTCCCAGATTGATGTTCTTCAACATATAATCATCATATCTCAAGTTGCATTAAGCCCCTGTGAAATAGCAGAGATACATTATCATGTGTTCAGCATTCTGTAACTGAATACAAGTGTTTCTTGTTAGTTTAACGTTTAAATGAGCCGGTGACTGGATTGAACACGTGTTTCAATTCATGCCATGTGAGGTTTTCTTGATTTATGCACACTTTGCAATGTCATCATCCCCTGAAAAATGGAAAATCAAGTCAAGTTGTGCTCAAACACTTTTCATGAAGCGCGTCCAAGCTGTACAATAATTTAGAGAAAGCATTTCACCAAAAGTAATTTAATTATGGGAATATACTGTATGATTCACTGCTGCTATTTTAGGGGCTTGTTTGGCGGAGGACTGTGAAGGTTAAAATAAAATGTGTGTAAAAGATGAGTAGCTAAATATTCCCGTCTATCAACAGCTAAATGCCCGACCTATTTTAAAACTAACTTAACCAAATAAGTGAATTACAATTGATCGACACAAACCCCGGTGAAGGTGAGGGGTCATGGCTGTGACAGTTGTGGGCAGGAGTCACATCTGGTTGGTGAGGCGTACAAAATGAAGCTAATGGGGTGAGAGGGTGAGGGTTTGAGGCTGGCAGATGTCAGCAGAGGCCGCGCCTCTTATTGACATAGCTGCCATCTTAGGTCTTCTTTTCATCCGTCAGCCGGAATTGACCGAGGATCCCTACTGCTTTGTAATATGACCCAGATGATGGATCTCCTGCTACAGGGAATGTGCTGGCACACGCACGCGGACACGTGTAAAGGAACCACTTGAACAAACACACATCTCTCTTTGGACAGATGCACAAACACACACGTTAGCGCTTAGGTCTGTTGCTGCTGTTATCCGCCATTTGGATCGGTATCAGTTCCCTTCCCAAATCTGCCCACATATTATTTTACTCAACCTCAGCCAGCAGAAGAGATTTTGTCCTGGGCTGCAAATGGGATCCTGACATGCAAAAGTCGTGTTGGATTAAATCCACAGACCGAGCGAGACCTTTTTACAGCCTAACTTGAGCTGTTGACACCATGCACCCACTGCTGCTGATGATTTATGAGCGCTGTAACACGTAATCATTAAGGGTGTATAAATACATCAATCTGGATCGATACATCATTCATTGATCAACTCATCAATGTCACTGATGCAAAGTGAAAACAAATTCATACATGCCATCATTTTGAAGTTGAGCCTTTGTTTTGAAATTCCCTCTTTGTATTTACTATTAAAAATAATAATTTGTTTTCTATTTAAATGTCTGGAAGAGCTCAGTAACAAAATTGTCAAATCATATTAAGTTGTTTTTTGTGAGTTGATATGAATGTAACTGATTGTGTTAAATGGACAGATGATATCATCTTCAATGAATCAATTGCAGGTCACTGAACTAAATCAAATCAGTGATATCAGCAAATGTAGAATTATTGTCACACAGTGAATTTCAGCTCCTGGCTGGACGCAGCCTGTAAATCTAAATGATACAGAAACAGCTTTGTCCCAGTGGCTATACAGGTCTGCTGCCTTATTTTTAATTGTATTGGTCTATTGATTTTTTTATTTTTATTTTTTTTATTAGTACTGACCACTGTTGTCACTTTATCACGTTACATCCTACCATGTGGTGCTGATTGTGTGTATGTGTGTGTGTGTGTGTGTGTGTGTGTGTGTGTGTGTGTGTGTGTGTGTGTGTAAAAGGAGGCTGATCCACTCATCGCTCACTGAAAACCAAATCTACCTAGGTATAAATAAAGTTACCTTGACCTTTCCCTTGTGTGCAGCACATTTTTGAATATTAAAAATAGGACTATTCAGGACTCAACATGTGTTTTGATTTATAGCATGTGAGGTTTTCTTGATTTATCCTGCCTGGCACACAAGACTTTCCAGTTTTATTGCAATGCCATTGTATCTAGTGTGGTAAATCAAACACACCTTGAGTATTTCAAGTGACCTGGGTCAGGTACCATTGTGTCTCATATCCTCCAGTTTATAGATGTGCTCCACAGTCCGTGCATGAGGGAGGGAGAGAAGCAGAGCAGGAGGGAGGGATGCAGCAGTGGCCGTCTCATGACTTGCCACATTCCACTGGAGGTCTTTGCAGGGAGTTGCTGGTCCCAGTATGGGAGATTAGAGAGAGACATGAGGAGGCCGGCTGAGGTGAGAGCTGATCCCGACCACAGATAGCACCTCCAGGGGCAGTTTCATTGCCTACGATGGTGGTCTGTTGAGAAGCTTCACTCAGTATTCAAAATCATCAGTGTTCAGAAATAAATCACTGTTGTGAAAGTGTTTCATTAAAGCTGGACTAAATAGTATTTGTATTTAACAACAAATCAAATCAAATGACTGTGTGTAATTTAAAAGGGGTCACAAACCCAAAGACAATTATCACATGACTCCCCTCAGCTCTACAGAGTGTTTTAGCATCTTTCAGCTCATTGTTTTTTGCTCATTGGTTTACTGGCTGCAACTTTACCATTTTGTTTCACTCTTCACTCACACAATTATACTGTGGTGGGGAGTCATACAAAATGATGGACACCTTCAAGAGGGGAGAAAGAGAAACAGACTTTATTAAGCTGTCGCCTCTAATATCAAATATTACAAGGACAAATTAAAGGCTCACCACATAGTGAGAAATTTAAGCCTGTTGCTTCATGTCTTTTTTGTGTGTGTTTAAATCAATAACTGTTGTCCTAATGTAGTAGTGTGTATGTTGATGTGCTAAAGGACATTATTACTTTCCGAAAGTGTTGTTATTTTCATGACAGTAAATGTGTTGTAATTTGTACACTTTTCTACAAGAAGGAATGTTCTGTGTTTTAGGAAGTTTAGCTGTTGTCTGTCACAAACCCAATTGTATGTGTTGCACTTCAGCTAGCTTACTCTCTCTTTTCGCTGTGGATGTTTTCCTGTGAAGGTGCACAATTTTTTCACTGTTTTTTTTTTATATATATATATATATATATATATATATATATATATATATATAACTATACTGTAAAGTAATGTATTGATACTTTTTTACATTTTGTAGCTTAAGTTTGATCTATTTTCATGTAAACTGTATATCTGAGAGCGGAAGTTTGTCAAGCTGTATGTGTGGCAGGGCTGCTGTGTAGCTTGCAACGCTAGAGTGTACTGTCCATGTTGGCTAGAGTGAAGCATTTTATGATTTTGTTCACGGTATTACACAATTTAATTAATGCCCTGTTTCTTTATAATTGCAGGGAGGTTATGAGGTTGCCATGTCACCTTGCAATAAAGTGCTGAAAGACAGTCCTGGGAAGTGTGGTAGTAGAGTCCAAAACCATCAGAGTTAAATTATTCTAGGAGTGGACAAGCATTTCTTCCATCCATATCAATTCCAACAAAATGTCAATCAAAAAAATTCCCAGTGTAGCATGGATTTTCTCTGATCTTGAAAGTCAGTGATGGAGTGAAAATGTGGCTTTAATTAGCCTAAACATCAGCGCAGTCAGAAGTGATAAATAAACCCTGATATGTCTGGATTTGTCTAAACACTGGCATGCCGTTATCTTGATATTAACACTGTTAAATGTTTGAGCGAGTCTGCAAAAGAAAGACTCTCCTTCCTGTGGATTTTCTTTATGCTCAGCAGGTGATAAGGAGCTGGAGAAAAATGTGTTGTTTAGAACTTAATGGTTTTCAGTAGAGAAGATCATTATTCCTTTCATTTTTAGAAAAGGGAGTGTGTGTTTGGTTTTAAGCACCTCTGAATTGTATATCCTCTTGTCTGATTGTAATCATCATTGACTCCATTTTGCGCCACTGTCTGTAATTTAGTTTGAGATGTGGATGCTGACAGACGTAGTGAGAGCAGATAAGGATGGAGAGATAAGCAGAGGCACGGATGAGGACAAGCAGGTGAGACCAGAGGAGATATTGTGTGCAGGTAAAAGCCCTGAATGTCTTTCCCTCTAATTTCATACCTGTAGACAGGTGCTTGGCAGGGCAGAACATGCATGTGATAGGTGGAGGAGGCAGGCACAGGGAGGGTGGGAATGAGGAAGGGATCAAAGAAGGTCACGCTATTCCTCCCCTCTTGTGTTCTCTCTCCTCTACTGATCTGGAAACGATAGATTTCATTCCCGCTTTCGCTCCTGAAGAGGGGAAGTGGTGTCGGATTACAAGGGTGGGGCCTGAGGATGTGATGTGGAACTAAGACCAAAATGCAGAACTACAACGACTCGACTACAACGGACGATCAAAAAGATTTTGTCTACAATGTTTCTCCTCTTTTCAAGAAGGAAATCAGGGACATCTATTGATTATGTTGTGCCCATTTAATGAAAGATACAGGAATAATATATGAAAAGAGTTTTAATGAAATTTCTCAACAGCTATTTAATGGATGGCATTAAATTTGATACAAACATTTATGTCCCTGTCAGGATAACTTATATTCATAACTTTGGTGATCCTTTTCTCTAGCACCATCATCTGATCAAAATTTTACTTTGTCTAGTACTTTGTTTTATGACCAAAGTCCTGCAAAACTTACGGCATTCCCATAAGCCCAGGCTGTAGCCTACTTTGTGTTAGCGCTAATCATCAAAATTAGCATACTAACATAAAAACTAAGATGGTGTACATGTTACAGTAAATACCTAACATGTTGATGTTAGCATCTATAGTTCAAAGTACCTCTTAGTGCCTAGTACAGCCTCACAGACACTGGCATGGCTGCAGACTCTTATTCTTATCCATTCACTGTCTAATTTACTTAAAGGAACACGGCGACTTATTGGGACTTTAGCTTATTCACCGTAACCCCCAGAGTAAGACAAGTCGATACATACCCTTCTCATCTCCGTGCGTGCTGTAACGCTGTCTGACGGTTCCAGCATTAGCTTAGCCCAGCACAGATCCTGCAGGTAACTGGTTCAAACTAGCCTACTGCTCCAAATTGTGACAAAAGTGACAAAATAACGCCAACATGTTCCTATTTACATGTTGTGATTTGTATAGTAGTCTGGCGTGTACAAAAAACAACGTAACATGAGACACAGCCATCTTCTAACAGTAAACAAACCGGGAACTATATTCTCAGACAGGCTTGCTGCGAGCATATCACTCCGCCCAAGTACTATATTCTTCCACTTGAGAATATAGTTCCCGGTTTGTTTACAGTTAGAAGACGGCTTTGTCTCATGTTACGTTGTTTTTTGTACACGCTGTGACTCTATAAATCACAACATGTAAATAGGAACATGTTGGCGTTATTTTGTCACTTATTCAGAGCAGTAGGATTGCTGGAACCATTCACCTGCATGTTCTGTGCTGGCCTGATGCCGCTGGAGCCGTCAGACAGCCTTACAGCACGCACGGAGATGAGAAGGATATGTATCGACTTGTCTAACTCTGGGGGTTACGGTGAATAAGCTAAATTCCCAATAAGTCGGCATGTTCCTTTAAAAGTTGTGTTTTCACACGCTGTCTGGATCTGCTAACTGCTAAAGGTTTTTGTGGAGTTTGACCTTATCTAAACTAAAACCCCAAACGTATTGATAAGCAAGGGTTAGGGTTGCACTTGCAGTTATCTCCCAAAGCTCCACTTTACCTCTGTTTAAGGATTGCCAGCAAGTTCATAAGTCATTGTCTTCCGCTTTGTCCTAATGTTGTTTTCTACAACATAGTTCTTTCTAATCCATACTTGATCATTACTGCCATCCTGCTGTTATACTTCACCATAACAATAGGCATCCGATTTCAAGGCTTTATGGCATTCAATTTATGCAGACGCCTCTGCACGGCCATAATTCCCATCCGTGGAGTCTTTATAGAGCTGTTGGACGATGTATATTTATGACTGCAGTCCCTTTATGATTTCTCTACTGTAAAGGAATAACAGCCTGGCAAGTAGAGTTGGAGCCCCTGGCTATTATTTACTGTGGTGTTTTACCTTGGAGACACGCAGCCGTGATACGGGACAGGAGGCATGCAGGAATTAAATTACACCAGAAATTTAGTGATCCTTCAAAAGAATGGGCTCCCTTGTTGGATAGGTTTACCTATGTTTCGGCAATGGAGTTCCCCCTTTGGAAATGTCTGTAGGAGAAAATGGCAAAAACAGGTCGGAGGGGGGGAGCAAGTGAAAAATTCCAAATTAAGAGTCGAAGTGGTTTGTGGGTGCCGCGTGCGGTTGACATGTTGGCTCCTGTGTTTTGGGCTCCAAAAAGACCCTGCTGTAGGTTTGGTTAGAGAGGGAACGGCTGATGTCTAAATACCTGTTGAGATGTGGTTTGGATTGAAGCAGCTCTTGTGATGGTATGTCTTTCTTCTTGATGAGGAAATTATAGTCCACAGCCTGGGCTCACATTCTCTTGATTTGCATCTTGAGGTCTTCACCTGCTCCCATGCTTTTCTGTAAGTTTAAATTAGAGGGGAGAAATTCCCCCTCATCAGAAGTGAAGTGGGTTTATTTTTTCTGCTGCCTGGAGGAGGTGGAGCTTTCTGAACTTCAAATTCACACTTGAGAAATATTTTGATTGCATTTGATAATAACACCCTTTCATAGAAATGGATCACAGACGCAGACTGACTGCAAAGATAATCATGTTTCATCATCTGCAGTGTGTTTCCAGAGCTGAGTTATAGTGATATTTTGTGCAGGAGTGTGTTAAAGGTCCCATGGCATAAAAATTTCACTTTTTGAGGTTTTTTAACATTAATATGAGTTCCCCCAGCCTGCCTATGGTCCCCCAGTGGCTAGAAATGGCAATAGGTGTAAACCGAGCCCTGCCTTTGAGAAAATGAAAGCTCAGATGGGCCGATCTGGAATTTTGCTCCTTATGAGGTCATAGGGTGAAAGGTTACCTCCCCTTTCTCTGCTTTGCCCGCCCAGAGAATTTGACCCACCCATGAGAGAGAGGCATCATGGCTTCAAACTAGAAAAGTGGCAGTTGGTCAATGCCACACCCCCACCCTCCACCTCGCCCACCTCTGTCCTCCTCAATAGCTACAGACACAGAAATGGCACATACTAAGGAAAGTTCATTGTGGGACTGGCTCTAGTGGCTGTAATTCTGCACCAAGGCTGAATTTCAGGAAAGAGACTTCAGAGACAGTATTAGGGGACCACTAAGGCCTATATAAAAGCATCCAAAGAGCACCATGTCATGGGACCTTTAAGGAGAAAACAGCAGTGTTGGGAGTAAGGCACTACAAAGTAAAGCATTACTGTAATTCCACTACTTTTAGCGGTAACGAGCATGTAACTAAATATTTTTTTTTTATCAAGTAACGCAATTACAATTACTGAAATTTAAATGGGTGCATTACTCGCGTTACTCTCTTTTGTGAAAAATGAACACTTGCAGACAGAAAGACAGATAGGCCTACTTTAGCTGTTTCTGATCTAACGTCGTAGGACCTTATGGTGGCACAATGATACACCAATCGAACAATGAGCATTCACCACAGCATGGCCAATAGTGCAGATAGAATGAACTTTCTCTCCTGGAAGTATGGACATTGTAAAATGATAACGAAGGAGGCAGTTTATCATTTAGTCTTCTTTACTCTGAACTGCAAGTAACAAGTGAGCAGTGACACACACATTTTAGGTGCTACCGTATATATCAAGTATATGCGCAGGCGCATTTTAACTACCATATATGACAGACATTACTTTTCGCTCGTCGAAATTAAAGACAAAAATGTAGTGGTGAGTTGTAAATTATGTGTAAAGAACCTATCCACATCTAAGAGTAGCAATTCAAATCTTATGAAGCACCTGTTGAAGCAACACGCTTCAGCAAAGCTAGTAGCGAAAGACCCCAGCTCTACGAACGCTGAAGGCGCCACTCCATGCAAACAATCAAAGATAGATTTTACACGGACTGCAGTGCTGGCATACAATACTGTAGGCCAATCACTTTTATTTCATTGGGCCTAATGTGGAAAAAAAAACACTGTTAAATGACTGAGGCAGTTATTTTGTTTCAAGTATTAAAAGGGACTTTTGTACTACTGCCTGTTGCCCTGTTGATTACAATAAATAGGTCTAAAAATTATGTTTATTGTGTTTGAATGTTCAGTACTGTTCATATTTACATTTAAAAAGCAGACATAAAAGTAACTTAAAAGTTACTTTCCCTAGTAACTAATTACTTTTAAAAGAAGTAACTAGTAACTGTAACTAATTACTAATTTTCAGTAACTTGCCCAACACTGGATAGTAAAGTGATGTGAGATCAAGCAGCATCTACATCTGTGTGTGTGTGTGTGTGTGTGTGTGTGTGTGTGTGTGTGTGTGTGTGTGTGTGTGTGTGTGTGTGTGTGTGTGTGTGTGTGTGTGTGTGGAGGCACAGGGGGCAGACACAGGGCAGCGAGGATTATCAGGCTGGTCTTGATAACACACAGGTGGCTGATCTTGGGGTTTAGGGTCTGACGCTGTTCCTCAATCCACCATTTCCTTCTCTGTACACAACACACACACACACACACACACACACACACACACACACACACAAACACAACTCCTGTCCGGGGAGTTGCAATATCATGGCAGAGCTCAGGTTACTGTCCGGGTGCACCGCTCTGGGTTGTGGAGAGATAGGAATGGGATGAAATAGATAGTCAATGTAATATTCTGCCAGTTCGTTCAGAGGTGAGGGGTTATTGATGAGGCTTTGTTGTTTGAGGGGATATGTCTGACTGCCTTGGATTCCTGTTTGATTTAAAGGTTAACGGCCTGTTGCTGGAGGAAAGAACAACGCCATTGGAGAAGAAAAAGTAAGGGGGGGGGAGAAGAATTTTATTGCACAAACAAAATAAGCAATCACTCTCTCCACCTCTCTGCTGCACATTCTTAAGTGACGACAATTCATCTTCAATTTCACACCAGAGTTTTCCCATGTAAGACCCCTATAAAGTGCTCGAGTGAACTAAAACTCTACATGGTTGCCGTTGGTGTTAGCGGTGGGGGCTAGAAGTGCTTGACATTTATAGATGAGGTTTTCCACCATCCCTACTATCAGGTTTTAAGAGTTGTTACTAGCATGGAGCCCCTCTGCGTGCAGCGGTAAGAGCTGCAGTGCAGGGACTCAGTTGACAGGATCTGGGGTGGCTGCACTGTATTCACGGAGGCTTTGTAAACTGCGGCTGTGATGTGCACATCCATCACGGCCTGGCGGCATGCTGGGTTTCAGGATGAGTGTGCATTTGTTATACTGACATGGCCAAGGGGAGGGGGGCAGGTGGGGGCAGAGCAGGCTGGGGTCAAGATTAGGGTGTTGGGGTAGAGTGGACAATGTAGACAAGGTGGGGTGGGGGCTTTTTCAAGATAAGGATAAGGAGATTTGTGTGGGGGTTTAAGGGGATAAGGCTCCATGGTAGCAGTCTAGCTGCTCAAGAAATCTCACTTGTTCTTTTACAAGTCTTTGCATTATTACAAGGGGATTTAGGGAACAAGGGTTTCTGTGGAATTTCATTAACAAAACAACTTCCAGGGGAGGCTAAATCTGGTAAACACTTCAGGACTTATTACAATTGGTTCCTTGAATGACAAAAGAAATTAAGTAGTATGTAGCTTTATTTATATAACACCTTTCAGGAGCAGAACGTCACAAAGTGCTTCACAAAAACAATATGCAACTGACATACTGTAAACACAGACTAGGCTACACATGTTGTAATAGCTTTCTGTAGAGGGCTACCTTTCTGTATGTCAACAGTCAATATAACTCAATGATAATATGAACACACACAAACACAGACACACTCCAGTGAGTCAACTTTCCACTGCTTCATTTCCTGTCCCACTTGCTACCAATCTCGACCCTGTGTGACCTTTTCACCCTAAACTAGTGACTCTCTGTTCACAGCTGTGTACACCACCAGCTCAAATCATCCATATTATTTATCAGAGTGTTCGGCAGGTTATCCAGAGTAAATGGGATGTTGTTCTCGGAAAGAACTGTTAATATTTTAATGTCATTTTCACCACCTCCATTGTGTTGGGGTGGCAGCAGAAATGTTCAAAACTTGGGCAAATAAAACCACAACTGTCTGCATGGCTATTTTCATGCAATCTGGGTGAACCAACCCTTTAGACACATAGAACATGGATCTGAAAAAAATTATTGTTTTGTGTGGCTGCTGCCCTGTAATCTGGGCTAACCAGGGTGTCTGGTTAGGGAGGAGTGATGCTGACTAGGAACATCAAAGCAAAGAGGGGGGAGGTGGGGTGAGGAGATGAGGAGTGAGGGGAAACAGAGATAAGGGTGATGGAGGAGAATGAGAGAAAGTATAAGTCAGGAGCAGGGCTGCATGGAAATCATGACAAGAAATCAACAGGTCTGAGCTAATGATCTTGTTTTCAAATCTTATCAGACCCTGGCATGTAGACGTTACTGTCTGCATGATGGGAATCTTGGGCGTGAACACAAGGCATCGCTGCATTTGGGATAAATACAGATAAACCTCAGCCAAACACAATACTGAAACTTAACAGCGATCCAGGTTGAGAGATGCCTTTTAATCCTCAGGGCCGATTGCTTTATCACAAATTCCATCTGAGAGCCGGTGGGTTGGACTACCCAGTGAGTGTCAGTCACAGAGACAGTCTCTGGCAGCGCAACCCTCCAATCACACATAATGATTTCCATTTGCTAGCTGCAGGCGGAGGGAGCAGTTCTGTCTCAACACAAATCATTTCCCCAGACTGAACTCGAAATTGAACTGGTCTCAAACATTCTTTTTGTTGATCTTGCTTTAATATAATTATATAATTATAATTAATTATAATTATATTTATATAATAAATAAACATGTTTGAGGAGTTGCAACCCAGAAATATATTAATATGCAGTTGTTTTAGCAACAACAGAAAATTCTGCTAAGATTATAGGAAATACATGTATCTCTTGAAATATCTGCAGCCACTAATGAAAGATCAGAGGGGAGGAGGCAGAGAAAGGGGAAAAAAGGAGAGGAGGAGATTACAAGAGGATGATAAGGGGAGGATAAGAGTAGGAAGAGAAAGAGGAAGAAAGAAAAGGAGAGAACAGAAAGGGGAGAGGAGGAGGAGGAAGAAAGAAAAGGAGAGGAGGTAGAAGAGGAAAGGGTATGAGAGAAAAAAGGAAAGGAAAGGAGAGGAGAGAAGAAGGAGAGTGAAAAAAGGAGGAAGAGGAGGAAGAGAGGAGTGTTGGCTGTAAATCACATTGAGATCGTTTTGTTTCACACCCCACTGCAGCTGAAACCAAACATCCACAGCCGAACATCTGTTGTGTTTGGCCGTGGCAGCCTTCCCTCCTCTCCTCACTTCTCCTCCTTAGCCGACCCACAAAAAGGTTCAACCCATCTCTTGCATATACTAGATCCTTGACCTGATGAAGAAGAGGAAGAAGAGGAGGCCTGGGGGGTCTGAACGCAAAGAGGAGGTTAGAAATATACGAGATTCTCTGTGAGAAGAGGCTGCCCTGCGGAAACGAGAGCATTGGCTCGTCACATAGTTCTCCAAACACAACAGTGTCTGGCTGTAATATGTGGTTATTATGGATCATAGCTTTGCTGATACAGTGATGATCTCATGCTCCTCTGGCAGGAGATTATCTTCCAGTCGTCTTAAACAGCATCTCAAATTCTTGTTTTTCTAGACACGTGAAGCACAGAAAAAATTCACTGTGTGTCCAGCAAAAATATTTATTGAAAGTGCATAAATAGGGCTTTTCTGAAAATACTTTCCTTGCGGCATATTAAATGATTGTGGTCAGCATAATTGTTAATGCCTCTGTTTAGACATGCCAAGCAAACAAAAACAAAGAAAAAACTAAAGTTAATAGTACCTTTTTTTCGTAGTGTAGTGCAGTAAAGATTAGTAAAAGTTTATCAAAAGTCAAAAATATAACTGAATTAATAAATGTTAGTTAATAATTTCAAATAGAGTTTAAAGCTTCATAATTTCCTTATAATCTATTTGTTTTCTGCTTCTTCCACTAGGGACGTTGTGGATTTTAGATTGCATATCAGACTGTTCATCATTATTTATTTTAAACCTTATTTATCCAGGTAAGTCGATTGAGAACAATTTCTCATTTGCAACGATGACCTGTCACATTCATACCGGGAAGCTGCCCAGTACCACCACAGTCTGATCTGCTGGACACTGTTGGGGTTAAAGGCTGTTCTTTCACTTACAGATTTTATCTTGCCAGTCTGGGGATTGAAGCAGCGACCTCCTGGTCCCAAGCTTGCTTCTCTAACCTTTAGGCCACCACTGTAGATCCATTATGTCTTTCCTCATTTCTCCTGGGAAGTCTTAGAATTCTCTAAAACTGCTGATTTAACCAGAGATTTCAGTTTTCAAAACATTCAGCATTTTCCCAGTTATCTCCTCCATTGTCTGTTTTCCGCGGCATCCAGCGTTTTTAAATTTGAGGTTACAAGTTTGTTTTACTGCTCAAGATCTCAGATTCATATGACACAAGGTAGCAGACTATCTTTAGATATAGTCTGGCATTGTTTTAGTTGTGATTTCTCGTTATTTATAACAAACTTTGAGGGCCTAAGGAGCGAGCGCTTCACGGCCACATCACCCGTGCGGCCATCTATGTTACGTTTGTTGTATGTTACAGTTGACTTATCTGTGTGCCATTTTAACAGAAGAATTCTTGTGAATAAATGTATGTATATTCTCCAAATCATGTCTGCAGTTGAGGGTGTTTCAAACGTATGACCTTTGAATTTCAAATTGGTTAAACCTTTTGATGAATTTCCTAGGGGTGAAATTCCCCCAGGTGGTGTTGTCGACTCCCAACAAACCAACTAACATCTCACGCCAGAGTAATATACTCTTACTTAAAGGGACACTTTGCTGATTTTAATCCAGCTGTGTGTCGTCTTTTTGTGGGCAGTCTAAACAGATGAGCGATGTTTGGCTTCCTTCTGTTGTGCCAGTGCTTGGAGAAGCCAAGGTCTGGATAGATCTCAGCTGACTTCCGTGATGCGTCATCTGGCGGATCCTGGCCACAGAAGGAAGCTTTGCACTGTTCATCTGCGCACGCTGCCCACCATGCCATGACACAGAGCTGGATTTAAATCATCAAAATATCACTTTAAGTAACATTTATTCACAAGTAATAACAGAGTTTTTCTCTGTGGTATTGCTATTTTTACTTAAGTAAAATATCTGAATACTTCTTTCTTTTCTTTTTCTTTCTCCACTGCAAGAATTACAGAATAAAGTTGTCTGACAATCTTTTACATTTTGTCAGTTATAGGGCTCCAGTTTTGTAGCATAGGCTGTCGGTTTATGCCTACTTATAGCAGAAACGTTACTTTGGTTGGTTGTTCTATCTTTGCTTATGCTTGTTTCATCTATATTTTCACTTTCTGTCTATTTTTCTCTGTGTGATACTGACTGTCTTGCTGTCCCTGTAAAGGAGCTTTCCATCCGCTTAGTCTCCAGCACTTTGCATATCAGTTTCACAGTTGCTGTTTGGGTCTTCCCAGCCCCCTGCTCCTGCAGTCCTGTCAGGCATGTGGTCCAATAATATCCTGGCCAGGTAGCTCAGCCATGTGGAATTTGACATTATGTCCCGAGCATGTCGGGCCCCTGGTGGGGGAGTGTGATTGGATGGGAGACAGCCAGTGTCAGGGTTTTCCAGAGTGAGATGCACAGTCTTGGATGAGTTTTATAAAGAGTATCTGCACATAGTTTAAAGGAAAAGATATATATATATATATATATATATATATATATATATATAAATAGTATCATCAAATATAATGAAAAGACCATACTGTCAGACAGAATGGAATAAGATGATTTTAACAACCTTGAAGCTAAAAGGGAAATTAAAGAAAAGTGGATGTTAAGGGTTAAGAAATGTAACTGTATTCATATCATAACATGACATCTGCTTTTCTTACCCACACTGTAAATCCAGATTTAGTTAGTTTTTTTAGTGGTCACTACTTATTCTTTGATGTTTTTGTTAAAAAACATATTCATTACTAAATCATATTAGTTGTTTGTAATAATCAGCTTAAGTATGCTATGCACAGATCATATTAAGCAGAGATATATAAGGATGTTGAGTTTCTGTATGGGGGGGCGGGGTCATTTGAACTGTTCTGCGCTGAAGCGGTGCAAAGGCTCATGGGGAAAACATATGTGTTCTGAACGGTTTCTGTCCTAGTTAAAGTGTGTTTTAATAATGTTCTGTTAATGTTTTGGGTGTGCATTTATGTTATCTGGGTTTTTGTTTTGTATGGTTGATTTAGTGTTCATGTTTATCTACATTTATTGTTGCACCATGACTGACTGAGACCCAGGCGGGGACTTATGGCGTCTGGGCACAGACAATTTTCAGCTACAAACAGGTTGGAAACTAGTTACCCTACCCCTGAGTGAAACTCTTAATGCTTTAAGACATGTTAGTGTGTGTTGTTATCATTCCTGTTAATTTGGATCTAATGTATCAAATACATTGATCCCAAAAACAGGCTGTCATAAGGGGGAAAAAAACAATGTTTATATGAGCTAGTTATTTTTATAGAAATGATGGGTACCCTAAAGTTTTATATTTGCTAATATGTTTCTTTGCATGTTTAAATCTATAGTGTGCAGTTTCTGTCTCACCCATGAGGAATTCTAAGTAATGACAACAAAACTTATGGCGCCTCCACATGATTCAGCCTTCCGTGACTGCGCAGTGCCACCAACCCTCCTCCATGCAGTTGCTAGTAGCCAAGGAGAACACGGAGGATTAAAAAACATGATGGACTCTTCAGAAGAGGTAATCATCTTCACTCGATTTTCTACACAATCTTCTGAACATAGCCATAGAGAGAAATACAGAGAGAGTTGTGTGGAGCTGATAGTCTTAAGTAGCTTTGTAGCAACTCATTTGGCAATGGCTTGAATGTAACGGACGTTCATTAATATAAAGAAGTTACGCACTAAAGCTTTCACTTAACATGCTTATTTTAGACAACGTGACTCAAGAAAAAAATAATACTTTACAAATGATTTTTAGTAATGACTAATAATGTAAACTTGATTTGTCTAATGCACCAACTTACTGTGTTAATACAACTTGACCTGTTAAGTTTTCACCTTGTGTAAAAACGGTTTAAGGCAACGGGTTTCCATGCAAATTTCTAGTAAAGTCAACTAATTCAGGATAGCAGTGTAAGGCAGCGCCACAGCAGCTGGAGTTTATCTGTTGTCCACAGCAGTGATGGAATGTAGGTAAGTACATTTACTCAAGTACTTAACTTAAGTACAGATTTAAGGTACTTATACTTTACTTGAGTCTTTTCTTTTCATGCCACTTTCTACTTCTACTACACTCCATTTCAGGAATACAGTATCTACATCCAAAAAAAGTAAAAAATTATTATTATTATTATAGTATTAATTAGTAATATTAAATTAGTATTAATAATCTACATCATATAATATAGAATAGTTTAACAGTCACAGGGGCCATTTTCAGCATTGAGTGCATTAAGTTAATACTTTAAGTACATTATTCTGATTATACTTACATATTTCTATTTAAATAACATTTACAGGACTTTTACTTGTACCTACCGTGCATGTGTATTTTTATCCTTCACAGATAAACCTTTCCTCTAATTAAATCTGTATAATAGCATGTATACATTGTATCAAAGCAGTGAACCTACACCCAGAGAAGCAGATAGCACACATACTGTACATACATAAAGCATTAACATACTTCAGCCTCCTACACTTCGCCTCATTCGCCCTCCCATCTTTCCTCATCTCTCTCCAAGAACCCCGGGCCAGTGGCTGCAGAGGTGGGGGTCGAGTGATTCATGAGCGGGGCTGATGGAATGTGTATGAGCACCACATATCTTTTCAGTTACATGCTTCACACACATGCACACGCATGGCGACAGGTGTTGCGCTGCAGGAGAGTACGTGGCACTGAAGGAGGCCCTTGTTATCCTTGGCACCAGACTCTCAGCTGTGCCCTGTCGCACCACTGGAGGCTGTGTGGTCACAGGCTGATATATGGACGGCTATATAGAAACAGACATGCCATCACATTCAGTCATTTGAGCAACTGTACAAAAGCGAGCGCAGGCAAAATCTGTACGCTGTCCAAGTGACAAAAGAAAGCGCTGACCCCGATATGTCAGCATATTCAGAATATTTAATCAATTAATTAATAATTATCCAAAATACAGTGTGTTTGACACTGCCATGCTATACATAGTTTTTGTTTTACTTGTTTAAGATTAAGATGTTTGTATTCAAACTTTCTGCCTCCTCCCACAATTTGGATTGTCTCAAGTGGGACACTGTTTCTGGAAAGAAATGTTGCTGCTCATTAAAGGTTTTATTGCTTTGAGCACCACAAAACACGCAATCGGCAATTTTTATATGGAATGTTTTCTTTAGTACAAAAACTGTTCACAGCGAGGCCTGGGGATTCTCCAAAATAATGTGGTCAGTGTTTCTAGAAAGAGAGTGAATTTTAATTTTTAAATATTATTAATTTAATGAATAAATCATTCATTTACTATTTGACTGAAAGGAACCAAAAATAAAATAAATAATAAAAATCTTCAAAATGAGGTCATGTAGAGGTAAAACAAAAGTTTACACTAAGCTGGTGGTGATGAAACCCAATTTTCAGAATGACGTATGTGTGCATTTTTCTCTGTCCGTCCTTCGTTCGTGCTCTCAGGGGGGCAGAAGGTTTAGCTGGTGAGAATGAGGAGAGGATAGTGACTGTCAAATGAACCAGTTTGTCAGAGAGTCAAGACAGCTGCGTCCTCTGAGAGCGGCGGTGTTAATAGATGCAAAAAAAATGTCACACTTTAATTAATATCACCTGGAAATATTAGGGTAGTTTACATTCTGTTTATGTGTGTGTGGCATGTGAAACTGGGTAGGTAGGAGCCCTGTCCACCTCATCTAATAGTTTCTAATAGTTGGCTTACCATAGGCTGTGTCACAATTTGGATACTTCCATGAGCACACTTACATGTAGTACACTGTGTACACTATGTACTCAGTTGTGTAGTGCGTACAATTTTGACAGGGTAGTGTTGTCTCAAGTCGTGCACGGCATTTTGCACTGACCGGAAATCACTCTTCTTTGCAACCGGAAGGAGTCATACAGTAATACCTGGCACCACTGACCACTTGAATCCTGGGCGTATTGTGTTTTCGATTCAGCATGTAAAAAATTCAACCTCACTAGTTGCATTTGAAGGCAGCATATGTTTGAGGTGTTCTGTAATATTATTTTAACAGATGCCTGGCAGCCAATCACCATTATTTTTGGCCATGGGTTAAATACAGATAAATTCACACCACCCAGTGTTACACTCACATTCATGTTGGCTTCAGGGAAATGTATGGAAGGTTCTTTCTATCTGACAAACTCATCAGCCACGTGTCACACATGAAAGCATGAAAATTGGTTCTGCCGTATTATAACTACTGGAGTTTCAATATTGTTTTCTTTATCAGACTATTGTTTCAAAAATATTGAGTACTTTATAATTGACCCAATCAAAGGAGTCTTGACTCTGGGAATTTCCCAGGATACTTACCGCACAGTTTCAAGTGCCGTGCAACATTAAGGACCAAACTCTGAGCCTATACATTCCTTGGCCTGTGTACTGGTTGCTGTCTGCAGCTGCGGGGCTGCTGGCTGGTTGATGAATGAACCAATAGCATCCTGGCTACGTGATGAATGGACCAATAGAGGATGATGGATAACAGTGGAGGGAGCGGGGAGAGGCGAATGGTGGAATGGAGAGGCCTGAAACTTGAATGTAGAGGCAAGATGTTAAAATGAAGGGAAAGAGAGGGAGGGAGAGTTAAAGAAAGATAGAACAGACAGGTATAGGGATAGTGTGTGTGCAGTGATAAGTGAGTGGGGAAAGGAGTGAGAGAGGGGATGAGCAATGTGACAAAGTAATGGCAAAGGGAGGAGAGCTGACAGGGAGAGAGGATTTATGAGCAGGGAGAAGAGAGGAATAAAACAAAGACAGAAAGGCAAAAATAAAGAAATAAAGAAACAAGACTGCAGTCACGCTAGCTTCAAGCTAAATGCTAATGACAGCATGCCATCATGCTCACTAACTATACTGATTTGTAACAGGTATAATGTTGACCATGTTCACCTTCTCAGTTTAGTGTGTTAGAAGCCTAATATTTGCCAATTTATAATAACGCAAAGTAGAGCTAAGGCTGATGGGAAAGTTATTTATAAGGTTTACCAGAGTTGGTAGAAATCCTCCTGAGGGGGACATCGATGTGTGTCCAATCCATCCACAAATGTCAACCTCATGGTGGCACTAGAAGAAAAGTCAGGGGATTAGAAAAAATCATTAGGATTCCTCCTCTGGGTGCTATGACTGTGTGCCCAACATTTAATGGCAAGACATTCTATAGTTGTTGAGATATTTGAAGTGGATAAACAGCATGGCTATGATGGAAGGAAGGAGCTTGTGGTTATAAGTGTATACAGATCAGCCAACTGTACACTATTGGCGTTTTTCCACTGCTAGTACCAGCTCTACTCGGCTCGGCTCGACTCGACTCGGCCATGGTGCCCCGTCCACCTTTTTCCATTGCAGATTTAGTACCGCCTCATTCGTGAGGCGAGCTTGGCTGGTCGTCATAGTGGCGCTGCAGTAAACTGCAGTGACCTAATGCGACACACACACAGAACGTCGAAGGTGTGTTGTTGTTGCCACAGCCAGAAGACACATTTTGTTTCAAATGAAGCTGGAGGCAGCAAAAAAAAACACAGCTGGCTAAACTGTTTAAAAATGGCAGGTTTGTTCAGGACACCCCCGTCTGTCGCTTTCACGTCACCTTTTGGTATCGGCTCAGTTTGCTTGGAACCTCAACGGAGGTGGTACTAAAAAAAGTACCTGTTAGCAGGTACCAGGGACTTTTTTTCGTAATGGAAAACCAAAAAAGGCGAGTAGAGTCGAGGCGAGTCGAGCAGGTATCATGTAATGGAAAAACGCCATATGATACCACAAACATGCTGCAAAGAATAGCATGAAATAAAAGAAAAGAAATTTCCCTGGCAACCCTGCAAACAGATTATTACAAATAGAGACTTTCTATCTATATCTCAAAAATAAACAATGAAAGGCAATGAAAAGGTGTGAGATATCTCCACATATTTTCTTGTCTCTTCAAGATGTGTCCACAGGTTTCCATGCGTATCAAAACTGTTCCAACGCAGTTCTCACTGGCAAGTCAGAACTGAGCCGCAGGAGTAATTTTGTCCTGCCAAGGCGACTGATATCAGTAATAGCTACAGGGTGCAACTTCATGCCACAAAGAGCTCGATAACCCGCGGCAACTTGGCAGGTAGCTTGTAAAGCAGTCATGCAGGTTTGGGCTCCAAACTGCTCTGTCAACACAGCACGGCACTCTACAACAAAGGAAGACTGATTAAAGTTTGTGGGGCGTCTGCACACCTGTTCATCCTCTGATATCAAGAATGATCTCTGGTTTCTGCACACTGTATATCCTTCAGGGTCTGTGAGAGTCATTAGGAGTAATCGAGCACAGAGGAAAGCAAATGGATTGTTCGTACACGTAGCCGAGTGATCTTCCCTGTGTTTGAAGTCAGTTGATGATGGAGAACATGTGGGTCAGTTTCCAGCTCCTGGAGTAAGTCTTACCTTCAAACAGAATATCTAAGTGTGCACAGAGAGACAGAGGAAATGGAAGAGGAAGGACAATTAGGAGGCAAATGCAAATATGACAAGTTAGAGTGAAGAAAGGGGAAGTGAAAAGGGATTTAAAAAAAAAACAGATGATGTTGCATTTAACAATTCATAAAGAATAGACTGTGATGTTAGTTATTCTTTTACATATCCGTTCGCACAGCCCAGGCAGTGTGGCATCTTTTACCTGGGCTGTAACAGCAGCAGTGGTTGAGTTATAGATAGGTCTTCTTTACATTTAGGGGTCAAAGACGTATTTAGATAATGTACTAATAAAAGTAGAAATAGAAAGTCCTGCATTCAAAATGACTTAAGTAAAGTACAAAGGTATAAACAACAACATTTTAACAGTTTCACATACTGTTGGACTAGTTTAATCTATATCTCATATTTTATAGGAAAAAACTATATGAAAAACTATATATGTCATAAAAGTGTCCCTCAGAAAGTATAAGTATAAAGTAGAAGGTAAATGACTATATATATATATATATATATATATATATATATGACTATTATATATCTATAAATGACTATTATTATATATATATGGCTATATAAACTATTCTTTCATCAAAATTCACGAAATAGGAAGACCAACATTGAGAGAGTGTGTACAGATGGGTAAAACTTGTCTGAAGATGATTGACTTTGACAAAATCAAACTGAAGCGTAATTTCACTGTAATGGATCATCTTGCAACAAAGGGCTCTGATATCTGCATGTACACCTAACTGTATGAAGCAGACAAACCAGGGATGATTTAAAGGAGACGGGCAACCTGGACCATTAGTGGAGAAAAAGAAAAAGAAAACACCACTATTATCCAGCTTCTCTCCGGGGTTGCCATGCTCCTGTCACTGTAATGAGATGAAAACAAACAGTAACTGTAGCCCAGTGTGTGTGTGCAGACATACTATAGCCTTGTGTGTATCCGCAGTGTTCTCTTTTCTGGTATCAATGGCAGTCACTTAGAGAGTGTGAGTCAGTGTGTTTACTGTTTTCACAGATGGAGCTTTGACACTGTCTGGATAACTGAGATAAATGGCCTGCAACGCGGTTCAGCAGATGGGAAAAACAACAGCCAGTTACACACACACACACACACACACACACACACACACACACACACACACACACACACACAATTAAGCACTTTATTAACTGATATAATTTGTATCCTAATCACAGCAGAGCGGAAAACTGCAACAAAGAGTAGCTGCTCATTAGTGGGGAAACGTCAGCTGCCGATTGGCCGCTGATTCAAGCCAATACAAAGGGAGCTCATCTGTAATCAATTAACAGCTGCAGTTACTGTAGTTTCATGGGATTTTGACTAAATGCAAACGAGAGAGAAAAGGTGAACAGTGTGCCAAAGACGTCTCCACATAATTTACATTATGGTGCCATAAGAGAGATTTTTGAAAAATGTGCCGCTGGCCGTCACATCCATCACATCATCTATAAATGACTACCAAAGGTTAATGTTGTTTAGCGAGAGGCCACCATTGCAGGTGGGTTACAATCTGCTGCTGCTGGTCCTTTAGCTCCACTAATGTTCTTGATACTCCTAACAAATACTGCCCCTGTGTGGACAAAAACACTTCAGCTGCTCTGAGGGAAGCAGGGGTAGACTGTCATGACCAGAAGTAACCTGAATCAGACCCTCAACCTGCATGCAGTGGTGGATAAAGTACTCAGGTCTTTTGCTTAAAGGGAAATGTGAGTATTTTTTCAACCTGGACACTATTTACCCATTTGTGTCTAAGTGACTAATGTGAACAAATTTAAAATTGGTCCAGTATTGAGCAAGAACGCTGTCTCCGGCAGATGTGAACAGGGTTGTAATGTAACCCTATAGGGCAAATGTACATCGTCAATTTCCATCCACCAAAAGTGCTGTTTTTTCCACTGACAAGCTCAGATTGTTATTAAAAGTGTCTCGCTTAGACATTACAGAATTGATCAAATACATTTTAATTCATTGTTACTGTGAATAAAATATTATTGTGGGGGCAAACAGAAGTAATATACCATGAATAATGTCCTAAAACTTAATAAAAAAAAATGCATGGAATTCTTTCCGCACTTGCTTTATAACTGTTACTTCAGCTTCTTTGTTTATTTTTTTAATTTTTACTACCACTTCAACTGAAAATATAAAGAAAATGTTCAGCAGCAAGCACATACATTTTCTCCCAAAATTTTGCCTTTTCTCGTTACACTACGTCACTGTTTTTAAATGTCCCAGAAATTCTGCCAATATGAGCTGATGACGCTCACATCACATGCTCCCTTCTCTTAACATTTGGCTTGTGGAGCAGTCACTTTATCAGGAAGTCAATAAGTCATGCCCAAACAGCATGATATCCATAGGTCAAAGGATAGCACACACACCAGCACACACTCTTATCAAAACACATTTGAAATATCATTTATTGCACATTTAAAGATCAACATAAAGTGGCACGATACCCATTTCAATCCTGTAACATAAGAAACAAACAAAAAAAGTCCTTACAAAATGCTCACACCTTCTGTTTATGATCATTGTTTTTGACTTTAGAACAAAATGGCCATGAAGTTGCAGGAATGCCAGACTGAAGCTGCATAGATTCATAAAAAAAACATGTAAAAAAGAAAAACAGGACACTTCTTTAATATGGCACAGAAAATCCAATCAGACATTGGCATTACTCATACTTGTCATGAGCCCATCAACTTCCACATTTTCCCAGTAACTTACAGGCGTTTCAGTGCTTTACAACAAACAGGGGATTTCCAATTCTTAAAGAGGAAAGCACTGATAAGATGTTCTCGGAAATATATACTTTATGTCAAGCCCAATTTTAAATAGTCTTTTTCAGAAAAAAAGTCCAATAATAAAAAAATAAAACATTCCTTAAGCCCCATTTACAGTAGCATCTTGATATTAAAACATTTTGGGAGCAGGTGTGCGTGTGTAAAAACCTCTACATGGAGGTGCATTTAAAGTAAAACAAATTACTATACAAAAAAAAAATTACATGATAGTCAAAGTCATTTGTTTAAGATACTATTTACATCTTTGCCCACATTTTCATCTCAAATCACAACACAAACTCCAATTTCATTGTGGTTTCAGAATCATCCACATTATTGATTAAATTAGCTGTCGGGATTCCTTATCGCCGGATAATAATTTCATGGTTTTAGAGGGAATGGGCCATTTCTTATTGCTGCATGGCTCATATTTTGATAACTAGTTTCATAGTATTTTTTGGCAACAATCTATAGCTTTAAATCTACTATTGCTGCATGGACTACGTCATAAACTAAACCACTGTGAAATGGGTGACACCCAACATAAATACCTGCCATTTGAAAGTGGCTTACATGATACAAAACCAACCCTAAAGAGCTACAGTATGTACAATATGACAGTGAGAACTGGCAGCAGTGGGTAAGATAAATTAAAAAAGTAGGTTAATGGCACAAATGTTCAGAAGTCTGTTTATAGGATGATCCCCCCGCCTCACCTGAACCTTGAATAAAGTAAAAATACACGTTGATGTACAGTACAGCATAAATACAAACCCAGCCAATGATCAAGAGAATAACGGCACAAAAGCATGCTAACTGGTTTTAAAATCAACTCTTATAGTAAGTTATAAACACAGTTTTATTAGAGTTACCTGATCAGCGTTTAACAGCTTTATGAGGGCCGCCTGGTTGCATATTTCTATGGACACAGCTGTTAAGTGTTTTTGAATCCTTCAGCAAACAGTACCAGGTTTATCTGTCCAGTTTACTCACCAACATGGCGTTTACTGGGGAAATGGAGCAGATTTTTATCGAAGGTTTAAGAACTAAAAACCCCCAAGTAAGCCCCTTGATAATAAAACATTATATACATGGACAGCAGTAACTAAATGTGATTTGTTTGGCCCACAACAACGTAGGCTTTTGCACTCAGGGTTTTCTCATCTTGAGCGGAGTTGAATATTAAACAGTGATTGAACATATGATTGGTTTGGTAGCCATAAGCCTCTTAGTAGGTCAGATGAATGTTTAATGAAAGTTAGATTTTATGCCTCTGAGGAAATGAGCTGACTACTATTAAAACTGCTTTTTATTGCCACCATAACAGTGCTGATTATTTTTAATGCAACTTTCCAGTTAAATCAAGGTAATTTAAAACAACTAGCATTCAAACACTACCTGCATCAAAGTCATTTTTAATAGTCGAGGTTGGATCCAGCTGACCGCTCTGGCCGTTCAGCGTATGTCAATAAATACAGCTAGAAAAGAGAAGGAGGGTTAGACAACTCACATTTTAATTCAATTGACCCAATTTCATATTTCAGTGTTAAGGCTCTGACACACCAACCTGACGGCTGACCTTCGGCAGAAAAGGCAGTCAGACTGACTGCCTCACCGAGTTGGTCAAAAAAGTGCTTCGGAACACACCGAAGCAACGCCGACTTGAGCGTACATTCTGCGCGTGCAACAGCAGGCGGCACTAATCTGTATTGTCGGCCAAAAAATTTTAACCAGCAGCTGATTGGACAAATGCGTCACGTGGGTCTGCCTTCTCCGGAATTTCAACGCCAGACCATAATGGCGGCTCGTTCGGAATACGATCTCGTATTTTACGAAAAGAGATCACAGAAACGTGTTTCTGAAAACATTTTAAGCGAGATATATAGGCCATGCAGTTGCTGAATCTGTCTTCATTTCGGATTGACAAAGGTCAGTCTAAAAGATTTTCGTCAGATTTTGAGAGACTTTAGTCACACACCGAACAGACTTGAGTCACTGACCTCACTGATAATCGGGTTGGTGTGTCGGGGCCTTTAAAGAACCTGCCTGTTGGCAATTCCATGATAGTGGTTCTAACAACCTTGCCTATTTATAATCAGAAAAAACATTAAGAGAAATCAGGAACTTTTTTGTCTGCCACTGGAACAAAGCCTTAAACCAAAAAATGCATATTGTCAAAGTAAACATAAATAAAGATGCAATGTAGAGTTCCAGAGCTGAGTTATTTGGAGACACTTTGAAGAAGCAGCACTTGAGAAAACGGGAGAGAGATACCGCAAGTCAGACAGAAATAGAGAAAGAGAAGACAGAGGCAGAAGGGAGATAAAGGACGTTAAGAGAGACAGACTTTCCTTTGGCACCTGAGCCACAGTGGCAGTGCTCTTCTGTGGACGGAAAAGGTACCAGGCGAGGGTAAAGAGACACAACAGAAGAGGGAAAGAGGGAGGTTTTGCTTAACAGCTCATGCCTGAAATAACCTCCCTTGACCTTCTCTCTTTTAGGGGAGGTTTTTTCGTTTCCCCCTTCGCTCTGTAGATCCTGATTCCGTTCCACCCACATCAGTCGCACCTCTCAAAAAACCTCAATTCAGAGCCAGAGTCTGTCCACCAGGAGTTCTCTTTTACAGCCTTTAACCCCACTTCTGCAAGCAAACCTTCAGTAAACAGTGAGCGCTTGCACAAAAGAGGTTCTTCAGGTTCTTCTGTAGCAGTTTATTTATGGCACATGATGGGACGTCTGCAGGTTTCTATCTCGGTTTTGTTTCCACAGAAGAATCTCAAGTTCCTCCCTGATGAGTTTCACAGGCTCAGATCCTCCCACAGGTGCTCCTCTGAGGTCGGTTAGTGCAGATCGTTCTGTGTTGAGGTTCTCCCCCCGGGTTCGGTTCAGTGTATGTGGTTCTATAGGTTCTCCCCAGGCTGATACTGGGGTTCTGTGGAGGTGAAGTAGTCCTCTAGGAAGCCCTGCAGGTACTCAAATGTAGGCCTCTCTTCTGGGTCCTTCCTCCAGCAGGAGAGCATGAGCTCGTGCAAAGAGCTGGGGCACTCCGCTGGGCAGGGCATCCTGTAGCCGCGCTCCACCTGGTCCAGCACCTCGCGGTTAACCATACCTACCCAGAGAAACAGGAAGTTAGATTTAGGCAACAGACGGACCTTCTGCCTCAAAATAAAATCAGTAATTTTTAATAAATTCAGGATGAATAATGAAATTCTTTAATTTACAAAATATTTGTTGTGGTATTTTGAGAGCATGACATTTATCATTTTAGTTCTTAAAATATTAGATAAGTAATTATATAGTTTAAGCGTGTGTAGGGCTGCAACTAATGCTTATGTTCATAATCGGTTAATCTGATGATCATTTTAGTTTGGTTCATAAAATTTCAGAAAATAGTGAAAAATGACCATCACATTGTCCCAGAGTACAAGATGACTTCCTCAAGGAACAGCACCAAATCCTCACATTTCAGAAGCTGGATTGAGAGAATACTTGTTTGCAAAATTTTCCAAGTTTCAGTTTTTATCATGCAGCAGGATTATTGTTTAAGAACATTTTGGTAAAGAAACACTTGTTTTAATGGGGAATTGCTCGGGTGCTGATATATTTTGTGAGTCTCTACCTGGATAGGGGACTCTGCCTTTAGTTGCCAGTTCTGTGAGCAGCACACCGAAGGACCAGACATCTGACTTGATGGTGAAACGACCGTACAGAGCTGCCTCTGGTGCCGTCCATTTGATTGGGAATTTAGCTCCTAAACAACCATGGAAAATTAAAGAAAACAGTTACATATGTGTAAAATGTTGTAGTTCCAACATCATGTCTGTTTGCTTTTACGTTAATACAAATGAAAGAATAATCTGTTGTGGAAAGAGAAGGTGTGGACTCACCCTGTCTGGCAGTGTACTCGTTGTCTTCAATGAGTCTTGCCAGGCCGAAGTCAGCCACTTTACACACCAGGTTGTCTCCCACCAGGATGTTGGCAGCGCGCAGGTCTCTGTGGACGTAGTTCATCCTCTCCACGTAGGCCATGCCTGCTGCAATCTGGATGAAGTGATGGAGAGAGGACAGGGATTTTATTATAGATACAAATGTGTAGTTTGTATTGTGGCTGAACTGAAAGTTATTTTACCTGAGAGGACATGTCTACTAGTTGAGGCAGACGAAGCATCTTTCCTGCTTCACCTTTAAGGAAGTCCAGTAAGCTGCCTGTGAGTGCAAGGTAAAAAATGTTTAGACAAACTACAGTGGTAGATTACATCACATTACATTACATGTCATTTAGCTGACATTTTTATCCGAGCGACTTCCAATTAAGTACTTTAAACCATGAAGGTACAAACTCCAGACAGCAAGAATCAAGTGCAAGCACATTAGCTTCAAATAAGCCAAACTACAAGAGTCACGTGTAAAAGATAATGCATAAAATAGATAATGACCAAATGAACAACTAGTTTATTTTATTTTTTGTATTTTATTTTGACAAATATAAACCTGCCAGCTTTCAGTAATTGACTGTGCACAATACGCTAAAGTAGCATTTCAATTTCAGTACCAAAAATAGTACTGAAGTTTGATACCCAGCACTTTACGTTACAGTCTGTGTCCTATATTACCTTGGCTCATATATTCTGTCACAATGTAGATAGGCTCCTCAGACACAACAGCATACAGCTGGACCAGCTTCTCATGCCTCAACTTCTTCATGACCTGTGCTTCCTGAAGAAAGGCCTCTGGAGACATGGTGCCAGGCTTCAGGGTCTTAATGGCTACACGTGTTGTACCATTCCATGTGCCTGTCAGAAAACACAGAAAAAGAACACCATTGTATTACTTCTTTGATAAAGTGCTAGATCTCCTCATATAATGTAGACTTAAAAGGAGCAGTTAACATTTTGGGAAATACGCGTATTCGCTTTCTTGCTGAGAGTTAGATGAGAAGATTGATAGCACTCTTCCATATCAGACTGGTATTAATCTTCTCATCTAACTCTGCCAGGAAGCATACAAGCATATTTCCCAAAATGTCAAAGTAATCATTTAATGAGAAGTCAGTTAGCTATAATAGCTTTTACCAGTTTTCACCTCGTTATCGCACCTGAAGAGCAATTGATCCTCATATTTTGTATATTCAATGTTCTCTGCCATGGCGTGAGAGGAATTCAATCAATTCCACTGAAAAGCAGTGGTGCGTAGTTCTTACCCATCCAGACCTCTCCAAAACAGCCCTGTCCCAGTTTAAGGTCGAGGCGAAGGGACTCTCGGGGAATCTCCCAGGCGTCCCTGGCCAGTCCCTGGGTCTGAGGTTTGGACACAGGACACACGTCTGATAGAGCGTGGCACAGCCCATCAGAGTGCTCTGAAAGAGGCAAAAGAAGAGAGAGTGAACAGGCAGGATGGGTGCAACAGTGTTGTAGGAGGTTAACCATCAGAGGGCAGATGCGTCCGAGTACTCACTGCGGTAGTGGAAGACTAGCTGCTGTAGGCTTGTGAACTGGGTGCGGGATGTGATGTAGAAACCGCCGCTATCCAGCTTCCTGATCTTGTAATGTTTAACATTCAGGCCTTTGCTGTTATCATAATCCAGCACTGACAGGCAATAAGCTCCTGTGAACAAGACAAAACAACAGACAGAGACAGGTTAGAACAATAAAACCAGGCATATGTGGGCCAGGTGACAGCTGCTCTGTGGAGTTTCCTAGCAGCTGTGCTGGGCAAGTCCCTCATGGTCCCTTTAAGGGCCTTGGAAATTCAACTAAGCCTTTCTGTCCTTGTCCAGTCTATATGGTTATAGTCTCTGGAATTCTTCCCCCCACGAACTAAGGTCTGCTTCAACAGTCTCTTCTTTTAAAAGCAGATAAAAACATAGCGTATTTCGCAAGCTTTTAGTTAGGTTTGAAGTGTGCGGTTAACAAGCAAAACTTTTGTTTTAGAATCAGTATTATTCCCTTTTTTTATAATAATACAAACCCTAATTCCAATGAAGGTGGGACGTTGTGTAAAATGTAAATAAAAAAAGAAATCAATGATTTGCAAGCCCTTTTCAACCTATATTCAATTGAATACAGTACAAAGACAAGATATATCTAATGTTCAAACTTATAAACTTTATTGTTTTTTTTGCAAAAAGCTGGGACAGAGGCATGTTTACCACTGTGTTACATCAACTTTTCTTTTAACAACATTAATAAGCACTTGGCAGCTGAGGACACTGATTTTAGAGTAGTGTTTTAACTTGCACTTGTAGATGTAGCCACGAACTGTGTTAACTGACAATGGTTTTCCGAAGTGTTCCTGAGCCCACGTGGTAATATCCTTTACATAAAGATGTCTGTTTTAATGCAGTGGGGGATCAAAGGTCACGGGCAATGTTGTTTTTGCTTACGTGCAGAGATTTCTCCAGATTCTCTGAATCTTTTGATGATAATATGGACTGCAGATGATGAAATCCATAAATTCCCTGCAATTGTATGTTGAGAAATGTTCTTAAACTGGTGGACTAACTGTTGAACCTCCCCCATCCTTGCTTGTGAACAACTGTCAGGATGCTCCTTTTATACCCAATGTAATGCATACTTTATTAATCCCACAAGGGGAAATTGCTGTTTTTCACTCACATGCACTAAAAGAGAGATGTCAGAGTGAGGCTGGAGATGGAGAGGCACCCCCAGCAGTTGGGGGTTGGGTGCCTTGCTCAAGAGCACCTTGGCAGTGCCCAGGAGGTGAACTGGCACCTCTCCAGCTACCAGTCCACTACCATACTTTGATCCGTATAGGGACTTGAACTCATCCAAAATGAGTGAATATATGCAAAAAAACAACAAAGTTTATCAGTTTGAACATTAAATATCTTGTCTTTGTAGTGTATCAAATTGAATATAGGTTGAAAAGGATTTGCAAATCATTGTATTTCGTTTTTATTTACGTTTTACAGCACATTCCAACTTCATTGGAATTGGGGTTTGTAATTATTATAATAATAGATTACTATCTTATTCCTTTTTCATTGTAATACATTACTGTATATGTTCTTATCTTATATGTTTTTGTCATGTATTATCTTTGCCTATTCATTTATTTTTTTCTGTTGTATGAAATGTGCTGTATAAATAAACTTGACCATAGTCCATTAGTACGTAAAGTTTGATCTTACTGAGTATAGCAGTGATAATTATTGACTTGTTTTGTACAGCCACTTTTCAGAAAATTACATTTACAAACGAGAAATAACTCTTTCCTGTGGATATCTAAATCTATATATAATTATTAGTCTGACATGATTTACATTTTGGTCAACATATGAGCCATCTGTATCACACTATGAGCCTCAGGCCCTGTTCAGACCTGGTTTTAACATCCGTCCTGAGTGATCTGATCACAAGTTGACAGATTAAGAACTAGTGTGAATTAACCCAGGACGCATTGAGAACACAATAATATACTTCACACCACAGAGATTCAGTTAGAAGCCACAGAAGTACTGAGAGCTGAACAGACAGAGACTTTTAAAAACGTCTTTCTCCCCTGCACAGGTCCTGGCGACTGCCGGTAGACATCCTTATTTTTAGGTTCATAAAATGTACCTAAAAATCTTAACACATTACACACATACCGCTGCTGCGCAGAGAAAAGTTACGTCCTTGGGCACACAGACAGACTGAAGGCAGTGCTTTTTTATTATTATTATTATTCACATTCCTCATTCACAGTGATCGGATCACTCAGGACAGATTTTAAAACCAGGTCAGAACAGGGCCTCACATGTGACATCAAATACAGAACACACCCAGAGGCCAACACACCTCCTGTCAGAGCTCCTCCTACTCTCCCTGATCCTCCCCCTTTCCTACTAGTCTCCCCCTTCTTCATGCCTTCATGCTCCCCTCTCTAAGTGTGTGTATGTTGGGAGATCAGAGACTTTTAGCCAGGGGGGAATACAGCACCCTCCTAGGTTGACCTAGTTCTAGCAGAGTGATTCACCCCTATCCATTCACAAGGCCCACTCCACTCTTTTCCTTTCTCACCCACTTCCTCCAAAACAACCCCCTAAAGAGCCAACTGACGTCACAAGGACTAGATCTGACTGTAGAGTTTTACAGAAAGATGGAAAACTCCAAAAAAACAAAGATATAGTGCCATGGGCCTGCGTGAAAGTTAACAAATTACTTAATTATAAGGTTCTGTCTCTTTTATTTATTTCAAAGTATCACATCTGCTGTATGGAGTAAACTTTCAGAGAAATTGTCATACATAAAGTTTAAGTTTGAATTAAATCTAAAGTGTTAACACATTTAAAAAAATAAAAAGCTCAGGTTTTTTTAAACTTGTTTTTTTAAGTCCGAATTTTATCTGATAAGGCAAGGGATGCATTTCCTGTCTGTTGTTATATTATGATCTTTGGACATTTTAAATGTTTGTCTTTCAAAATGGCTGCAAAAAGATATTGATGTAATGCTGTGGTTCTGTTGTGTTTTTAATTTTTTAAAGCAATTGCCTTTATCATGAGAAATAAGTATGTGTGCAAGTAAAATTTTATCCCCCTATTATTTTCACGATGAATCGTTTAGTTTTTGTCATAAAGTAGTGACTATATGTCCGACTATTATTCAAACTATTACAAAAGGCTAACATACTATACCAGCAAATATTTACATTTAAGAGTCTGGAACTTGTGAATTTTGGCTATTTTTGACCTTTAAATGACCTTAAAACGATTTAACAAAATTGTTGCCGATTCCTTTTCTGTTGATCGACTAATTGATTAGTCGATCAATCATGTCAGCTGTCCGTGGAGGCCTCAGGGCTTATACCAGGTAAAACAGCCTGAAATGGGTGATATATGTTTCAAAATAACATGGTCAATTTAAATTGATCTACATTTAAAGGTATGTTTTTTTTACATTAAATATTTCTTAAAGTTGCCTTAGAAAGAGAGATTTAATACATCATTATTAGCAGACACGGAGAAACACAGAAGACCTAATTGAACCATCTTGATAATGCCTGTAGTCTCTGGAGTGTCTGCTCTCTCACCTTTAGTGGTCTCGCTCTCCCTCACCAAGAAGGTTCCTCGTCTGTTCTGCAAGTTCAAAAGGTGCCTCTCGGAATCGCGCCGAGTGATCTTCCCAAAATACCACCTGCCAAAGTGGGACACGGAGAATAAGATCAGAGAGAAGCTACTACTGAGCGCCTAGAGCAGGCAGGCAGAAATAGGTTTTGACTGGAAATACAGAGGACTGTACTGGATGGTATATTGGAATATGTTCTCTCTATACTCTTTGCATTAGCAGGTACAGCATAGAGAATAAAGCTACATTCAGGCTTGGCACTAAGAAGAAATGTCATATCTATAGGAAAAGAAACTGCAAGAGTGAAACAAGGGAAGAATAATGTACTCTTCTGCTTGGATGGAGTCGGACGGAGCCACATAGTTGCTGGGGATATAACCACTCTCTCCTGTCGTCAGGGAGCGAGCGAGCCACCAGTCCCCTTCTCTGTGACAGAGAGAGAAAGAGACAAAGAGCGAGGGCAAGAGAGTCAACCATAAACAGAAAACTGACCGAGGCAACCATAACATTTCTAGGTTTAATGATCTTTTAGTTTATTCCCAATTAAGAGACACAATATTTCATGGAGGAAGTACACTTCAAAAGAATAAGAATAATATTAGTCTATTTGTTTTAGTATTGTCAACAACTGCCATAAAAAGACCAAAACCTACATTGCAACCTGTCTGTGGCTCTCAGCTCCACATATATATCAACCAGTGCAACAGTTTGGCTCATTGATGTGTTTTTAATAGTTTTAATAGTAAAATAAATTGAGGTATATGGCACTGGAACAGAGGAATAAGCTAAATCAGGCTTTGGCTCCACAGACAATACTTGTTAGTTGGATAAATACATTATTGGTTCTGGTCTTTTCATGGGATATGTTGCCAATTACAAAAATGTAGAATATCGCCAGACTAATCGATTAAATATTACAGTATCTGCAGTACAGGATGCTTCAGATTGTGTCCTCAAATTCAGATTGTGTCCTCAAATTATGCCTTAGTGAGAATGTCTACTTCTGATATAAGCTGAAACTTCGATTGTTTGACTGACGACCCATATGTTCTTTACAAAGCAAAGAGGAAACCTAAAGATTGAGTTTAAAAAAAATACACAACTCAACCCAAAGTGAGAGAAAGAAAAACACATTGTTAAATGAGGACGGTCAAATGCAACCTTTTGTTCCACTTGTAGTCCCTCAGTTTACATTTTAAAATGTTATCTGTTGCTCTATATAAAGTGGTGTACAATATGTTACCTACCAAGCAAGTAAGAGCACCAAATTTCTCCACAATTTAATAATTTGTTGCAGTTACGCTACGAGCTTGAACAGACAAATCCGCGCAGCAGCAAAGGGACAGTGAACAAAAGGTTGTGTGAGATTTTTTATTGCATTAAGTATTACTGACCTGAAGCTGTACTTTTTCCTAGGAGAAACCATGAAGCATGAGAGAGAAAGAGAGAGGGAGAGATAACAGACACAGCAGACACATCAAAACACAGCAAGGAGACACAGCAAAGGCAAGCAGCACAGCACAGACAGATAGCAGAGGAGCCGTATATGCTGTGGGACTACACAGTGGGGTTACACAAGCTGCAGTTTTTAAAGTTTAAAGTTCCATTTTCAATTTCAGAGCAGTATTCAACATTTTTAATAATTCTACAAGAGAGGAATGCATAAATATCTCCCGATTTACTATCCATGAAGGATCACATCCTCATGCAGGATTTCTGGATTAAATTTACAGTCCCAGTACATTTTATTCAGTATTTGCATTACAAATGTTTATAAAAAATCCCATGCACCAAATACTGTTTTGTAATGTAGATATTGGAACTGTAATATTAATATTAAGAATGAATTCATTATATTTTGCAGCCCTACTATGTAGTGCCGGATTATAGATAAAGAACAGCAGATCAGACTTATGACAGGAAGTTAGGGAAAGAGCTCAGAGGAAAAGAAGAACACGTGTAGGAATCATGCTACAGATGCTTTAAATTCACATCATATTTCACTTCCTACTACTAAAATCACAGCACAGACAAACTTCAACATGTGCTGATGTCCAACAGGGAAACATATTTTTTGGGTGTTATCTGTGTGGAGGAAATATATGTAGAGTGTAGCGACCATGCTACGACTGGCTCTTTATAAAGAAGATAAGGATGAAGACAGTTGCCCGAGAGGAACAGAATGCATTAGTAAAGTACCGTTCTGCTCCATTTTAGTCAACAGATGGAGAGGATCAGACTTGGCTGTCTGGATTGCTCCACAGTAACCAGCTCTGACTGTGTTCATTCATTTACACATTTGTCACCTCATGTGTGCGACTACAAATCTGTTCATTTATCTTTTTGTGAAGTTGTGGCATCAGAGAGAGAGAGAGAGAGAGAGAGAGAGAGAGAGAGGCTGTTGATTCTTACGTGTTGTTGACAATTTGCAGCCTGTCGCCTTTTCTAAAGGTCAGATCAGACGCTGTCCGTGACTCATAGTCATACAGCGCCACAAATGTAGTGACACCTCCTGCAAGAAACAACACACAGAAATACGCATTTAGGGAACAATGTAATTCAAGACAATGGTACTTCCCATTAAGATCTATTCACACTTGCTTCCATAATCTAACTTCAATAATACAGGTCTAGCCCTAGATGATATTGTGCTCTATCCACTGTAAAGCTATAAATCTTCAGTATATTTGGCCTCTGCTCCATATCCGTATAAAACAATTTACAAAGGCATAATGAGAAATATCGACATTCATTCTGCTTGTGGCTGATCATCCGTGAAGGACAAAGCCATCCTATCAACTGGCTTTCCATTTTTTGCGTAGCTTTCTACCCCTTCCTTTAAATGAACCAGTAATCTAAAGCTGGGGGCTCTCCCGCCAATCATCGATCGGCTCATTAGACGCACAGGAGGAGGCAGCCAGCAGATACACCAGCAGCCCTGCACTCTCTGGATGGAGTAACATTAACTGAACCATCTGGCCAGTCTAGACACATTACAGCTTAATGTCAAGTCAAATCTGGACAGTGTGGCACAGCGGGCTTCAAAGTCAAAGAGAAGGTTTAAAGTTAGTTTGACAGCCAATGGTGAGAAAGGGAAAATATTTTCTGTTGACATATGACTCACTGTTAATCAGTTCTTACATATTTTTCTCAGGACTTTTTTGTGATCTCAAACTAAAAGCAAGTCAGGGCGGACTAATAGATAAGTCAAATTTCTCATCAGATCTTACTAAATCTGTTCCCATTCTGCAGCTCTGCTCAAGCTTAACTTTTTTTTTTTTTTTTAGATTAGATTCAAATTTATTGTCATTTAGCAGAGTACAGGTACAGAGCCAATGAAATGCAGTTGACATCCAACCAGAAGTTCAAAAGAAGCATTAAATACCAAAGTGCAGGTTGAGTACAGTATTCTTGCATCTCTTTGTAGACTATTTTGTGCATTTTCATTGGGCATGAAAGAGTACTTTGAATCCACTGTGTCATTCACATTTAAAGCAGAAGTTTGATTTTTTTGGAAATTCATTTATTTTCTTTCTTGCCATGAGATAGATGAGAAGATCTCTCACATATCCGTTCCCTATGAAGCTGAAGCCAGGAAATCCTTAGCTTAGTACAAAGACTGGAAACAACAATCTGCCTAATAGCACCTCAAAAACTCACTAATTATACGGGAGGTTTTGTGCAGGACTATTTTCAAGGCAACCAGCAGAGAATCCTGGAAGTTGCTGCACCTGGCCAAAAGATTACCTGGCACACAAAACTTCCATGTGTTGCTTTTACACTTCTATTTTGTATGAATTAAAAAAAATGAGACATGCTATTGTTTAACTTAAGAAGTGCTGGTAGGCAGATTTTGTTACTTTTGGACAGAGTCAGGCTAGCTGTTCCCCTGTTTCCAGTCTTTATGCCAAGCTAAGCTAACCAGCTGCTGGCTGTAGCATATCACATTGAACTTAGTGACGTGACAGTGGTGTCAATCTTCTTGGCAAGAGAGTGAATAACCATATTATTATATATTATATATTTAGTAGCATTTGTTATTTGACTGAAGCATGTAATGAGTAACATTTTGCTATATTTGCAGACCTAACCCCTCTCTCAAAGTGTCGCCTACCTGAGAGAGGTCCTCTTTGAGGCGAGGTGATGGTGCCTGTGTGGTCCACCCCTCCGAAGAGAGCCAGCTCAGGAGTGTTTGTGGGGGCGAGCTGGTGTTGCCCTTGATGCCCCCGCCTGCCTGTCCCAACGGCAGGGCTCCTGTTGGGGGTTTGAGTCTGCTGGGCAGGTCCCAGGTGGTGGAAGTGGCCGCTGTCTGAGCCTGTGCCGATGGTGCCGTCCAGGCTCATGGAGCGCTGGCCCGGCTCCTTGGGCTTGCTCTTGCCCGCCCCCATGTGCAGACCTGGGAAGAGAGCCAGTGATGAGTAAGGATGCAGCACTTTAAGTCCCAAGAGATGGAAAAAAGGTCTCCTCTGGGTTGTCATCGCTATTAAATCCCAAATAGCACTGAAACGATTAATCAAGTAGCCGATCGAGAGAAAAATAACAGCAACTTTTTTAATAATAATTTTATTGATTAAAAAATCAAATAACCATCAAGGAAACGCATCATTCTATGGTTTCAGCTTCTTCAAAACTCCAGTTCATTCAGTTTCAGTTTCTATTGATTCACCTTTCTCAAACTAAAATTCCTCTCAGCAGTGTGTGCTGTGAGCGTATCATATTCATCTTTGCTCACCACAGAGTATTCCTGGAGCTGCTCCAGGTTCATTTAGAACCGTTTAGCATGCAAATGCTCTGAGAACAGGACACCTTGAAAAAGCCAACACAAATACATTCAAGGGCATCCCTATCTGTTGATTCAATCTGTTCTGAATCAATAAGCAAACAAATAAAGGAGCAGTGGCTGTAATGAAACAGAGTGCGAACACTGGTGAGTTGACAAGGACAAAAACAGTTTCACCTCCTACAGGTAATTACAACACAGCTTCTCCTTTCCATCCTTATGCAGAACACATCTATTATGGCGGCCTGATAAATGCAACAAGAGTGCGCTGTCATCATGAGTGCAGACAAAGACAAACACGCTCAGACAGTCAAGTGCACCCACAGAAAGTTGGAGTGCCATGTTCACACACCAAGTCCACCCCTTGAGGGAGTGTAGAGTGACTCACTGTGAGACCGGCTATTTAAGGCCGGCTGAAACAGACAGTCATACACACATGAAACAGTCTTGTTCCTTTGTGAATAGAGGCACTCTCAGTTCCAGACAAAGTGTATGCACCGCGCGCACGCGCGCGTGTGTGTGTGTGTGTGTGTGTGTGTGTGTGTGTGTGTGTGTATGTGTGTGTGTGTGCAGCTGTTCCTTGTTCTCTGGGAAACGAGGCTCTATCGCACACTAACACTAGTCTCACATCCTTTTTCCAACACATGCATGTATCCGTATGAGCGTTGTGAGAGTGTGATAGACAGGACAAGGAGGGTTATTAACAGACAAGGAGGAAGGAACTAGCAGTGGCTGTAAAAAGAATGTGTAGGTGGTTGTTGTGTACTGCATGGACAGCTGAGGCTTAGTGGGTGTTATAAGTGTAATGTGCAAGCATAACATAATTACACAGGTATGGGAAATCTCAAAGATATGGAAGGATCTTACTGTGGAGATGTGTGGGCGCATAAGCTGCTGAGAATGTGCACAAGCGTGAGTGATTTCAAGCACGGTCATGCAAGCTTTGATTCAACTCTTGCCAGGATGTAATCTGGCGCACTGGGGGGTTAACATATCCCATGGTGCAACACTGAGTCACACAGAGATAGGCCCATAGGCCTGGAGGAGAGGTGGACAAGACTGTGTGAACTGTGTGAAGAATAAACCGCTCGATTTAGCCAACTACTCTGGATATCAGTAATGGACTTTGGGTGCTGCTGCTGCCTCAAATGTCAGCTCACTGAGGAAGCAGATGTTTAAAGGACAAAACATAAGCAGCATGGGCAGACAGGACCACAAGTGATCACAGTCTTAGATTTTAAAGAATAATGAAGGCACTTACGGTATGTAACAGATATAATTAGCAGTCCACGCAGTTAATATGAAAACAAGCATATACTTAAGTGTGCTTGAATCCAGGTAAAAGCTACTCATTGTCTTAAAAGATCCAGTGCTACTTAAAAGGTAATTGGTGATAGAGGTATTAGGATAGAATTAGCTTTTAAGCATCAAATCAAAGGCTTAGAGTCCCTTCATTTAGATGCAACAGGCTGAAAAACTCTTTTATTCACCAGTTTATCCTGTTGCTAAACCAAAATCTGTATGCTGCCAATTAAGATCTGGGTCTGAGGATATATCATGAAACAACTTTCTTTGTCATGGCTGTTGATGTGCTTTCATCTTTGTACTATATGTGTAATTGTTGTCTAACTCTGTATGTAATTTTCTTTTTCTTTTTAAGTGAAGCTACTCGGGAACGCAAAATGAATGTCAGTGTAAACTGACAAAATTCTTTTATTGTTACTGGCAACAACTTCACATGCTTGCCTGGGAGGCTGGGTGACTGTCTGAAGAAGCATAGCCCATCAGGTGTCAGATCCATGGAAAAGGGACAGCAAACTGGTTTGTAATTAAGGATTCAGAATGTATTGGTGCTGATTAACGAGGCTCAGCAGGCAGACTTGCCGCTCCACCAGAAATCAATTTTTAGAGATCATTTTTATAACATCTATCTCAATTCCGATAGTAAGTTAGTTAAAATCACTTCTATATCGGCTTAGAAAAAAACAATTGTACATCATCCCTTTAACCGTTGATATATGATCCGATTGCCAAATGGCCCAAGCCTAAACTCCTGTCATCAATGGTCCAAAAATTGAGCACCTTAAAACACCGCAGCCCATAGAAGCACAATGCTTTAGGAGTAGAGTAAAAGGAAATCATTGTAGGCAAGACAAGGCAAGGCAATTTTATTTATATAGCACATCTCAGCAACAGTGCAATTCAAAGTGCTTTATAGAGCAAAATATCAGATAAGTTGGTTCTAACAGTACATTTGCGATGTGAAGTTTTCTGTTTGTGTAAAATTACCGAGATATTAGTGTTGATGTGATACAAGGAGGTCAGAGTGAGTTAGAAAACGACTCAATAAAGCTGATGGAGGATTCAACATCTGTGTCCAAATTGATGGTATACTGCAAAGTTAAAGTATGCAGTGAGTGCTGCATATTATTAATAAAGACAGTATACATAAAGTTAAATGTACTGCAGTATGCACTTAGTACTACGTAATATTTGACTTTCGATTAGAAAACGGACTTAAGCACACACCGATATAGGGAGGTAATGATCCTCGACCAGCACTGCAAACATATCCCCATACAGTTATGGCAGAAGCCATGTCCTATAAAAGTCACTTTCCCCTGGTTCTCTCCAGGACACTGCAAACACCAGAGTATCCTTGAAACCCTCAGAGTATGCGTATGTAAACAACAGAGCTAGCACTGTAGCTGACCCTGACGCCTTTTCCTAATATGGTGTCAGAGTGCCCTAATATCAAGACGTGCCAACATGTGACTACTTCCAATGATATAAATGGAGAAGGAAAGATGAAGGAGACACAAGTATACTGGACAAAAGCACCAACAGGTAGAAAATACGATATTTTAAAGTCTTACAAAGATATGAAACAAAACGTTATACAAAAGTTATGATGAATGGGAAATAAGGAGAGATTTTAGTGCCTTGTGAGCTTTTCCATTCAACAGGAGCACGGAGAATTGTGGGAGAACCAGACTGCACCACACTGCGATGACTGCCAGTGACAGCAACAAGAACAGGCACCTGAGCAGTGGGGGGATGAGGTATGGGGGGGTGAAAGAGACGCTCTATTTTCCCTTTTCCCAGGACAGAAATCCAAATCTTATTCCAAAAGAAACTTTTGTTGCCTTTCACCTCGCTTTACAAGATCATTATTATCATCATCATTATTATTATTGTTATTGTTAAAAGTGTTATTTCTAAAGTAGGTTTTGTCTTAATTTAAAGCAGTATGAGCTGCATTTCTGGTATAAATTTGCTGTAAAAATGTCTGAAAAGACAATAAAAACATAGACATGCTGACTGTGTTAATAAAGTTGTGCCTGGTTGTGCTGTGGGAAAGGAGATTTGAAGGATTAGATATGAATCACGGCAAATAGAGGCTTCGTTCAAAGGCTGTTCTCTGAGGGGTATTTACCTCAGAACCATGATTGAGTTCAAGAGCGCTTCAATTTTTGCAGTGCATTTATCACTAGCCTGTGTCTCTCAGTGTTGACAGAGTCTTCTATTCAACTGTTTCTGTACATGGACTGAATAATGTATGGAACGTGGAAAAAAGTAAAAGGAAGAGAGCTCACATGCCTACAAGGATGTAAGTTATTTGTTCCAATCTGCCCTGGAAAATGACATAAATCCACGCTGTCATTTTAAATCTGACTCTTTCATTAAAGGATAGTTTCACATTTTCACAAGGCTGACACACACACACACACACACACACACACACACACACACACACACACACAGTTATTGGTCGCTGATCGTTGGTCATGTCTTGATGGTAACCCAAGATTTGCCAGTCTCGCAAGATTAGGGTTGGGCATTGTTTGGATATTATATTATCCAATTCTGATTCTTCATTTTGATTCTGGGTCTTATCGATTCTCGATTTCGATTCTTTGAGTGGTGGAGTTGCTTATGCTTATTTCACAAATAAGAGGAAAGTTTTATTTTGATTCAAACGGTGGGTTGCAGTTTAACGGGGATTTTTCAATGTAAAATAAAGCCACACTATTGCAACACAATAAGCGCCTGGCTGCTACGGAAACCAAAACTTGCGCATGTTTAATTCTGATTCCAAATGATACCAATGAAAAAATGATTCCGATGGAATCGTAATTTTTGAAATGATTCCAAGTAGGAATCGGTTCTCGATGCCCAACCCTACGCAAGATGGTTGAGGTTAGGCATAAACCTGGAATGGTTAAGGTTAGGATAGGTCGTCAGGCAGCGAGTCTCGCAAGAGTTTTGGCAAAACTAGGGTTACCATCTAGACACAAACGTGATTGTTCTACACACTGGCCGTTTCCAACGTAAGTGATGGAGGTCAAAATACACAGCACAACTATCGGATGGATTGCCATGACATTTTGTACAGACATTCATGGTGACCAGGTGATGAATCTGACTGGTATTGGTGATCTCCTGACTTTTCCACAAGCACCACCATGAGGTTAACAATTGTGGCTTTGACTGAAATTTCTGGACACATGTTCCCATCAGGATGAATTGTAATCACCTTGGTGATCACCTGCCTTTTCATCTAAGGCCATCATCAAGTCAAAATTTTAATTTGGCTGTAGACTTGTAGTCCATCTTTTTCATACTGTGCCCCACCACAGCCCAACAATGAGCCATTGTTCAGGGATATACAATGATACAATGAGGGAATTTGGTATGGAAATTACTAACTTTGAAAGATACCCACTTGATTAAACTCAGGCTGTAGCCTCATATTGGCTTCAGATGAACTGAAGAATGCATTTGTGCACAGAACAAGGACTGTGTATTTTGTCTTGTACATCAGGAAGGAATATCTTCAGGACCAGTATGGACAGGAGCGACCACAGTTTAGGGTTAGCATGAGAGTGTTGTATTCAGAAAGAATAAATATGAACCTATATTTTAAATCTTTGATGATCTACAGTTAATATTGTCCTGCAGGGCACAATGCCTTTACTTCAGGCATTCCAATTATCTGCTCAATTATTTGCACATAGTCTTGTGGAAAAACTTAAGTTGTTGGTTTCTAATTTCATTGTATAGGCCAAACTGAATGATCAATTAGCTGGGATGCTAAAGTTCCATACTATAAATGCAGTAATTTGGTGCAGAACATAATGTTTCAAAGTGCTGCCTTTAAGTACAACTTGCATTTGATTTTGCACAGGTTTCAACTGCACAAAGAATGTAACTCTTTCTCACGTGTCCTCCGTCTAATCATGCACATTTGTAATTCTCCATCTGAAGCTGAGCACAAAAACTGGACATTTCTAGCCACGCGCATTTGTCCATAACAAACCTCAATGAGTCACAACAGATGGTAACAGTTGCCACTGTGCTGCAGAGAGTGAAGGAGCTCGAGCCAGTGTTTCAGTCGAATGGGAAAATTACAGTTTGCCCTGGGGAGTAGCAGCAAGGGAGGGGGGGGACAATGATGGTTCCTCAAGATCAAAACAAGCGGAAATGAGCACATTAGCGTCACTGTCCTAGCCTGCTATATGCTGGATAATAACATGAAACAGTGCAGTCCACATACATAATACACATATTGCCTATATATATATTTAAAGAGGGCCCAAGAAAAGACAATGCAGTTACATAACTATCAAGTCTTGACCCATTTTAGTACTGTGGATGCCTTAATTAGATATTCCCTATTTTCTTTACCCCAAATCTATGCTGACCCCCGCTCACTTTGCAAAGTCTGAGCTTGTGTCTAGCTGTCCAATCTCATCTCCCCTCTTCCTCAGTGACAAACACACAGAGGAGAGACAAAAAGAAGAAGAGGAGAAGGAAGAAGGGGATTGCTGATAAAACCCACTTCCGTTTTCTGTCCATCTTTAACTGCAGGCTCTGGCTGAATGTGATCCAGGCTATGAGGAATAGCTGCTACAGCTACAGCAGACTCTATAAAGGAGGGCAAAGGGTGGTAAAGAGTACATGAAGGCAGTTTTTTTCACAGAGATGCCACAATTTTAGCAAATTATTAACTCCAATTATTTTATTAATGACAGACAGTTCATTTACAGACAGCATGTCTTTGTGATTTACAGGATATTAAAATAAACTTGGGTAATATTTTGTTCTCTCCCTCCAAAAATGTATCTATTCTTTTCATGTGTTCTGACAGAATCAGAAACAAGAGAATGTTTGACAGGTATAGCAAACTAGAGCTGCAACAATTAGGTGATTAATCAATTAGTTGATTAAACACATATTTAGCAACCATTTAGATAAATAATTAATCAATTAGTAATTTTTAAAGCAAAAATAGCAAAAATTCAGCTCTTCAATTGGGAACACTTTGCTTTGTCTTTTGTGACAGTTAACGAAAAAATATTTGTGCACTGAACTGTTGACCATACAAAACAAGATATATGGAGATTACTGGAAATATCTTTCAATATTGGATAATGTTCATAGAATGACATTCAATTGATAATTTGAGAAAAAACTTAGTAGATTCATCAATATAATAATAATATTTAGTCACAGCCTAACAAGTCAAGACCAACATCAATCTCCTACCGCCCTGTGAAAGGGAACATTATGTATTTGACACACTATGTACTCTCTCAGCTTGTAAAATATTATTTGAGAAAAAGTCATTCAACAATCCAATTAGGTAATGTTATTGCTCAGTATGTATGTACCTTTGTGTTTATCAGCCATAGCATATTATACAATCCTCTAAGGTTGTCCAGTGTTAAAAATGCAATGTTGTGCTTTCCCATGATTCACGTGTCATTTTTTAGGAAACCTGATTCCACTATTGTGTGGAAATTAGCTGGAATACGTCCATATCGCAAAACCGACTGTAAATAGATTAGCCACATAATTAAAATTCTATTTCCACGGGATTAAACACCAGTTGTCAGCAAAGCTGCTTTCAAAGAAACAAGGGGTGGGGTAGTAGCTGCCTACAGGAGAAGCAGCTGTCAAGCTGAGAACGCCTTTGCTATGGGAGGGAATAATAAATAAAAAAAAAAAAAAAAAAAAAAAACATCAACAGTCCGTGTTTGCCAAACTGATCCACATTAGGGACGTAAACAGGGATTTGTGAATGGCAACAGGGATAAAAGGCGACAATGCTGCTGTGGTAGTCTTCGCATAGCCTACAGCGCATATGCGGCCTGATGAATCAAAACAGGTGCTGTTAAAGCTCCATTTTGAATTTCGATGGTTATTGGCTGGTAATTTCTGTGCGCAGTCGATTTACTGCGTCGCCCTTGTGCGTTTTTTAGTCGCGAGAATGTCAGAAATATGGCATGTGCACCACGGTGTGCATTTTGTCTGGGGGTGTAGTAAATCGTCAACAACGGAGACCTGGCACAAACTGAGTGGCACTGACCAAATGTGCGAGCAGCACTGACTGAATGGCCTGTGCAACAATGAAATACAAGTCGCGGTGTGAGAGGGGGGGTATCAGACAATGTGTGTAAAACATCAGTATGAGACATAAGCAGTAACAAACCCCAAACCCTAGATGGAATTATGAAATAAATCTCATTTTCTCGCATTAAAACGCAACACGCTCTAATTAACTCACCTTTAACGCGTCTAGAGATTCAGCCCAAAAATCAGAGACGCGCAGCGAGGAACCGTGTTAAATCCTTATGGCTGTCTTCATTAGACAAATAATGGAAGCGGATGGCCAGTTGCTGTGGAAACCTCGGACCAGCCACGAATCCCATTTAGCGAATATCGGCAAAATCGCAGAAAGGGGAGGTCATGACGGGGACTGCCTTCGGGAGCAGAGGGCACAGCTGCGGTGGGCTGGACGAACACCAACTACGGTGAAGTAGCTTGCTCAACTGGGAAGAGTCGACGGCGCGGTACATTCATGTGAGGAAGCAGGAGTGGTGTGGTGTGGAGAAGACATGCCTCGTATGGGGAGGGGGGCACGGGATAGTGCATCACTGACGAAACACGAGAGCGCAAATATGATGAGCCTGGATTTTACGCTTTATACGCAGCCAACGGCGGAGACCAGAGAAGATTCACGTCGTGTTGCGTAACGCCGTGACAGTCGAATTCACCAAGGCGTTGGCAGGCACGACAACTCCCCCGTTTATCTTCTCTAATAAATCCTTTGGAGTCACGATTGAGAAGGTTTTTGTTGTTGTAATAAAAGTAGTAACAAGAACACGGCTCAAATACTCACTAAATACATCTCACGTATAATCCAGTACCAAAATAGTACTAGCCGAATCGGTTGCTCATGAATGGTAACTTTGGGTCGGCGCATAAATATCGTTATTAAAACTTAATCGTTGTAGCCTTCAACGGTTTGAAATGTTAGTCAGGATGAACTTATTCAATATTTTTGAGGTGTAAGCTTGATTTAAACATAGTCAAGATGGCAACACTTTGGAAAATATTTAGGAAATACTTAGTATTAGCCTATACATGATTGCTCAAATAAAATGCTAAGATATAAATTGTAATTAAATGTTAATTTAACACTGGCCAGTTGCCCCAAACCCATTAAACACAATTCTATTTTTGTCTTTGTAGTTTTCTTTCTTTGAAGCCTAAACTTCTATTAGCTAGTTGAGTAAAAAATTACCTGATTACTATTGGCCGATATAAGTTTTTAACATGTACAATCCTTAAATGTCATTATGAAACTATGGCCTATTTATTTGGTCTAACCTTACCTTATCACAGATCTTCTTTTTAGATTCTGTATCCACTGTGGATATAGGCTTAATCAATGGTTTCTGAACATCGTGTAAATGTACAAAAAAAAAAAAAAAAAAAAAAAAAAGAATAGAAACATTTATTAAATATAACCTACCTGCAGTGAAACAGGCTATTCTGGTGCCACAAAAAAACACTAACTTACATGTAGCCTGCCATAAAACAAGAGTAAATATAAGGACAGGACATGATCTCATTCTGACTCATTGAAACCAAACAGACATTTAGCAATGCTCAGCTGAGGTAAATGATTACATACTGCATTTATTTGTATGTTGAAATCCAAATACAATTCAATCAATCATATTCAATTATAAAAGTAAATACATTCAAAACAAATACCCAATAAAATATGTAGCTGCATAAACAATCAGCTAACGATATGACAATTTGCTCTTTGTAATACTTAGTGTTGAATGTGAAGGACACACACTTCAAGGTAATTTTTTATATGACATTAGTGTTTCATATACCTGTAGTCATAATTGTATAGGTAACTGCCAATGTTGACCACACACACACACACACACACACACACACACACACACACACACACACACACACACACACACACACACACACACACACACACACACACACACACACACACACACACACACACACACACACCTATCGCTTCTTTTTGCTCTCTTTCTTTGGTTTCTGTCGAATCTGAGGTGCTGGTCCTTTAGGTTTCTTCATCTGTTCAGTGGCTTTGCCATCAGTGGACTCAGTCTCCTCCTGTAGAGCAAACACAGGAAGCATTAACCCCCCTGTGTAATTTCAAAACAAATCCTCTGAGTCATTTTAAATATGGTGTAAAAATACATGACTGCTAAGCATGGTTAGATAACAGTGTATTTCAATGATGCTATTGCTGTCTGAAACTCGCACATACAGTATTTGCTAAGGTATCATTTTCCAAGTAAATCTTGTCATGGCACAGTTTGTGTACAATACAATATACCGAGCATAGGGGGGTAATAATTAGTGATAACAAGTAATATACATTTTGATAATGCAGCCGACACACACACACACACACACACACACACACACACACACACACACACACACACACACACACACACACACACACACACACACACACACACACACACACACACACACACACACACACACACACACACACACACACCTGTGTTTGTATAGCAAGGCAGAATGACAGCAAGCTGCTGTAAAGGATGAAATGGCAACATACTGTGGAGAGTAATCAGTGCATCTGATGACTGTCTGAAAAGAGAATAATTTAGACAGTGGATTTAATTGCTCGTCTATAAATAATCTCTCCTGACAGTTAGTATAGAGATTGTGGGAGTAGCCCTTGGTGGCTGTGTTTATGGGCATTCAAAAATAAGATTTTCTGCACTACTCTTTCTAAATGATGTCTGGTTTCACTGAATTTCAGAAAAGACTGAATGGTAACATTCTGCAAGATCTTGTCAACAAAATTATGTTATTGCAGAGCCTGTAGATTGGTTAGGCAAGATGGAAAAAATAAAGATATTAATTATAAGAATTTCCAAGTAGTTTTATTATCAGCACCTGTGCCACACTGCAAATGTTTCTGATTGTATTTTGATATCAGATGTAGCCACCACAGTGTTGTGTTCACCCCTTCTGCAGTGAAACTCATTACATAACAGAACAATCAATCTTTCAGTGATATACTGTATTAATTACATGTCAAAAGCTTAACCTTTTTCTTTTAGACAAATTACCAAAGCCTATATATACAAGATAAGACACTCAAGTCATTTGCATTGGCTGATGACTAGCTGTCTATAATAAGTGAACTTGGCTGTATGGTGTCATCTCATCTCTTCTTGAGATATATTTCAGTCCTAGTTGTAGTGATACCAAAAAAGTCTAAATTAGGTAAGTGAGCTAAGATACAAGTCTGCTACTCCTGAAAAAAAGAATTTCTTATTTTTCAGGTATTTTGTGTAAAATAATGTTGAGCTGTATACAGAAATGGTTTTACTGTTAAATTGAGTTACAATCAAATAAAACTCATGTTGTCATACAGAGAAAAAAAAAATGTACAACATTCAAACCCCTTCACAAAAAGTTTGAATAATTTTTTTTCTTCAAATCTGTGTGGGAACCTTCTTCGAACCAAGCCATTCATTTATGTGAATGACTGACATTAACCTGGTTCCAGACTTGTATATTGCTGCAGGAATCTAGATTCAACGATTCAAAAGACAATAATAAGGGGATTCAGTCAGTCTGATTAACAGGTTACATTGACAATGTGTCCTGGTGGCAAAGTGGATTAAAATCAGCAGAATGTAGATGTTACATTTTAGGGCTCAATTGCAACATTTGTATGAAACCCTTATTTCTCCCCAATATGTGAAAGTAAATGACTGAAAACATCAGGTATTGGAGGGTATTGTGTACAGTGATGCTTTGATCTGTGTCCCCATTGATTTGTGTTCCTCTCAATTTAACCTGACTAGTTACCTTTACAACACCTAACCATAACCTAGCCTATGCCCTGCGCTTGGCAGCGTCTACACTGCTGGAATCCTACAAGAAGAAGAAGAAGCCTACACCCTAACCCCAACTGTAGAGGGCAACAGAATAGGAAACGCTATTTAAGGGGGGGGGGCAACACACAAGACCCGCTCCTCTCCTTCCCTTGGTGTCTACCCACCTGTTCACGTCCCTTGGATGTGGGGACAATGACCGCCAGGATGCAGATGAGCTGGAAGATGGCTCCCAGAAACAGCCCATAGCGCAGTAGGCTCTCTAGAAATGTGGGCTCAGGGACCTCTGGAGGGGACAGGTCCAGTTCTGCAGACATGATGCTGCTGCTGATGATCGGCTGTTTGATCGGTTATTCCTCAGTGCACCTATTTGTGCAAACAACAGTAAGTAAGTCGTTAAGTGAGTACACTTAACGGTTAGCAGGAAAATAAACGAATATGTCAGACCCAAAAAGTGGGGGATAGACCCAGCTAGGACACATTTACAACGTAGCACAGCAGTGTAACTGTTAGCGAACGTTACATTATTAAATGTATTAATGCAAGCTCACGTTATGCATGAATACAACAACCGATTAGTGTGTGGAAGAAGAAGCTTACCACTGTCTTTTTCTCGTTACAGGAATGTTAACAACATCAGTAACGCGGTGACACACTATCAAGTGAAAAAAGTGAGCTAATTTAGCTCACAAAGGGAGAAAAAAAAAACTCATCCGACTACCGGAAGTGACGTTACAAATCTGCAATCAACTTCCGAGCCGATGAATGATTGATGTTGTGGAAAATGTCGCCCTCTAGCGTGTTTATATTATATATATATATATATATATATATATATATATATATATATATATATATATATATATATATATATATATATATATATATATATATATATATATATATATGTATATATATGTATGTATGTTTTGTATTGCATACTCTCCTCTCGAAGTAGTGAGAGTGAAAGTATAGGCAGTTCTCTATTTTGTCAAACCTAAAAGATAATGATATATATATATATATATATATATATATATATATATATACAAAACATGTATCTTAGAGCTGTAGCTAATATTGTTTGAAATGTACTCAAGCAATGTACTTTAACAGTTTAAAATTCGAGGTACTCCTACTTTACTTTAATATTTCCATGCAACTCCACTACATCTCAAGAGGCAAATAGCCTATTGTACTTTTAACTCCCCTACATTTGTCTGACAGGTGTAGTTACTTTGCAGATTACATTTTTTTCATTCCCCTTCTCTCCAGTGAAAACCATGTATATCAAAATTTGATGTTTTTATATTTTTCTGATAAAGGATGAAGTGTTTCTTTATGTTTTGAGAATATTCTCCTACTTCGTTAGCTAAATAAACTCTTTAAAAAGCTTTTTGGATCAGCTGGAAAATGCATTGTCACAAAACTGAAAGTTGACTCTTAAGAGACAGATGATTCTCACAGGACATCGAGATCGCAGCTGCAGACATATGAAGATCTTACATATAGAATGCCGCACATATTTCACTACCCTATATAAAGTATTTTAAAGGGGTGATAGAATGATTATATAGGGTATTTTACACTGTTCCTTAAGGTCTCCTAATGGGGTATGTAACATTGGTTGGGCTGAAAATTGCCCGAATGCTATTTTACTAGGCCCTTAACTACCCTGTGAATATGGCTCTATTTGGAACAAGAGCTTTTCTTCCAAATATGGTATGCTCATGAATATTCAGAATGAGCTATGCGCTGATTGGTTTGAGCAAACTACATAGAAACACATGGGAGACTCGACAGCAGGTCTCACTGCAAGGGCTATTACGTTATTAAATTCACTTCTGAGACGGTCAGCGAGCTTGTTACACCAGCAATCTCTTACAACAGTTTCAGTTAATCTAGGCTGGCTGTCAGCTGCCGGCATAACTAGAGTAGCTATATTTACAGTTTGAATTTTGTCACGCCACTTATACAACATATCTCTAAAGGTCTTAAAGCTAACAACGGTGTCCAATTTCAAGTTAATTAATTTTTGTGAAGATTAGGGGTTTCGTTATCTATGACTGTCCCTTCAATCCTAGCTATGTGTAGCTAGCTACAAATCACGGATAGTTAGCTTCATTTTCCGCATAATTTCTGTATATTTACAGTTTGAATTTCCTCACGCCACTTATACAACATCTCCCTAAAGGTCTTATAATGTCTAAGGTCTGATTTCAAGTTAATGAATATTTGTGAATTTCAGAGGAATTCTAAGAGGAGGCTAACTAGCTCTCATTTTTAAAGCTACATCCAGCCGCAGGCTCTATCAATGAGACTCGCGGACAAGCGGCGTTTATTTCCCCAATCGTTTGTTTAAATAACTCAACACATTATAATTACACACATTAAAAGATTAACTGGAACCTGTGGTAACAGACTGCTGGTGTAACAAGCTCGCTGACCGTGCTCTCACTCACACACACCGGGCATTTAGCTAGCAGGAAGAGGGGAGCCGCAGGCCCTGGAGCTCTGTCAGAGCACCAGAGTTTAGTAGTCCATTAGCCAAACTGACTTTGCGCGGGTATGGAGTGCTGTGGGAGCTCAATCGAGCTCAGAGCAGGTCGGGGTGTGTGAAGGAAGGCAGGCCGGGCGGCGAGGCAACAACACAGGCAGGACCAGCCGCTGAATTCCGACACACAGTCGGACAAAATTTGCAATTAGCCATCCATTTTCGTAAAGCGGCCCATATTTGAGTTGATTTCTCGCATTAAAAACGTTTCAGAAGTGAATTTTGTAATGGAATAGCAGAGATCTGCGCGACCTAGATTCGGAAGACTACCTGATCTCAGGTCAGTTGTGTAGCCTATGTAAATGTTGGGGCGTGACCGTTCTCTTAATACACCCATGGGCTGACAAAGGTTCCGGTTTTTGGGAGGTTGACGTCAACTTCCAGCTTTGTTGAGATGCGCCCGTTTTCAGCAGCAGTTTCAAAATATGAGATTTTCATAGTAAAGGGGTGTCAATGGGATTTTGAGCTTCTATATATGTCCTATTTACCCACCAAACTGTCGTTATTCAACTATGACAGGGTAAAACCGGTTTTGCATTCTATCACCCCAACAACTTTAAACATCTATAGCAGTAAAACATACACATTAATGCAGCAGTAATATTAATCCATAAACATTATATATAATAATAAAACTGACAGGGACATTTTTTTGTTTTGAATACAGGACTTTTACTTGTAAAGTATTTTCACAGTGTATTGTTACTTTTACTTAAGTAAAAGATTGAAATACTTCTTCCACAACACTGTTCATTAGAGTTGCATTAATACAGTAGAACAACCCAAGCTGAAGTATAAAGCAAAGTAAAACAGTGTTGGGTCAACAATTAAACACTGAGATGATTCTTCAGTGTCAGTACTTTCTAAGTAAATTGTAATTTTAATATCTTGTCTAATAGACAAGTATTTAGACATTTTTGTATTAGGCCACTGATTTGACCTACACTATTTTGGTATCCGTTTATTAATCATCACAAGACAAACTGCCTGTACTATTAAGAGAAGTAAGATATTTTGCAGAAAAAGATGATGATTTATTTCTAACATTATATAGACCAAACATCTAATCAATTAATGGTGGCTGAAATATGACGTTATTCCAGGAAAAGTAATTTCAAAGACAAAGGGAGTTGTATTAGATTGTTGTTGTTTTTAAAACGTGTTAGTTGAGAATATTTGATTTACTCTTCAGTCCATTTCTGCTCTTAATGCAAACACACTGATTCATATAAACAGAATTTATTTAACATAAAGTATTTTATACATGCTAACAAAGAGCAATTGTACAAATATATAGATAAACAGAAGTCAAACTGGTTAAAATAAAGACAGAATAGATACACAGTATAAGGTATGACGCATTTCCTATATACTATCTTTGCTAAGGCTAAAAAAGTCTAAAGTCATCATATAGGCCTACAGTGGATCAGTTTCTATAATGTGCTTTAAATTCCTGCCACCAATCCATTTTTTTATTGCTTACATATTCCAACATTTTACATTTTATGCTTAATCTGATGGACATCAGGGCTTCCGCAGGCCTCCTGGATCACTTTCCATTGTGGCCTTTCATGTCTCTTCTTATGATGTCATTTACTGCAAAACATTACAAACAGGGGTGAGCAACTTTAGTATTCACAACTACGCTGTAATAAACCAAGACAAGACATCTTGCATTCTTAATGTTACATATTAATACTGTGAACCTTTGCACACCAGCCGGTGAATTTTTTGCACATTCCAGCACAAAACTGTACAGCTATTCCACTTATAGCTTTCTTATGCTTTTTATATTGTCTATTGTAAATCTTTATATTTTATATTATGTCTCTTGTTTTTTGCAGTTTATTAATATGCACCAAATCAAGACACATTCCTTGTATGTGCAAACCAGTTTCTGATTCTGATAGTACAGTAATTTGTTTTATATTTTAAATCCCTTTGTATAGATTTTTGAAATTATGATTGATTGTGGGAAAAAAAGAGGCAGTTCGAGTCAAAACTGCTTTCACTTAATTTTTACTCAAGTTACTTGTTTGACTTGTTGGATGGTCCAGGGATTGTGCTGTCTATAACAGTGTTTTGTTTATAATACTACCAGCAAGTGTCGCCAAAGTCCAATTTTTAGGGGACTTTTATGCTTTTAATAAAGTCAACAGTGAAGCGATGACAGCAAATGAGGGGGGAGAGCAAGAAAGGTCCCCTTTGCTGACAATGTGGTTTGTGGTTAAATCCACCAAGGGCTCACCAGAACATTTTCTAATTTTATACATCCATCAGTATAATGATTACTTTCAGTCTCTGAAGCGATGATGTGATGAGGTGATAAATATATTATCAATATTAAATATAATCTCAAGAAACATAACAAATGCAAATAATAATATAAACACAATAGTGCATTTTGGTTAATTTGCTTCTGATGCTCAGTAAAACAGATAGTTGTTGTTACCTAAACTTTCACTATTACCGCAGTCTGTATCAGAGACCAAGACATTGCTGCTTTAAAAAAAAAGGTTTACCACAGGTTTCTGCATGTATTTGCCTGTACTTCCTGTTTCTGTCTTCCATCACAGAGGTGTAAAAAGAAACGTCCCACAGCAAACAAGGTCAGAGTACATCATTTGTTTTCTCATTTCATGGTGATGTTGCTTATTTCTTCTTCATCATCCTCAATACATCAGGGCTCATAAGCAAGTTGTATTAGATTCATTTCAAACGAGACTGAGCATGCGCATGTGTGTTTTTAGTTGCGTGAGTAGGAGTGAGACTGAAAGAGACAGGAACGTGGATAGAAAGGCCCAACACAAACCACAAGGCAGGATTTTCAAGCGTACATTTGCAATGTGCTTGTATGCATTTGCAGACTGGACCACAATTACCAATCCCTCATGCAAGTTTGCATGTTTGTTGTGTATTAATTTTCCCATCACATCAAGTAATTATTACAGTATCTTCTAAAACTCTTCTAAACATTTTAGTGATCTGTCAGCTGAAGCGGAGATGAGCTGAGACAAGACTCAGACCCTGAGTTACTGAGTGATTGAGAGATAATGTAAATGTGTTGCCAATTACGCTCTTGACACAGTTGAATACACAAAATATCATACTATCAAATACAGAACATAAAGTCTCACTGAAGTGTTCAAGATAAAAAATTATGCAAAAGAAATACTCACCATCCTCTAAGTAGGCATAGCGGAGGTTTTCTTGTTTGACTGTGACTTTCTCTGGAGCTCGTTCCTCATGGTTTCCCCTTCCAGAGCTGATCTGGGTCAGAGGCTCCACTCGGCTTACAGCCTTCCCTTGAACGTCACCTTGGATGAATCTTGAAGTTGGTGACTTTCCCAGTGGCAATGATGTCTGCACAAAACTCTGATGTCTTGACACCAAACAGGCCTCAAAGGAATCTCCAACCTGAGGACATTCACCCACTTTGCCCATAGGGGTTCTGGCACTGACACACTGGCTGGGGGTGGAAGCAGGGTGGGAAGCCATCTGGGAACCACTGAGGAGGGTGGCACCACAGTTGCTGTAACGTTGGTCTGCAGTGTGGTACAGCACAGGGTTGTTGATCAGAGTGCCGGCTCTAGACTGGTAATAAACTGGTTGGTCGTCCAGTGGATCAGGGATTAACATGTGGGCTCTGGGGTCTACAGTGGTTAGATGGTACATTGTTGGAGAAACACTCAAGGCTTGAAGGTTGCTCTCCTGCTCCAGGTGATGGTAGAGTGACTTCATTGACAGGCCAGCCAGAGATTGATTGTCTGAGTAGACGTACGAATTCAACTGGTAGTCATCCAATGGTTCTGCTTTAACGGCTAAAATAAAAAAACAAGGGTAAGATAAATCAATGTAGGTCTAGCATTAGCTCACTGACAAGAATTCAAGTACAGAAACAAGACTAAAGCCATGCTAATGGCACAGTGGTGCTTTGAGCTAAATGCTAACATCAGCATGCTAGCATCCTCACAATGACATTGCTAACATGCTGATGTTTAGCTTGCGATAATTACTGGGTTAACTATTGTAGTTTAGCCTGTTAGCTTGCAAAAAAACTGAAAAACTGCAGTTCCTTGAAAAAAACGGTTTTGGTCTCTATATTGCCAAGTTCCATTACAACTGTGAGTATGAGGGTGATTTTTTTTTTTTAATAACTATATAACTACATTGAATTATTAAAGGCTTAAAATTATGCATAATTAAGGGCATGGCCACTTTGAGTGACAGGTGGTTGTCGTCACAAGAGGCGAGCATCGACTGTAGGCGCCATTCGGCCCGTCTGAGATGCAGCCACCCTCCACCTCTTTGCCCATTTTTTGGAATAGCCAGGAGATAGACACAGCCGGCACTGCCAAGATGGTGAGGGCCAGAGCCACTGGGAACCGCCCACTTTGAGCTTCATTCTGGCTCTTCAGAAACCTGTAGGTGATGTCATGGAGACTACGTCCATATTTTATACAGTCTATGTAATAAACCAAAATTCTGGGCCTACTGAAATTGTGACCTGATGGTGGCGCTAGAGGAAAAGTAAGGGAATCACCAAAGCTGGTAGGATTCATCCTCTGTGGAACATGAATGCCTGCACAACATTTCATGGCAACATTTCATGGCAACATTTCATGGTGAGATATTTCAGTCATGACCAAATTGATGGAATGACAAGACCAACAGTGATATTTTTTAGCTGTGTTAGCTGCATGGCTCTATGGATGGTTAGCTTTTCCCTTATTTGTTTCCTATAATGCTTATCAACAAGTGTGTGTCTGCATGTCAGCTGTGAATATTTCATGTAGGTGGAGAGAGAATTAGCAAAAACAAAAGCGGAGTGACTTTCCCCTTTAGAGCAAGTGAGATTTGTCGCCCTACGCAAAAACTTATTTTGTGGCTGCAGTTCACTATTAACAGCTAATGACTGATTTCATGTAAAATTGTAGAACATCAGTGTACAGTAAAGTGAGGATCATAGAAAGAAGCTAGTAGCTGCTTTTAACTGTGTTGATCTGTGTTGATGTTCCTGTGTTGATGTTCCTTTAATTGTATGGCAGTTAGATCTAATCTGAATAAAGTGGTGCTATTTCCTGTATTCTCTAAGTTTGACTCAATCAACGGATGAGTGACTTAGTACACATGCCACATTAGCAACATCATCACCTGTTTAATGTTCAGTTTATGTTAATTTTGTCTTTGATTGTGTTGATAGAGGTGAGAACGACTGACTTTCCCTGTTGGCTCTTATAGTGTTGACCTTTCAGTCAATTTCTCGTTTCTCAAACACTAAAGGTACCCCTCTTCCGCCTGTAATGACTGAGCTGAGATCGCTGATAGACATAAAAATATATATACCTATCACAGGAGTGTAGGTGAAGTGTTGAGGCTGACTGCGTTTCTTCTTCCCGTTGATGACATAGAAGTTGACTTTGGCTGGGTGGGAAATGGTCCGGTTTCGATACGGAGGGACCTCAACAAAAAGCATGTTCTAGACGAGGATTGCGACACAAAAGAAAAAAAGATCACGATTCAGATAAACTGTCATGTTGAAACTGAGAAGCGTAGGCTGCCCCAAATCTTTCGCTTGTTTGTTTCAAATCAAATCAGTATCAGAAATAAAACTCTTTGAATAAAACTCTTTGAATATGATATCTAGCAGCATGTTGTGTGTGGATCTTATGTTTTGTGTTTTGCTTTCTGTTTATGTGAATTTGTAACAGATAATGTTGGTTTAATGATCAAATACATACAAAAAGTACATCATTAGTTATACAAAATGATGCTACTGCCTCATTGCATGTGGAAGTTAACTCACAGATTGTGTTTTGTCTCTGTCCACAGTGGCCTCCACCTCCCAGATTTGCTGCCCGTCTGAAAGCAGAGGCAGCATTGCGTACACAAATTAAAACAGTGGAAGTTTAAAGCAGTGGTTTTGGCTTTTTTGCTTTCTTGACGAGAGTTAGATGAGAAGGTTGATACCACTTTCATGCTTGTACAAGAAATATGTAACTGCAGACAGCAGCCAGTTAGCTTAGCATAAAAACTGGAAACAGGGGAAAACAGCCTGGCTTACAAAAAGAAAAAAGTGTCAAAACAACATGTTGGGGGTTCTTGGCTTTAAAGGTGCTGAAGGCAGATTTTATTACCTTTGGCTAGTTTCCTGTCTTTGTGCTAAGCTAAGCTAACTGGCTGCCGGCTAAAGCTTTATATTTGCTGGACAGATATGTGAGTGGTAATGGATTTCTCATTTAACTATTGTATGAGACCAAATAAGCATATTTCCCATAATGTTGAACTATTACTATTATGACTATATAAAAAGATGAATTTGTAAGAAATCAGATGATGTCAATCATTTCTTTAATTTACAGTAAATCATATGAGCACATTTATACACACACAATGGAAAGCATGTTTCTCTATGTCTGGTTTACGGTTTCATTCCCACCTCAGTTTTTACCTGCTGTTTCTTTTTTTCCACCCACGCTTTGAACAAAAAAAAACTAAACACAAAGCCTGTGCTCTAGGTCTGAATCTTTATCAGTCTGTCAGACCACATCCTGTTGCATAAAACCCCACACCAAGCAACAGGGAGGCTTTACATGCAGTTAACTGTACCCATTCTGCTCTCAAACCATGTAACCCAATGTAAAATGTTGTGTGGGCAGGAGGAGCAGTAAATGAGGTGAGACATTTCCATGTAGAAATAAATAAAAGTTGTCGCCTCCAGTAAAAGAGTAAATGTTTGTTCTAATAGTTCATTTTGTCAGAGTTAGAAGTGGGGGCTGAAGGAAGATGTGCGTCACTGAAAGTTGATGTTGCCCGGGCGATATGCAAATAGCATGAAAATAAAAATACTATAGGTGTAGGTGGATACACTCAAGCAGGATATTGGGAGGCCACAGACGTATCTGAGTGTTGCACAAAATATTAGTCTATTTTAATCATAGAAACCTGGTTGGAGTCCAAATATAAACACATTACAATCACATGTCAACATAAACCCACACATTAAGTTTTCATAATGATTGGAGGCACAGCATAATTTATTAAAGGAATATTTCAACATATTTGCTTTTGTTTGCTGAGATTTAAGATTGATACCACTCTCGTGTTTGTACAGTAAATATGTAGCTACAGGTTAGCTTAGCTTAGCATAAATACTGGAAACAGGGGGAAACAGCTAGCTTGGCTATGTCCAAAGGTAACAAAATCCGCCTACCAGCACCTCAATAATACATATAACCCCCACAAAACCACAATATTTCATTTTTACTGTTTTTTTTTGTACCTATTTAACCTACAAGATTTTATTTATTTATTAATTAGCTTTATACGTGCTGGTACGCAGATTTTGTTAGCTTTGGACAGAGCTAAGCTAGTTTTTGTGCTAAGCTAGCTGGCCACTAGCAGTAGCTTCATATTGCAAGAAAGCAAATAAGCATATTTCCCAAAATGTCAAAGTATTATTTTAAATTAAAAATATTTCCTGTTAGTACCTCTTTAAAAATGTAAAAAGGGGTACGGAGAGACTTAAAATGACATCACATCACATGACTAGACAATTCAATTACTGATTTTCCTCACCTTGTGTCTTCTCTGAGAAAATCACTTTGGAGTCAGATGTGAAATTCTGTCCTGTAAGGACCATTTGTTGACCACCAAGTACTGAGCATCGGTCCAGGTCCTGCCTCTCGACTGCAGGGAGCTCCTGAGCTGAGCGCTGGGCTGCGGAAACAGGAAGACACAGAGGTCAGAAAACACTTTCATGGCAGTTGGTAACTCAAATGTTTGATGATGATTCAAATTCAGAATTGCAATATTGACTACTATAGCCTGGCGAACACTCACATTAAAGCCAGCCTATCTAACTTTTGGCCACAGTTTAAACATACAGGTATAAACAGTAATATAAATAAAACTGCAAGTTGTACAATACTAGATGTCATGACCCTGCAACAGGTAGCAAGATTAGTCTTATCAGAAAAGAAACGCTTCTTACAGCATTCAATGGGAGGAGAGGCAGCTTGAAGAGACTTGAGCTGGCCTCCTGGTTGAGGAATGTGGACGCGAAACACCAAACGCACACGTGTGTTTTTTCGTCCAATGTCCGTCTCACCATTCCTCAGTTCGATGTCGGCATTTCTCAACTTCAGGATTCCTACACAGTCAATCCTGTGAAATGTAAAAAAAGAAATAAAACGTGTTTTTAAATGAAAGTGATACGTTAGGAACCTTGTTTTTTATTCAAAGTCTGTTTCCGTTCGCATGCAGTCAAACTATAGTTTGCTGATGTAATCTGTGTCTGTTTCAATTAGCCACGTATAACCTAGTTTTGTTCTGTCAAAGCAGTGGGCTGTGACATTTTGATTCATCATAAGTCAAGTTCATCAAAATTAATTTTGTTGTTGCTGCTGCAGTGTCAGGTAGGTCTTTCTTGGAAAAACTCTCTGGCACACAGAAGTGGTGCATTGTATGTTTCCATCAGCAGCAACAGCCATTTATTGGGAGTGAAAAAGACAAAAACCTTGCAGCTGGCATGAGCATCAATAGCCACCAAACCCACAACTCAGTTTAATGTGTCTCTGCATCTGTAATTATGGGAGAGGAAATGCAAAAACACCACAGAAGTGGCTACAGGTTGCTTAATAACATGTATCCCACAGTGTCTCTGTGCTACTCACACCACTCTCATGTGGTTCTTTGGCTCCAGAGGGATCTCCAACACTTTGGTCCCGTGGATCATCCTCTCCATGCTGGGTGTGGTGACAGTCTTCCCGGTGATGCGGTGGACCTGGTAGAAGGCGTGGGGTTTTAGGATCCTCTCGTCTGCTGTTCCTATGAAGACTTGCAGCCCCAGTGGAGCTGTGCCTTGGTACCCGCGGAGCTAATAAGGGCACAAAAGGCAATTAAATGCATGCTTTACACCAGAATAAATTAACTATGATACCATTAATATCCATGGCTGCAGAACAAATTCACACTGCACAATAAATCTATTTACCCTGTGGGGATGATTTCACAGGTCACTGTCTATCTGGCTTAGCAAGAACACTGATTTGCATAGGCCGTTTCTGCATTAGTGCCAGGAAAACCAACAGTAGCGGCTTATTAATTAACTCACCAGAGCAGTAAATAAAGCAGACACATGAACCACTGCTTGTATATGTCAATACACCTGACTCGTAATTATTCTTTTAGAACTTTAAAACAGCGCATGGCCTAATATGTTGTCCGTGTGGAAGTGGTGATGTGAGGCGCTTTCATTTGCATGACTGTTGGATTTACATAAACACATTATCCAGGAAATACCACCCTATATTTACAATCTCTCCTGCTACTTCATTTATCTTTTACAAAACTGTTAGTAACACGAAATGTGAAATGACAGGGATCTTTCTTTCTTGCTTGCTTTTCCTTTTTTGTCCACCCCACACCCAAAAAAAGCACCTGAACTTCTGGATGCCCTCCATTAGGTGTCTTTACAGCTCCTCGGCTGCCCTCAGTCTCATAGTGAGCTCTGTGATGAGATCTGGGCTCTTGCTTGATAATAAGCTCATACTGACCGGACTGACTGGGCAATGGCCACTCTAAAGATGGAAGTGGAGCCACGGAGAGACCACTGGGGAAACGATAGAGAGAGAAAGACAATAAGAGGAATTACATTAACAATGTCAAACATGTCATCTTATAGTGGTCAACTAAGTGGTGTACTTCATAATGCTTACATTTGAGCTTATTATTAAGACATATTATTTGTAAGATGTAAGAAAGGACGAACAACACACCCAAATGCTCCGTGGTGAACTGGATGAGGCGAAGGCCACACTGTTGGGCACATATAGAAGGCTTCAGACTTGACTTCATAGTCATACCCCTCTCCATAAACACAGTCCTTTCTCTGGGCCTGCCCATGTGCATCTCGCACCACTGCAGAAGGCATTGCTCTGGGTAGACTGGAGCTCAGGCTGCTCAGCATCTCCTCCAGGCCCGGGCAGGGGGCCTGAGCCTGGGGCTGGAACTCAGCTTGAGCCTGGTATTGTGGGAAGTAGTAGGACCCCTGCTGCTCATGGGGTGAGGGAATGGGGCTGGGGCTCCGGGAGCGCTGCTTGACAGGAGTACCCCCCTGACAGGAGTGGGCCTTGTCATAGGAACGCTTCCCATGTGGCGAGGCAGAGCGGGAGCGTTGGTGGGGAAGCGATGAGGCGGTGCGTTGGTGCTGGGGCAGGAGAAAGGTCTCGTCTGTGATGCTGTTGTGAGGTGAGGCTCCAGGAGAGGAGTGGGCAGAAGAAGGGTGGATGCAGAGGTCTAAGCCAGACAGCCCAATGCCACAGCCGCCTCCATTAGGGGAGACACATGGTGAAGCCAAAGGAGAGTATGCCTCTACAGGCCAGCCTGTGGAGGAGTTACTGCTGGCAGGGCTCACACACTCCCTGTAGGCCCCCAGAGCTTTGGTGCCAGGGCTCGGCTGCAGGGTCTGAGAGCTGAGAGAGTCACCCGACGGAGTGATCTCAATCCTGGGGCTGGGAGCAGGGATGGTCCCTGGTCTTGATGCAAGCCCCAAGGAGTCAAACCCTGCCCCTGACAGGTTTTCTGTGGATGGGCTGTGAGAGGAGGGGTCCTGACTGGAGGCTGGGACTATCAGCAGAGGAGGCTGGCTGGGGTTCTGAAGGAGAGCACCTGAGTCATCTGTCAATAAGGAAAGTAAGGATTTATTTGTGCACACATGTCCAAAGATGACTACTACCCTGAGATAATGTAGGATCCCGTGTTTTAAGACATGTAAAATGCTCCTGCATGCCATAATAATTTTTGTCTGATATGTTTTTTTGCACAAAAAACGTTCAACTACCTAACATTCTTAAAACGACACCCATGCCTGCAAACATCATTCTGCACAGTGAAGCTCAAACTGTGAGGTTACAATTAGGAAAACACATTTTTGAGTGAATTTGAACTCCATTAAACTGTGATATAGACAATATATGTTTGTGTTTCTATGGTTTCTGAAAAAGAAAGAAGGGTCTAGTTGATTTCCCTCCTTCTTAATGACAGTGATAGAGGAGGATTACAGTAAAGCATCAGTGCCTGACAGCTAAGTACTCATTGATGGATATCCAAAAGAACACTGCTAAATACAAGCTCAACACAAAGCCACCACCTTAATACACTAATAATAAAATACTAAGAAAATAGCTTAATGCAATTTGAAAGGAGTAATGTATATGTCAAATCTCTGAAAAGCAGAATAACTACACACCTTTATCACAGCAGTCTTGGAAGTCTTCCCCAGGTGGATTATACAGAAACAGGTCGGAGAAGTCCAACTCCTCCTGACTGATGTCTTGCCCCAGGCCCTCAGCGAAGCCCAAACCTCCAGAAGTCATCTCCAGCTCTGACTATTTGATCTTCTTTAGATACGTTTATCTTTTGAAATAACTTACAAACTCGCCAAATAAGTTAAGCTGTACGCATGAGGTAAATAATTAAAGAAACGGACGATGTTACAGTTTATTTCGTCTTCTATGATTTACGTTTAAACATTTGGCAGCTGCTCAAATAAAACATCCAACACCGCGAAATGAAAAAACGAGCGGCGACAGACGCTTCCTGTCGCTGCTGCTGATGACAAGCAGACAGGAGGTGCAGACCTGCCTCTCCCTCTCTTTCTGTGTGTGTGTGTGTGTGTGTGTGTTTGCGTGTGTGTGTGTACACTGACAGAGTGCAGCTCAAACTCCACACAGCCTTCAAACACAGGCCTCATTTCCTCTTGTGTGAGTCAAGAGCTTCTCTGTGGTAATATTATAATGATATTAAAACTCCACATTTTCCACTTATAGTTTTATAGCCTTTCACTGACTTTTTTGCTTTGTGATAAAAAGTGTTTTATCTTTCTTCATCTACTGCATCTATTGTATCTGTTGACCTGTGTGGTGAGCTGCTGCAGGAATAAATAAAGTTGTATTTCATTTACCACAAATGTACTATTGACACGTGTTTTACATTGTCCATTTTTAAACAGAAGTTAAGATTAGATAAAATAATCCTTTATTGATCCCCAAAGGGAAAATTCAGGAGTTGCAGCAGCACAAAGACAGAAAGTAAAAAATAAAACATTAGACTAACATTAGACTAAAATTAGACTAAAAGACTATACAAGAGCAATAAAAAGGCAAGAGTGACATACTGACGTGGTGTGATTAGCCGCAGCAAAGTCTGCAAGTATTGGGTACACAATATGATATGATGAAGTAATAATAGTTAGTGTTTGTCTGAATTAATATAAAATTATTATAAAGTATACAAATGTAAATAAAACAGTATAACACAAGAACATAATAATGTAAAATATAATATGCCTACAGTATGATATGGTATGGGATATAAAATAAATCCTCATAATCATGTCTCAACAAAATCTATAAAAAAAATGAAGGCCTATAAAAACAAAACTAAAAAAAAATCTTTTCAGTCACAATAAATACATAAATAAACTGATTACATACTTTTATAAAAAGTGAACTAACCTAAATTGTCAGTGAAAGCAGCTTTTGGCCACAGGGTGGCAGTATTGTACAATTTCCATCCACCCACGAGTTCTGTTGCGGTTACTTGAAGGCTAAATTCATGTACATTTAAAAAAAAACAAAAAAACATATACTTTATTTGTTCTCACTCACTTCTTGTGGTATGTAGCCGTGCAGAAACTAGTTATGGCTTTGATATACAGTGGGGGAAATAAGTATTTGACCCCTTGCTGATTTTGCAGGTTTGCCCACTTACAAAGAATGCAAAAATCTACAATTTTAATCATATGTACATTCTAACAGTGAAAGACAGAATCCCAAAGAAAATTCCAGAAAATCACATCATATGAATTTATTAAAATTGATAACCATCTGATGAGGAAAAACAAGTATTTGACCCCCTGGACAAACAGCATGTTAATATTTTGTAGAAAAGCCATTATTGGCCAGCACAGATGTCAAACGTTTTTTATAGTTGGTGACAAGGTTTGTGCACATTTCGGCAGGGATGTTGGCCCTCCTCCTGCAGACAGCCTCCAAATCATTCAGGTTCCGAGGTTGTCGCCTGGCAACTCGAATTTTAAGCTCCCTCCAAAGATTTTCAATCGGATTCAGGTCTGGAGACTGGCTAGGCCACTCCAGAACCTTGATGTGCTTCTTCTTCAGCCACTCTTTTGTTGCTTTGACGGTGTGCTTAGGGTCGTTGTCGTGCTGAAACACCCATCCTCGACCCATCTTCAGCTCTCTCACTGAGGGAAGGAGATGTCGGTCCAGAATTCCACGATACATGGCCCCGTCCATCCTCCCCTCAATACGATGGAGTTGTCCCGTCCCCTTGGCTGAAAAGCACCCCCAAAGCATGATGTTGCCACCACCATGCTTGACGGTGGGGATGGTGTTCTTTGGGTTGTACTCGGTGTTCTTTGCCCTCCAAACACGACGAGTTGAGTTGAGGCCAAAAAGTTCTATTTTGGTCTCATCTGACCACATCACCTTCTTCCAGGCCTCTTCTGAGTCGTCCAGGTGGTGAATGGCGAACTTCATGCGGGCCTGTACATGTTTCTTCTTGAGCAGGGGACCTTGCGTGCGCTGCAGGATTTCAATCCATGACGGCGTAGTGTGTTACCAACCGTTTCTTTTGTAACTGTGGTCCCAGCTGCCTTCAGTTGATTCATCAGTTCCCCCTTGTGGTTTTGGGATGATTCCTCACCGTTCGCATGATCAGGGAGACCCCACGAGGCAAGATCTTGTGTGGAGGCCCAGACCGAGGGAGGTTGGCGGTGGTGTGGTGCTTCTTCCATTTCCTGATAACTGCACCGACAGTTGATCTTTTCTCTCCAAGTTGCTTTCCGATTCTCTTGTAGCCCATCCCAGCCTTGTGCAGATCAACAATCTTGTCCCTGATGTCCGTGAGAAAGCTCTTTGGTCTTGCCCATGGTGGTGATGTTGGATGCTGGTTGTTTGGGTGTTGACAGGTGTCTTTTATACAGGTAACGAGGTGAGGCAGGTGTATTTGATGTAGATAATTGGTTCGGATTGGGGCTGTGTCTTAAAGAAAGACTAACTGGCTTGTAGGAGCCAGAATACTTGCTGTTTGTCCAGGGGGTCAAATACTTGTTTTTCCTCATCAGATGGTTATCAATTTTAATAAATTCATATGATGTGATTTTCTGGAATTTTCTTTGGGATTCTGTCTTTCACTGTTAGAATGTACATATGATTACAATTGTAGATTTTTGCATTCTTTGTAAGTGGGCAAACCTGCAAAATCAGCAAGGGGTCAAATACTTATTTCCCCGACTGTATCTGTCACTGAGATCTCTGCCTCAACCCTATTAGGTGATATAGGAGTCACTTTCAGTACTTTACACATTATTATACTACTTGAAAACACTATTTCAGTTAAGTCAATAAATGGGCTCAATCTCTACACCAGTATTTCTCTCATCTGACCGTACTAACACTGATCTGATGACATACTACGCGCACAAAGTCTGTGGCTCTATAGCTCAGTGGTTAGAGCTCTGCTCTTATAAACCAGGGGAGGTAAGTTTGATCCTCACTAGAGCATTACTATCATTTAAGCTTTCCCTGTATCTTTACCACAGTTCACATGATTGAAATCAAGTTCTTCACAGCACTAAAGAAGTACAACAATACAGACTTTTCCAGACACAGTCGATCTCCGTAATCCACAGATCTCACTGTCTACCACTTTCAAGGACTATTTCTTTTGACCAAGAAAACTTGGTCAAATAAAACTATACACTAAACTCAAACTATGAAACTTTCCTTTATACATTGCTTTGGACAAAGTGTTTTCTAAATGACTGTGATGCAACTATCGGCATGGCTATAGACGAGGGTGAAAAATATCTTTTATTGTAATTTAGTTGAACAAAACCTTTATTTTATAGCCTATACTATACAACTATAAGGTTGTTTCCATTCATATACAAAACTCTTGAATGTTCAGTACATACTCTACATTACAGTAACATTACAGTTTTCTTTACTTATATACTTGAAGATATTTTTAGATATTCAGATTTTAAAATACACATTTCTCCTGACTGGTGGAGCCTCACGTGTTGAAGTCAACTGAGCTCACATGTGAGGCTTTAGGCCTCACGGAGTCATGTGAGTCACATGAATCAAGGTACAGTGGTGTGAAACTGTCAGGAATGTCAGGACAACAAATGAGGAGCTGGTGTGGAATTGGTGTAGCTTATCTCTTCAGGCTGTCTTTAAGGAGCATCCCTTGATGTAGAACGAGCGGAGGTGGAAGTATTCAGATCTTTTACATAAGTAAAAGTCCAATCTTTGCTTTTTTGTGACATATTAAAGAGTTATAGGCTACTTTTCTGTCGGTTTATAATATGTATTTAAATGAAACCATTTTCAACCAGAGGAGGAAATCTAAACATCTTTGGTGAAACCGCTAACAAGAAGCCTAGTCGTTTTTTTTGGTAAGGTGTCACAAGCCAAAAAGGTTGGGAACCACAGGGTTTAATATTTACCAATAGATTGTGTAACATGATTTTGACATTGTAGGATTAGGTCATGTGGTGTAGCTGTGTGGTGTAGCATTGCCAGTGTCAAAATGATAGGACGGCAGACTTCTTAAATTCCAAGCAGGGCTGATTTATTTACAGTGCGCCCAACACGTATAAATAAAGAAAAATGAAAATAGATTTTAAAAAATACAAAGAAACCTGAAACTTAAAAAAAACATAACAAAATAACAAAACTCCACAACCAAATGAAACAACTCATGTGTATGGCAGCACGGTTCTTCCCCCTCTTTCAAGCAGCGAAAAAAATAAAAACAAAATAAAAATGCCACTGCCTTTAAAGGGCTCTCAATCAGCCCTGGGCCGCACCACTATCACCCTGAGGTGATTCTCTGAACATTTTGAACCTTACCACAGTCTGAACAAAGCTATACAGTTTGTCCTTATATTACACAGATAAAGAACACTTTTCTGAGGTATGCAACTCCCCCCAATTACACCTCAAAAGCCTAACCAAACATGACAAATCACTAGACACAAGAAACCCCCATCCCTTGGTTCTGCCCTGTAATGTCAGTGATGACATCATAAATACAGTGGAATAAGTGGAATAAGTTGCCAACAGAGCTGATTACGTGTAAATTTTAACATTTTTTCACATCGGGCCATAAAATGGCTTCTTTTAAAACAAACATGTTCACATAATGTATAGTAATTGATGTGTATGTGGGAGCGTATTTGTAAATGAATGCTGATGAATGAATGAAGGGTGTGATCATTTTAATGTTGGTTTTGGGATAAATGTATTATTAAATTTATTTGTTGACATCAGCCTATCCAGGGACTACAGGTGGAAACTAGCACTAGCACAAGTGCTACAACCTGGTATAATGCATCTCTCCTGTCTAAGGTTAATGTATATTGTACATTGTCCCTGTTTAAATAAAAATAAAAAAATAAAAAATAGTAGAAATACACCAGAAATGATCAGCAACTCCTCCTCAAACGTTCCTGCATGGTGACCAGACAAAGGAACAAAGTAAAGATGAGTATGCAGAAACAGACAATTAACTGTTCAAACCTACACCTTAATAAATCTTACTCAAACTAAACTTCACTTGTGTGTTTGCTTTAAACCAGTGCTTGATGTAAGAATGTAAGAATTTTAACACAAACAAACCCAGGATAGTAAGTGAAATGTTACACAACAGCAGTGATAACATTAAAGGAAACTGAAATTGAATACCATATGAAAAAAACAATATATAAAGTAAATATGGACAAATGTACACAAGCACTAAGGGACAAGTGGTGAGTGCATGGAATCTCACCCACTTTGTCACAGTTCAGTATAGTAAAACACATCACACACACGTCATACTGTACTGGCCCTCACTGGTTATGAACCTTGGATAAGGTTTTTAAACCTGGACCTAGGCTATATCTCCTTAGTTGTCATCTTTGATGCTTTCATTACCAAACTATGGATATAAGGACATATTGAGCATTTAGCAGTCATGTTAAATTTCATCTTCAGGTTTTCTGCAATTTCCCTATAGGATAAATAAAGTTCTATTTTATCGTAGGGATGTCATACTCTTAATCTGACATCAGTGTTTCCTTTAGGATTTTTTTTAGCAGTGGGGGCAGGTCTGTCCGAACAGAGGAACTAAAGGGCACTTAACATCTACAACAGGTCTACACTTAGAACGGACCCACCGCAGTGACATTTTTGGTGGAGCTGTTCGTTTAATAGTCGACTCAGAAGAAAGCGAACGTTTTGACAATAAACTCCATCAACACAACAGTATGTGGAGTTAAACTGGACGGGTCCAATAACCTCTGAATAGTTCTACTTGTTGTTAAATTGCAATGTGAGCAGCAGGATAATTTAAAAGGCAACTGCGACTACATTTTTTGTACAGCCCTATTTCTGATACCGTGGTGGCAGAAATGTTGCCATGGTGGGCCGCCACTACAAAATCAACATAAAGGAAACACTGGACATGATCTGACTTGGTCACGAAAACCAGCACTCGTGAGTTCAATCCTCACTAGGACCTGTGCTTCAACTAGTCACAGACTGTACTGTTCACTTCAAATTTGTACGCAGTGTATCATCTCTGTCCAGAGAGAAATATGGGAGACATAATGTTAATTAAGCCAAGTGAAAGGATATCATACAAATTATTGTGCATACGCTTTCGTACAATATCATATAAACCCTTTGATGAGAATGTTAAAATACTATATTAAACATACTGCATTAACAGATTTAGTACAAACATATTGACAGCATCAAAAGTAAAAGTATAAGCAGTCTGAGGAGAAACTCATAACTCAAGTCCACACTGAGGTCACAAGCAGACATCTCTTTTTAAGGAGTCACACGCCATGATTGGGGATCTACACTGAAAAAAGCATTATACTAAACACGTGACAACTTTGTTTGAAAATATTTCATCAAACATTCATCTGAAAAGGATTTAGATTGATTTGAATGTAGAGATTATAGAATGATTCTGTAATGATCTGAATCAAGCATCGGACCAAACTCTAGGGAAAACAGAGCTTGTCTAATAAAAAAAGATAAACAGGCATACATACCTTTAAAAAAAATATTTATTCAGTTCTGTTACTCAGGCTGTTAAGACTCCAAATCACCCAACAACTTTAATACCAATCTTGTCAACCAGTTTAAAAAGTAAACACAGACATGGCTTTAATACATTTATGTATTTATTTCAGTGAATAAAATATGCCTTTACATAACACAATGTACAATATTACAAAATTAGAATAGCATTTTATATACACAATGAAAAATAAACATATGCGTGACCTATATATATGTTATTAAACAAGGGAAAGCAATCGTTAGACATTTACATACACAGCTGCCTTGGCACAACATCCAATTTCTATATAACACCTGGTATTTTAGTTAGTCATCAGTCATAAGTAATAGTTTTAAATAAGTTAGAGGTATTTATGGCAATGATTACATATATAATAATGCTTGTCTTATGTATTCTATTTACAGAGCAGCAATAGAGGGAGTCACTGGACCATCAGCGCCATGGCAACAGAGGTATTGTCTTCTGTCACTATGTCCACAAGAGTTGAATATGGAGCCTGAGAGGGGAGGGAAATAATTAATAATTCATATGTGCAAATGCCACAGTGTTAATGTCCTTTTGTAGTTACCATGAATAAGAAACCTAGATTAAATAAACATCAGACTTAAAGGTCCAGTGTGTAACGTGTTTAGTTGTTCATTATCAAAATCTGTGTTGCCCGTTCACAAACTTGTCCTTTTTCATGAATATTTACTACCACCATCAATTCCAAGTATTCCTTTTGGCTTGAAATTTTACATTTGCACTTGCATGAACTGGGGTAGATGCTCCATATTCATTCACCATCTTGAAATACGTTAGCTGGTAAGGGACATACAGGACATACTGCTCCGCCTTTCACGTTTTGGCTGTCGCATGATAAGCTGACAGGTGCTGCTAATGCTGCTAATGGGTATCGTAGCTTCCCGGCCCCGGCAAGTTTGAAGAAGGAAACATGGAGGACCACACGTATTCAAAATCCCAATTTCAGGAACAGGATTGTTCTCTTCGCCCAGAAAAAGAAAAAGGATATTGAAAAGAGCAAGAGGCCGGCTTTTTGAGAGAGAGTTGATTGCGATATATGATCACAATGCTAGATGGGAGAAATTCCTACACATTGGACCTTTAAAGTAAGAGTTATATGCTTATCCGCTTTCCAGTGGAAAGTAAGATAAGAAAATTGATAGCACTGTCATCAGAGGAGAGTGCTATCAATCTTCTCATCAAACTCTTGGGGGAAAAAGAGAATATGTATACTGCATTTCCCAAGACGTCAAACTTTTCTCTTGAGAAAAAGCAGAAATGGAGATACAAAAAATCTACTCACCTCATCTCTTGATAAAGGCAACAGGAAGTTCTCTGTTGGGGACCAAAAGTCCTGAATGGATCACGTCGAGCGGCTCATTATCTGTTGCCACAATCTCATAGTCTCTGACCAACTGAAGGAAACACACGCAGGGTTGGATTTGATCAGTGGATTAAAGCCTCAAGAGAGTCACGTGGTAGAAAAATAAAAAACAATCAGTCTGTAGTGTTAAGAAATTGTATTGAACTACACACTGTTAATGAGTCTATAAACTGTACTGAACTTCTGTCTGAACTTACCCAGCACATGGCCAGCTGGAGTTGCAGCTCTGCCAGCCGTCGGCCAATGCACATCCTTTTTCCGATGCCGAAGGGAACGTGGGCAAAGGGGTTGATGGTGTTATTCTCCCGCAGCCAGCGCTCAGGTTTGAACTTCTTCCCATTGTCAAAGTACTCCTCATTGGAGCCCAGTGCGTGGCTGTTTATCATTAAAACTGTCTGTAAATGAACAAAAATTACAATTTCAGCATTATTTTCAAATTAAATACATAGTGTGCTCCAGTATAAAGTCCAATAAAGACCTTGTTACTGTAATTCCTATCCTGCCATGCAGTTGCTGAGTTGCACATGCTCTTAGAGTTTCTCCATTTAGGCTTTGTACAGTATACAAGTTTTTTTTTTCGTCAGACATTGGTCAAATGTAAATTTATATAAGAATGTAATCTGCTCATGTTAGGTGTATGGCAAGGAGAACTAAGCCACTTACTCCTTTGGGAATTGCATAATCTCCCAACACAGTGTCTTTGTCCAGAGTCCTGCTGGTGAACGGGACTGATGGCGATAACCTGTGAGAATAAAAAAAAATAAATACATGGGAAAGTGAAACTATAGTATAGCATGACACCCATATCTAAGCTGTTTAACAGGAGCTAAACATACTCTTGATGTTTTTCAGTGCTAGATGAGGCGAGATATAATCTCCAGTCAGGGGGTCATGTACATTCCCTGTGTGATGTAGTTATGGCATTAGCCTTAAATAACCTGTTATATAGGCAACTTGTGACTGCATGAGAAGAAGGGGAGAAAGTGTAAGTACATTAGGTTAGGAAGTGATTTGAACATGACCACTCGGTTTAAACTGGGATCACTGGTTGTTGCTAGGCATGCCTGGATATCTCATGTTTTTGAGGCAGTCATGTGTGGGAGTTTTGCCCCTTAATCTCCGTGGTACTGAGCAAAATCATGATGCAGCCAGTGAGTCTGATTGGAAAACTGTGGAACAAATTTATCGGTGGATATTATGTCATGTAATGTGTAGCTAACAAATGTTTTAACTTGACCATGAGCTGTAGTAGTCACTGCAGTTTATAGCCTGCTAATTATGTCTCATAATGTAACTGTAGTAGCAGCAGCCAGGAGCTTTATGTAGCTGTTCTGTTTTCTACACTGTGACCCTGTTGTACTGTACCTCATAGACTCCTTGAGGCAGGCCTTGAGGTAGGGCATGCTCTTGATGTGCTCTCCACACGGGTCCTGGTCGGGAGCCACCACCTCTCTAATCTCCTCCAGCAACTTCCTCTGGGCGCCAGGGTTACGTGACAAATTGAAAATAGCCCACAGCATACTGTTGGCGGTCTGAGAAACGTAAACACAGCACGAGAGAGAGAGAGAGAGAGAGAGAGAGAGAGAGAGGGAGGCAGAGAGGAGATGTCACTTAGTGAGGCAGCTACCATAAGTTCATTCCTCAGTGGGGTCCTGAAGAGAGCTAAGGAATGTTTGGGGTCCCTCAAAGGCTCCTCAGTTACATCCAAACAACACTCATTCCCTGCTTTTGAAGCACTGTAACTGCAGCACCTGATTGTATTATAAAGGCTGTACAGTTCTTAACTATACAATGGTGCAGCTAACTGTATATAAACAAAAAGCTGGAATAGGCAGAAATAGCTTTAAAGCAATAATTTGAAATTAGGCGAAATATATTTAATAGCTTTGTTGACGTAAGTGATAAGAAGATCGATACCACTCCTCTATATATAGGCGAGTGGTATTGATCTTCTTATCTGACTACTCTCAACAAGAAAGTTATTAAGCGTATTTCCCAAAATATCAAACTATTCCTGTAAATGAAATGTGTCTTTGTAGTACAAAATGTTGCTCACCGTTTCAACTCCTCCGATCTGTAGCTCTGTGATGGCTGCGTACAGTTCCTTCTTAGAGAGACAGCTGTGGTGTAGGATGTCACCAATTAAGTCATCAGGAGCTCTGACGGCATTCCTCTTCAACTTCTTGTCTATGTAGACTTTGGCTGAGGAAACACAAAGCAGTGAAGATGTAATCACACTGATCTCGCATTTGTATCAGTGTATTCAGTGTGTATCGGTCATGTGCTTGGCTATTTCCTACTGGTGTCCATTGCTCCTATTTGACATCCTAAAACAAAGACTCTGTGATACTTTTATTAAATAATATAAAATGTTTTAACCATTGCATCTGTATTGAGGAATCTGATCATTTTGTTTGTTTGGAGCTTGGTTAGGTCTCATGTTGCTTTAAAATCTCACTTATCAGAGCTGATTTCTTAGACCTTTTGACTTTTAAAGCTGAAAGAGCTGAAATTAATTGAATAATGGATAAGTTGTTTGACAGAATATTAATCTGCAACAATTCTGACAATCAATGTCATTTATCAAGTATAAATGAGAAATATTTGCTGAGCCCCGCTTCACCAACGTGAGGATTTGCTTCTTTTCTCTGCTTTACATCATTTTAAAGAAAATCTTTTTAACTGTTGGTCGGACGAAACGAGACATTTTAAGCCTTCGTCTTGGGGTCATTTTTCTACTATTTACTGACATTTTATAGATTGACTAATATGATAATAGTAACTAGTCCCACCTGTGTTGCAGTGTTTGTAATCCAGATCAAGTTATGTCAACATTCATCTTTTTCTTTGGGTTGTCCTCCTTCGCCTGTATGATTTAGGCTTCAGGCCATATGTAAGCGTGGTGAGTCGCAATGTGTGATACTGTGTTAAATTAAATTTCCATTTTTAAATGTGTACTGTAGGCCCGATGATGTCCTTACATAACATCACATCCATATGACCTGAATCATATGGATGACCAGTGATGCCTCTATAGTTCTGTAATTGTTTGATCTGTGACTATTCATGTGAATCATAAAGTTTACCACCAGGCTTGTGTGTGTGTGTGTGTGTGTGTGTGTGTGTGTGTGTGTGTGTGTGTGTGTGTGTGTGTGTGTGTGTGTGTGTGTGGTTGTAATGAGCTACAGCAGCATCCTCTTCTCTCTCCTCCCTCCTCCCTCCTCCCACCTCCTGCTACTACAAATATTTGGCAGAGTTCTCCCTCTTAGGTCATGTGGTTACTATGACTCTGGCTGCCATTTACCCGAGTGCCAAGTACATAAAAAACACTGAGGCACTCAGTTCAAACCCACCCTCCCTCTGTTCCTCTCTATCTATCTATCTTGTGGCTGGAACTGAGCCCAAACAGGTTTGCACAACAGTGTAGACAAACTGCACTACAACTTTATCAAATGAGAGTAATCTTTTTGTGTAATTTTGTAGTGTGTGTTTGTACCTGTGCTGAAAATGCGGTCCCAAGCTGCTGTGTGGTCCTGCCATGTTTTGGTGTTGAGGCTCTTGTGGAGCTCCACGGGTGTGACCATCATCATGCCAAATGTGCTCATCATCTACAGAGAAAGAAAAAGAGGGCAGAATGTTAATTAAAGCTAATCATCATTCACTCACACTAAATTATGCAATCTTTATCATGTCTTCTGTTGTTTCTTGCCCCTTCTGCACTGTGAGACCTTTGTGAGCATTCCCGTATTATCTCCTGACTGTGGAGGAGAGGTATTGGTTTGCCCCTTAATCCCAGTTAAATACAGCGAGAGCGTCAGTCAGACACTGAACCGCTGTTATCTCAGATCATCTCAAGTGTCCTCTCATATGGGACACACTGCTGCTATGAGTGGAACAAACAACAGGCAGTACTCACTGTTTTCACAGCGGTGATGAAGTTCATGGCTTCCTCGTTGACTTTCTCCTGCAGAAGACCAAATCTCTTGTCGTAGAGGATGAGGCAGATGGCTAAACGACAAAGAAAAGCAAAGAGTGAGATTCAGAGATTCAGAGCCTGAGCAGTAAAGACTTTTCAATTGAATATTTATATCTAGATACTTGTAGATACATCACAAATTATTTACTGATCTTTCTTTTTAAGTTATGTCACAAAAAAACATGGCATATGTATACAGCTGTTACAACAGATGCATCCCAGTGCTTTCGGTAAACAAAATAATGAATTGTAGAGCTGATTCATTGATTTGTCAACCGACAAAGAATTCATTTGCAACTATTTTGGTAATCAATTAATCGTTTCAGTCGCATTCCCTGGTACCAGCCTGTAAAATGAGGATTTTTCTGCTTTTTTTTTTTCTAATGTGAAAGCAAACGGAATATCTTTCTTGATATGAAGATGACACTTCCATCAATTTTTCCCCCCTCACACACATATTAAACAATAGATCCAGAAAATAATCAGCAGATTCATTGATAATAAAAACGAATCCATACTTGCAGCCTAAATTGGTAACTCTGGCAAAAACAGTTGAACTTACTCTCAAAAGACCATTTATTCAGTTCGAAGTACAAGTCTTCGATCTTTCCACTGACGTTTATTTGTCCAATTCTGCCAACGAAATCCACCAACACCTGCATTTAAACAAGACAGAAGCTGTCACTAATCATCACCAATAAACACGTAAAACATAAAACATAAACTCCGATACTTTGGAACCTCTGAACCTTACCTCATTTATTTTGCGATCAAGCTTCACCACTTCTGTCGGTTTCATGAGTTTCTGCTGAAAAGCGCTCCTCACTCTTTGCCAGTCTTTCCCTTCCCTGCAAACACAGTTTAGCCTACTTTAAAACGTCGCACTTCAAGCGTGTTCAAGCTGCGTCCCCACGAATCGTGGACACTTTCTAGATGATTAAACAAGAAATCGAAAGTCTACTTACAGAATGAGGAGTCCGTACGCCTCGTCTCTCATGTCTCTGTATGCTGTCCAGGGTTTGATCTCCAGTCTCTGAGGGTAATTTCCCTCCTTCCTATAGAGCGCCTCCAGCAAGCAAGGGGCGCCAATGTGCACCGACTCAAAAGAGCCCAGCTTCAGCCGGAAAATCTTGCCGAATTTCTTATGGTAATCAACCTAAGATAAATTGAAAGAGTCTTTTATCAGTCAGAGAAATTTGTTGCTCCAATGTTGAACAAAAAATAGGCTGTATTTCCTAAGAAAACAATAGGGAAAGTTATTAATTATACTGTACCAGTGCCTCGTGTTGTCTAGTCAGACCTCCTTTCCGGAGAAGTTGGACCAGACTGCCGACGAGCGGCCAGTTGGTGGGTCCTGGGATCGCGTCCAGGCTGTGCGCTCTGGAGGCAGCGTGAGGGCAGCGCGCAGCCTCCGCAGCATCCTTCTCCTCCAGGACGCACACTGAAGATGTTGGTTTGAAGTGCTGCAGCCCGACAGATTTCTTTTTTAGAAACTCTACGATCTGAGGAACTTTTTGGATCTGCGTCCTCATCCTCGAAATTTGTAGATTTGTTTGATAAAGCAGAATGATATAGGCTATTATCGTGGGGGTTTCTCGTTTCTTGGAAGTGTTACACCTTACCACAATATATATACCCTGAGAGTGTTTATTCCTGCCGTGAACTGAACCAATCAGGGGCCGGTCTTGCATGGTGTGGCCGTCGAGCCCACTATTCATTTATCCACGTTGGGAGGGTCGTATGACCCCAGATAGACCGAGAAGGTGCCCTCGTCGCCCCCCCTCGCTTTATAAATAAACATACAGGCCACATCGGAGGTGACGCTCTGAACCGTGTTTCAGAGCGACCCGCCATTGGAAGAAACGAAACTTTGGCTGAGCAAATACTACTGCCACACTTCTGCACCGTGGGCAAATATTTGACAGATTGCAGTGTGTGTTTGTGTGTGTTTGCTTTGTTTGCATTTTGGAGTGTGTTCTTTGTGGAGGGGGGGGAGTGGAACTGCATTTTCAGGGCCATTCTCCTTTTGAATTTGTATTTTAATTACACATATAGTGTTAAATTATATCATTAATATTATGGAAAATCATCTAAAATGGAGAATAACTTTTTTTGAGCTTTGCAGGTTGTTGCCTCATCTTACAGTCCTCTCAAACATGGCAATCCTCAGAATCAGATCATTCAATTATTATTCCAGATCTTTCTATGTGGCCTCTAATGTTAAAATCTAATTTATTTCCAACTGTGAAACACTTTTTAATAAATACACATGACAAAAAGCAAGCAGGAATAGAAAAAAATATGTAGAAAGCTTCATTTGATACATTTTATCAATCAACTGTTTGATATCAGCTCTGTTGATTAGTTGATGGGGTTACCTGCAGTAAAACCACCTCCATGATATCTGTCTCCCTATTACGCACGCACGCACGCACGCACGCACGCACGCACGCACGCACGCACGCACGCACACGCGCACGCACACACACACACACACACACACACACACACACACACACCGCCCCCTCAGAGCTGGCAGGACTTAAATAACATGCAGGGCCCCTGTGTTGTAAAAGTGCTCATTCACAGACTCTCAGGTGTACAGAACAACCTTGAACCTTAACTGAACGAGAGTTTCTCCAAGTGTAACACACACACACACACACACACACACACACACACACACACACACACACACACACACACACACACATACACACACACATCAATTATCCCCATAGTGTGTCTTCCTTTGGTTTTTGTACAGATTAAACAAACAAGATGGATTGTATTGATCAGTGGTGGAATGTAACTAAGTACAATTACTTAAGTGCTGTACTTATGTACCATAAGTTCATAAGTACAGCACTTAAGTAAATGTACTGTGCAAAAGTCGTGGAAAAAATGCTGTAAACTAAGAATGCTTTCAAAAATATAAATAATGATTGTTTATTTTTATCAATTTACAAAATGCAAAGTGAGCGACCAAAAACACATCTAAATCACATCAACATTTGGTGTTACTATCCTTTGCCTTCAAACCAGCATCAATTCTTATGGGTACACTTGCAAAAAGTCAGGGAATGTTGAGAATCGTAGACACAGTGGTCGGCCAAGGAAACTTAGTGCAGCAAATGAAAAACACATCAAGCTTTATTTCCCTTTGAAATCAGAAGATGTCTAGCAGTGTCATCAGCTCAGAACTAGCAGAAACCAGTGGGACCCAGGTACACCCATCTACTGTCCGGAGAAGTTTGGCCAGAAGTGGTCTTCATGGAAGAGTTGCAGCCAAAAAGCCATACCTCAGACACTGAAACAAGGCCAAGCGACTCAACTATGCACAAAAACAGGAACTGGGGTGCAGAAAAATGGCAGCAGGTGCTCTTGAAATATTTGGCTGTAGCAGAAGGCAGGTTGTTCGCCGAAGGGCTGTAGAGGCAACAGTGAAGCATGGTGGAGGTTCCTTGCAAGTTCCTTGGGGCTGCATTTCTGCAAATGTTTGCAAAATTGGTCAGGATTAATGGTGTCCTCAATGCTGAGAAATACAGGCAGATACTTAGCCATCATGCAATACCATCAGGGAGGCGTATGATTTGCCCCAAATTTATTCTGAAGGAAAATGACCCCAAACATACAGCGAAGGTCATTAAGAACTATCTTCAGCGTAAAGAAGAACAAGAAGTCCTGGAAGTGATGGCATGGCCCCCACAGATCCCTGATCTCAGCATCATCGAGTGTGTCTGGGATAACATGAAGAGACAGAAGGATTTAAGGAAGCCTACATCCACAGAAGATCTGTGGTTAGTTCTCCAAGATGTTTGGAATAACCTACCTGCCGAGTTCCTTCAAAAACTTTGTGCAAGTGTACCTAGAAGAAGTGATGCTGTCTTGAAGGCAAAGGGTGGTCACACCAGATATTGCTCCGTTAGTGAAGGTGAAGGAGCTGGCTAAGGCGAACACTAGTGATGCTAAGCCGACATTATGACCAAACGTTGGCGATTGGTTATGGCAGATCCAGAGTGGCTCTGGGCAGATCCAATAGTTTTAAACTTCAACAGAGAACCCGCCTTCAATGAAGTTGTCAATGGAGAGTGGCCAGACTCTCTGTACAGATGAAATGTACGAGAGTCTGGTAGGATCAGGCTAGAGGCTTCAAATAAGCTAACTGGTTTATCTGCCTCTCCCTGCAATGCATATTATTGTTATCTTTGTCATTATGGGTATTTTAAATTGTGCAACAATACACTACCCCTTTAAATATTTTTTTTTCTTCCCAATACTGTAAACTTTTTGTCATGGCAGAAGTAAATTATTATTAGAGGCTCAAGGTAGAGCTGAAACAATTAGACGATAGAAACTTGGCATAATGCAGAGAGGAAATGTCTATTCTTACAGTGTTATTCCTTAAACAGTATGAAGCGAGAGCAGCGGGTTGTTGAGCGAGGCTTTACCTCAGGACCTGCAGTGTCCTGGCATATTGAACACAAGATAACACTGGCAGCGTCACTGACAGCTCGCACTGCGCAGGGTGCTAGTCATTGAGAAAACATGTTTTCTTTTGATGTTCTCTCGTTGGCAAATAGTCCTGCGCAATACCCTCCTCTTTGACATTGTGTAGAATAAGTGACTGAAAAGGTTTTTACCTTTAATAAATGTGTAAATGTAGGATGTATGTTTGTGTTATTTGTTCATCAAAGGTACTCAGTCATTATCTCTCATGCTACTTTTTGTGATTTCATCAGTTTAAATACAAGCACAAGCTCTGTGGCTTTCAGTGTGTATGCAATTGTGGAGTTTTACAAAACAATCATGAATTTATTGCACGGTAAACACAATGAATTTAACAGATTGTTCCATCTAGTTTGGCGAGGGTACAGGAACATAACACAGAAAAGAGAGTATACTTATTCAGGGAGCCTAGACACTATAATTAAATACATGCGCACAGTCTCATCTAAAACACAGACAAGATGTATCAACACCTCTGCCTTGGGGCTTGATACAATACAAAATAACAACAACAAAAAACATTTATGCCCTATACCTACCCTATTGGCTGCACAAAATAAAGCATTAATAAATAACAAAATAAATAAAATTTAAAGCAATATCGAGTTATATAATAATGACCATCCACACTTGTATTATGTATTATGTAATTACTCACAAAAGCCCACAGGACCCTCACCCAGAAGAGCAGTGAAACCAAATGTCAATGTTGACTTTTTAAAGTTCCATTGTGTAATTCTTTTAGTTGATTCTTAGCAAAAAAAAACATTCTTCTTTCACAAATATGTGCTCATTCATGTGTAATTACTTCCACCAACTAATCAAATTATTTTCGTATGCGTAGAATCTGCCATTCAGAATCATTCAGAATACATACGAGCGACTCGCTTGAATGACAGCAGCCATGTTGCGCCTCCATCTTTAAAATACATTAGCCAAAGAGGGACATACCTCCGCCTTTCACGCTTTTAAACTCAGTGACACTGACTGTGACGAATGCCAGTGAGGGGAAGAAGATAACTGAGTCGCCAAGGAAGTTAAAAAAGAGAATTAAAACGACAACGCGACAGGTAAAGCAACGAGACCAAGGTTAATTTTGGAGTGGCTTTTCCAAGATGGAAAGAGCTCATAAGGAGCAAGGATTTTAAAAGGGACGCCAAAGTTGCCTGCTTTCTTGTCAAAAGGTAATTCTGCCTATTTGTGTAAATTCAAAGTTTTATAGTTGCTTGACTAACTATAGCATGGTTGTGCATAACGCTAGAATGACATCTAGGATACTTTTCCTCGTGTCAATGATGAAAAAGGATTTTCTACCTTGTAACATAAACATAATCATATGTGTCGTGATTTCCCTGGCAGACAACTCACGTAATGGAGTTGTAACAAAGACTAGCTACAGCTAGAACAGCTGCGTGTAAACGATGGAGATACTAATACTATTTCGGTTTCATTGACATGATTGTTCATACTGCTCAGAGAAATATATTAAATACACAAACCTCCGTTGCTTCTCTCCTACGCTGTAAACATTGCCTTACACCAATGGCGGTTCTACATTGAATTACATCCTGGGTGAGACCCCCTTCGAGCACAACACACAACATTTCCGCACAAACAGTTATATTTTATTATAACATTTGTTGTCACAACAAATGACATGAAAAGACCAAAGCTGTTTCCAACATTCCTAAGCCCATTTATTTTTACTGAAAACGTCAATCTTTAACATGCGTATAGGATGTGTGTTGGTGGCCTGGGGGTTAAAGAATCAATTTTAGATTTTTCAAGGCAGTCTTAAAACAATTTTTAGTAAATGAATGCACCTTGACTTACGTATTTACATGCACTGTAGCTACCTGTAGTATGTACAGTATGACCTGTGTATTATTAGCTAGTCACTTCCTAACAACATGCTGCTCATTGATGTGTTTTTGGAGAAGGTTTTATCAGGCTTTGGTTTGGGTCTTTAATGGGATTTATTGATTGAAAACTAGACTATCACCAGCCTTATCCTTTAATCGTAATTAGTAATTAGTAGTTTTTTAATTGTAATTAGTAGTTTTTTAATCGTAATTAGTAGTTTTTTAAAGACAGAAAATACAGATTACTTTGTTGCTGCATTATGACATTACAATCACTATATTTGACTACAATATCGCTAAAAGCATGTTTTGGGTGTATTTCAATATGGGGGTAATACTCAGGTGTCCACTTGTCTATAAATTATGTGAAAATGTACCCCAGCACATACAGTAATGCTATGCAACGTCCCAAACTGGACACATCTGAGAGTAACTTTTTTCATGTAAAATGTGAATATTTCAATGGATATTCCAAATAAAGCCTATTTAACTTTAAGACACACACACACATGCATCCCGTGCATGCGCCCGCGGCCACGTGCGTCGCTCCTCCTTCCTAAATCCTGCTGAGCCGCAGAGCTGGATGGCATCGCAGGGTGTCCGGTGCGGATACAACTGCCCACCGGCCTGGGAGTGCACCATCCCCAAGTTATTTGGTATTGAGGTAATCCAAAAGTAATGGAAAGTAACCAAGTTACGTTACTTTAATACTGTGATACTTGGATTAGGACACAAATTAAATTTTTTAACAGGTGATTAGTAATTGTATCAGAATACATTTTTAAAGTAACCAAGCCAACCCTGGTTCAATATACTGTTTGCATTGTCATTCATTAAACTATCCAGCATTAAATAGAGTTGCAAGCTCCAACTCCACCTTGAACATTAAGTTAAGTAAATATAAGCACATTGGGCTGATATAAAGGCTCACTTTTCTCTTGAAGTAAACATTTTAATGCAGGATTTTTACTGTGCTGTATTAAATAGTTAATAGTTTGAGGACATAAACACTCACACACAGACAGAAACTATTTAAAGATAGATGCCTCTGATTGAAATCCTGATTCTTGACCCTACTGAACATTTTCATCATTTCATCTTTTAGGTATCACTATTATCAGTGAGGGCTTTGTGGCCGGGACATCAGCAGGCAGAGAGATAAGTGATGAACTGAGATAGGGGCCAGCTGACCTTCTCAGGCAGCAGGGGAGTCATCAGCACACAGAGCACACAAACCTGATGACTCAAACTGTCCAAATTGACTGACAGGTCAGTGAGTTCGGTGATTGGGTTTGAAGCGGAGGCTGCTCTGTACGCAGGGATGCAGGCACATGCGAAGGAGATACACAGGCATGCATGCACACAAAGATGCACATTCATTCATTCATACATGAGAAGACCACCGTGCTCCTGGAAAAATAATGCGGGGGCCACAGTGGAGGAGATTAGTTGGGATACATAGTGGGGATGGAAATACTTTGTATAGTCACATCCGCCTGAGTGGTCACATATGGCCTGAACTGGAATGTGAGGTGCCCCCTTCCCAAGCCCATCCTTACACTAAGAATAAAAATATTTACAACAGAGCAGGAATGTAGTAATGCAAGGAGCACCCCACCACCACCAGATCCTTCACCCTCTAGCAGCGTGATATGCCCTACTCCCTGTGCAGCAGCGAGGCTCACAGCGTTGACAGATACAGATTCTAAATAGTGTCGACAGTGCAGGCAAACAATTTTCAGTCTCCCTGTTTACAACTTTATCTGTCATTCAAAGTTTTTCTGTGTCCTGAATCACTGCACATTCTGTGTGGTGTTGATTGAGCATTAAAATTCTTGAGATCAAGCAGATTTTGATTTCATGAAATATAAAGATTTGTGACACTGACAAACAAAGGTTTTATTTATTTGATGGGTCTCACAAACGCCCATAGATTATTGACTCAGGCCAAAAGGTAGGTCATTCCTATTGATAGAGATGATGGGGAAGGACTGGAGCTTGAGCTGGTAAGGAAGCAGATCTCTGTGAACTCGCTGACCTCCTCCTATACACACTAAGGCTGCTGTTTCCTCAGTATTTGGGTCAGTATTCCCTGGATGGAGAAGTGCCCTCCTTCCTCTTGGACAGAAACAAGCTAAAGGACTGGAAAGTGTTGGAGTAGAAGTAAGGCCATAGGCTTGTTCCTTGGAAAGGGGAAATGTTGATAGGCAACAGCAATGTCATACGGTGAAAAAAGTGGCACCGTAAAATGTTTCCTCACAACAACAACCATTGTTGTGTTATCAGTGATTTTAGCATTGGATCATTCCTTTTGAAGAGATTAGTCAGTTGAGGCAGGGGTGACTGAGGTGAACTGCTGTTAGTGAGCATGCAGAGTTCTCAAAGAGAGTACAGTTAACAAAGGTCTGTGAACTAAGTGAACTACGTGATCTGGAAAACTCATGGTAGCACTCCATAAAAAAATAGGACAGCATCTCTGACTTTATATTGTGATAACTTATATGAATAAATAAATATTATTAACATAGGATTATATCTATGACATCACCACATTGAGAAACTGCCTTTGTCTGTCCTCCTGTCAGTTTGGCAAGCCCTTCTGCTTCTTGTGTTTCCAAAAATGTTTCCAAAAATGCATTCAAACATCCCATAGACATACTCCTGCATTGTGAAATATAATAGAGCATGTTTAACTGCAGTAGTGAAAATCTAATTTGGAGGGACTGGCCCACAGACCAGAGTGAGATATCTCAACACAGATGGATTGCCATTCAATTTTGAGCAGACATTCAGAGCCTGTCAGAGGATGAATCCTACGGGTGTACAGGGTGTGGTGATCCCTTGACTTTATGTCGAGCACCACCATGAGGTCAAAGTTTCCACTTATCCAGTGAAATATCTTAACATTAAAAAGATGGATTAGCACAAAATTTGGTACAGATGTCTATTGTGCCCAGGCGATGTATACAAATGATTTTGGTGATCCTTTTATTTTTCCTCTTGCGACACTCTGAGGTTGACATATGACTTTTGTATAGATTTGGAATTTGGCTCAGAAATTTAAGTTCTTTGCTGCTGTTGGCTGATTGGGGCAAATGCTATTTTGCTGCACAATATGTATCATAGCAACTTTTTGGCCAAGACACAGGTGACGTAAAGCAACATGACACAACGCCACAGTCAGGCTTCGTCGCCACTAGTTCTTTGCCCTTTGCTTGGTTTGTCAGCACCTTTACAGAGCCGCTAGCATCGCTGTAGACTCTTAGTCTTGTTTGAAGATAGCTAAAAAATGTTGCACAAATCAATCGTCAGTCTAGATGCACTTTAAAATATTTGGCCCGTTGTACCCTGAAATATATATTTTTTTTGTTAAAATGATTTGTACTTTTGCTTTTAATGTCAAAGTTTGCTGTGTGTATATGGATTATATGTTCAGAGGTAAAGTGGGTCACTCACAATCTGAGAGGAGCTAACCGTCACTAGTTGATTGTTCTTGACTGTAACATATTTGTTCTGCTGGTTAGAGTGCAGAAACAACTTGAGAGAACAAAGAATATGTGACCAAAGGTAGCAGGTATTGTGATCTGGTATGCAGCTGAAGACACTGACTTACTGCAAGCAGGGGCGTCTGACTGGCGGTAAAACCGATACTGATTACCAGGGCCCAAGGGGAGAGAGGGCCCTTGAAAAGTCTAGAATATATTTTATTTCACCTGGATATTTTCATTTCCTAATTAAATGTCATAATGCAAGTCAGATGAAATGTAAAGTTAGTGTATTGGCTGAATAACTTGGTTGATTGACCGACCACATTTTGTATAAAAAAACATTTTGTTTGTTAGCTAGTTCAGTTGAGCGTCTGGTGGAGCGCAAACTTTTGCTGAAGATATGTCTTTCTCAAAGAAATCCAAATCAGGCTACCAAAAAGAAAGGAAAGACAGGAGAAGGAGAGAAAACAAAATGAGGGGAAACAATTGGTAAATGACTCCTTTTCAAAGAAAGGTGAGCACAAACTAGAAAACAAAATCCATGGTGCTAAACTGCTTGAATAACTCCGTGACTGTTAGTGCTAAAAACGGACTGAGACAACCCATTGAAAGAGCAGAACATACACTTTCAAATGGTAATTTGGTTAAACTTGTAATCTGAGATAAAGGCTAAATAAATAAACTACACTAGCAATGCTGTTTGCATATAACACACCATTGTAATAGCCTAATTTAAAACATGTTTAATTTTTAAATGAATAGGCTATAATGTCTATAATTAGATAAAATAGGCTAATCAGAGTCATAGGTAGCTTGGTAGCTCATCGGTAGATACATATCATGTCAACATTATAGTTATGTCAGATTCAGTAGAAGCAGATGTTAACATTGTGAAACACATCGCCCTCAGTTTCAGAAACTGTCACAGCAGGGAGTGGAATAGCAACAGACCCCTCATCCTTCTCTTTGGATTTGAAACAAGGGAAGCTTATATCAAAATTAAAGCAAATCATGTTTAGCCATTTTGACTGAAAGGTGTTAAGTAACACTAACATCTTAGTGTGTTTTATTATATTAGGTTACAATTAGGATAAGAGGTTAATACCAGATGTATCCTTCATAGAGAAAGATGATAGAGAACATCTGATTGAGGAAGATGGGAGCGAAGACAGCAGGGAGCTCTGAGCACAGTGTGGAAATGAGAGCTGAGGAACTGGAAAGTAGGGAGAGCAGTGCAGACCAGTTTTTGCCAGAGGATCCAGGACTATGACCAGATAAATTAACAGATGATCAGAGAGACACCATAGTATGCAGGCTGGCAAGTAAAAGTACAGAGAAAACAAACAAAATGTAGTAGTAGAGAAAGGAGGTTTGAAATGTGTGTTATCAGGCTACTCTAAGCATTACAGTTAATAGTTATTACCCTATAAACATCTAGGCCTATAGATTCATGTGTACAGAGGCCTGATTATATATATATTTTTTTTTTTTTTTGGGGGGGGTTGTGTTGAGGAACATGGGGGCCCATCAGGACTGCCTATGCATAGGGCCCAGGGTCTGGTGCTACGCCCCTGATTGCAAGCTACATGCTGCCCTAATTTGCATACATGGAGCTAATAGGTTACCGGGTGTAACAGGCTGTAGAATGTAAAGGCAATTTAGTGAAGGAGTGCAACAAAGGCAGTAGTAATTGACAAGGTAAGTGCTATGAAGCCCTTATGTGTGGTGTTTATTATTTGTTGATGTTTTCTGTTGTCTTTGTCCACAATATGACCAGGGGCCTGTTTCACAAAAGCAGAATATATAAATCCAGGATAACTGATAAAGCCAGGCTTGACCTAGTCTAATCTGTGCATCCTGGCTTGGTGTGTTTCACGAAGGCCAAGCCAGGCTGAGGAGGAGCGACTAGGTCAAGCCAGGCTGAAATAATTCAGATAGATGCGCGTCCACGGCTTTCCTCAAAATACCGCAAGGTTGATCACTTACTGCTGGCAAAATGGAGAATACACATTGTACATACTTTATACAGAGTGAGCAGCAGCTTCTTGTGGAAGTATGATGACGTGAAACACATTATTTGTATAAAAAGAAAAGAAACACGGCCGCTGTAATGAAACAGCGAGAAAACATGGCAGACGATTGCGGACCGACTGAATGCGTAAGTAGCCTAAACATATACATTAACTGACCACTGCTCTGAATTGAAACCGTCATAATCATACCATTCAAGGATTAGGCTTCTAATCATTTTGACAAATTAACAGTTGTACTCTTTGCCTTAAAAGTAAGCAGAAGATAATGATATCTCTTTCACTCTGTTCCTTCCTCTCTCTCATGGGTTAAAATATAAATTTCCTGGGTCATATTAACTTCCACTGCTCGCCTGTTTATTTTTGCAAATGACAAGTGACTCATTGAATGCTTTAAATTAAGAGCAGTAGTTCGTAAATGTATATTTTTAGACTATCATTCAGTCTGTCCGCTATTATCTGCTACGCGTTTTATTTAAATCTTTTACAGAGGCCGAGTTTCCTTCTCTACATATTATATGCCTTGCTCCCTCGTATATATTGACAAAAAAAAAAAAGACACTGAAGAAATTGGACTCTAAAATCTAGAAACTATAAAGATAATTAAGTGATCAATCCCATGCACACTGTAAACATGAATGGAACAGAGTATATTCATCAGTTATTTCCCCCTAGCAAAATTTAAATTCAAAAACCATTGAGGTGTCCTCTCCCTGTTGTTTCATGAATGTACAGTAGCCTACGTCACTAGATAGTTACTGGTCCAGTGAACTAAGACTATAATTTGGGAGGATTGTACAGTTAGGATATGTTCTTAAAATTGTACAATTCTGCCAAATTATAGTCCCAGTTTACTGGACAAGACATATTGTGTGCTAAGAATGCCAAAATACAATGCACATGGAAGTGGAACAAACATGATCCTTATTGTTAAAGAATAATAATAACAAAAATGAATCAACTAAAATAATTCAAGGTGCATTGGTCAACTATAGAAATGTACAGCCTTTGTATGTATTGCCCTTAACAGACTTCATTTAAAACACATTTGAAATTGTATCAGCCTTTTCTAATTATCTCAACAACTGCCATAATATATTCATCAAACTTCTAACAACAATATGTACGGCAGTCTTCATACAGCAATATAACAGTAACAATGGCTGTCACAAATTATAAAAAAAAGTAATGGTCACAACTTTAAATCATCAGAAAAGACTCCAGGATTAATAAATCCTGGCTGTTAGCCTGGTCGGGAGCAGGCTAGCTGTACAGAATAAATCTCCATGGTGATTTATGTGCCTCTGCTTTCGTAAAACCGAGTCAAGGCTAAATTCATCCAGGATAACAGGGAAATCCCGGCTTTATCCCTTATTTTGGTTTTGTGAAACAGCTCAGCAAAGTGAGTGTGCCCTACATGCAGTACAATAATGAATATAAGTGATTAGAAATATTAAAAAAAGACTGCAGTGGAGTAGTACACAAATAAGGCTAAATTGGCTCCACATTGACAAACTCCAACATTAAAATGTTCTTACATGTATTTATTAGTGATCACAATAGAATCATATAATATTATTTAACTTAACATTAAATGGAGCCATTCTGTACATCGAGTTACTTTTAGATATTTCAAGTAAATTTTGCTGATAACACTTCTTTACCTTTAGTTAAGTAACATTTTAAATTCAGGACTTTTATATGTAATTTGAGTACTTTTAGACTGTGTTATTTCCAATTTTTCTTTTACTTAAGTACAGGATCTGAGTACTTCATCCTCCACTGAAAATAGACTATGATTCCTCTGCAGTATGTCACCATGGCTGCTATGTCCCCAAAGAACTTGTTGATTACATTGTTGGCACACTCTGGTATTCTTTGACCTCTTCACTGACCTGAGCCTCAGAGGTAAATTTGTCAAAGTTTTGACCCCCAGATACAGTGTACCCCCATGGCCCCATCAACTCATCGCACTGTCTCTGTTATCTTATCATTATAAACAGCTCTTTGGTGGATGTCATCATGCTCTGATGTCCTGTCAGCCTGCCTGCAGGTGGGCATTCAAAGGAAGCCGTTCAAGGCAGAACATGGATAGGTTTGCCTCAAATTGCCTCATTTGAGCTTCATGGTGGTTATTGACCAAACAAAAAAACATCCTTCAGCTGGCCCTTATTGCCACTGAGCAGAACAATGAACATATAAGAGCAGCCCAGTCTTCTAAAAATTGCGTTCCCATACAACTAAACTGCATTCCTAATTACATTTAGAAGGAAACGTGTTTTGTCCGGTTTGTTTGTTTTGATGTATCACAAATATGTTTCTAATCAAAATCCATGGTCGGGAGGAAGTCAGGGTGGCCAAACAAATATGGAACTTTCAACCAGGAGACTGCTGTATGTGTCTTGTGAGAAACCAAAAGTCAACGTTATACGAGTTATTTTAACATACATACATAAGTTAGCTAATGTCACATACTTATCTTACTTTAAGTACGTAACATACTTAACTTACATACGTAACTTAAAGTGATGGTTCGGAGTAATTTCCCCCTAGGGTCCTTTGCACCATGACCTCGAGCCAAACACCCCCCCAGAAGCCTTTTTCACCTGGGTCTAACATTGGGAGAGTTAGCGTAGAGTAGCATTATCAGCTGAATAGCTTAGCGCAGGGGCTAATGGACCCAGGTTTGTATCTCGTAAATGACCCCACTAATAATGCCCGAAATGATACCAAACGTCTACAGTAGTACAAATAGGTTATGCACTCATAAAACGATGGATTGGAAAGTTTGTAAGTACACCAGAAGTTTATGTAAATAACACTTGCCTGCTCTCTTCTGCTCTCTGCTGTTGTTGTTGCTGCTGTAAGACGAGTGCTTAGGGCCGTCTACAAATTACAACACCGAAAAGAGATGCAACAAAAATATTTTTTAATTTAACTTTTTTTTTAAAGTAAGTGCTGTAGTATAACCAGCAGGAGACAAGTAATAATTGAGGTAAGTTTGGAGACATTACCTTATTTAATCATTAAATTAATAAATATTTTTGTTGTATCTCTTTTCGGTGTAGTAATTTGTAGACGTCCCTAAGCACTCATCTAACTGCAGGTAGCAGCAGCAGCAACAGAGAGCAGAAGAGAGCAGGCAAGTGTTCATAAACTTCTGGTATACTTACAAACTTTCCAATCCATCGTTTTATGAGAACATAACCTATTTGTACTGTAGACGTTTGGTATCATTTCGGGCATTATTAGTGGGGTCATTTACGAGATACAAACCTGGGTCCATTAGCCCCTGCACTAAGCTATTCAGCTGCTAACGCTACTCTACGCTAACTCTTCCAATGTTAGACCCAGGTGAAAAAAGCTTCTGGGGGGTGTTAGGCTCGAGGTCATGGTGCAAAGGAACCTAAGGTGAAATTACTCCGAACCATCACTTTAAGTTAACAACAGCTAACAAACGAAATTATTCCTTTAACTAAACATATAGATTTATTTAAATTTACAAGAACCCTAAAGAAACACTTTTAACAACAATTTAACCACATCTCATCATTGACTTGATACTTCTTAGTAAATATAATAAAAGTAAGTTATACTATGTAAATGCTCTGTATTGTATAAACTCATAATCAGTGACGCAATGTCTGAAAGTGATATAACCATACTGTAACCAAGAATGAAAAAGAATACTTAGATGCAGATGCAGAGTGGAAAAGGGCTCAGAAAACTTAATTTAGATCCTTGTTTAGATACACCGCCCGTCAAAGCCACAGTGCCCGTAGCTTTGTTGACGCCAGATCTTACTAAAATGAGCAGAGTGGATCTAGATATCCATGCAGCACCTTTATTAAGTATATGGATCCTTCCTTCTTTGTGCCAGTTGTTTGGAATTCCTATCAAACTTCATCTTTAGTTGAAGATAATGTATATTGGCTTCAAGGATGTAAACTGAGTGTTGTTTGGCACACAGCCCATCTTGATCATTATTTAATATTACATATTCATTTAAAATGCTGAGCTTCTGTTCTCCAGTTCATGTTGCTGTTTCACTCAGCCGTTCATTTTTTACCTTAAGCTCATAGCTATGTACTGATGGCCATCTGCTGCTTGTCAGCACTCAGTCTTGTATAAAGTACTCAAAAGCAATACTTGAGTAAAAGTACAAGTATCTTACCAGAAAATGACTTTGGTAGAAGTAAAAGTCTCCTTTTAGAATATTACTTGATTAAAAGTCTTAGCGTAGCTAATATTTACTGTACTTAAGTATCAAAAGTAATTTTCTAATATTAAATGAAGCTCAGCGTAAATTCTTAAAGGAAGACTTCATATACCTTTTCCATCACTCATAATGATCAGCTGTTTCATGGTACGTCCCTTGTCAGTAGTAATCAGAGAGGCTGTGTCGTTAGTTAAACCAATCAGGGTCAGCCATTTGTCACGAGCCTATCACAGCTTGATACCCTGCTTTAAATCTGCTCTCTCTTCCGCGGTTGGCAGTTGTCGTTTCAGGAAATAGAGTGTGTCCCGCCTCCTCCCCTTCTGCCACCGGTGGTCACGCCCAAGAAGTCTCTCCTGATTGAAATGTACTTAAGTATTAGAAGTAAAAGTAAAAAAACTGTTGATTATGAACTTTATGGCCAAAGGTGTGTAATGTTATCTTCATCACCACTGTTGTCGGGGTGGTCATCGTCTGTTACCATGGTGGCAGAGCCTGTACCAGGTGCTTCCATGACATTATCAGTCATTATGCTTCCTCCTCTTCTTCTTTAGTTTTGTCCTTTTTTTTTTTGCCGCTTGGCAACAAACAGGCTTTAGGTCACAAACTGAAATGGAGGGTGCATTATCTTGGCAATTTAGGAGCAATGGTTCGCCAAACCTGCTTGTTTCCAGTGTAACAAATTACTTCTGACTATATTTTGTAGTAACAAGAAACTAAAATGCTTAGGGGGAATGTAGTGGAGTAAAAGTATACATTTTATTTAGAAACTGTAATGGAGTAAAAGTAAAATTTCCGGAAATATAAATAACGAAGTAAAGTACAGATACGTGAAAATTCGACATAAGTACATTACAACACTGTCAGCACTACATATTTTTGTGATTCTGAAATGTATAAGGTAATAATGCTTTGCTGTTAAGAAGATATACAGTATCTTACTGTATATCAGATGGATTGCTAAGTTTGGAAGAATCGTGATTTACTATATACAATATCATCTCTGCAAGTACAGTACGTGTATTTTGTTAGTGAATGGTCAGATGGTGGCTGGTGTCATACACACTGGCCCATATCAACACATTCATGTAGATTCTGCATAATAGCTGGTGCGAGGGTTAGCTATCCTATTGAGATTATTCAATTTCAGTGCCTATACTATGCAAAAATGTCAAGTTATGATTTAGATCAGAAAATATGATGATATATGATTAAAGAATACTAAGAAGAATCCATCCATGATATGTGGCTGAAAGCTCTGGGAACATTTTCAGTAAAAGAAGTTTGATCAAATTCAGTGTGATTTTTTTTGATACCTGATAGTCAATACTTAATTGATTTTGGTCTAAATGCAAACAAATTTTGTTGTTTGATACCTGGTCTTAGCTGGCTGGGCTAGGGAAACTGTTTATGTATAAGTCTGTTTCCCCATGAAATAGTGTTTCCCTTCTCTTTGAATAGTGTTTCGCATAATGCTGGTTTTGGGTCTTATGTTAGTTAGAGATAGCTGATTAGGGTTGAGTTATGATTAGGGGATACAGACCTTGACACAACCTATATATCTAATGTGGTTTTGGCGGTGAAAAGTTACAATCCCCAGTCTCTTCTTAGTGTATGTTTACTAGGAGTGACAAGGTCAGAGCCTTTGCCAAACAACTTATACCCCTTTTCCACCAAGGCAGAGCTGGTACTGGTTCGGAGCCAGAGCCTAGTTTCAAATCGGTTCTTTGGAGGCTCGTCAGTCGAACCAACTCCGATCCGGCACTAGCTCTAGCTCTGAACCAGCACCTGGTTCTTGTTGACTCTTCTTAAACTGATGGGAACAATAATAATTCCCCTCTACCACCTGCTCACTTAAAAGAGAAGGGGCTACCTGGGTAGCTCACCTGGTAGCGTGCAGGGCCCATACATAGAGGTTCATTCCTCAATGCGGTGGGCTGCCGGTTCAACTCCAACCTGTGGCCCTTTGCTGCATGTCATTCCCCCTTTCTCTCCCTTTTCATGTCTTCAGCTGTCCTAAAATGCCCAGAAAATAATCTTAAAAAAAAGAGCATAGATGGAGTAACCACTAAAGTTATCTTTCTTTTTTTAGAACGTTAAGAGATGTAAACAGTGTCAAGCAAAAGAGCATAACACCTCCTTGTTGGATAACAGTGTTGTTTACTACAGAATGATGGACAGTTCTACATCTGTTACAACAATAACCAGAACACTGGGTTGCAGAGAAAGCCCCTCACGCTTAATTCCAGGACATTTTGTGGGTTCATTCTTGCATGACATGTGGCATGTGTTACTTCTCATTCATGGAGAGAGAATGAGCAAACAGCGGAGCCTCAAAGGAGGTTTTTTAGGAACAAGTGAAGAAATGTGAACACCCCCTGCCACTCACTGGGTGAAAAACATTCCTAAGTGTACAGTTACAATATCAGGTTTCATTGGGAACAGAACTACATTGCTCAATGACGTAGTAAAAACAAGGAGAGAAACTCGGAAATGGGAATAAAAGCCATCAAAACAAGCATGTTGAGACACTGCAGTACCTCAAATGAAACTCCCTCTTAGTGGAAAAGTGTGTTTGTGGGTTTTGTGTGTGAGGTTTTCACATGTGGGCAAAGATGAAGGCAGAATAAGTTATTACAACTACTTTTTCCACTGTAAAAATGAGTTGCACAAGCCATGTTTTGATCACTTTTCAAGCAGATTTATTGTACTTAATAGACTAAATGCCGATGTACAGGATCCAGAATTTTGTGCTACGCCCCTGGCTAGGGGAAAGAAAATAAACTAAAACAATGTATCCATAATTGCATAGGCAATACATATTTGCTTGCGTTTCTGTCTGCTCAGAGAACCTAGGAATACATTTCAAGGCTGAGGCCGAGAAACACTCTCCAAAATCACAGAAAAAAGATTGACAGGTCTATGAGTGATTCTTACCAATGATGTTAGTCACAACTGCTTGTAAGAATATATAAAGTTCTTTATCTATTTAATACCGACATCAGCAGGAATGTGTGTGTTGTTTTTGTATTTCCAGATGTTGCTTAGGGCTCCACTAAGGCGAGAGCCAGCACAGGTTTAGTCATGCTAGCATCGTGACTCTATGGGTGGTAATGCTGGTCTGTTGGTCATAATATCTCAGCTGCTGGATGGATTGCCATGAAATTTGGTGGAGACATTTATGATGTCCAGAGGTTGAATGCTACTGACTTGTGCCACCACCACATTCACACTTGTGCTTGTCCTGACAACTATTGGATGGATTAGCAGGAATTTTGATGCAGACTTTTATGTTTCCCCAGGGTGAAATTTCATGATCCCTTAACTTTTCATCCAACGCCATCTCCATACTTTATACTTTATGATCCTGCAAAACTAATGACATTCCCATCTGCCTCAGCTGTACCTACTGTTTTGTGCAAATTAGCAAATGTTAGCATGCTAATAGGCTAAACTAGGATGGTGAACATGGTAAACATAAAATCTGCTAAACATCAGCATGTAAGTATTGTCATTTTGAGCATGTTAGTATACTGACGTTAGCATTTAGCTCAAAATACTGTTGCACCTATAAGTTCAACCTTACAGAGCCACTACTCATGCTGTGTCTCAATTTACATACTTATGCTTGCTATTTTGAGTGTGTATACTCTGACAAGTATGGCAAAAAAATGCAGTCCACTGACTCAGTGGTGAGAAAGGCAAGGCAGAGACTATTTCTGTCTGTCTTTCTGTATCTGTGTATCCCCTCAAATACTGAGGAGCCGGAGCCCAGAGGACACTTCCCCTGTGTAATTTCCACCTTGCCTGAAACAGGGGGCACACACAAGTAAAAAACAGTAGCCTACAAGCATATGCACATTTACATTGCAATTCACCATTAAAAAGAAGAAGAAAAAGAAAGTCAAATCTGGCTTTCTCCAAGTAATAGTTTGATATTATATATATTTGCATTTTTCATCAGAAAGACATTTTTATGTCCAATGATTTTTATTTTGTTGGCTTGGTATGATTTTTGTTTTAAATTGTTAAATTATTTTTTTTTACATTTATCATTATTTCTGTAACACATACATATCTTTGAAAAGTAATATGTAGAAGAACCACACATGCAGATTCTACCATGTGTGCATGTGGCCTGTGCGTGAATGCTGTATGTGATAATGCACCATTGCCAGGCTTTCTCCTCTTGTTTTTTTCCATGTCACTGTTTTCTTTCTATCATCTTCATTCATGTTTACAAAGTCTGATGTGGTTTCAACCAGCTCATCACTCAAGCTGGTTTTTACAACATCTGTCTGGCTTTGGTGCCAGGGCGCAGGCCGTGCCCACGCTGTGCGTGTTGATGTCGTAGACCAGAGCAGCGAAGCCCTTAGGGCATCCAACCTGATCAAAAGAGGGTTTTTTAAATGCTGTTCAGTACACTTGCCCAGGGCTAACCAAGTTGTTTTGGAAAACACGGCAGTATATTAACCTGTTTGTGTGTAAGGTAAGGAGGGCACGGAGACTCTGTTCGTTTATGAGCTGTGCAACTGACGTGATATATTCGTTGGAAAGGAGCCAACTTGTTGAGTTCAGAGGGGTCCTTGTGTACTCTGCTCTGAACTCTTACAACCTCTGTGTGTGTGTGTGTGTGTGTGTGTGTGTGTGTGTGTGTGTGTGTGTGTGTGTGTGTGTGTGTGTGTGTGTGTGTGTGTGTACGGGGTTAAAGGTTAGGTAAGTAAATGAGTGAATGAGCTAAAAAACATGCACCGGTCGACCTCGCCTGTGCCAGGGGGGAAAGTGACACCACACTTATTTGCGCGGATGTGACAGTGATAACATGCAGTACCTCCCGCTTTGAAACACCATTTCCCCATAATAAACCCACCAGGAGAGAGCACATTTGTCTGAGTTATCATGTTTCCTGTAGATGTTCACAAAGGCGTTACAGGCAGTGGCCATTTATCCATCACGCATAATACATACAAGAGCTTATATTTTCTTTTCTTATTGCTTATATTACAGAAAAATAAAAACCCTCCCCATACTAGGGGTGTAACGATACATCAATATGAATCAATATATCGATTTAATTGTCCAATCCAATATTATCGATACATGTCGTCATCTTAAAGACCCGTCTTTTAACTGGAAATTCCCACTTTATATTTATTCTTTTCAATAAAAAGAATAGGTTGTTTTTACTTTAAATGTCTGTTAGAGCTTGTCAAATCCTATTTTAGTTGCTTTTTGTAAATATATAGATTGTGTTAAATGTTTATTTATCATCTTGTATCAGTCGCAGTCCCCTGAATTGAATCAAATTGAAATTGTATCGTGGCAGACTTTGTGATATCAGTAAATATTGTATCGTTGTCCAAAAAATAGAAATATCGTATTGTGATAAAAGGTGTGACACCACTACCCCACACCCACCAAAAGATCTTAAAATAATGAAGTCAACATTGTCACAGTAACACAATAAACAAACTAGCTTAGCACACACATACACAACAACTGTTTTAGACATCTTAAACTAAAAGAAAATATATAAAGACGCTGCACGCAAAACATGATGCCAAACAACACACTGTGTGCAACATATTCAAATAGAGACAAAGTGAGGTAAAGAGACAGTCAAGAGAGAAAGTGATTTTGTTTTCTTTTATTTACACTCATAATAACTTGATGAAAAGTTATTTGTTGATGAGAGTTTCATGAATTCATGCAGGCACACGATGGTCAGACTCAAACTGAGCAGGGGTCCCAAGATAAGTTTGAGGAGTCAAAACATAATTAATGGGATTAATATATATATATATATATATATATATACAATATATATATATATATATATATATATATATATATATATATATACATATATTAGGGCTGTCAATCGATTAAAAAAAATTAACTAATTAATTGCACAATTTGCTGTAATTAATCGTGATTAATCGCTTTTTTAAATTGAGACTGAAGCTTGTAATAATGGATATTTAAATGCTAAATCACTTAACTTTGCAAATATGAAGAAAAAACCAAACAAGGAAAGGTTCTGCTAAGTTCAGAATGTTTAATATCTTTCAGAACAACAGCAGCAACAATTTGGCTTAGTCCTGCTGAAGGCTGCTGAAACAGCTAGAAACTGTCTGACTTGAGAGCAGATTTTTGTCACCGTCCCCGGCTGCTGTCGCCTGCTCTCGTCTACTTTACAGGCGAGGCGCAGTTCATCTCCAACGAGCCGAGAGTTCAGTCGGCGGCAGGGCAGTCGGGACGCACCCGGAAATGGCGAACGGAATGAGGTGACTAGTCTCTCAAAATCTGACGAAAATCTTCTAAACTGACCTTTGTTGAGCTGAAATGAAGACAGATTCAGCAACTGCACGGCCTATTTCTCACTTAAAATGTTTTCAGAAACATGTTTCAGTGAACTATCTTAGTACAATATGAGATTGTATTCTTAACGGCCGCCATGACAGTCTGGCTCTCAATATCCGGAGAAAACAAACCCATGTGACGCGTTCGTCCAATCAGCTGCCGGTTTTCATTAATTGGGCAACAATACAGAGTAGCGCCGCCTGCTGTTATGTAGACGTATTACGTTTCTCAGCCGCCACATGAAGTAAACAAACACAGCTGCATTAATTTCGTTAATTTTTTTTAACGAGTTAAATATTAATAAATTAACGCAAAAATTAATGCGTTAATTTTGACAGCCCTAATATATATATATATTAATCCCATATATATATTTATTATATAAATATATAATACAAAATGATCTTTTGATATGCATATATGATATGATGTAGTACTATACTACCAATCTACCCACTAGTATATAAATAATCTAAAATTGGCACTGTGAAAGGAGCCATCCTGCATAATGAGTACTTTTACTTCTAATAATACTTCTTATTTTCCTTAAAGTGGCTATTTGTAACTTTCAATTTGTGTTGATTTTAGCGGCCGCTTTGGACAAAAGCGCCAGTGTTTTCACCACACCTGCTGTATTACTGAGTTAGTTTTACCGGGAGGTCATATAGTTGCGATGAATGTTTTGCTCATTTTTCAGAAACATTAAAAAGTTACATATAGTAACTTTAAGTAACATTTTAAATTAAGGATTCATATACCATGGTATTTCTACTTTTCTTTAAGTAAAGGATCTAAGTACTTCCTTCAATGCTGCTCTTTTCAAAAGATATTTAATATGTTACATTAAAATAATTGGGCTTAAATGCCACATTGAAAACACAATTTATACACAGGTTATACCATGTGTCCTACAAACAAAACTGCAACTCATTGTTGTCCAGGGAAATCACTTTATGCCCTCAAGCCAGTCTTACAATGTGCCATTTAAGAGAACAAACTACAAAGTTACTCTCAGTCCTTCATTTCTTCAGCCATCAGGCTACTACACTAAAAACTAACAGTAGTCATTTTAAGTGGTGTGTGTGTGTGTGTGTGTGTGTGTGTGTGTGTGTGTGTGTGTGTGTGTGTGTGTGTGTGTGTGTGTGTGTGTGTGTGTGTGTGTGTTGTGTGTGTGTGTGTGTGTGTGTGGGCAGTCATTTTAAATGGCCGTTACATTCTTTTAAATTCAGTTACTCATATGAACCGTAACAAAATGGTTTACTACAGCTCGTTATCCCCATGAATTGACCCATGTATCACTATGTTGATCTGTTGCCTTTGACAGATACCTTGCCTGTGAGTTTTGAAGTTGTGTCGTGCATGGACTGGGTGAGCTGCATATGAACTGCCATCTTGGGATAAATAAAGTTGTCTGAATCTGATTCATCAGAGTTTCTCATTCAGTATCTAAAACTTGTCCTCTAAGATTAGCTTTTGTTTACAGGGTAGACAAAGATTTCATTTGTACGATAAATAATAGCTTTCATTTCATCTTTTTATTACCTTTATTTAACCAGAAGGAGAGATCTGGTCACAATGGCAGCATATAGTCCTTTTACAATATGTGTCTTAATCAAGGGTTTCGTGGGAGCACAAACTGGACATTGACTCTACTGATAAGTGGTGGAAAGAGGCTGTGGAGAGAACCCATGCAAGCTCTTCTTCTGCCCGACTTACAGTTCCAGGTCACAGGGTTCATTCACTTCTCTAAAGCCTGGCTAGCTGAAATAAATCCTGATGTAGAGGACATGATTCTGTTACAAGCTTCTTTATTCAACTTAATGTTTTATTTGTGCTCGATCCTTTACAGTTTTTGGCAAGACTATTTTGGGATCATGTCTAAAACATTTAATCGTTGTGCATCACTAGGGACATTTTTTACTTTTTATTTTTTCGATCGTTTTGGCTTGGCATTTGGTTTTTGAATGGTATACATTTTGGCAAGGGTGTGTTTTGTTCTCTCGAATTTTGTAAGTTCAACCTCAGCATCACTCTATTAGATCAGGCTTTCAATCAAGGGGCAAATACATGCTATTTTCCTGGTTTACACTCAGCTTATTGCTGCTGTATTATAGAGCACTGCAGTGTTTGATGCAATGAATTAAAATCAATGTTGTTGCTAATCATTAACATATCCCAGACTGTGAAAACAAATGAAACTCCACCTGGCATTTATTTATGTTAACAAACAGGCTTATAAAGAGTTAGAATTCTGAAAATGAATAAACATTTGGTAGTGATGGTCAGGACTGATGTTTGTGGAGAATAATAGAGTGTAATAAATAAAATGGAGAATAAGAATATAGTATTTTATAGCAATTTTAGAAAGGGGACATTTTGTCCTCTAAGGTAAGATAAGGGAGTTTTTTTTTTATTTTTTTATTTGACACTGCACAAAACACCAAGCAATGTTGTTGCTAATCATTGACATTTCCCAGACTGTGAAAAAAATCCCCCTAGCATTTAGTATACGGAGAGTAATTATATTTATGAGTTGTTTTTTTTATAACAGTGGCATTATGTCAACAAACGGGTTAAAGGGTTAGAATTCTGAAAATGAATGAATATTTGGTAGTGATGGTTACCTAAAAGATTTAACTTGTATGAGTGGCTTAAGCAGCTTTAGGAGGGGGACATGGGAGCAACTTTTTTAAAGGGATGCACAAGAGTTGAGCAGTTGCTCTGAGAGCCCGGTGCGTCGCATACAGACACCGAAAAGGTTCCTTTTGCGTCGTTGGTATCAGGCAGTGTTGTAGTCAACCACCTAAACCGAGATCAAGTCATCACCAAGACCAGAGTATATCGAGACCGAGACAAGACCAAGACTTTGAGGGGTTGAGACCAAGTCAAGACCAAGACCGGGACCAGTGCGAGTCCCACAATGCATGACACGATAAAATGTGGAAAATGCTAACCATAGGCACTCCTTAAATTGATCTAAAAGATTCACCTTCCCATTGAAAAACACCCACAGAAAACAAATTAAGATTCTTCTTCATTCATGATTTGGCTGACATCCCCCAGACAGCCAGAGCTTCTTCAACCTATCGCCTGCAGTCGCTTTCTTGAGAGTGTGTGTTTAAGGGGAGAGGGGGGTTAATAGTACCAAAAAGTTATTGGTTGCATTTGAAGCAGGATGTTTTACATCCAATCACAGTAATGATGTTAACACATAAATCAGACAATGCACAGGCAATTTAGTGATATCCCTGCAGTTGTGGTCTTAAAATAAAATCCAGAGTCCTCTTTATCTGAGAACGAGACAAGGCCAAGTAAAAATGCGGTCGATTCCGAGACCTTCAAAAAGTGAGAGCGCAAAGTAAGAGCAAGACCGATCTCGAGTACTACCACTGACCAAGCTGCTGTATTTGACGAGTTGGGAGTGAGAATAGGTTGCTAATTTGGAGTCCCCAAAGACCGGAAACACATGCATTCAATTCCAAACATTTAAACATTTTACATCTAAATTTGCCATTTACAACTGGAAAAGATCAGATGTGAGCTCTGAGATATCCTTTGGGAAATGAAAACCTTTTATAACCTACTTCAGCTTGCTGAACTTCTTACCACCAGACAGAAGTACATTTCCAGGATAATTGCCTGACATGAGCTACGTGTCAGATGTCTCTCACCGTGCGCTGTCTGTGTGTTGCTGTTCTCAAACTCCATTCGCTTCGGGAAACAACAACAAACAAGCTTCACCCTGAAAATGGCAAGTTTTGAATCAAATTTGAATTGCGCAATAAGGTAGGCCTGCTTTGTTCTTTCGGGGAATGATTGTAAAGATTTACAAAGAATATGTTTGACGCATTTACTATCGAACTGTGACGTTTTTTGGGACCGATTGGCGGGATTGCAATGGATGGAAGTACACACGGCGTTACACTGGTAAGAGCAAATTACGTTTAACCATGTGTCCAGCTAATTTAAATAGCTCACGTTAATGTATTGTGTGTGGCGTTTTCTTTTGCAGGGTGCAAATGTTCCACCAAAACAAGTTTCTTCCTGAGACCAATTTGGAGAGCCACTATCGCTACGTCCAGAGCTTAGCGCCGCCCAAGACGATTGTGACTGATTTAAAGAAAGACTACCACCAGACTAAACCCACTGCCCCTCTTTCTTATCAAATGATTCCCCCTCTTTTTGCTCTGTCTTTGTTTCTGCATTGCTGTGTTTTATCATTACTCTACTGACAGGGAGAGTTTGTGTACCGTTAACATTGTTCCAGTTCCTATGAGGGGAATATTGAAAAATAAATAGAACAGGGAAAATATTGGAATTAAGCTTTTATTTCTCATTGGTAATACTTTGATCTGTATTTTAAGCATTATGGTGATGTGATCGGATGTCCGGTAATCCTGTATTCCTTAATAAATTTATTCAAACAAAAACATAAGCTCCATGTGTACAGTTGTTTGCGTTTGTGCAGGCTGACTCTTGTCCATGTCGGATGACTTTTGGGGGGCCAGCGGGGCCACAGAGTGACTGACCTCTCCACAGATGTTATTACACATAGATGAGGCCGCACATCTGATCAATAACCCCTCACTGCGTAATCACACCGTGTGTGTGTGTGTGTGTGTGTGTGTGTGTGTGTGTGTGTGTTTGCCCTCTCTCTGTCTCCCTCCATCCCTCGTTCCAAACTTTGTTTTTGCTACTGTATTGTATTTAACCGTATCGATTTCTCCCTGAACCACCTCCTCAAGGTTTTCTGCCGTAGGACTCTGATCTGTAGCTGTAAACTTGTTGTGCTCTTTTTTTCTAAAATGCGGATAGAAAGATGAAAAACAAGCTAGAGTATCTCGTCTCTGTTGCCTGAGCTGTCGATAATCAGAAGAATATTAAGAGCAGTTTAGTTGCTGGTAAAACTTTCTTGTAAACGTTGTGAGGTGTAGTTACTCTTAATAATGCATCAGTGACAGTTTATTGGGCGGTAAATATTATTTCACCGTAGCGGAAGTCATTTTCTCAGAAAGAGCACTGTAAACTTTAATTGCCTCTGTTTAGCATTAAGTTAAGCCTCTGTGGGATTTAACTGCTGCCATTTGTGTTGAGTTACAGTGTGTAGCTGACAGTCCCAAACAAAGTGTGTTAAAGAGTTAAAAGTTCATTTTTTGTAGACATGTGGGGCTAGAAGAAATAAAAACCAGGAGTTCAGGAATCAAAAAAAATCTCAACTCAAGGGCTTTCGACTGGTCTTCACATGGTCTTCATCAGCAGATTGAGTTAGCTCATTTTAACATAGATGTTCAAACTTTCAGCTCATCTCATCCATGGTGGTTAAAAGTTAATATAAAATGCTTAGAAAAACAGACAGCTCCGGAAACAAGGCGAGGTGAGTTGAATTGTACAGCCCCTTTCAACTACAAAGCAATTCATAGTGCTATACATAAAACAGAAGTAAAGGCATTAAGATGAAGTAAAACAACAAGATAGAAAGATACATATAAGCAAGTGGACATTGAGTTGAAATTGTTCAGTTTGTGAGATTTGTGAGATTGTAGAGTTTTAACATCATGAAATACAATACAGTACATGCAGTTTTCCATCAAATGTCTAATACATTTTAAATGTTTGTTACATTTCATTCAGCATAATGAAAATGTTGTTTCATGGTCAGCTATTCCTCTTCTTCTCTCTGGGAAATTGAAATAAAACAATGCAAATGAACAATGTTAGAATAAATGGATTCAGGAACTTTTGTGCACTTTATTGACTAAATATATTTAATTTAAAATAGCATAGATTAACTTTTTTGGCATTTTATTCTACAAACAATAAATGACAAAGCATAAAAACATTTTTAGAATTATTCTTTGGCAAATGTTTGGCAAAAAAATCCAAAGAAATCAATTTTTTACTTTACAGTTATTCAGATATATTTGTTACTGCACTCCAAATTGAGCTCAGGTATTTACTTTGATGATTCTACACATTCTACACCTTAATCTCACATACATATACATATATATATTTATATATATATATATATATATATATATATATATATATATATATATATATATATATATATATATATATACATACATACATATACACACGCATACACATCAGAATACAGAATCAGAATCAGAAAAGCTTTATTGCCAAGTACGTTTACACACACAAGGAATGTGTCTTGGTATCGTAGGTGCATGTCACATTAAGCAACATGCACAGACACACCGAGTCGCCATATGCGGCGCCATCTCAACTCTCTCCTAACTCTCGCAGGGACAGATACAGCATGACATCAAGGAGAGGAGACACTAACACATTCTCAATAAATAGATAAAACAGCTGCTAAAACAGTGAACACAGCAGTTATTGCACATCAGTCCGATTGCACTGAGGGGGTAAGAGATGTGTGTATTTTTATTTATTTATTTAATTTTTTTATGTTTCTATGCGTGGATGTGTGTATGATTTTTGTAATATGCTCACAGCTCTGGAGAAGAAGCTGTTCCGGAGTCTATTTGTGCGTGTGCTGTGGGTTCTCAGTCAGAGGGGAGGGTGGTGAACACGGAGCGTCCGGGGTGTGAGGTGTCCTGCCTGATGTTTGTGGCCTGTGTGAGAAGACGGCTTGAGTATAGTTCACTCAGGTTTGGTAGGGGGGAGCCAATTATTCTCTCAGCCGTCTTGACAACCCGCTGCAAGTCCTTTCTTTCTGCTGCTGTGCAGCTGGAGTGTCACACGGTGCAGCAGTATGTCAGGGTGCTCTCAATTGTGCAGCAATAAAATCGTGTCAGAAGTTCCTGAGGTAGCCCATTGCGCTTCAGGGTCCTCAGGAAGAACATCTTTTGCTGGGCTTTTCTTTTTCTTTTTTTTTAAATGAACAGATCCATACAATTTTTTTAGATTTTTACAGTGAATCAGTTTCTGTCATCTCTACAAAAACTTGTTGAACTGGCCCTGTTTCTAAACTGACTAATGCCTTATCAAGCTTTTGGCTCAAGGGGTCACAGGGTCAGAATAACAGTTAGTTCGTCCTGTCCATTTACGGTAACCCCCCCCCCCCCACCCCCTAACATTTTGTTCGTCCTGTTCATTTACGGTACCCCCCCCCCACCCCCTCCCCCCCCTTCTCTATTAACGGCCTGCGGAGGAAGTCAGAGACCTGCAGTCTGCTGCCTCCCAGGGAGCACACAGGAGATGTTCATCTGTTTATCATTAAAGGCTCAATCTGTCAAAATGACCAGATTAAATAACTATTACACATTTTGGCAGCCTTGTGTGTGTGTGTGTATGTGTGTGTGTGTGTGTGTGTGTGTGTGTGTGTGTGTGTGTGTGTGTGTGTGTGTGTTTTTGTGTACTTGGGCATTTGTCCTTCAGTTTTGTGCAATTGGAGGATTTTTGCCAGGGCAACCAGTAGCTTGTTGTGAACCCACTGTTCCATTTGTTGGACACGTGTGTGTGTGTGTGTGTGTGTGTGTGTGTGTGTGTGTGTGTGTGTGTGTGTGTGTGTGTGTGTGTGTGTGTGTGTGTGTGTGTGTGTGTGTGTGTGTGTGTGTGTGTTTTTATCTGTTGTGTAAGTTAAGTTACTTTTAGTAATAGCTTTTACTTTGATACTTTAAGTATTCACCTTTTGCTGATCATTCTTCTGTAATTTTAAGGATTTTGAATCCAGGACTTGTATTTTTAGATTGTTTAATGTAATGTATTAATACTTATACTTGAATAAAGGATCTGAGTACTTCTTCCACCACTGCAGTATACAGGGAGTCACACTGGATGTTTTATACTTTAATTTAATAATTGATGCGCATTGAAAAGGAACCTGAGAACTACTATAGGCCAGGGTCACATATAAAGGTCTAGTCCAGTGGCCCAGTGGTTCAGATGCCATGTGGCCAAACTCCAAGGTCCCCAGTTGAAATCCAACAAATGGACCTTTGTTCATGTTCCCCCTCTCTTGTCTTCTATCTATATCTTCACTGTCACTGTCCAATAAAGGTGAAATGGCAACAAAACACATACAGGTCCTAGTCCATTTTATGTGGATAAAGAAATATCAGTATATAGGCTAATTATACTGTACAGTCTTCAGTCAGAGAATAATAAACATCTTGTTTCCTTCAGTATTACTTTGTCTTTCTTTAGCTGTCGTCATCAAGCATAGATAAGTGACAATGTCTATAAAAAGGCCCACAGGAGTGTTTCAAAGATTTCTAAAGTATCACATTTACATTACCCTCACAAACATCTCCAAGACAGAGTGAGGAGTGTCACTGCAATGTCCAAACCCAATATCCTTGAAACAAAACATCACAGGAGGACTAGATGCATGGACAAGAGCAAGGTCCGTATATTTCATTTCTGCTTCTAATTCCATTTCCAATGTTTAAATTACTTAATTTGTTTGGTGTAACTAACAGAAAATCTCTTTCATTATTGATTTTAAAAGCATCAATAAATAAATCATCAGATTAAATGATGTGATGTCTCTCCTCTAGATGGGGCCATTTTATTCCACTCCATTGTGGAAATGTTGAGGGTTTGCAGACACACAAACCACAGTAAATTCTTAATCGCAAGTCCTGCATTCAATATTTTATTTCAGAAAAAGTACAAAAGCATGGGATCAAGATGTACTTAAAGTAACAAAGGTAAAAGTACTCATTTTGCAGACTGGCCCATTTTTAGAATAATGTATATTATTTTATTGGATTATAGTCATTGACAGATTAAAGTATCACTTTAATGTTGCAGCTGGTAAAGTTGGGTCTAATTTGAACTACTTTATATACTGCTGTGTAAAATATACTAATATTTCATGTTTTATTTGTTAATAATATTTTGTATTAATAATCTAACTAAATGTATAAATAGATATTATATATATTAATAATAATATATAATATTTGCCTCTGAATTGTAGTGGAGTAGAAGTATAAAGTAGCAGAGAATGGAAAGACTCAAGTAAAGTACAAGTACCTTAAAATTGTACTTAAGTACGTGAGTAAATGCACTTTGTAACTTTTCACTACTGCATAGTGCCGTTTTCCATCTTTTTTTTAACAGTTTTTAGAATTTTTTGTTATGATCTTCCCTTTGAGGAAGGCTTTATATGCATCTAACAGTATAACGGAGTTGATTTCTCCATCCGAACAAGGGGAGAGAGAGAGAGAGAGAGAGAGAGAGCGGATGAAAGTTTGCTTAAGTTCTTAGAGCAGACTGCTTTTCAGAGTTGTATAATTACGGCTTCATGACAATTTAGTAATGGCGGACCGCCGATAATAAATGTTTATAGTGGAATGCAACATTTATTTACCCGCCACCGTGGCTGGTAGGTTGAGCAAATTCACCAAAATGACCCGCATTTGGCAAGTGCTAATTTCCATCCCTATTCATATGTAAGGTTGGATACAATTAGCAGATTTCCAAATGTTTAACCACAGTAGTAGGAAGTAGTTTGACACACCAGCCGACTCTATAAGCATCATATTGATATCTAATTATTTGGGATGTTGAGTTGAAGACATATCCTCCCAATTTAATACAGTTTTCTTAACGAAAACATTACCTTTGTTTTGTTATCTTTTGTCTTTTATTTTTGTTTGACAAACATGCTCAGCATTTGTCACATAAAACCAACTAAAATCTACAGTCACATTTCATCAAACGTTAAATTGAATTGCGTTATATATATTCGGTACATATTTACATTCTGTTTTTATTTGTCATATAAGTTTTATTGTATTATTCACTTAATAAAGAGCTTTTCCTTTTTGTAACCTTTATTGTAACATGTATTTCCATGTTTATGCAGTTCACACTGCTAACATCATTGCTTCTTCTTGTGTGATCCTTTTTTTGGTTTTGTCTAGCCTTAAATGGTTGTCAGAGTTTTTTGTCCTCTTCATTAGGTATTTTGAATTTAAAGTAACTTGTTTTTTTGTGTTAATTCATTAGTAAACTACATAAATAGTTTATTATTAATAATGATCAGAATATGTATCTCTGGCATATCTTTAAAAGTACAGTGGTAAAAACAATTTCTCCCTCTTTGGATAATATCACAAAGTGTACACATGCTGTGTGTTGACTCACATGCAAGGTCTTTAACAGTAACAACCTTGATTTGTTTGTCCCCTCAGCCTCTCCAACAACTGACACAGATTCAGTATTGCCATGTTGTTTGGCTTTTTCACAAGTGTTGAACTCAAACCCTTTGACGGACAGATAGAGCACACAAAAACACTGCCAAGTGTTATAACACAGGCAGGAGTATCTCTGGTTTCTCAATCACACTCTTTGCTTTGGAGAGCTGCCAAGTGTCATTTACCTGAAATGTGTGTTGAGGTGAACTCAAAACAAGCGTCATGTGTTGGTTTTGTGGGTACAAGGATGTGAAGAAGAGGGAGTTGGAAGATCAGAGAGATGAACTGGAGAGTCACTAAGAAAAAATAAACACTCTACTAACAGATTGGCCAAGGCCAATAAAAAATTTATAATAAATAATAATTTGTGTATCTTCCCCTGTGATTTGGATCCGCTCCAAAATGTAATGGGTTCTTCCTTGGCCCGTTACACCCTTCCACCAAGTTGCATGAACTCAAACAGTCAAACAAACTGAACCGAAAACATAACCTTCTTGGTGAAGATAGACATTTATCGAGTGGCCACCGAGTGTATACATCTGTACGTAAGTACGTGTCCTTTTTACACTCAGACCTAAAGAAGTATGTGACTATTGCTGTTTTTCTCGCCCACTTCAATCCAGTGAAAATATCTTAGAGAAGAAGAAAAAGAAAAATGGAAATCTCTCATGTGAAATAACCAAACTTAGCAGAAAATAGTCTTAAGACCCATTTTTGAAAGTCTCAGTCTCGTCTCGGAATCGACCACGTCTCGGTCTCGGATGAAGAAGACTCTGGATTTTAAGACCACAACTGCAGGGATTTCTCTAAATTGCCTGTGCATTGTCTGATTCATGCCTATGTGTTAAAACTTGCAAATGCAACAAATAACTTGACTCATATCTATTTTTGACATTTGTTACTGTAAACCCCACTCTCCCTGCCACCTTTACACATACTCCCAAGAAAGTGAATGCGGGAGACAGGAGAAGAACCTCTGGCTGTCTAACACAAATCTTGTCTTGGTCTTGTCTTGGTCTTGCCCTGCCTTGGTCTTGGTCTTGACTCGGTCTCAAACCCTAAAAGTCTCGGTCTTGTCTCGTTCTCGATACACTCTGGTCTTGGGGATGACTTGGTCTTGGTTTAGCTGGTCTCAACCATAGACTGTATAATATTAATGGACAGAGCGTGTGTGACGTCACCCATTGGTTTGTGGAAATCTGCTATGAGTCGTCGAGTTTGCCGTTACGCGCACAGCCATCCTGGTTGCGGATGTGACGATTTTAGACGAGAGGGAGGAGTGAGGGAGGAGCCCTTACACTCTACGTTACGTTACACACTTTCATTGGCAATCACATCATAGCCCCGCCCTAAAACACCCCCTGCTTTATCAAATCAACAATACCATTATTCAAAAAATTAACAGCATCAAAATGTTTACTGAGGTAATAAATCAAGTGAGAAGTGGGTCACTTTCTCATAGACTTCTACAGAAACCGACCTCCTCTTGCAACTGCACATGTCGCCTCCTGCTGGAATTCAGATAGAATGCAGGTTTAAGGCAATTCCGCATTTGCAGCACTTCGCCGAACTGGATGCTTTGTCCATAAATATTATACAGTCGATGGTCTTAACCACAACACTGGTAGGCTGATATAAAGAAAATAATTTTTTTGCATGCCGTTTAAAGTAAAAGCAACAAAATTAATGAAAAATGTGAACTACAAATGAAACATGAATTAAAAGTCTGACTGGATCATATCGGGGGTTGATAATAATAGAAGTTATTACAGCACAGTTATGTTGTTTCAATGGAGCCAGCAGCTATCTGTGCTGCTGAGTGACTTGTTGACTGAGCAGTACAAAAACAATATGGTGTGCGTGTGCGTGTGTGCGCATGTGGTATCTGTAGTATTCAGATCCATTACTTAAGTAGCAATACTACTTATGTATTTTATGCTAAAACATTGTGTCATATTTTATGAACAGGTCCTTATAAACTGAACTTTATAGGCTCATAATATCTTTAGTGTGTAAAATCATTACTAGTAAAGTAACTAGTAACTGTAGCTTTCAAATAAATGTAGTGGACTAGAAAAGTATGGCATAAAATGTAAGTACTCAAGTAAAGTACCTAAAAAGATTCATTATACATACATCCCTATAATCTAAAAATCTTTATTTGACTGATTGTACTTACTACCTATATGCTATACTGACATTGTCTGGTGTGGGTTTGTTTTTGTTTGTTGTTCTGGGAATGCGGGAGCTTGTTTTTGGCAAATACAGCTATTGAAGCAGCTTCCTTTCTCCACATTGTCCCCAGGCCGTACCACCTACAGTAAGATGTCTGTCCTGTGGGATGAAACACATCTGGAGGAATCCCATACAGTATACACATGGGAAGCGCATGCCCACACAGTGCCTCCAACTCCCTGTCAATATTGATTCATGTAATTTCTAGTCCACGCCTTACAGCAAAGTAATCTAGAAGTGTCTAAAGCTATAATGTTTTGGAATCCAAACATCTGGCACCTCTCAGTGGCAGAATAAAAAACACACACACTGTGGCAGCATAGTGACTACATTTACATGGACACAAGTCTCCTGTGTTAATGAATCATATCATATGAAGACAGACCCTCGGTGATGTGGACACCAAGGTAGCCTACTATTACTCGTTGGCATAATAGTAAACTTATTATATATTGTATAGCAGTGTTTAAAAAGCAGTTGTTTTGATGGTGATCATAAATAATGTTTACCAGGGAGTTAACAGATGTTAGTGATGACACAATATTATGATAAGTGTCCAAAATCTCAATTTGCTGCACACTATTGAGTAAGCTAATGAAGCTCAGTGCAAATTCCTTCAGGAAGACTTCTATTAACTTTGTTTAGAGGTACTCTATAAGTGATGAGGGAAAGACTGTGTTTGACCCTGTTAGTTTTGTTGCACCTGTTTGTGTAGGAGAAACACCTTTGTCATTCATATTGGTTTAGGTTTTGTGACTTTTTGTAATACCAGCAGAGCTATACCCAACTTCAACCTCAGCAGAAGTCTGATCAACCCCAATATGCACACATGCGCATGATGTGAGTGTTGTGTGTTAAAGCTAAACATACAGCGGTGTAAAACCTTTGCGGGTGGATTTATTTCTTGCATGTTTTTGTGTGAAAACAGTGAAATCAAATCACAGTATTTGAAACTAGTAGTTTTTTTTCCCCACTACAGTATTAGTAACAGTACTACAATAAACAATCAGTGATTGATGTTGGTCCAGTAAACTTATTGTGAAACCAACATTCAGGTTACATTCATGTTTGTGAGACAAAGCTTACAGATAATGGTTTTAGTAAAGTATTATCGATGCGACAGCGTAAATCACTGATACAGATGAACATAACAGCAACATAACAGTAGCTGATCAGGATTACTTCAGGTCTACAAATATTTTTCCAACTGTAAAACCGTCACCTTGGCCAGCTTTACAAACCAAACAGGAGCCTGTGTTTTGGTGTGGTAAAGGACGTGGCTGAACCCCAGTTTTTCGTACAGGGCCACAGCAGCGGTCTGCATGGAGGTGGTCTCCAGCACCACCCTGGAGAAGCCTCGTTCCTTACAGAAGTCAATCACAGTCTGAGCCATCCTGAAGCCCAGGCCTATCCGTCTGCACGATGGTGAGATGATCATCCTGAACAGTTCCCCATGTCTTTCTTTCCCACTTTGTTTGGCCACTACAGCCACCATACCCATGATCTGGGCCCTCCCATCAACCTCAGCCTCTGCCACCCAGAAACAGTCATCCGGTCTGCTCAGATAGTTCCCAGGGATGTCCTGCATTTCTGTGCGGAGTTTCTCCCTGACATAGCTGGCATATAGCTCATGACAGCAGTAGAAGACAAGGCCCACCCAGGCTCCCGGTAACACCACAGCCCCCAACACGGAGCCGAGCTGGTAGCCAGTGACACACAGAGTCAGGGTGATGGCGAGGTAGAGAGGGCTGGTCATGGCGTTGTGAAAACATGGACGGATGTGCTCCCGGATGCCGATGCTGAACAGGGCGAGCACTGTGTCCTTGTCTGAGGGACGGTACCGGCGGATCACCAGCTGCATGACCAGAAGGAACTAGAGGGAAATAAAATAAAGGATTCCCATGTTACTTACAATAAGTTATTGGAGTGTGTTCATTGATTTTGGGGGGCCAGATGTTGCTGCACAAATTTGCATCTGTGTCACTCACTGAAGCCTGTGTTTATAGTATTGGTTTATCTGAGTAAGACACTGTATGTTTAAAATGTTTAAACATGTTTAAAATTACCTGAACTCAGACTCAAAAAATAAAAATTGAATGAGTAAGATGTGCAGGGTGCGAACAACAGGGCTCCCCTTAATAAGACATGGGGTCCCCTAAAAACGTGATTTGTGAAATTTTGCGGGGTCTCTAAAAATATTAACAGTGTGTCATTTTGACGTGCAATTTCAGTTTTGTGTAATGTGATCATCGTGGATTATTATGTGTAAAATTGCAAAAATATCATTCATTCACACATGACGGCGAATTAAATCTAATTGACTTCAATAAAGAGAACTATACATGCTATTCTTGTCATGAGCATCAAGGCGTGGTGGCGCTGCGGTGCAAATTCAACTCATGTTTAGTAGGCTACATGAAAAATTCATAGAAAAAATATAAACGTTGGAGGCCATTAATCGGCGCGCAAAGTCTTTGAATTCTATTCTGCAATTAGCAGTTAGTTATCATCTAGCCATGGCAAGAAGAAAACAAGGCAGTTTAATTAATTTTGGTTTTACTAAGAAATTGTGTAGCGATGACGTTAATAGCACGACCAATTCACCTGCTGCAAGCCCTGTTAGCAAACCTCCCGCCGGGGTGACAACGCAAGAAGAAGCTGAAGAAATAATGTCCTCTCTGGTTGAAGATGGTGTTGGTATCAGCTCGTCAGAGGCCGGTCACGATTGTAACCCCTCTTGCTCCTCTCTCTCGTTAAATTGGAACAGCCAGCAGTGGAGAGACTGGAAGAGCCGATATACATGACTCTTTGGCTGCACCCTTTGATGTTCTTGTTGTTTATTTTCAGGCTGGAGGCAATTCCAGGTGTTTTGGTTGTAATGGAAAGTCGGTTTAACGTTCTGGGAACGTTAGTTTTTGGTTACAGTTCTCAGAACCTTTAGAGAATGTTTCCCTAACGTCGCTTAGGCCTAATTGAACGGAGGAATTATGGTATTCTTTGATAGCCTGAGTAACTTTAACCGTTGTTCATGTGAAATCTCAAAGACAGCCTAATGCTTTGTTTAATGTCAGTAAAGTATAATAGGGTAAATCCTGTATAGTGCATACACTTGTAGCTGGAGCTGGGCAATATATCAACATTATATCGATATCGTGATATGAGACTAGATATCGTCTTCGATTTTGGATATGGTAATATCGTAATATGGCATGAGTGTGGTCTTTTCCTGGTTTTAAAGGCTGCATTACAGTAAAGTGATTTCATATTCTGAACTTACCAGACTGTTGTAACTGTTCTCTTATTTGCCTTTTGCCCACTTAGTCATTGTATCCACAATACTGATGATTATTTATCAAAAATCTCATTGTGTAAATATTTTGTGAAAGCACCAATAGTCAACACTACAATATTGTTGCGGTATTGATATCGAGGTATTTGGTCAACAATATCGTGATATTTGATTTTCTCTATATCGCCCAGCCCTACTTATCAGCTAGTAGCTGTTATGTATCTTTGTAAATCGCAAGGGCACGAAAAGTGGGCTCCCCCAAAGGCCACGGTATAATTTGAACACTGAAGATGTGAACATGGAAACAGCTTGACATAAGTGCATTCATGTAGTTTATTTGTATGACAGAAAATGTATTACCTATTTAAGTCAAATATCAAGTAAAAATACCAAAACATTCACTAGTTTCAGCTTATCAAATGTAAAGATTTACTCATTTTCTCTTCGTTATTTCCAATTGAGTATTTTCGGATTAGAAACAGAACAAGATTTATGAAGAGTTCCGCTTGGGTTCTGGGAAATTAGAATGAACATGTTTGGCTATTTTCTGGCATTTTTTTTTTAGACTAAACAAGTAATCCATTTGTCAAAACATTAGCACTAGATTAATAGATCAACGTAATAATCGTTATAATCTATTTGTCACAGCTGTTTTGATGCTGTGTATGAGAATCATCTTTCAAATACCAACTTCATGACAGCCGTTTTCTGATTCTAGTTTTCGACAACATGTAATAAACCCGCTGCCAGTGTTATTAAGAAAGAACTGTAGTCCTACGGACAACTAGCCTACAGTTTCTATTAGTTCTTACAGTGTTATAAACAGTAGCTGTGCTTGCCTGAACTGTTAGCCGACTAATAACAGGGCCACAACTGTAAAGGCACCACATGATAACCAGATAAAAGAGCTCACATGATTCATCACAGATACTTTGCTCAGACTCTGTCGGAACCCCCGTTACTTTAAGTTTCTACCGTTGAGCTCACGTTACAAAATAGCCAACAAGCCTGCAATTAATTATCTTGTGTGTGCTACAACTTCGTATAGTTCTACTAACCATAGACTGTAAATAACTAGTGCAGTGTCCGTTCAAAACGTGGCTGTTGCTTGGCCTCCGGTATTGCTGCTTGCAGTTTGAACCGCTCATCCAAATAACATCACACTCGACACAGCGCTTTCTAAAATCTAACTAATCTGCTCTCTCTTTCTTTATCCGTTCTTCAATGAAAGTTTCTAGTGTATATTATGCGAATTTGAGTTTTCTAGGATGGCGAAGGCATGTCCCGCCCTAGTATGCCTTACTCAGCCTCTGATTGGTTTACCCTAATATTCTTAATCCAACCCTAAATAATCTCACTCCGAATGCCTTTCCTAACCAATCCAAACAACAGAGGCGACTAGTAGCCTGGGCTACCAGGGCGGGAAATTCCTTCGCAATTATCGATTAATCATTCATTCATTCAGTCATTTTTAAGCAGAATATGGGAAAGCTTAACAATGGAGCTAAAAGGAACAGGCATCTAAAGTAGCCTACATATTTGGAAGTGCAGTAACTACAGCAGGCCTACAACAGTATGAGGTAACTAGGCTATGCAAAGCCTTGCCCACCTTTGTTGTGGTTTAAATAGGCTACTGTAATGTGGTTAAACAAGTGGCTTGTTACATTGTTCACAGGGTTGCATACAACACCCTCCACTGTAAAGCTGTGTCTAGCAGAGTTGCTGTGTCTCCAAATCTAATGAAAATATTTCCACTAAAACTGATAACAATTCACAAAAGAACAAACATACAGTAAGAGGCAGGTTTCAAAAGAAAAAGTGAATTCTCATCCCAGTAAACTGGAGTGAGAGGTAATCTACCACCATACCGTATCTACCATACACTATGTGAAGATTAAACAGACTGGCACTTCTCTATTATGACTTAGATAGAATGACAATGCACTTCCTTGGGTCCTCAGCATACACCCACCAAGTGTGAAATCGATCAGATGAACTGTCGAGAAAATCGAAGGAGAGATAGACATACAGACAGAGACTCCTTCAATGTTAGTTAGATTTAATTATCTGCAAAACACACTCATGCTTTATTAATTTGTCTGCTAGCTACATTATAACATAACTTAAAAAGATTGACACTGTTAACTTACGTTACTCAGACAACTTGTGTAACTGGTCCTTGCTGGGGATCAGGACAGTCCAACATAGAGGCTCAAATGAATGAACATGAGAGGAAACACGCTGACGAGCCTTTTTGAAAGTTAACTTTACCAGGGTAAAGTTCATGTAATGACGGTGTTGACAAAGAAGTGATCCTTAAAGACATTTTTTTTATTTTTATGTTGGGTCGAAGTGCAGTGAAACAGTAGATAACGCCACTTGCAGAGTCTGTGCAGAAATGTTAATAATTGTGGGGACACCGTGCAAACCACTATATATAGGCCTATTCCCACCCATTTTGAATGCTATCACTCCATCATATCTACAGTATGGTAATGATAAACAACTGATAATTCCCATTCAATCAGATGATAACATGCATAACTTTTATATGGATAAAAAGGTATGTAAAGTGGCAGTCCTTCCACTCTGGTTGATTTTGAGTTTCTATTTAAGTGAACAATGGAATTGTGCTGAGAGTTTAGCAGTCTGGAGCATAGAGAAAGAATTAATCTTATTTTATTTGTTTTACTTGTTGATACATGAGCTTCAAGTCTTCAGAATTCTGTGCATAGTTCTATATTTTTTGTGTATAGGCCTACAATTGAGAAAAATGGTAATACTTGCATCAGTAGGCCATGGGCTCAATTGCCATTGTGTTACCTCCTTCTGCGATGGAAAGTGACTTAAGAGACATTTATTTAAATAAAAATCTTCGAGATTATAAAGATCCCATATTGTCAAAAGCGAGATTTCCATGTATTTTTATTATAAGGCAGGTAAATGGTGCTATATAAATACTGTAAAAGTATCAAAAACGCTCAATCCACAGAGAAATGCCGACTGGACTTCCGTCTAGTTGTGATGTACTATTCTATATATAGGTAGAAGGTGCCCCTACAGTGTCCTTACAGTCATTCCCCGGCTGCAATGACGGTGCAGAGAGCGCAGATGCGGAAGACCCAGAAACGCCCACCAAACAGAGTATATTGGGCTTTTTTGGGAGGGGGGGTGCTTAAAGAGTGCTAAAACCGAGTGTTTCTGACAGAGGGGGAATACAGGTATATTCATACTGACAGTATGTGAGAAAAACGTTTTTTCAACATTAAAGCATGTAAACATGTTCTAGTAGAAACCCAAAATACAAGTAGACTGAAAATAAGCATAATATAGGACCTTTAAAATATCAAAACCTACTCAAAAGGCCGAAAAAATGCTCCTGTGAGTGTTATATATAGACAAGTCTCTGAGCTAAAATCCAATTCAAATCTCAAGTCTTTGTGAGTGTTGTATCACCTGCTGCGTTCCATCCAGGCTGCTCAGAACACTGCATAGCTATATATAAGGATATCAAAGCACTGCAGCCAGCGGGATTTAAATGATTACGTAAATCTACTACCACATGTTTTTTCATTTATTTTTTCATAACATCTAGCGACAGTCTAAGTTAACCTCCCCTAGGTCATGGCTAAAGCAAGAAGCAAGCTAACGTTAGATGGCCAGTGCTGAGCTAAACACGTTTGCTAATCTATCAAGGTGCGTTTTCAGGTGCCTTATAAAATGAGATGTGGTTGAGCCAGAATCCTTTATCTCGATACCATATTTTTGATCATTGATATTTTGCATTCAATTCAATTCAATTCAATTTTATTTACAGTATCAAATCATAACAATAATTATCTCGAGAGACTTTACAGATAAAGTAGGTCTAGACCACACTATAATTTCCAAAGCCCCACCAATTCAAGTAATTCCCTCAAGAGCAAGCATTAGCAGTGGCTATTGCGACAGTGAACTCCCCAGAGCTAGGTTAGTAACAAGCATTACTGGGACAAGGATGCACACAAAAGGAAACAAATGAAAAGAGAGAGCAGCTCAGTGTGTCATAGGAAGGAAGGAACCTCCCCGGGCAGTCTAGAATTATAATAGCATAACTAAGAGAGGCAGAACTTCTTTTGTGTGGGCCTTGTTGTATGAAGTTTGCTGCCGGTGCAGTCGACATGTTTGTTGTCCTCTCTCACGTGTGGCGCAGCAGATACGATACGTATGACGAGCAGGGTGCGAACTACGGGGGAGCTAGGGAGAGCTCGGCTCCCCTTAATAAGACACGGCTCCCCTGAAAACGTGATTTATGAAATTTTGGAAAATATTAACAGTGTGTCATTTTGACGTGCAATTTCAGTTTTGTGTAAGGTGATCATCGTGGATTATTATGTGCAAAATTGCAAAAATATAATTCATTCACGCATGACGGCGATTTAAACCTAATTCATTTCAAAAAAGAGAACTATACATGCTATTCTTGTCTTGAAGCTAAAACGGGGGAGACCACAAACTAAAACCTAAGTGTTGCTCCTCCAAAAAGGTCTCAGGCAATACTGTAAGTCTGCACACACTGTGGACACAGCACTTTGTTCAAATGGACACAGCACTTTGTTCAAATGCTAACACGCTAGTGGCAAAACGGTTAAGGATGGAAGCAGGGGGTATGTCGCTTAGGCCTAATTGAATGGAGGAATTATGGTATTCTTTGATATCGTGAGTAACTTTAACCGTTGTTCATGTGAAATATCAAAGACAGCCTAATGCTTTGTTTATAGACTAGGCTATTTGTGGGTGTCTGTTTGACCTATCAATTCCTGTCAATAAAGTATAATAGGGTAAATCCTGTATAGTGCATACACTTGTAGCTGTTATTTATCTTTGTAAGTCATTGTAAGTTGCAAGCGCACGAAAAGTGGGCTCCCCCAAAGGCCATGGTATAATTCGAACACTGATTACGAGTTGCGTGGGTAGGTTATAGGTTATGCAGGGAGGGGAATAACATTCAGCTCATCAGACGTTTCCTAAAAATAAAGATTGTTCACAAGTCTCGCATCTCAAGTTGAGGTCCGAGTCAGCTGGTCGAGGTGGAGTTTCATGTATAACAAAAAATGATATCTTATGATATCATAATAGGCCTGTCTTTGTGTGTGAAAGCATCACTAGTCAAGTTACTAGTAACTGTAGCTTTCAAATAAATGTAGTGGGATAGAAGTATAAAGTGGAATAAATGGAAGTACTCAGCCTAACTAAAAAGATTGATTACACATACACCCCCATTCTAAAATAAGAATTCCTTATTATTGCTTCATGTTACGTCCTGTAGTACCCATATAATATACCATACTCAAATTATCTAGGTGTGGGTTTGTTTTTCTCATTCTAGGAGCTTGTTTTTGGCGAATACAACAGGCTGCATTTTAACGCCCAAGCAGCTTCTTTCTCCACATCATCCTCACCCAGATAGCAAACTCTGACAAAAGTCACTGAAACTGAAATGTTAACATTCCGTTGTCAACATTAAGTCTTTGAATCAACATCGAACTCTGATGTTCATTCTACATTATTTTGCACCCTGTTTTAATATTGAAATCCTTTCCATAGATCAATGGAATTTCAATGGTACTTCAAGTATCAGGAATATTGAAACAATGTTGAAATTTCAACTGAACTAAGAATCAACATGATTTCAATGGAATTTCAATTATTATTAAGCCATAGAAAATGATTGCTGGGAATACGAAAATGTACAACCAGGATGTTAAAAAATGATAGAACATTTGAAAGCTTGTATGCCTATAGCCTAGCCTAAAACCCTGACCACACTGTTGGGTATTCGTAGGTGTACAGATCAAATTATTGGCAAATTATCAAAGATGTTTTATCAATATTAATAAAGTTATGAATATGGTTATTAATAACTTTTTCAAATCAACAAAGAATCAAAACGGGGCACCATCCTGGAACTTCAGGGGCCAATAACCGAACTGTGAAATAGTTTCATTAGGTGGTATTCCTTTAAAATACAGATCTTAATTAATTTGATTAATTTATCTGGTATTTTCTAAAGGAACAAAGGGAAGGATGAAGTTTGAGCACTGACCTGTGTTCAACCAGCAATTATTACAATAAGTACACAAATAATCACAGACAACTGCTAAATAAAGTATAGTAGAATTTATTAACTTAAATATCATCAATGGCCGATCAATAATTCTTTGATCAATTAAAACCAATATACTTTTTTAATCTACAACAAAACAAAGCAAATACAAAACAGCATTTCTCTGTGAGACACTGTGTGTGTGTGTGTGTGTGTGTGTGTATGTGAGAGAGAGAGAGAGAGTGGGGAGGAGGGGGGGTGACGAAACCCAGGGGTTGCTTGGTCACACCCAGATTAGCCGTTAGCTCATTGAAGCTAGGCTATGTGTTAGCTGTACGAAAGCTATTTAGCCTCAAGAGGGCAGTAGTGGGCTGTGTTGCAACGCCACGTGACTAAGCTAGTCAGTTAGCTGTCCGACTAAAGTGTGGTTGACAAAGAGGGACACACTAGCTACTTTGCTATGGGCAAGCAGTTCTATTCACGCACGTGTTTGTATACGTACGTGTTTGTGTGTAGTTAGTGAAAGAAGAAAGGGGAAAGAAAGAGACACACTTAGATCTTAGTTATCGATAATGACCAGCCCTCTCAGTCACTAAGATCTGTACACCTACGAATACCCAACAACACCACACTATTTAAGGTAAAAACAAATTCATTTTATTAGCCTCTTATTTCATTATTTGTCCTCTTTAGCCTATTTACAGTTCATGGTCCTCTGACGTCTGACTGGTTTGTCGCCCAGTCCCTCCTGCCCGGTCTGGCGCATAGCGCAGCCACTTGGGCAAAAGTAAATTCGGTGACAGTGGCTGTCCCCATCTCCTGTGTAAGAGCATCTAAAACAGAAAATACAAGCACAATGCAAAAAATTTGCTTTTAAGTTAAACAGAACACCCACATTTATGCATACTTGGAAACAAATTCAGTAGCCTAGGCCTTAGATTTTTCAATGATCGGATAAGGCAATTTGTCCAGTGTTGTAGGCTAGCCTATCATCTTTTCCCTACATTCAAAGCACTTTTCAAAATTGCCCAAGACTATGTGCATTGGTTTATTTGAATTACAGTAAAGGGAGGCAAAAAGGATCAGCTTGCATTGACACCTTTCGTAAGGAAAATTTTTGAGGCCAAGTGACATGAAAAAACTCATGTTTTGGCTGGGGGGATAATGTCATGGTGACGGCAATGCAGCGTGGACTACTGACACTCGTAACAGCAACACACACGCAGGCTGCCTGCTGCCTCCGGCTGTCTAACGAGCCACACAGTCAGTAGGCTAGGCTGAACTACGAACTTTTGTTTCGGACAGCTGTTGAATTTTTCTTCAAAACGGAGACGGATATTTCTTTAAAGACTTCTTTAAAGATCACTTTTACACTGGTAGCAGCTCTCAAACTCACGTTGTAAACTCTTCTTTTACTCTTACCACTCTGTACATTCCATTCATTACACCAATCATAGTGCCACCTACTGGTGGTGGAGCATATGCATAAATGTCAGTGTCTGCAAACACAACAATGGCCTAGCAACACAGAACGCCGTTGCCATGGTTAATTTTGGATCTCAGTGAAATTACATTTAGTCTGGCTGGCACAAACGTTGGCATTTGTATCAATATCAGAAATTGTGGCTGTGACGATAGTGGCAGCTATAACAAAAAGTGGCCAGGCAGGCTGCAGTATGCTAGCGTTGGTGCCGGTGTTCTATTAAAAGATAGCAATAAAAATAGACTTTTGCTAACTTATTGTAACCTGTTGGAAGCGAACCATGATAGCCATCAGCACGAAGTTACATTAACTTTGGCAGATTTTGACATTGGTTTAACAAAATCTATTTCAATGACTGCAGCACTGCGTGGGTTACTACACTAACCATCATGTTAACAAGTAACAGTATTTGATTTAGTACAATTCATTCATATTGAACATTACATAAGCCAGCTTACCTGATCGTATGGGTCCCAAGGGTCCAGAAATGAGATGTGTCCGGTGCAGTACGTTGGTCTACCAGCCAATGATCTCCCGGTCAACCAAAATTCTATGGATTTTCAATCCTATTTCCCGGTCAACTATATATCAATGCATTTTCAGTCATATTTCCGAGTCAACTATATATCAATGCATTTTCAATCATATTTCCTGGGCAACTATATGTCGATGGCTTTTCAACAACAGGTCGTTTCCCAGTCAACTCTAAATCAATGAGTTTTCAACACATTGGCAATATCGCCCGGTAAACCAAATATCAAGGCTTAATCAATCAAAAAGATAACCAGGGGCGTAGCACAAAATTCTGGGTCCTGTAGAAAGGCATTTTCTATGGGCCCCTCCCCTCATCCACAGCTATTCATTCTAGCATCTTTTTGGGCCCTCCTCACATGAGGGCCCTGGGTACTCAGTCCCCTTTTTCCCCCCAGTCCGACGCCCCTGAAGATAACTATAGATTAATGTTGTTCCAATGTTGTTCCATCAACATTAATAACGTCAGGTTTCATCGATATGGTAATGGTGATTCAACGTTTATTTTGCATTGAAATTTCTATCAACCATAATGATGATTCGGATGAAAAATCTATATTTATTCAACGTTGGCTTGCTGTCTGGGCAGTCAGGCATCCGTTCACCTACAGTAAGATGTGTGTCCTGTTGGAAGAAACACAACTGGAGCAATCCCATACAGTATACACATGGGAAGTGCTTGCCCACACAGTGCCTCCAACTCCCTGTCAATATTGACTTACCGTATGTCATATCTAGTCCAAGCATAAAGTCATAACTTGAAAGGGGAATTCCATCTAAAACTGAATTTCAAGGTAGTGTCTAAAGCTACAATGTTTTGGATTTCAAACATTTGGCAACCTTGCAGCGGTAGAATAAAAAAAAACACATTGTCGCCGACATATGAGTGCATTTACATGGACACTAGTATCCTGGTTATGTGTTTGTTTGTGTAAACTAGATCATTTGAATTATGCTATAAAATCAAATGAAGATTCTGCAAACTGTGCCTCTAAATACACTGCAACTATATTATGACCTCAAAGGTTAAATACCACGACAATCTGAACAAAAAAAACCAAACATTTGGACTGAACCTTCCCACAACATTGAGAGCTTTAATACTCATTACAGTAATATTACTATATTGCAAATGACTCCCAATCATGTATAGTAAAAAATGCAAATACAAGACTCTAGAAACTATTGAGTTGCATCACAGATGGGTGCTTCAGTGTTACTTAGATAAAATGGCACCCTCTACTGTTTATCATTTACAATCATAAACCTCCACCTTTTTTATTGCACCAGGGCTGTGTAAAATGTTAGTGTGAGTGGTTGGATATGTTTTTCTTTTAGACACAATATATTGATAACATTTTTTGATCATTCCTCTTGTGTGGGTGTACAGGGCCACTAAAGATTGCAGTTAATGCATGTGACTGTTGGAAAGAGGATGGTGTGTTTATGTGTAAAGCAAAACATACAGTGGTGTAAAACAATTTGGGGGTGGTTTTATTTTTATCAAACTACTGTGAATAAAATCACAGAAGTTGAAACTAGTATTTATTTAAAAAAAAAAAAAAAGTACCAGTACTACAATCATTGGTCTGTGAATCTTGGTCCAGTAAAACTTTAAGAGCAACGTCACGTATAAAACATTCAGATAAGTTGATCCTACATAGAGAACAAGTAAAAGGCTCTTGCTCTTTGCATTACCTGTGACGTTGTATTTTTTTTTGTGGTCATAGCTAAAACAGCTAGTGTGTTTGTAAGACAAAGCTTACAGATAATGGTTTCAGTTAAAGTATTATCGATGCAAAAGCTTAAAGCACTGATACAGAGGAATATAAATGAAACATCATAGTAGCTAATTAAGATTATGTCTACAGGTGTTTTTCCATTTTAAAAATTGACACCTTGGCCAGCGTTACAAACCAAACAGGAGCCTGTGTTTTGGTGGGTGAGAGGACGTGGCTGAACCCCAGTTTCTTGTACAGGGCCACAGCAGCGGTGGCTGGAGAGCTGGTCTCCAGCACCACCCTGGAGAAGCCTCGTTCCTTACAGAAGTCAATCACAGTCTGAGCCATCCTGAAGCCCAGGCCTACCCGTCTGCACGATGGTGAGATGATCATCCTGAACAGTTCCCCATGTCTTTCTTTCCCACTTTGTTTGGCCACTACAGCCACCATACCCATGATCTGGGCCCTCCCATCAACCTCAGCCTCTGCCACCCAGAAACAGTCATCCGGTCTGCTCAGATAGTTCCCAGGGATGTCCTGCATTTCTGTCCGGAGTTTCTCCCTGCCGTAGCTGGCATATAGCTCATGACAGCAGTAGTAGACAAGGCCCACCCAGGCTCCCGGTAACACCACAGCCCCCAACACGGAGCCGAGCAGGTAGCCAGTGACACACAGAGTCAGGGTGATGGCGAGGTAGAGAGGGCTGGTCATGGCGTTGTGAAAACATGGACGGATGTGCTCCCGGATGCTGATGCTGAACAGGGCGAGCACTGTGTCCTTGTCTGAGGGACGGTACCGGCGGATCACCAGCTGCATGACCAGAAGGAACTAGAGGGAAATAAAATAAAGGATTCCCATGTTACATCTTTGTTGCACTTAAACTCAATCCTCAAATGCTCTTTAGGACAATCATAATGTTGCATGATTGCACTGAATTTCTGAGTGACATAATTATGTACAGAGAACTAGGGCTTAAATGGATAGTTCCGATATTTTGACATGTGGTTAACTACTTAACTTGTATTATGGGTACTTGTATTACCCACAGTCAGTGTATTGCTTACAGTAGATGCCAGTCAGCACACCCCCAGTTTGGAGAAACCGACTCGCAAGCTAAGCAATGTACTGCTGTGGACGGGGGCAGCAGAACAACGTATTTTAGCCACCCCAAAAAAGGCCCACTTAAAAAAACAATATCAGTTTACATGTACAGTATATTCAGAATATGTGACTGCTTTGCCTTGCCAATTAAATTGATGTTTTTTTTAGGTGGGCCTATTTTAGTAACCTGACTCCGCCAGATGGATAGCTTCGCATTTGCTCGGCATATCCATCTGGGAACTTTCCGTTGGAGAACTTTTGGGAAGGGGTGAAAATACTGGTTAGCTGATTGGATAAACCATCTGTCTATCACCTATGTTGGTGATAGACGGGACAAATCAACCAATCAGATCCACGAAGCGTATGAAAATACAACCACAACCCCGCCCCTGCTGCTGCAGGCAAAGCATAGCTCGTTAGCTCAGCAAGCAAGCAACATGTCGGTAAAGGATGCCGTTTGTGTAACGAGAATTTAGGAATAAAAGACACCATTTCAGGTTCCTGGACCGCTGTCTGAAAATACTGATTAGCTGATTGGATAAACCATCTGTCTATCACCACCTAACCCGCCTCAAAACCAACGCTGATTGGCCCGGTCGTTTGGCTAACGGCTCAAAATGTTCTCTATCTCAAGATACCAGACTGATCTGCGAGTGGAGAACTGGAGCTCGCGAGATCAGGACGGTCTCACGAGGCTACAATTTTAGGTGGCTAAAATACATTTAGCTGCTGCCCCCGTCCAAAGCAGTCCATTGCTTTGCTTCCGTGTCAGTACTCCTGTCTGCTTCTCCAAACTGCTGACATGCGGCATCTACTAAAGGTAATACACTGACTTAGATAAGTACGGAATATCTGAACTATCCCTTTAAGGCCTTGATGAGATAAAAGTATATATGTTTGAATTAGGTTAGCTCACAAACCTATAAACGTTTAATCAGTAGGATCTGCATATAGAAAATTGAGATTTGTGCATCGATGTAGTAGATGTTTAAGAAAGGACTTTTGAATATCAATCAAAAAATCATCACTAGATTATCAGAAGTTTGGGGTCCCCTGCTGCTGGAGCTGCTGCCCCGACCCGACCCCGGATAAGCGGACGAGGATGGATGGATGGATGGATAGATGGATAGAGAGATTATCAGATAAGAAAAATAATTAGATTATAATCAAATTATTTGTCACAGCTGTTTTGCTTTCAGGCAGTGTCTGAGAAAAGCCAAAACCCTCATCATTCACTGATTTTCTATCACATTTAGAGTTGAGTTTCATTTTATGACAACCGTTTGTTGATTGTAATTTACAATATGTATTAAACCTGTATTTTCATTAAGAGATAAACTGTAGTACAGACAACTACATATTCTTCTTCTTCTTAACAGACTCCTGCGCTTGCCCGACTGATAACAGGGCCACGGATGTAAAGGCACCACATGATAACCAGATAAAGAGCTCACATGATTCATCATAGATAACTTTAATGTTAGATATGACCTTTTTTTTGAGCTCACGTTACAAAATACTCAAGGTTAGCCTACTTAACTTTTAGTACAAGCCTGCCAGAAGCATCTTTGTAACGTTGTACTAACCATAGACTGTGTACGGAATAAAGTACAGAAGCGCAGTGTCCTTTCAAACCGTGGCTGTTCGGAACGGGCCGATTCCTTGACCTCCGGTAAAGCTTTCTAAACAACTGCTCATCCAAACAACGGCGGTCTCTTTATAAAAAAATAGGTGTTTCTCTTATTTTTCTGAATCAGTATATATATATATTTTTTTTGCAAGCTGTAGCAAGCGTCGGACTCGGAGAGCGAGCTGTACCCAGCATGCAGTTCGGTGGTGTAACAGTTAATAGGGGTCCCCTCATAGACCATAGACTATTAATATTAGGCTAACAATGATTAATATTTACAGTCTATGATATATACATTGCTAAGCACAAGTGAATACACCCATGCTAAAGTTGACTAAAAAGAGGAATAAAAAATCATCTTTTGGAAATTTATCTTAATTAAAAAAATGAGGAAAAATCCAACCTTTAAGGACACAAATTCTTTGTGAATGAATAACGTATCGTAAATAAATAAATGTTCTTCCTTAAAATACAGGGGGCATAAGTACCTATGTTAAATTCCCATAGAGACAGGCAGATTTTTATTTCATGGATCCAGGATACTATGCATCCTGACAAAGTTCCCTTGGCCTTTGGAATTAAAATAGCCCCCCCACATCATCACATGCCCTTCACCATACCTAGAGATTGGCATGGGTTACTTTCCATAAAATCATCTGTCATCATCTGTAATTTTTTCAATTTCCAAAAGATTATTTTATATTTCTCTTTTTAGTCAACTTTAGCATGGGTGTATTCACTTATGCTTAGCACTGTATATATATGTTTTATATCTATGGGTCCCCTAGTCTAATATTGCCAGTTTCCACAGTGCTGTGGAGGCCTGGCTACACCATACATTCTGGGATAGGAAAAAAAAGTTTTTTCTACTAAATGGTCTCAGGAACAAACTTGTTTTGGTGGAACATTTGCAGCCCGCAAAAGAAAACGCCTCATGCTATTTTAAATGAAGATGAACTGTTCACACAATACAGTAACATAATCTATTTAAATTAGCTGGTTAACCTTACATGGTTAAACGTAATTGGCTCTTTCCAGTGTAAAGCTGTGTGTATTTCGTCCATAGCAATCAAAACGTCCCAGCAGATAGTAAATGCTGTAAACGTGTTCTTATATGTGATGTAACTCTTTAAAATCTTTCCTGAAAGAACCAAGCAGGCCTGCCTTTTGCACAATCCAAATTTACTATAGCTGTCGAAAAATGTAGTGGGAAAAAAGTATAAATAGTAGGGCTGTCAGCATTAACGTGTTAATCGCAATGTGATTAAGGGCCAGGCATAACGCGTAATGTTTTTTTAAATCGCATTAATCGCGTGCCGCCATTTATTACAGTTTTTCTCAATTGCTTAAACACTATAACCAGGCTTTTGAACTAAAATTTCAAAACCATAACACCATTTTTCAAAAAGCACACCCATTTCACTAAATTATAAACACTATTCCCTGGTTTTGACACATGAGTCAGATTTGTTGAACTGTACTGCAAAACTCTACACACAAATTTCTCATTGCCTACACCATGTTGTCATTTAGAAAGCACAGCATTCAATATTGCTCACTCAAGTCAGCACAGCTGAAGCTCAATTAGCACACAATTACCCAGGTGGAAACACTACGAGTCAAAATTGATCACACACCAATCAGAACTTTCAATAGATAGATAAAATGGCCTGAGTCAGTTCATTGAGTTTTGGAACAATGGATCCACAGAGAAATGACGGTCGAGGAGGGAGAGGAAGAGGAAGAGGAAGAGGACATGGTCGAGGAGGAGGAGGAGGAGGAGGAGGAGGAGGAGGAGGAGGAGGAGGAGGAGGAGGAGAAGGAGGAGGACGAGGACGTGGTGAAGGAGGAAGGCGAGGAGGGAGAGGAGGAAGACATGGTGAAGGACGAGGTAGAAGAGGAGGACGTGGTGAAAGACGAGGTGGAGGAGGAGTAAGGGCAAGGAGACAAGCAGTCTCGGATGAAATTCAAGCCACTTTAGTGGACCATGTTCTTGTCCATGATATGACCATGAGGGAGGCTGGGCAACGAGTCCAGCCTAATTTTAGTCGCTTCCATCATCAGAACCTTCAGGGAGGAAAACAGGTAGGTGTACTTACAGTACGACTGCTCTGTACAGCAACTTTTGAGTGCTGTACTCTGTGCTTTGACATCACATACACTGTTGTACTATGCTTCTGTAATACTAAATACATCCATCAAATTTACAGTAATGCGTGCTTCTATTCTTGTAGGATACAGAGATGACCATCTGGTGGTGGGGGGCTAAGGCTTTTGTCAGAGGAGCAAGAGAGGGAGCTTGTAAACATGGTCATTGCCAATAATGTAATCCGCCTGCGAGAGATTCAAAGGAGAGTGATTGAGGATAATAATCATTTTCAAGGAATAAATTCCATCAGCCTTTCCACAATTGATCGCATCCTCCGAAAGCATCGGTTCCGGATGAAACAGGTGTACCGCGTCCCTTTTGAATGAAACTCTGACAGGGTAAAAGACCAACGAGTGGAATATGTTCAGGTATGACTTTTGATATTGTATGAAGTATTGTGCACCATCACAGTATAGCAGTTTATGCCATATGTGCCCTCTTGAACTGTGCTTCAGGGTAGTGATATACTCTATTGTGTTTTGATGTGTTTTGCAGAGAATCTTTGAGATTGAAGGCTGGCCTGTTCCACCTGAAATTATCTTTGTGGATGAGGCTGGTTTCAACCTCACCAAAAGAAGGAGAAGGGGGAGGAATATAATCGGCCATCGGGTTATTGTAAATGTCCCTGGTCAGCGTGGAGGGAATGTCACGATGTGCGCAGCCATCAGCCAACGAGGGGTACTCCACCGCCATGCCAGTCTAGGACCCTATAATACTATGCTCCTTCTTGCATTCCTTGACGGTCTAAGAGAGCATATGTTCCAGCTGGACCACAGGGAACCAGCACAACCAGAGCACCCTCACTATGTTGTTGTTTGGGATAACGTCAGCTTCCATCGCGCTGCTCTGGTTCGCGACTGGTTTACCAAAAACCCAATATTTTCCAACCTCTTTCTGCCTGCATACTCTCCATTTCTTAACCCAATAGAGGAGTTTTTTTCGGCATGGCGGTGGAAAGTGTATGACCGAGAACCTTATATGCGTGTTCACCTCCTTCAGGCCATGGAAGAAGCCTGCCTAGACATATCCGTAGATGCGTGCCAGGGGTGGATCAGGCATGCAAGAGGATTTTACCCCCGCTGCCTGGCTAGGGCCAATATAGCCTGTGTTGTGGACGAGATTCTCTGGCCTGACCCAGAGCAAAGACGGGATGCTGATGCAGAATAATGCAGAATTTGTTTTTTTTTTACTGTGTAGTACTGTAATACAGTAATGAATAAAATGTGCCAATGTAACCATTGGTTGTGTCTTGTGTTCACCTGAAAAGGTTTGTGGCAAGATAACTTAACAGTTTTGGAAATGTTGTTTTGAATTTATTACACCAGTGTGTAAAACTAAGTTTTAGTGTGTATGTTGTGACGGCTTGTGTGTCCCGTCTGAGGTCAAAGTTTGGTTTTTCAGTAAGAGTTAATGGTTTTCATTTTGACCTGAAAATAGGATGTTTTGGGGAATTGGGTGAGACGTTATGGATTTGTGTTTACTGTTTTGAGAATACGAGGCATAGTTTCAAGAAATGTGTTTAAGCAATCAAGAAAAACTGTAATAAATCCTTTGCAGGTATGGTTACTGCCACAACAAATCAACATCAGACAGGCAATCTGGCTATAAGAACAACACTGTATTTGATGTTGACAGCAATGGTAAGAGTTTTATTTAATATTCTGTGTGCACTGGTGTTTATGTTTTCAATTGTCTCTCTGTCTCTGCTTCTTCCAGTCACTATTTTTACACTTCACTGACTCATTCTGTGTTATTATCATAATCAACAAAAAAACTGTTTGTGCCCAACTTCACAGAAGATCGCAAAACATTCAAAATAATTAACAAATTATTCACATATTCATACGGAAACTTTTCATAGGGGTATAACTTAATTTCAGAAATTCTATCATGCGTTTGTAGGATATATCAGCCTGGTCTCACAGAATTCCGTGAAATGATCACCAACTGTTAACAGCTCATTCCATGGTGGTGGCACGGAATGTGTGACCACCACGGAAAACAATGCCAATGTAAAGTCATTGAGAAGATGATGTAGCATTAAGAGCGACTAAGGTAGCGAGTAGTATGTAAGGCCGAAATTCCGCATAAGGAGGTTGGTTGGGGTGATGGATGGGTCAAACAACACAGGACTTTCACCTAGGAAACCGGGGTACGTGTCTCACATGTCACATTTCCTAAAGTCGCTTTCTTCTTTGCCTAAACCCAACCGTCCCGTTCTTCTTGCTTGTCATGGAACCGTAAGCCCACCCATGACCTTTTCCTTAACTTAAGGCGCCGTGTTTATTTAACGGAATTCTTCCGTGGGCCCATCACGGAATGTTTTGCAATTCTGTGAAACTGCCACAGATTTTGAGTTAAGGGGCTGTGTTCATTTGGACGTTATTCATGGAATTCTGTGGGATCAAGTTGGATATATGCTAGTTGAAAACTATGTCAATATCAGAGTAGTCTCGGATTGCCAGACCTATCTCCACAGCACTGTGGAGTAAGGTCTGGCTACACCACACATACATTCTGGGTTAGGGGGGAAAACTCTGGGTTGTTTGCATTTCTTTAAACCAATCTGAATCGTCTCTAGTGATGGGACAACCAACTCTTTTACGTGAGTCGGTTCAACCAGATGGTCGTTGGTTGGCCTACCGAGTTAATAGATTCGGTCACCGGTTTGCGTGCCCTCGGCGGCGGCAGGGGGGAGGTGATCGCGTTCCCCCGCCAGAAACCAAGACACCGTGGAAGACTCGAGCGATTGCGGTTACATTCGGTCTCAACATATTATTTACACACTCATACTGACCGACGCTAGACTCACGCACTGGCCACGGTTACATTCGGTACCCTGGTGGGTGGTCTCCGCATGACAGTCTAACTATCATGTAGCAACATTCACTTCTAATATTTAACTTAACATAACTACCAAGATAACATTATGTGTATTTGTATGTGATATAATACTTTCCCCTTGGTAATGTAGCCTATGAATTTCAATGAACACAATTCTAAAATGCACGAGACATAAAGGCTTCTGCTATCGGTAACTCAAACTTGCCGAGAACCTAGACACCTGTTTGATTACATAGACTCATGCATTAGGCACGGTTACGGTCTCATTCAGTAGCCTGGTGCATGGTCTCATGGTGACAGTCTACCTAACACGTACAAACGTAACAAACCTTAACATAACTACTAAGATAACATGACGTACATTTGTATGTGATATCCATCGATAATGTAGTCTATGAATTTGTATGTACACAATCATCTACGATGCACGAGAAATAAAGGCTTCTGGGATTGGTTGATAACTCAAACTTGCCGAGAACCTAGACACCCGTTTGAATATAGACTCATGCAGTAGCCTCAGTTACGGTCTTTACGGTCTTGTTCGGTAGCCTTGACAGTGGTCTCCTCGTGACAGCCTACCTACCATGTAGCAACATTCACTTCTCTAACATTTAACTTAACATAACTATCAAAATAACATGACGTGTATTTGTATGTGATATACTTCCCCATCGATAATGTGTGAATTGCCACGAACACAATCCTCTAAGATGCATCAGAAACAAGGCTTGGTTAATAACTCAAACTTGCTGAGAACCAAGACACCGCTTGATTACATTAGACTCGAGCGGGCCGGCCGGTTGCACGGTTACATTAGACTTGAGCGGGCCGGCCGGTTGCACGGTTACATTCGACTCGTTCAGTAGCCCTGGCGGCGCTAAGATCTGGACGCAGCGCCGGTGGCTCTGCAAAATAGTCTCGGGAGGGAACTTGTTTTGGTGAAACATTTGCACCCCAAAAAAAAAAAAAAACACATACAATATTAAATGAAGAGTAACTGTTCTAGGGCTGGGGCGATTTGTCGACATCATCGATTACGTAAATGCGTCAACACAAATAATTTGCGTCCACGCGTAGAAATCTAAAAATAACATGGTTGCCTCCAGCAACAGCGCAAGTATGGATTCCTCGCAAGTTCAAAACACGTTGAGAAAAAGGCTCGCACACTGTCTTCTAAAGTGTGGGAGTATTTTACTCTCAATGCCAACAACAACATGGTAGTCTGTAAACTTTGTATAATGATCCCTGAGTCAGGATAACAGCAGCAAAACACCATAAGTTCTGCTCACTTATGCCTCCAGCTTCTCCGTAGCTCTGGGTATATGTCCTGCACTGACTTGAGTGTGAGGTAAACTGCTAAAATTGTGTCTCCCCCATCTGTAGCACTGTTTCCGATAATTGAGCAACCAGGCCGGATTGTTTCAGATATCTCACAAGTCCTTTATAACATCAGTTATAACGGCCCACGTATAAAAAAATTGTCGGGTTTAGATCGGGCTCGAGCTCATAATTCCCTTAGAAAGGGAAATTGCACTTTTTTTTAATGTTTTTTTTATTTTTAAGTTTTTTATTTGTGTATTCCTCCTGAAAGTGACTTGAAATCTGAATAAGTTTTATTGTTGGATTTATTTTATACATCTGATTTCATATGTTGCTTAAATTGCACTTTTTTACTATAAGATTAAAGAGAGAAGAGCTTGGATGTTAAACAAGAGCTTATTCATTATTTTACCTACAACTGTTAAAAATAACAAATACACACTACTCTTTTTGCACTTGCTCTGTTTTTTTTAAGATTTTATTTTTTTATTCCTCCTGAAAGTGACTTTATTTTGTTTATATTGATAGCCTACATCTGGTTTCAGGTTGCACTACAAATTCATTTTACTTGAACAGTGCAGTTTTAAACTATTTTAATAAATAGAGATTTGAACCTTATTGACATTTGTTTTGTGTTAATTGTTAATAATTGAGCATTGGGAAAATAATCGCTAGTTGAAAAATGAATTGTTAGATTAATCAAAAAAATAATCATTAGATTAATCAAAAATGTAATTGTTAGATTAATCGACCAATTGAAAAAACTAATCGCTAGATTAATCATTTAAAACATAATCATTTGGGACAGCCCTAAACTGTTATTGTAAACACACAATACAGTAACGTGAGCATTTTACATTAGCTGGATACATGGTTAAATGTAATTAATTTGGTAAAGTCCGCACAACAGTTATATGCTCCGAAAAATATTTAATAGTAAATGCCATAAACATATAATTTGTATATTTTTACAATTATTGCACTATCCAAACTTTCTTCAAATCTTTCCATTTTCAGCGAGTCGCTTGCTATCTTGAAGCAAGTGTGAGCCACACACCGGCAGTTATCCTGGAAATGTACTTCCATTGATCCAGACTAATACAGTGCCTTGCGAAAGTATTCGGCCCCCTTGAACTTTTCGACCTTTTGCCACATTTCAGGTTTTAAATATAAAGATATAAAACTGTAATTTTTTGTGAAGAATCAACAACAAGTGGGACACAATCATGAAGTGGAACAAAATTTATTGGATATTTCAAACCTTTTTAACAAATAAAAAACTGAAAAATTGTGCGTGCAAAATTATTCAGCCCCTTTACTTTCAGTGCAGCAAACTCTCTCCAGAAGTTCAGTGAGGATCTCTGAATGATCCAATGTTGACCTAAATGACTAATGATGATAAATAGAATCCACCTGTGTGTAATCAAGTCTCCGTATAAATGCACCTGCTCTGTGATAGCCTCAGAGGTCCGTTTAAAGCGCAGAGAGCATCATGAAGAACAAGGAACACACCAGGCAGGTCCGAGATACTGTTGTGGAGAAGTTTAAAGCCGGATTTGGATACAAAAAGATTTCCCTAGCTTTAAACATCCCAAGGAGCACTGTGCAAGTGATAATATTGAAATGGAAGGAGTATCAGACCACTGCAAATCTAAGAAGACCCGGCCGTCCCTCTAAACTTTCAGCTCATACAAGGAGAAGACTGATCAGAGATGCAGCCAAGAGGCCCATGATCACTCTGGATGAACTGCAGAGATCTACAGCTGAGGTGGGAGACTCTGTCCATAGGACAACAATCAGTCGTATACTGCACAAATCTGGCCTTTATGGAAGAATGGCAAGAAGAAAGCCATTTCTTAAAGATATCCATAAAAAGTGTTGTTTAAAGTTTGCCACAAGCCACCTGGGAGACACACCAAACATGTGGAAGAAGGTGCTCTGGTCAGATGAAACCAAAATCGAACTTTTTGGCAACAATGCAAAACGTTATGTTTGGCGTAAAAGCAACACCGCTCATCTCCCTGAACACACCATCCCCACTGTCAAACATGGTGGTGGCAGCATCATGGTTTGGGCCTGCTTTTCTTCAGCAGGGACAGGGAAGATGGTTAAAATTGATGGGAAGATGGATGGAGCAAAATACAGGACCATTCTGGAAGAAAACCTGATGGAGTATGCAAAAGACCTGAGACTGGGATGGAGATTTGTCTTCCAACAAGACGACGATCCAAAACATAAAGCAAAATCTACAATGGAATGGTTCACAAATAAACCTATCCAGGTGTTAGAATGGCCAAGTCAAAGTCCAGACCTGAATCCAATCGAGAATCTGCGGAAAGAACTGAAAACTGATGTTCACAAACGCTCTCCATCCAACCTCACTGAGCTTGACCTGTTTTGCAAGGAGGAATGGGCAAAAATTTCAGTCTCTCGATGTGCAAAACTGAGAGACATACCCCAAGCGACTTACAGCTGTAATTGCAGCAAAAGGTGGTGCTACAAAGTATTAACTTAAGGGGGCTGAATAATTTTGCACGCCCAATTTTTCTGTTTTTTTATTTGTTAAAAAGGTTTGAAATATCCAATACATTTGGTTCCACTTCATGATTGTGTCCCACTTTTTGTTGATTCTTTACAAAAAATTACAGTTTTATATCTTTGTTTGAAGCCTGAAATGTGGCAAAAGGTCAAAGTTCAAGGGGGCCGAATACTTTCGCAAGGCACTGTATGATATAATATATACATATATAATATGTTAAGGAATCACCCCCCTGGCTACCCCTTGGCAGCGCCACTGGATAATGGTAAACCTTTGATAGAGACGTAATTTGTAGGACACAGCTGTTGCACTTCATAATAAAAATATTGATATATTCTTCAGTGTAATTATTTAAAGATTTGATTGTATTGCCAATGGGACTGTGTTAATATTTGTATTTTTAATTTATTTTTTACAGATGTGTAAATCTGATTAGGATGTAAACCATTTCATGTAATATTACTACCCAACAGATGCTCCAGCTAGTAAACCAATGGTGCTGCGGCAGAGTGGCTGTCCTGACTGCATCGTTCTTAAGGAGGATGTTAAAACTGTTAACGCGGTTATACTCTTCAGTAAGGCAAACATTGGAGATGATTTAAGGAAATATGTGATAATATTTCAAATAATGGTGATATACAGTACATTACTTATGATAATAACACTCCGCAAGAATACGCTTCAGATAGAAACCTTTTTAGCATGGCTTCAAACTGTTCATACTTTTTTATTAATTTTTTTCATTTTAGGGAATCTTTAAAACAATAGGCCAATCTATATTAGATATATCAGTATGGTTATATACCTAAGGAAGTGTGTGTGGTGGGGGGTCAAATAGTATTGTAATGTTAATTTTAAATGAGAATTTCAAGTTACACTATATAAATATTGATATTATTAACAGAAAGTGGTAATCTTTCCAAATCTGTAAAATATAGTGTGTAAAATTGCAGTGGTGTATACTGTAGATTAAACAGAATATCATCCCTAGGCTTTTTAATCTGAAATGTGTCATCTCTTCAACAGGTAGGAGGCAGAATGTCTCTGCTGCTGAGCTGAAGGAGTTTGAGAAACAGGCAGAGTGCCTCGGCTTGACCAATCCGCAGGTCCTAAACACAGATCACGGTGAGACTTTTACACCTATCCAGATTTTTAAGGATTTAAAAATCATATTTTGCTAACACAAGCAGGAGCACCTGCGTTGTAATTCGACTTGTGAAAAGGGATCGGTTTTAGGAGAAGGCCTCCATCTACGTTGCTACTAGCTAAACTAGCAAGCTACACGATGCCCTCCCTCAGCTGTTCACCTGGCTGTGACTCGTGCCTCCTGTTCAGCCAGAAGATAGCGGAACTTGAAACCAGAATATCGACCACCAGATCAAGGCAAGTGAACAGTTCCTGGACTCAATTATCATTGGAAGTTCCCCTCACACACACACTGTCGAATGTCTTGATTCCACTGTGACCTGCAATACTCTCACCCCACCACGCACTAATACAACCTCTGTCCCTGTTGTCTCTCCTCGGCTTCTGCCGAGGACCCAGCCAGCTCTGCTGACCAGCTCCACTCCACACCAGCCTGAGCCATGGCGTGTAAGCAAGCACCTGAGCAGGCGGTCAGGACAACGCTCAGCCCCAGCCCAACCCCTACAACTAGAAAACCGCTACAGCATTCTGATGAACGACGAGGAGTTCCCTTCTCTGCCACGTCCCCACGCAGCTCATCCTGGTCCATCCACACAGTCGACGCGCCCATTGAGGGCGGACTCTCCCCCTTCGGACTCATCAACCTCCACGCTGGTCATCGGAAGCTCCATGGTAAGGGACCTCCACATTCCCCCTTTACCTAGCGGTCCCTCCAAGGTCTACTGCTTCCCCGGTGCCAAGGTCCGTGACATCCAGCACAAACGACATCAGAGAGAGACGGTCGATAGCACTCCAGAAAGACTTCACCACTCTCCTCTCCACCCTGATGGGCACAGGTAAAAGGATTGTCATCTCTGGGCTTCTACCTACCTACAGGAAGGGTGCGGAGAGATGGTCCAGATTGTTCTAGCTCCACACCTGGCTGGAACCACTCTGCACTTCCCTGAGCATTCCCTATGTCGACAACTTCAACTTGTTCTGGGAAATGCCCAGCCTGCTGAAGCATGATGGTCTCCACCCAAACCGACACGGAGCCAGGCTGCTATCTGACAACAACGACCACACTGAAAGGCAAGTATTGACATTCTGTTGAAAATATCACAGATTCATGTCCCCCAGGTATTGATCCTGATAGCACTATACAAGTGGATGAATCTGAAAATGTTTTCTGCAGGATAACATGTAGTACTAGTATTATTCCAGTAACATGTAGTACTAGTGCTATTCCAGTAACATGTAGTACTAGTACTATTCCAATTATAATCAACAACGGACCATACAAAGTGGTGAAGCCCCTAAGTAATAAGAAGTTGACTGCAAACATAGTCAATTTAGCATCCAGTTCACGCCAGCAACAGCCTGTCCCAAAAGAAAATGAGACGGTGTCTGTTCCTCGACTAAGATCAGTTAAATCAAAGGTAACCAAGAGAAGGGCAATACTTAACAACCTAATTGGAATTAAAACTACCACTGCAATGATAGAAAAGGATAGGAAAATTAGATGTGGATTACTAAATATCAGATCTCTGTCTTCTAAAACAGTACTAATAAATGAATTGATATCTGATAATCAAATTGATCTATTCTGTCTTACTGAAACCTGGCTGGGCCATGAAGAATATATTAGTCTAAATGAAGCGACTCCTCCCAGTCATATTAATACTCAAATTCCTAGAGGCTCAGGCCGAGGAGGGGGAGTTGCAGCCATATTTGATTCAAGCCTGTTAATTAATCCTAAACCTAAACTAAATTATAACTCTTTTGAAAGCCTTGTTCTTAATCTTCAACATCCAACACGGAAATCAGTACAGCCAATTATTATTGTTGTTGTCTACCAAGCTCCAGGTCCGTATTCAGAATTTGTATCTGAATTCTCAGAGTTTTTATCACGTGTAGTCCTTAAATCAGACAAAGTACTTATTGTAGGTGATTTTAATATCCATGTGGACGTTGACAGCAATAGCCTTACTACTGCTTTCAAATCACTACTAGATTCTATTGGCTTCAGTCAGTCTGCATGAGGCCACGCACTGTTTTAACCACACCCTCAACCTCGTGCTGGCATTGTTATGGGTTGCTCTCTCTCCACCTTGGGTTGGGTGGTTTTGTTTTCCCTGTTTGTCTATGTTCTGTGTTTTCCACCTGGAGTGCTGGAGGAGTGTCCAGAGGGAAGTAGGTCAAGGGGCGTGGCCGATCCATCACTGCATTGCCAGTTTTCACAGCTGCAGCTCATCTTCATCATTCACTCCTGCAATACTTGAACCCGGGCTGATCACCTTGTCGGCGCCAGTTCGTTATCTACAACCCATGTGGTAACTTGGCTCTCAGTCTAAATCCAGTATTATCCGTTTTGCCTTTTACTCTGGTTTTGTCGCTGTTCCCTGAGCACCTACTAACCCTGTGTCTCTCTCCAGTTACCGCTCTGCCCAGCTGCCTCCTCTGCTTTGCCTACCTGCTTCCTAGACCTACTCTATCTGTAAAGTTTCTCGAGATAACTCTGTTATGATTTGATATTATAAATAAAATTGAATTGAAATTAAATATAAATCTTAAATATGCATGTAATTAGTATTGATGAAAAGAACATGAGTAGGGGGGGCGCCAAGGAAAAAAGGTTGGGAACCATTGCTCTGATTGAGTGCTACTTTTGATTACTGAATTGGATTAAAAAATGAAAATAAAGACTACCATTCTACTATGTCTCAGTAATTGCTTTTAGTTGTGATTCACAACAAAAACATGGTGTTTTGTGTTTCCAAGTGTGTTCGAATGATTCTTCAAAATGTATCTTCAAATGAGACTGAGAGTCTACAGCATTAGCAGCTCTGTTGAAGCTGTACTGTGACTCGGCAGTTTTTGCATTTGTGTGTACTTGTACTTTGTGTTTGTTTGAAAAGTAAACATTAAGATTACTGGAAATAGAACGTTTGGGGTTAGTTGGTGTTGTACAAACTCAGACAGGGGTGGGTAGATTTTGCACAAAAATGATTGGTCAGTGATTTTGCTACAAGACCGACCTGAGAGAGACAGCGAGGCATCAGAGCCATGATGAAGACTTTGTGTGTTGCTGTTGTGGTGCTGAGTCTCACCTCAGTGTGCCAGCCTGCGCCGCTGGTCTGTGAGAAGCTGCTGAAGCCAGTGGACAAAGCTCCAGACGTAAATCTCTTTCCACATTTATAACTAACTTTTCAAACTGCGTTACAAGACAAAATTTAACTGAACCTACTAAATTCATTTGTGCATATTTTTCCTTTTTCTGCAATGTTTTGTGAAAACAATTCACCTAAAAGGTTTCAGATTATTGCATATAACATCTAAATAAATACAGTAAATAACCAATCAATAATTCCCTTTTTTCTTATTTCAGTTTTCTGGGAGTTGGTATCTTATTGCCATGACCTCGGATACCTGTCTGGTTACAACATTACTGAATTATGTGTTTTGGCCAAGTATTTCAATGAAGATTACCTCCAAGAACACACCCAACATCATAGAGAGCAACTATAGCTTTAAAATGTAAGCAATGAAATTGGAAATAATCTTATGCCTTACACCGTCAGAATGTTTGTGCATCCTATAACACTCTGTCCTGCACAGTTTGTTCTTTTAGTTGTTAAATCTTTAATAAACCTTTTGCAGGTATGGATATTGTGATACTGCCTCAGAAGATTTTTTCTTGGAGAACAACATGATTTTTGATGTCGGCATCAACAGTAAGAGTTTTGTTTCATTTTCTGTGTGCACTGGTGTTTAATTGTTTAATTGTCTCTTTGTCTCTGCTTCTTTTAATCACTATTTTAAACTTTTACACTGCAGGCTAAACTGTAAAAAAAGAGAAAGAAATGAGTTTTTTTTATTATACAGATGTAGTGTTGATGTGATTATGATATTGTAGTTTTAATGTTAACCACTTAATGTATTATTACCATTCACATTCTTCGTATGTTTCAACAGATACCCGAGTTGGTGAACCAGACGTGTTGCTGCAGAGTGGCTGTTCTGACTGCTTGGTTGTAAAGGGGGAGGACAAGAACAAGGACGTCGACTTTCTCTTGCTCTTCAGTAAGGACAACAGAGGGATAAAATAATGATATGTTCCATGATGGGGGATATACAGTAGCATATCTTAACATGACACTAAAACTGCAGGAAGAGATTTGTAACGATAACTATTTGGTGGGGTGAAGCAAAACTAAAGATATACAGCTCTGTGAGATTGAACGTATTTAGGAACTGCAGTGCTTTGAGCTAAATGCTAACACATGCTAACAAGCTGTCATTTTCACCATCTCAGGTTAGTGTGTTATCATACTTACATTAGCTAAGTAGCACTACACACAAAGTACAGCTGAGACTGATGGGAATGCCATTAGTTTTGCAGGTAGTTGGTCATAAACCACAAAATATTGACCCGATGGGGCTCCAGGAAGCGTAAAGGGATCACCAAAGTTATTACAATTCATCCTGAGGGGGACATAAATGTTTGCACAAAATTGCATGCCAATCCATCTTATAGCCATTCTAGTGGCACGGCTAAAAATATTGCTAACTATCACTGAATTATTTCTGTATTTTGTTTTGAACTACCTACCTATACCTAACAGGCCTTTAATAGTATGCACTGTAGTGAGTGAGAATGCAGTGGTGTGGGTTAAACTGGTGTACAGTGTAGATATTCTAAGACAGAATATCATCACAAGGCTTTCATCTGAAATATGTCATCTCTTCAACAGGTAGGAGGCAGAATGTCTCTGCTGCTGAGCTGAAGGAGTTTGAGAAACAGGCAGAGTGCCTCGGCTGGGCCAAACCGGAGGTCCTAAACACAGATCACGGTGAGACTTGAAAAAAGGAGTAAATGTCTTTACAATCAATACATGAAAACAAAGGGAGTGTACTGTAGTGGCATGTACCGTAATTGCGAGGCTTCACCTTCTGACCCCCCTGTCCTGACACAGAGGGGACTGGTTGAACAGGGAGATGGAAGCTGGCAGGAAGGTCCTGCTGTAGCGGTCCTTGTCACAGCAAAGCTGAATCAGTCTCTTACTAGTTTTGCATTGCCAGACCTATTTTAACAGCGATGCGGAGGAAAGTCTGGCTAGTCCACACAACATTCTGGAATAGAAGAAAAACGTGCTGTGGTTTATTGGCATTTCTTTAAACCAATCACAGTCGTCTTGGGCGGCACTAAGCGACGGTACCTCTGCAAAATAGCCCCGGGAAGGAACTTGTTTTGGTTTAACATGTACGTAGGGAGGCGAGCTCTGGAATTACAACGGCTGTGGAGTGTGTGATAAGATTTTTACTCAAAAAAAAGATAAATATAATTTGATTGTCGGTTCTAGCTCGGAGGATGTTTCCCGAATCAACCAGATTTTAGAATAATCCAAACAAGTTCATTTAGCCTACTATTTAGCCTAAAGTTTAGAATGCCAACACATAGAAAGCGTAAGGTGTGGGACATCCGGCGGAACCTTGGGTGGCACCGGAACAATCCTGAGATGAAACGTTGTCTACACTGGGTCCTTCTCACTTCCCCTAAATTTCATCCCATTTCCTCCCTTCCTCGCGTCTTAGTCTGTCCCACCAAGGAAACACGGGAGAGATGCAAGGAAATCACGGGAGGAGAGAGGAAACGAGAAATGTGTTTTAGAGGGATGGGACGTTCTTTTCCTCTGATGCGTCACATTCGTCAGCCATTTGGGCGGCGTTAGCAACCCTTTAAGCTGTACGGCTTTCGGTTAGGCTGCTCTCGTGTATACTCGCCTATAGCTCCTTGGTGATCCCTCCTTGATGCTCGCTCCTTGAGCTATCAAATAAGGCAGGGGTTTTCAATGTTTGTAAAGCCAAAGACCCTTTAACTGAAAGAGAGATGGAGCACGGACCCCCCCATACAGTATATCGTATCAAATAAAGTTACTTATTAAACTGGGCCTAGAATAACGTGTAGGGCGGCCTTATGCCTTTATACATACCTTTTTTTGCATATATTACTAAGCTATCAAAATAGCATAACTGTTGCCATGATTTCATAAGTCATGTTTTAATGTTAAAACATACATTTAGCACAGTGAATCCTTAGGATTCACTGTATCTGTGGATGGTTACCTTAGTGACCATCTTACATATAGGCCAGTAAGCCTTATGATCATCAGCAGGGATTTATATATATGCTAATAATATGTTGGATTCATGTTAAGACTAAGAATCTTTGAAAAATCCTCAAAAATGAACAATTATTTGGAGGCCCCCCTGAATTGAATCCGAGGAACCCCTAGGGGTTCCAGACCCCTTGTTGAAGATCCCTGAAATAAGGGACATAGGATGTACCCATAGACTAGTCTCTTACTGAAAAGGCTCCACTGTTTGACCAGGATCTCATAAAGAGGATGTGAGGTGTTTTTCATGATGCATACCAGTTTGTGCAGCATCCTCTTCTCCACCATTATGGCTCTAAAGTGGCTCCTAGAACAGAGACGGCCTTTCTGATGAGTTTATTCACTAGTGCCTGTATGTAAATGTATGTATGGAATACATAGCATGGTAAAATGTATTGTGGGGTTGGTGTAATTTATATTGTCAGTACTATTCCAATTTTTGTTTTTGCTTCCTTCACAGATATGGAAAACTGCCTGTCACTGGACACGGACGACAATGATGATTCAGAATTGATATCCTTGATTTTTCAAAGACTGCGCAAAGAGTATGCAGTGCCCCTCAAGTGTCTTTCAGAGAGCATTCAAAAATACCACAAGGTTATCTCTGAGTGGTTTCAGCAACAGTGGGCTACTTTATGGTGAATGTGCTAGGGCACTGCTATGATAAATATTCACTCACACAATCATATTTTTGTGAAATGGTGCAACCCTACTCAAGATGTATAAATTGTTTAAAGGGAATCGACTACTGTTAAAGGTAAAGACTCAAATGTCACAAAACAACCTTTCTTAAATTCAGGTTTTTAGTGGTAATCTGCAGTGCTTTCTACACAATTCAATGTCATCAATATTACATAGATTTTCTTTTGTTCTTTTTCTTTTCCTCTTTTTTTTCTTTTCTTTTTTAATAAATAAATGACCACTGAAGTATAAAAGTATTTTGCAATGCAGACAGAAATCACACACTGCACTGCACACACTGAGCCAGGATTTAAGCGTGATTTATGGTTGTGTGGAGCCTCCACGCAGAGCTTTCAACGTAGCCTACATACAGTAAGTGGCCTGAAATTTATGCTTTTGCGTTGGTGTGTGCGTCGATCTCTTTAAGAAAATAACAGGGCTGGCGTGTGTGTGTGTGTGTGGGGTGTTTGGTAGAGCTTCGGAGCGAGTACCGATTCTAGAGTCATAGTGAGAGAAACAAAGTGTCTCCCCTGTGCTTTCTGACCACGGTGGGAAATCTGTAGCAGGAAAATGTTTATGGAGAAGGAGAACCAAGAAACGAGTAGGGGGAAATGCAACACTACCAAGCCACGGCCGAGCGACGTGTTTAGCCGCGACACGTAGTTACATTGTTCGAGAGGTCCACGTCAGGCTACAGCGTAGGGTCTGTGTCTCCACGTACCTACATACTGTCTATCCCCATGTATAGAATCACGGAAATATGTAATATCAACATATTAGTAACACCATTTAACACCAACAGTGTAATAATACTTCACAGCACAAACAGCCTCCATATCATCCTTGAATTGGATTAACGCCACTATGACACAACAAATTATTCTGATAAGCTTTGTGTTATTGCAGATATGTGGTATTGGATTGCAGTAGATTTATCTAAATAGCTACAAAATGAATTTACATCTCAGTGTATGCCCTTTTCCTGCCCTATGCCTGTGCATTTAGTGAAATATTTTATGTTTGACGTTGAAACACAATAAAATAATGTTACAGAGCTAAACACCTTCATGCTATAAAAAAGTTATACACTGTTGAAAGAAACAGTGAAATATATTTGTAATATCTGATTCTACTGTGTGATCTTGCATCAAAAAGAAGGTATGCAAAAAACGGCAAAATACAAAATCTGGCTAAAATTATTGTGTGTATGTTCTTCAGCCACATCACATATTTGCAGGTAAGAAACTTGCTAGTGATGGGATGGTGTCTGGTTTGATCCCGGACCCAACAAATAAATAGGCCCTTTTCATAGAGGACATTTTGATATCTCACGGTATAAAAAAAGAAATAAATGTATGATTCATTCTATTTAGCTTCTTTAGGTCCCTGTCTCTGTCATGGCTTACTGAGACACTTAAATAAAACAGAGCCTTTTTTAAATGTCATTTGTAATGCCTTTTCAGTAATTTCTGATACTGTAAAGACTAAGCCCAAGCTTTAAGCCCAGGTGCTGTGCTACGGGTTGGATAATTATTACCTTGTTTTGATCTATGAAAGAAAGTCCAAATTGTATTTGCAGTTAAACCAGGGGTTTCATTTATTTCCATCAAGTCTTCATGGTTTCTACCTACAAACAGTGACTGTGTCGTTAATGTGTGGCTGTGTAGTGATGTGGCTGTCTAGTGTGTGTGTGTGTGTGTGTGTGTGTGTGTGTGTGTGTGTGTGTGTGTGTGTGTGTGTGTGTGTGTGTGTGTGTGCAAGGGCATAACTTTGGGTTCAACATTGGGGGGGTTGAGGTCTCCACTTTTGGACAATTTGTGCCTTTTCTGCATCAAGTTATGGTGCAATTGTCTTAATTTATGTAAAGGAAATTATAATATGTTTTTGGGGTGGGTTACACTGGCCAGTTTTGATTATTAGGGGGGTTGTAACCCCCCCCCCCGTGCCTATATGTGTGGTCAAAAACTGTCTGTGCTTCCGGGATTGAGGACCCAAAGATTGGTTTCTGTTAATGCCCTGAGCGCTAATGGGCTCTTACAAATCAAATGTTGGATAAAAAGCTGAACTCCACTACTTTTGATGCCAACCACTGCTTGTTTTATATCTATAGATAACCTGGAAATCCAGCCCTAACAGCAACCAATTAGATTGTTGTTGTTGTTGTTGTTTTTTTTATACACATTTTTACAAGTGTTCTCCACTCATCGTTTTACATTATAAAACCTTTAACTTTTTTATACAATTTTTATTTTTAATTGTTAGCTACTTTAACTTCACAGCAGAGAATCAACCAACGGCTGCTTGTTGACTGACAGTTGATCTTTACCGTGGTTGCCTAGCAACGCCAACTCAACTCAACTGTAGGTGGCTGCATTGCTTTGTAATGCTATAATTTCAAAATATATTAAAAAAATAACACTAAATACAAATAGTTAGCAAATGCGTTTTTCAAGTTAAGTGGGCTATAAAAAAGCGTGATTACATTTTTTTTTTTTTTACATTGTACTTAAAACGGCACCACAATCGAAGGAGCTCCGGCTCTAGGACCCAGGTGCAGCATCACCCCAACAGACACCGGTTGATGAGATGGTCCAGTCGGCATTACACATCTAATTACACGACAAAGAGCGAATGTTCGCTCCTGTCAGTAGTAGTCGGAGGTAAACTTACTAGACGGTGAAGGTGGACTACAATAAAAATAAAAGCGAGAGCATTTTCCGCTGTCTTTGTCCGTTAACCCGCACCGTGGCAAGAAGACCCGTCGCTTGTCTCATCGGCGACAACCATGAGCCAGAGGTTCATCGTCTCCAAGAGCGACGGCGACCGGCGCCCCTCAGACATCCAGGGGGAGGTGAACCAACTGTTTGAGGGAGACGAGCCCCCGACCAGCAGCGATGCGGAGGGGGAGGATGCTGCCGGTACCGAGGTGGTGGTAGTGCTGAAAGGTAGGGAGACACTTAAACCGGGCTTCATTCATCCTGTTTGTTAGCTATAACGTTAGGCTTTATGCTAGCAGTCCTGATGCTTTGACTCCTGTGCTTGACTCCTGTTGTCTATGGACCGATGTGTGTGACTTGAATTTGTAATGGCCACATAAGGCACGGTCTGGCCAATATAGCTAACAGAGGCACTGCAAAGGACACACGTTTCCTTTCCCACCTAAAATATTTGTAATGTTACAGTTGCATTGCGCAAACAATTGGAAGTTACATGTATATAATATAATAATATAATTGTAATTTCCCCACTGGGGATCAATGAACAGTATAATGAACAGTATATATTCATGTCTATGTTGTCAAAAAAAAGAAAAGAAAAAAATGGGGCTATGTTTTGCTTGGTTTTCAAATGGTCTGTTATTTTATGTTTGCTCCCACTGTTGAATACATTTTTTCCTGCACAAGTCATCAGTGGTCACTCTGAAGGGCATCAGTTAATTTCCTTAGTAACCCCTCCGTTGTGAGACACTAGCCAGAGGCTCTTCATCTCTCCATCTAATAGACCTAACTTTATGTGGCCTGATTTCTAGGGTTTATTACGATCTTAAATTCAGGCAGTCAATACTTCACCCTCTACACATGCTTTGACATGCCACCTGAAACCGCTGCATGTGAGCAGGGAAACTACTTGCTTCCCTGGTGATGAAAAGGAGATGTCAATGTCAAGTATGTTTCAACCTTGTAGCTTTGTTTTGGTTTTACTGTAGCCTACTAGCAACATATTTTATTAGGTGATAGCTTGCAGAGTGTGTTATCTGTCTTTTTTTTGTCACAATTGAATTGTATCCCTGTTAGTGCATACAGGACAATTCCTGTGCTCACCATAAATATGAATTTGATCCATGGTGAATAAAAACATTGCTTGTCAAACCTTAATCTCTACAGTTAGGTTATGGCAATTTCCTCCAGTTCCCCTCTGAGTAACCCTAACCCTGAGAACCGGAGCCATTGTTGTGCAATCCTGTGTCACCCACTAACCTGAGTGAAATAATCAACACCTGTAAGTCATTGTCTGAATTGAATGCAGCACTGCAGAAATGGTGGCAAAAATTCCCATCGGGCCAGGAATCGAAGCTGTTACCATTACCAATGATTTTAGAAAACGTGCAATTATTCAGGTCCAGTCATGTGCAAATAAAGCAAATGAATCAATACATTTCACAATGCATTTAATTTATGAAGGCTGCCACATTTATGACATTTCAGATTAATTGGCCAGGCTCCCTAGATTCCCATAAATGCCTTTATTTCAGCTCTAGATTTGCTGCTCCTTGGTTTCTGTGCTATGGTCTGAAGTCTCCTACCCTATGGAGAGTTAGACATCCAGTCAAATCCTTTATTCACTCTGACCAGCATTGTTTAAACAACAATAATACACATTATAAAATATACTAACAATTCAATTTTTGTCACAATGTCTTTTGTCGAGTTACACGACTACCTTCAGTTCTTACACTAGATGGTTCTTGACCTTCTCATTGGATATATTAGCTGTCATCCCCTTGTCTTGACATCTTTCCTGCTGCGCCAAGGTTCAGCAGTGCTGACAGATTTCCACTATTAAATCAGCCGGCCTGTGAGGTGGAAGTAAGGGCTCTTAATTACCAGTCCAGCGCTCTACTTCATTGCTACAGAAGCCTTGGCGGTTCAGAACATGCCACCATCTCCTCCCGTGCAGGTGAATTAACATAGAAATGCCTCTTCAGCATTTCTCCACTTGAATACCCCAGCGTATATCAATCATTCCTCTGGACATAAAAGATGGCTGTGAGGGACAGTAGGAACAAACCTCACCATCTCCTTATGTTCCCCTTAAGCGATGGGGAAAGCTTTATTGAGGGACTTCCTCTCACGTAGAGTAGGCTATGCTCTTGCTGAGCTGGAGCCTTGTGGAGACTGCATCTTTGCATCCACTTTGCTGGTTGCCATAGTGACAAAGTACATTTTCACCAGAGTTGTCTCACAAATGGTCTTGCACTGAAGTGAAAGCCCTTCAGATCAAGCGATATGAAATCAATCGCTTGCTGGGATGGTGTGATATATTTTTCTTTCCTTTTTCCTGTTCAGCGTGACTTGAAATCATTGTAATAGAACATAAAGACAAACCATACTGTAGCTGAACAGTACACCATAGGTGTAAGGCTTATATAGTTAGCTTAACTATAAGACATTTCCGATTGCTACTGTTTAGAAGCTGCAACTAACAACAATTATTTTCATTGTCAATTCATATTTTATTATTTTCCTTGCTAATTGTTTTGTTAGTAAAATGCTAAAGGCAATAGTAAAAAATGTCCATCACAATTTCCCAAAACTGAAGGTGACATATTTTTTTATGTGAGTAACATTTTTTTTTTTAAACAACATGCAAAACACACAATTCCCAACATGAACATACCCCCCTTTCGTCATCACCACCCACCCAGACAAAAATCAAGAAAAGATGACACAGTACTACAATATTCAAGACCATTCAACAAAATAGACAATAAGTCTGTACACCTCCTACCATAACACATGGGAAGTTAGTCTCCCCCCTTATGGCTGTTGACAAAGGCTCTACGGCTAAACAAAACAACAAAAGAAAAAGAGGTGAGTCCTGTCTTGTTCCCCTTCCAAGAGCAAAATATTTAGAAATTAACCCGTTACTTTGCACCGCAGCCTCTGGGTGCTAATACAGCACCTTAATCCACTTTCTAAAAATTCTGCCAAACCCATACATTTCCCAAATTTAAACATGGCATCATGACTTTGCGTAAACATACACGCCACTTTCCTAAAGCCAAATGGCGTGTTATCTGTACGCATTTTGAGCTATCCACATGTATGTCTACGCTGTATACAGCGGATGTAAACATACACACCACGTGGCGTCGCGAGAATGAACACGAGAACGTGCCGTGCTATAGCGAGAACAACGTCACATGCGTGTAATGAAAAAAAAGGGTTGGGTTCAGGAAAAGAACATTGGGAAAGGCTTTAGTAACACAAAAAAACGACAAAAAAAAACAAAAAAACCTGACGGTGACCAACGTCACATGCTTAGGAAAACAATAAACCATTGGGTTTAGGAAGGAAACATTGGGGAAGGCTTTAAAAAAAAAAATGTTGTAAAATGCCACACGCGGGACACGATCCCACCTCTGCTAGGTGAAAGTCCTGTGTTTTACCCACCCGCCATCCCAACCAACTGCTCTCTGCCGATTTACGTCCCTTCATACTACTTGCTACGGCGAAAATTCACACGTAATGTAGGTTAATGGCGGCCCAATGGCGTTGATAAACATGCTAAAAAGCGATTATGCGTCTTGATAACACGCCAAAATGGCATAAGAATTGGCGTGTCATACATACGCCACTTTATGAGATCAGTCTGCAAATTTTAACACTCGTTTTAATTACACTCGTTAAACTTGTCAAGCTTTATCTGTGTGGCTCTAGAGAAGTCTGGATATAGCATTATGTTGTTATTCTGCCAGGATAGTTTCCCTTGCCTTTCGCAGCCCACAACACCAGGTCCCGGTCCGCTGATTTTAGGAATCTCGCCAGAATGGTGCTGGTTCTTCGGACGGGCGGTTCTGTGTGCACGCTCAATCTCATCTCTCCCTCAGTCTCCAGCAAGTCCTGAATCAGCTCCCCCAAACACTTCACTGTATCTCCTCCTTCCTAACCCTTGGGGATTCCCAGAAAACGGACATTATTACGTTGGGATCGATTTTCAAAAGCTTACATTTTTCCCCAGAGCATGTCCGTCTCTCCCTCTAAACTCTCGACGCGACTCTCAATCTCATCCATTCTGGTGACCAGGCCAAAGAACTTTGACTCCATCGAAACAATGGAGCGGCGGATTTCCTTCAGACCCTCTAGATAAGCGGACATTTTCTCTAGTGCTGCAAGTATTTTACCAATATCCGTCGGCGACATGTCGTTAACCTGTTGCTTTTCTGCTACAGTAACAGCAGCAGCAGCGCCATTTTGACCCTTTTCAGCCACATCTCCACCACGGAGCATATGCTGCTTAATATCTCCATTGGCCACTAACGTTTAATTTTTTGTCATTTTTGGCATCCAGAGTATTTCTCGACCCAGCTTAGCACAAATATCTCTGGTCATTATCTTCAAAAGGATAAATACAGCAGTGCACTATACGGAGCTCTTCGCCCAACTAGTCCGCCATTAGGTCACTTGACACTCCCTGAAGGTCTTTGTGTTACAAAGAAGCTGAAACCACATATTTGGCATTTTATCTTAAAAAAGTATTGTCAACCGACTGAACGATTAAATTAACTAATCTTTGCCGTTCTAGTGCATAATGATAAAGCAGTTTAGGTGGCATCAAACATCCTTCGATATTTGATATATGGAGTGTTTAGAATAAGACTGAATGTGTTCAAGTCTGAATCTGTCAATGTAATTATGCCATTGTAATAATTGCAGTGTCTACCAATGCCCATTGAGTCTTGTGCTTAATTTAGCTGGCGCTAACAGAGCAATATCTAAATTCCTCCCCCTTGGCTTGGACCCGTGATCCTGTTTCTATTGATCCAGAGGGAGGTGTGAGCTCTTTCGGCTCAGCCAGCCAATGTGGTTGATGATGACTGGCTGCGGTAGGAAGGAAGATCCATGTCTGGCTGCGAAGTGCACTCTCTGCCCTTGACCTTGCAGTGGTGTAAAGGGATATGTCTCCATCAGATCAGTCGGGCTCAGTGGGATGGGCTGCAGATGGGTTCAGCGTTTCTCATGTTGTACTTTGCAAGGGAGGTTTTGAAACTACCAAATCATTCAGAAACCTCATATTTCCAACATTCTTCTTCTTATTTTTTGTTAATTTGGATGTACCACAGCGAGCTTTAAACACAACCTTGACAGGGACAATGTGCATTTAAATGTTATATATATTAATAACTTTCTAAAGTGTAGTGTGTGTAGTGAGTGTAAGCAAACAGTTTCTTAGAGCAACATTAACATTCATTTTGAGTGGGTCCACCTGATGAATGTAAGTTCATTATTCACTTTCCCTCTAGTTCTGTTTGGTGTCCACCAACCTTCTGAGGGATATCGCTGGCTCTTTGGCTGCTAAATGCTACGCTATGTTAAGCAGCTAGTCTAGTACTTTTTTGTCTGACGTTTGGTGGTGGGCAGGGGCCATGCAGTGGGTTTATCAGAGTTTTTTTTGCTAAACAAACAAACAATGCTGATGAGAGTGATGGAAGTCAACCAAAACAGTAAAGTTGGGAGCTGTAAACCTAAAACAACGTGCTGGAAGATGAAAACAAGTTATGTAAAGATTGATTAGAGTAGCTTTAAGATAAGAGCGTAAGCTGCTGTAATCATTTGGCTTGCTCTCTGTAGCTACTCAAAATAAATGCAGTTTTACATGAGTGAGCAGACCTCCATATGTCTGAACTATTTGGTGTGAATGTGGCTGGTCTCTTATTAGAACTCTATCTACTGTTGCACTCCTTGTATGCCTCGACTCCTGTGGTTTCCAGCCAAGCTGTGATCGCTCAAACAGGTTCTTAGTTTGTGTAAGCGCATGTGTGTGTATGTACAGTACTTGTTTGGTTTAGTTTTATTAATGTGTCAACAGTAACTATTGTAGCAGATGGGCTTGGATCTAAAAACACAGACATTTGACGTTAATAACTGTAACCCAATTTGTCCCAAGTGTTTTGGTACATGAGCAGAGAGGCCGACTTGGCTGAGGTTTAATCCGTGTCACTGTCAGGATGTTCTGTTTCCTTGTAAGCAAATACAATCCAGAAGACAATGCCACAGCATGGGAGCACAGCGACAACAACACCCATAATCCCAACAACAGCACAACCTCATAACCTAATGACAGCAGCAAACAGATTTTGATAGTCTATCTCAATTAATGTTTGTGTTTTTGTCTTTGCCACTACATACTGTATGTGCTGGTGAATTTCTACTTTGAATCTATACAGAACCATCTATGTGTTTCAAGGAATAAATGGATAGCATAACAGGAGTGTGCAATTTGCCATGCACTTCCTTTCACTCTAATTTAAACAGTGTATTACATGGGTTTGTTGTTTGGCTTGTTATCGTCTATATACTGCTATTTCTCCACCAGAGCAGAGCTGAGCAGACATGGTCAGATTATTAAGGATAATGCTGGAAATATTTTGTTCTTTTCATTTTTTTTTTCTATTGTCAACAAAATCCATCCTAAGTATTTTCTGCCTTTCCCAGCCTGTAGCTCTCAGCCCCAAGCCCATTGGTTTCCACAAAAACAACCATAAAGGCCATAAATATATACTTTCATTTTTTTTTTTAATTAGGCTAAATAATTGCCTAAAGCACACTGGACACTGTAGTTTTTAGCAAAGGCTACTCAGTCAGGAGTAAATAATGTATTTGTTGAGGACTATTTTCAGCATATTATTATTATTCACTCAAATTCGACTGAAGTCTAATCCAGCAGTGGCTGCCAGTGATTGTGCTCCCATGATAATGGGCTGTTGGCTGACCAGACGGAGGATTGTTTGTGTGTTTATTCAGGCATTTCTGCCCATGCATGTTCTGTAATGAATGCCATGCAAATAATAAAGAACCTCTTTGATATAGAGGTGCAGTCCGATGGTGAACACAGATATTGAGTCACAAAGGGCTATTGTGGATGACTCCTATTAATATAGTGGAGTGGCTGTTTATAGTCACTCCTGGGAAGAGTGTGGACCTGGTTAGGATTTTTATGGATTATTTATCAACCCCCGGAAAGCACTGTGTAATCACAGCTTTTCTTGTCATGAAGGGAGAAATGTGATACTAAACATTGCATTTGTTGTTGTTGGCCGTCTGTTCACACAAAAAGAAGATTAGGTTTGAGATGTGAGGTTTTGTTTGAGATGTGAGGTTTTGTTTGGATAAAAGCTATGGATAATAAGCTTTTGATATGCAGGGGGTGCAAAAATAATGTAAACATTGAATGAAAAGGGAAGTGCAAACTCTGCTACAGGATCCTTGTTGGTGTTAACTCTAGACCAATTTACTGGTTTTCAGTGCAGTTTGTTTGGCATGGGGTCTGATGGTTATCCAGCCATGGACACATCCCCACCCCCACATATGCACCTGTGATGTGATTTGGACTCGGTTATCTGTCTTGTGTTGCTTTGAAAATACACATATCAAAGTGCTGGTCAGTGTTGGGCAAGTTACTTCCAAAATGTAATACATTATAGATCACTAGTTACTGTCATTTGAGAGTATTAGTTACAATATTACTGTCTCTGAATTGTAATGCTTTACACTACTTTTGCGTTACTTTTGAGTTACTTTCACCAAAATGACATTATGACTTCGAAGGTAGCTTGTGTCATCTTTATCCACTTTAATACATCATAGTTTATTCATAATATGTTGTATTATTAATCTGAATCTGCAAATTAACTAAAGCTATAAAATAAATAGTGAAGTGAAACATACAATAGGCCTACTTGACTCTGAATTGTGGTGGAGTAGAAGTATAAAGTAGGAGAAAATTAAAATACTTAATTAAAAGTACCTTACAATTGTATTGATGTACAACGTAGTTACTTTCCACCGCTGATAAAATGTAATGATATTACGTGTAGCAAGCCTAAACATTAATTTTCCGACGTGAGTATGTCCATCCGGCAAATGTATCCGTCTCTGCAGTCATCTCAATCATTGAATTCCAGCAACAGGAAATGACATCCATGGCATACGGAAGTAGAGCAGATTTTGCCACTGCGGCTGGCTGAGTCCCAGAGACACAGAGAACAGTGGAAAGAACGGCAGGCTTTTTCACACCATTTCTCTAACCCCAATGGATAGAGAAAAGGTTGAATATCGCTTAATTGTCCCTTTAACACCTGTTAGCGGAACACTCTCATTTCCAGCCAGTACCTTGGTTTATTTAACATCAACTGCCAGAAAAATAAACTGTGAAGATAAGTCTGAACTTCACATTATATACTTTTTTTGTGGACCCAGGAAACCTCATTAACCTTCCACTTGCCTTTCTTCGTCTTCTTGCCCATCTGTTCCCCTCCTGCTGTAATGCCATTAAATGGTTCGACATTTTCTACCTCAGAAGAGCCATTGATTTGTAATCTAGCGAACCATTAAATGTCAGGGCTTCTTCGCCATCGTTCACCCCGTTATTCCTTTTTTCTTGTCAAAGGGGGCCATCTATACAGTGCAGATCAATACAACTCATACACCATTAACTATGTATGTCCGGTCCCTATCTAATTTTCTGTTTAAGTGGAATAAAATGATTAGAGGCTTCTTCAGGGGAGGGGGGAGGACACTGTAAAGAGAGGTGTGGTGACATTGACCAGACAGCAGAGGGCAGTCAATTTAAGGTTTTTATGGCGGAAACACACAAGACTGATGCTGTGTGTGTGTGTGTGTGGGTGCTTAAGTAATCCTTTTAATTGTTTTTTTGTCAAGAGGTTTAGGTTTTGACATACATAGTTAATATACAACAGACAAAGGTGGTTTTAACAGCTTCTTGCACATACACAACCTGTTACAGCAAATGTGAATCGGAAGGTTGAATGCGATGAGAAATTAATTGCTCTGCAGTGACCCAGACAAGTTTTTCTCTGCTGAGACAACAGGGGGCAGTCGTGTACTAATCAAGACTGCCAGCATCTACGCATATTCTCTTCAGTCAGAATCATGTGGTAGAAAAAACTAATATATGAGAGGGGATCAGGAACCCAGCAAATTACACCGCTGTCTGTGTTGTGTGCGTCTGACCGAAGGTGCGTGTTAAGCAAATGGCAAGTGAGAAGAAAGTGTATGTGTGTGTGTGTGTGTGTGTGTGTGTGTGTGAGGATGGATGGGAGGAAGGATAAGTAAGGGAGAGAAAAAGGTAACAGCACAAGAAGGGGAGTAAACCTCCCTTAGCCCAGAAATCCTCGTGCTGTTATGTAACTGTATCTGCAAATGGGGGAGGTGTGTAAATATATGTGTGTATGTGCGTGTGGTGGGAGATTGGGACCAATTGATAGAAAGTGACAAAATCCTCCTCTCATGCTGGCAGGCTGCAGGGCAGACCTCAGTGATACTAACATCATGGGACGAAGGGGGGGGGGAGACACGGGGGTAGAGCCTCAGCGGGAAGAGAGCATTTCTCCTCTACCACGCAACTGAGATGACACATCCATCACAGGTCCACACATCCAGTAACTTGGACAACCACAGCTCGTTCTGTGGCACACGGCCTGATCTTCAACCTTTACACTCAAGATTTCTATCGTGCCTGCGTTCCCACGTAGTGACTACCATTAACATCCCACAGTGATTCAGCGTGTCAGGCTAGTTTAGAACATCATGTAAGAAATGGCCATGAATGTCTTCGGAAATTTCTTTTACAGAACTGTTCTAAAGAATGTGTATTTCTTTATTCTTACATAAAAGGATGGAGGGGATGTTTTCTGGCATTGTTTTAGAGAGTAACTTTGGCATGCATCTTGCATATTCATCATATTTACTATAGCTAAAATAATTAGTTGATCAAGTCAACTGAAAGGGAGACAATTTTTTTTAAGCATAAGTGGGAAAAATGTACTGGTTCCAGCCACTAAAATGTGAATATTTCCTCTGTTTATAGTCTTCTGTGATGGTAAACTGATTATCGTTTGGTTTGGAGCCACTGAATGAACAAAACAAACTTAAACTTAAAATCCCGCAACTTGGATTCTGGGAAATTATGATGGGCATTTTTCATAATTTCCTGGTTGATTAATCAAGAAAAGAATTGGCAGACTAACTGATAATGAAAATAACTGTTGTCTAACAATAAGATTATACCAATAAAGCCTCAGTATGAGGTAGGGCTTTGACTTTTGCCCAAAAATCATATTCAAAGTTTGTTTGTTTAATAATATTTTGACCATTAAATGCCTTCAGTAAGACCTATATTGATATCAAACCTAAGTTTGTTATCAACGCTATACTTTCGACAGGAAGGTCGGAGCTTTCACCGTAGCCTACGTAAGTGGTCTGATGTTAATACTTGTGTGCTGGTGTGTGCGTTGAGTCGGCGCATGTGTGTGTGTGTGCGACAAATCTGGCGACTTTCTGTAGAAAAGACAGCAACTTTCTGTAAAAAAAAAAAAAAATAAGTCTGCAGTATTGTCCAGCGAGCATGGAAGGAATTTCTCTCTTGTGGGCCCCAAAACAGTCACCTCTCTCTTCTGTCTCCCCGCCCTCCCCTCTGTGTTCTTCCCTCATGTGCAGCAGCACTGCGCATAGGCAGGTAGAAAGGGGAGAAGGGACAGGATGAGGGGTGCGGGGTGCGGGGGCCGGTGTAGGTAGGAGAGACAGCGGACGGGAGAAAGACGCCGCTGAGCTGGCCAGCCTTCTTTGAACATTAGGGGGGAATGCAACGCTACGGAGCCACGGCGGAGAGACGTGCGTCGCAGCGACGTGTAGTTACATTTTGAAATGCGTGAAAAAGCCTCGGAATCTGAACTGAAAACAACGTTTACAAGCAAACACATTTACAAAAAATAATGCCCATAACATGTTCGAATATTAAGGGCTGCTTAATATTTGTTCGAATATCCTTATCTGGTAGCACTTTATAATAACTATCCATAATTCATCATTTATTAAGCATTAGTTAACTATTAGTTAATGGTTTGTTCATTATTACTTATTAATTGTTCATACCTAGTTCATCATGAGTAAAGTATTTGTTCACACAATTATAAATGGTTTGTTCATAGTAAATAAGCCTATTAGTTAATGGTTTGTTCATCATTATTAATTCATTGTTCTTACATAATTCATCATCAGTAAAGCATTTGTTCACATAGTTATAAATGGTTTGTTCATAGTAAATAAGCCTATCTTGAAAAATATGTTTGTAAGTACATGATTTATACTTAACAAATAATGAAACAACCATTAGGAAATTATTAATACTCATGAGTTAATCATGGATTGATGTGTTGGTAAGTGCTTGTTAAAGATGTATTAACACTAACAATCCGTTGGCATTTTTCTGAAGGCATGTCCAAATAGAACAATACGTGTGTGTCCAGGTTCTGTTAGCCTTTGGAACTCATTTATAAATGGTTTGTAATGTTGCATAGAAAGTACTCACTTTAGATGGGCTCACACAGTATACTTAATTAACCAGTAGTTAATCATGGATTCCATTATTGGTAAGTATTTGTAACAGATGTGTTAACACCCCAGCTATTAGTTTAGGCCTTTTTCTAAATCATAACATTTTATTTAAGACATGAACAAATGTAGTCTAGATAGTTTGTTCATTATTAACTTCCTAGTTATAAACAACCGTTTACGTTCCTGAGTACCTAGTTGATAATGGTAAAGTTACTTAATTTACAAATGGTTAATGCATCATGTAGGAATTATTAAAAAATATACTGATAAACTTTTTACATGGGCTTACTTACTATGGACCAACCATTTACTAACTGCATTTACAAATGCTTTACTGGTTAGAATGAATATAGGAACTATGCTTTACAAATGATAAACAAATACATTACTACTAGTTTGTAAATAGTTTATAAAGGGACAATTATTTAATTTACTAATGGTTTTCGCAATACTTAGAAAGTGTCAAACTTCTATTTATGAACATAACTTCCGAGAGCCTTATTTACTATGAACAAACCATTTATGAGTGTGTATACAAATGCTTCATTCATGAGAATTAACATAGGAGCAGTGCTTTACAAATGATGAACAAAGCATTTAGCACCTGGTTTATAATGGGAAAATTATTTCATTTCCAAATGGTTGTTTCATTATTTGTTAAGTATAAATCATGTACTTACAAACATATTTTTCAAGATAGGCTTATTTACTATGAACAAACCATTTATAACCATGTGAACAAATGCTTTACTGATGATGAATTATGTAAGAACAATTAATTAATAATGATGAACAAACCATTAACTAATAGGCTTATTTACTATGAACAAACCATTTATAATTGTGTGAACAAATACTTTACTCATGATGAACTATGTATGAACAATTAATAAGTAATAATGAACAAACCATTAACTAATAGTTTACTAATGCTTAATAAATGATGAATTATGGATAGTTATTATAAAGTGCTACCCATTATCTTTTTAAATATTCGAATGATATTCGAATAACGAAGTTCGGCGTCAAAGCCCTAGTATGAGGTTGCTTGGGGCTTGGGGGGCTGGATCAAATTTGAAATTGAATGGGATGAAATAATTTAGATTTTCTATATGTAATTCCTGTGATGTCTATTTCAGTCCCTATCTTTCCTCCATTTCCATTGCCTATCAGTGACTTGTCTGTATCGTGCATTGGGTTTTTGCATTGCATGTGTCACAGTCGGCACATCAAGGCATTGCAGTTGGTTTCATCATTCTGAATGTGTTTATTAGACCTGTGGGATCTTTCTTCTGTCAGCTCAGCACCGTCAGGATCTGTGGGCAGCCAAGATTCTCATGACTGTGCTCACATTTAAAAGCTGAACCCAGTGGGTGGGGGTGTGTGGAGGGGGGGGGAGTTGTGTCGCTAAGTTTGCCCTAACATTACCCACCAAAAAAACTGCTTATATCAATTTTAGACATAGGTTGGCAGAATAAATCACTGCCCCAAGAACCTAAGAGCCAGTGTTGTAGTCGAGTCACCAACTGTCGAGTCTGAGTCGAGTCACCATTACCTGAGTTCGAGTCTGAGTCGAGTCTCGAGTCTCCAGTGTTCGAGTCCAAGTCGAGTCATCAAGGTTGAGTCTGTGTTGAGTTCCAAGACTGCCTACATTTCTCCACTCTGGCACCTTTAAAGAGCTGATGTACTAATAAAAGAGGGTCTACATTCAACAAAAATGACACCACTGTCACGATTGCAAAGGGTTACTTTTTTCTAAACAACATTTAGCGGTGCTCTTTCCAGCATTGGATTTAAAATCCGTGTAGGCGAACTCCACAATCCGAGGCGCATCTCTCTGCATTTTCCAAATGTGAACATGTAGTAGGGAGCCCGCAAGTCATTCACTACAGTTGCATATATTAATATCAATTCCTTTGTTACGAGAGTAGTGAAAGTAAGAGCGAGAATGCAGCGTTACGTGAGTGACGTCAGTGAGTGTGTTGTCAAGCAAGGAGAGCGAGCGGCAGCGGTGTCCGACTGAGAAGCGTACGTGTGACTGTGAGGAAAAAGAGATCCCAAAGAGGATGTAAAGTGAGTGACCGGTTAACAATAAACAAGAAGCTTCTCAAGACATGGTGGCTTCATCTTTTGTTAATACTGTCGGTGAAGTAAAGGGTGTTACCCCCAAAAGAACATCAACAGGAAACGTGTAACATCTTATTTAAAATTTGTATAACCTATTTAGTCAGAAACTTCATCCAACGTCTGAGTCCTATTTTCATGACTGCTCAAGTCCGATTTTATATGTCCTCGAGTCCGAGTCCAAGTACAAGTCATCAGTCCGCGAGTCCAAGTCAAGTCACGAGTCCAGAGAATAGAGACTTGAGTTGGACTCGAGTCCGAGTCCAGGACTTGAGTACTCCATCACTGGTAAGAGCTGTAGAGTTGGGGTGTGTGTATGTGTGTGTGTGTGTGTGTTATTTTGGTCTGATTTGGAAAGCAGTGCACACGCCATCTGAGGCGATGGAGGCAGAGAGCAGCGGGCTAGAGATGCAGGTCATACATCCCCATGGGGCTGGTCTGGTATTCAGGAATTATACCAGGCCTTCCTGTCCCTAAGGATGGCTGCGCTGCGTTCTCTCTCCCTCCATTTCTCCCTTTCTCTGGCTGGGAAACAATTCAGGGCTGGCGTGCAGGCTAAGTTTGGGTTTTGAAAAGGTGAACTGTAAGGAAGATATATAGTGTAAGAGTTGTGCTTTCAATTTTAATTACGTGTTGTGAATTTTTCAGTAATGTTTTTGGTTGGATGGCTACCAGGCAGAGTTCCATAGTGCTGCAGCATGCATGAGGGAGAAGGATGGACCTTGTCCCCATGTGTGTGCCTCACTGGAGTTGTTCCACAGCCCAGTTCTCTTCACAGTCCACAGGTTCTGTCAGCCGGTTGCGCTCGGTTGGGGGTACACGCTCTCCATCACCATTACCATGCATGCCACTGCTGTGGCGCAATGTCAAGAGGGTGACTGCAGAGCAGTCCTAAGGATGTCCACCTATTGTCTTACAGTACATACATTGATTATGTTAGGCAGACAATAAAAAAGGAGATTTGAGCAATTATCATTGAAAATCAGTTATATGCTTTTCTGACAGCTCATCACACACCATTACCTGATTTGGTTTTCTAAATAGACTAAAGAATAACAGTTTGTTTGTAAAGAGTATTTGAAATAGCGCTTGCCATTGGGAGTTTGTCAGTACAGACACCTGGTCAGTAGCATCCAGTATGATCCAGTCACGGCAGTTTCAGACCTGCAGTTCTGATCATATCAACATGCCCCTCTTATAGGCAAGGAAAATAAGTAATTAGCACCACTCCACAAACATCACGGAAACTGTAGCAGTAGCGGTTGTTATAGCAACAAAAGACGCTCTTGGCTGCTTTCTGGAACCAAAACGCTGCCTGTTTTTTTTTTTTTTTTGTTTTACTACAAAAGCGCCCTAGTCAACCTTTTTCTTGTCCAAAAAAAATGCCAAGTGTGATCATGGCCTAAGTTATCTTATCTTATCTTAGTGTCCAAAAGGCTTGTGCTGCCTTACCTTTTGTACTAAGCGAGACTGTCCAATATTGTACTGTACTGCTGACATTTATTGGTTTTGTTGGTCTGCCACCCAAAACACTTGTGTTGAACTGCAATGTGCAATGTTGATTCCCAGTGGGTTTGGCAGTACTGGAAGTCATTTGAATTAATGATGATATTAAAAACATTGCTAAAGGCAGTGTTGAAAAAATTCAAATAGTTTGGTTTTTAATAGCTCAGTTTTAGTATTTATTTGCACTACATTATGGTAAAATTATTTGACATTTGCATTCCAGTCAACAATGTTTGCTGCCGTGCACAACAACTTATGAATAGTTTTGTTTTTTTGCTTTAATATTAGTAGGTGTATTCGTTCATAACACTAATGATCTTAATGCTGCTTCTGCTGGTAGTCTTATGCATCTCCCATCCCATTACTTTAATCACTTTAAGTTCTGAAATTGGTTTTGTTTACCTATTTAAGCAGGAAATTATTACACAGTATGTGTTATAGGGGGCTTTTATTTATTCATGCATTCATTTGTTGCCTCTCCACTGCATAAATGTCATATCTCAGCAACTAAGAAGCTTAGACTATCCCGATGTAAGCCTATTTATCACCTTGGTAGGTTGCTCATGTGTGCTCAGGTTACATGCACTGTAATTATGATATTTCCAAGATCATTTGAAGGCAGGCCGGATTGTCTTTGTGGCAAAGTGGGTGAGATTCCCTGCACTCACCACGTCTTGTCCCTTGTGATTGTCTTAACACATTTGTCCACATTCATTTTGCACTCTTTGCTCTAGTTATTGTCACATTGTTTTGATTTTTGCTAAATTTTTACCATTGCTTTTGTGTTACATTTCAGCACTTACCATACTGGGTTTGTTTGTGTAGTACTGGTTTAATTTAAAGCAAACACACAACCACTGCCTAGTTCCTTAAGTTGCGGTCTTGAATAGTTAATGGTTTGTTTCTTCATACTTACCTTTTCTTCGTTGCTTTGACTGGTATTCTGGAATGTTTGGGGAGGAGCCGCAAAGCATTTCCTGTGTATTTATTGAGTTAACGATGTCATCACTGACATCACTGGACCAAATCAACAGATGGGGTTTATTTGTGAGTTTTCTTTTGATAGTTTCAAGTTTTTTTTTAAACTTTTTATTCATATGTATTTGGCACACGGTAAATAAATACGCACTTGTTGGAATATAAGAAGTCTGCCTTCCTATCCTAGGTGAGCAAAGTTACCGTACAAAGTGACTAGTTGGATTAAAGCTGTGAATGTAAAACTGTTTAAAGCTGGGAACATATATCAAGATTATTGCAACCTACAAATTACAGATGTCCTATATTACTTTTTTCACCAACATGGCAGCCAGAAAGGGGCAACTATGGAATGATTAGGGTCAGGTCGCTTGCCAGCCCCTCACTTCGGTTGTGTTCCTGCTAGAGCTGAAAGGATTGGTCAATTAATAAGAGTCGACACAATGGCAAAACAGAAAACACAACGGCAACAGAGATAACACAACAGCATTTCACAAAACACAACCGCTAAACAGAAAACACAATGCAAACACAATGGCAAAACGAAAAACACAATAGCAATTCACAAAACGCAACAGCAAAACAAAACGTAACCGCAATTTACAAAACACAACGACAAAAGACAAAATGCAACTGCAAAACAGAAAATACAATGACAAAACACAAAAAAAGGTGAGCTGTTGCTTTGTTTTGTGAATTACGGTTGTGTTTTGCCTTCAAGGCCACCTTATACAAAACCCAAACAGAAATAGATATTAATAAATCTGTTTGCCTTGCTAACTTGTGATACAATTTGAATAAAAAACGGATGACATAGAAGATTATTCCAGAATTAATCCCGCTGCCTAATTTGTACAGCCCCAATTCCAGTAATAAAACCAAACACACAGTTCATTGCATCTTCTATTCATAGTTTTCAGTCATGTGACTGTCGCTGAGCCTGGAGGGCAAAACACATTGGAAATTCCATAGAGTTGCCGTACATGGCAAGCCTGTCAAGTTTTTCTTTTTTCAGATCACCTCTCAGATCACCTCTCAAAAGACAAAAAAATAAATATATATATACACAAACTGCAAGTCTTAGGCACATTTGACCAATATGCAGCACCCACTGCGGTGTTTCAATCATTAAGTGTAATTATTTCAACTAATGTTAGCTAACACGCTGGCTAATGACATCATAACCTGATGTCGTAACTTTCACCACTGCTCATTTCATAAAGGGCCGCGGCAACAAAACGTGTCTTTGTTTACGTTGTATAATGTGCTGTTGGATTGAATTTGATTTTGCCATTTTGCGATCTGACACGATTCTTGGAAAAGCATAGCTCGCTAGCGCACTAAGGTTAGCTATGCTAGCTAACACCGGCATTCAGAAACAAACATCTATGAGCCAATGTCTTTTTTGACAATCTACACGTTTTCTTGCCATGGCCTGCAATATACTATAATCCGTTCAAGGAGTGGATAAGCAGACAGCAACGCTAGCTAGTTGGTAATTTGTCTACTTCCACTTTATAAACAGCTAACATTACGTCCCTGCCGGAGCTGTGAACTAATTTAGCGATGTTTAGCTACATAACGTTAGCAATATAGCTTGTGTAGAATACAGGACCGGCAGGGCAGAGGGAAGTGTCAGGGAGCAGAGTATAGGCTTGTCTCTCTTTGGTTTGTGCATCCAGTTGAACTAGAGCTGGGCAATATATTGATATTATATCGATATCGTGATTTTGGATATCGTAATATTGTAATATGGCATAAGTGGTGTCTTTTCCTGTCCTGGTTTTGTAACTGTTCTATTATTTGCCTTTACCCACTTATTCATTATAGCCACATTACTGATGATTATTTATCATAAATCTCATTGTGTAAGTATTTTGTGAAAGCACCAATAGTCAACACTACAATATCGTTGCGGTATCGATATCGAGGTATTTAGTCAATAATATTGTGATATTTGATTTTCTCCATATCGCCCAGCCCTAAGTTGAACAACAACTATCTGATATTTTAGGCTACAGTATGGTGTGTGTGTTTTGACTGATCAACTGTCCATAACACAAATAAATTCAGAATGATATATACAGCGATGATCAATTTGCCTTTGTGGAAAGATGTGCAACATCTTTATTCTGCCCTGCCTTCTATTCATCCATCCATCTGTTTACTACAAGTGCACTAAGTTTATTTAGCCACTATCCACTTTGGTAATCAGCCCCAAAGTTGCTCGCAGAGTGGATTGAGTCATGACGACCCAATAAACCTCTCCCTTTCTTTCCCTCTCTGTTGTTTGCTTTGTTTCTCACCTTCCTTTTCATGTCACTGTGACCTTCCCTTTATCTGCCTGCCAAAAGCCTTGCTGTAACGACGAGTATTTGGTGAATACACTTCATGATCCTCTGTCTCTGCAGTCATTTGTTTCCCAACCATGTGCTTGTTGTTATCCAGGCAAACTGCAGACATTACAGCTCTGACACGTGCATGATCAATCTTTATCATATGTCCACCTGATGTGTACTTAACGCCCGCACTCACTCATTTCTAACTATGATTTTCACACACACTTTTTCACCTGCATCCAAATTCTCTCTCTCCCTCCCTCTTTTTCTCTCTCCTCGTGTTATGTTCATTCAGCTTGTGGCCACTTTGCTTGTCTGGCCCGCTGAATGGATGGCAAAAATCACCAGTGTGTGAATGGGTGTTTGGTTGGCTTGCTTTGTTAATGGTGTGTGGAGAGGATGATAGGTAGGACTGCTCTGCCTGCATTTTGTGAGTGCAGTCAAAGAAGCAAACAGATGTGTGTTGCTCATAACAGCAGGGATCAGGATTGTCTCTGCAAATAAAAAAGGTGAAAGGAAAAGTGAAATGTTGACATCCGGATTTTAGCCATTACCTCCTCCCTCCCTTCTCACCTCCCACCCCAATTGTCAGCAGCGTGAGCTAAAGCTAGATGGATGTCAAAAAGGTTTTGTTGTGCCTTTCTCCCACACACTCCGTCACACTCTAGGTTTCCTCTTCGTTCTCTCCATCTGTCTCTCTGCGATCCTTCTTATTCTCTTTTTCCCTCTTGATAAAGTCTCTTTTGCCTCTGCCGTTACCCCCTCTCTACATTTTTGACTCCCTCTCTTTCCTCTCCTCTATCTTCCTCTCTCTCTCTCTCTCTCTCTACCCACCCCCTCACTCTTACACCCTCTCTCCCCTTGGTTTTGGTGCATTGCAGTGGCTCCACCACCACATTGGAGACACAACAGCCTTGGCAAACGAGGTCTCTCTTTCTCTCTCTATCACTTTCTCTCTCACTCTCTCTTTCTCTCGCTCACACATTTACACACACACACACACACACACACACACACACACACACACACACACACACACACACATGGACAAACACACACACTTCACATTCTCTTGTTTTAGCCCCAATTTCCCATCTCTTTCACTTCCGTACTCTCTCAAGGCTTATCGAGAGCGAGAGACAAAGCCTTGAGAATGAGCCGAACAGTAACCTCAACCATTTCCATATCAAAAAGCTGCACAAGATTTGAAATAAAAGGCACAAACCCAATCCTTTGCCCTCATTCTTGCTAGGAAGACTTGTAGATTTCCATATGCACACACCAGCCTTCAGAAGCCCTGTGCTTCTCTAACGGTTGCAAGGCAACCACCTTTTCAGTTTTCACTTGATGGATTGCTCTCTGATTTCTGGGGAATAAAGACACTTCATAGATCTTGGGAGGACAAAGACTTTGTAAGATTCGCTGTGTGTGTCATTTATCACACCTGAATAGACTACCAGGCAACGGGCACTGTAGGAGGTGACTGTTATTGTGTCATAGCATCAATCCCAGCTCAGCTCTCTGTCGTTCCTGATCTGCCAGCACTGATTAAACATACATTTGATGAGGGATTCTTCTCCAGTATCTAGGCCTGTAACAATGATTACATAATTGTCTAATTGTCAATTCCTTTATGTAATCGCGGTTTCTTTGTAAAACCGCAATTAATTGCTAACATTAGCTAAGGTCTTAAGGGGTATGGCTGTTGAGGGTAATTGTTGATTTTGTTAAGATATGCCAAATTGTAATTATATAAGTAGGCTAATTATTGGTCGGACTGTTGAGCTAAAGCTATGCTAGTTGTTGGCACCTGTCCCTATACATGTTTATAGCAACAAAAAGGACAAGGAGGATACAGTTAGAATTTTTTTTTTATAATAATAAAGAGGTGTTGTTTACTTTATAGGCTGTGTACCTGTGTTACTACATTATCTGGGCCACATGACAGTGATTTAACCAACCAACTGGAATTGATTAAATTTGACTAAAAGACAATTATATTGTTAATCGCAATTATTAGCAAAATTTGGAATTGTTACAGCTCTACCAGTATCATATATACTCAGCTGGATAGACATACTAACAAAAAGATTTCGTTATCATAATCATCTCACATCTTTCAACACTTCTGTGTTTTTTCATATGTTTCTACTACAGGTGTCACTGACTTTATGTGTAAAAAAAACACCTTTAGATGATGCTACAACATGTCTAAACTGTATTTCTTTGTACATTAATAAATACAAAATATGGTACAACTACAATATCTTCCACACACAGAAACAAACAAAAAAATATAATGTCCCCAAGTCAACCTCCTCTCCATTAATTTAAATACCTATTCAACAGGTACATACAGCAATTGTCCATCATTTAGTTTCAGACTGGTGAAATCAGTGCACCATAATCACGCTGTATTTGGGCCAATGTTTAATATCTATATGAGAAGTGGCAAGAACTACATCAAATACTCAGTATGTGTACCATAGGCCCACACTTTTTTCTTCTTCTACTGAAGCACTTGCCTAAATATTGACCCCCAACCATAACCACATGGACTGCTCCTCCATTTCCATTTATAAATCATAATAAGTACTATCTTTTAAATGGTGATGATGACTGTGAAGATATACTTATTATTGGATGCAAATATCCCTTCAACTTGATAGTTGTATCTAGGTCCCTCAGAAAATGAACTTACAATTCCTTGTGGTATTGAAAAAATACAACCAGGATTTAAAAGTGGGGTATACAAATCTACTGAACAAGACCAGCACTGAATGTATAATATACAATATTACACACACACAATGCTGTATTGTAGTAATGATTCAGTACACTACAGTATCATTACCTGATGCACTGCATTTTGGTGTAAAGCATTTCCTGTATTGATTAGTTTTATAATGTCTTTACAAACCACACAGGAGGATATGTAAATGTAATATAAATGATTAAGACAGCCAGATGTGTTAGAGATTTTAAGCATTGAGACAGAAGTGGACTGGGCGGAAAGTCAATATAGGAATACATCTCCTATTAAAAAGACCAAAACTTGCCCCGTCTGTTGCACAAAAGCCCCAAGCCCATTGGTTCCTACAAGATATGAATCCTTCAAAAACGGGTTGCAAATATGTACTTTCATTTAAAAATAAAGGGTTCTGTAGTGCTCAGGGAACTTGGAGTGAATAGTGTATTTGTTGGGGACTATTTTCAGCCGTGGATTAATACACATTTGGTGCTCTAGTGAGTATTTCCAGCAGCAGGAGGATGTACAGTATAGTATGTTGGACAAGCTACAGTGGTTGTGTTCATCATAATGAACACATCAGACAGTGCAACATTGTGGCTCACTGATACAATGAAGGTCTTTGCACAAAGGAATAAGTTATATTTAGGGCTGCACCGAAATTCTGGGCCAATATCGATTAAAATAAAATAACGATTTGGCCGATAGCCCACTAATGTATTTTTTTTTGTTTTGTTTTTGTTATTTAGTCCCCCTTTTGTGCCAGGAAAAAAAAGATCTTTTCAATGTAAAAAAAAATATCTGCAGTGTGCAGTGTTCAATACAAGTTTATCAACAACATTAATTAAATGTAATAACATATTGAAACAAAATTTGAATTAGAAAAGCAATACAAAATAAAATATAAAAATAAATACATATTAAATAATAAATCTTGTGTTTGTCACACAGAATAAACGTGTTGATGGTGATTGTCATTCTATTTGTTGATGCACATAAAGGCCGGGCACATATTGTTTATTCTAAAGGTATGATCTAGAATCAGTTTATTTGTCACGTTCTTAAGGCAGCTAGCTGCAGATTAGCCCAGCCCTGCCTCCGAGGCATGTAGGACTGGAGGAAGCAAACCCTGTGAAGCATCCCTCGTTATAATCCGAGCTATTTAAGGCTAACACTCCCACTTGTGAAAACCCAAAGCCGAGCATGTGATTTAGAATTCCATGCATGCGTTATGTAATGCTTTTGTCTTTAATGCTTGAACTCCTCTCCAGGCACAGGCATAGTTTATTAATGAAGGGGATTGCATGATTGGGGGGTTGGTTGTCAATGTGTGTGTGTATTCGCATCAGTGAACAATAGTTTGTCGTATCTGTGTGTGCATGCCTGTGTGGGCACGGAGTGTACTGTATGTGTGTCTGTATCTGCTCACGTGTGTGAGTGTGAGTGGGAGGAGATTGTGGGGATTCCTGTGCACTTGACATGAGGAGCATGACAACATGGACAACAACGACAATGAAAGGTCAGGGTTTGTCTTCCCTGAAGACTGTATAATGGCCTGTCACAGTTTGCACGGATTACCCATTTATGCCAGCTGACATATGTGACATGTTATGTGCGCTGACTGAAAGGCTCACAAATTGAAGCAGAGTAGAGACTATTAACCAAGAGTTGTTACTCACTATTGTAGATGACAAAGTAGAATTGTGTTATTGTACACTAAGTGTTGTTGTCCTGTTTCTTCTTGTGAATTATTCAGACATCCTGTCTTGTTGAAGTTCAAAATTCAGTAAGTAAAATGTAAAAGTAAAATATGATATCACTTGTTTTTCTGGTCTAACAGTGATCCAAGGTTGCAGAGTAAAGCTGTGTTTGCCTAAAAAAAAAAAAAAAAAAAAAAAAAAAAAAAAAAAATATATATATATATATATACACACACTACTGGTCAAGAGTTTTAGAACACCCCAATTGTTTTAGTTTTTTATAGAAATTTTAACAGTTCAAGTCCAATGAATAGCTTGAAATGGTACAAAGGTAAGTGGTGAACTGCCTGAGGTTAAAAAAAAAGTAAGGTTTCCCAAAACTGAAAAATAATGTACATTTCAGAATTTTACAACAACAAAAAAGGCCTCTTTTACAAAAAGGCCTTTTTCAGGGAACAAGAAATGGGTAAACAGCGTAAAGCTGTTCTGCAGCAATGGAGGTTGATCAAGCTTTGAAAGTTGGTGCTACCAATTCCCAGAGGTGTTCCAACTTCTGGATTACTTACAACCCCCTCTGTTTGTATAAAGGTATTGTTGGAACACACTGTGGTACCATACCCTCGTGAGCATTATTTGAACAGTATTGTACTGCAGAAAGTAGTGTGTTGCTATAAAAAGAAAAAGGCAATTAACAATGGAAGAGAGACAGACCATCATAACACTTAAGAATGTTGGTCTTTCCTACAGAGAAATTGTGAGGAAAGTCAAGGTGTCAGTGAGTACAGTATTCTTCACCATCAAAAGGCACTTAGAAACTGGGGGAAACTCTGACAGGAAGAGGTCTGGCAGACCCAAAGCCACAACAGAATCAGAAGACAAGTTTCTGAGAGTCAACAGCTTGCGTGATAGGCGGCTCACAGGACAACAGCTTCAAGCACAGCTTAATAGTGGTCGTAATAAGCAAGTCTCAGTTTCAACTGTAAAGAGAAGACTTCGAGCTGCAGGTTTGATAGGTCGAGTTGCAGCAAGAAAGCCATTGGTAAGACATCAGAATAAGAAAAAGAGGCTTGCCTGGGCCAGGAAACATTGTCAATGGACTACTGAAGACTAGAAGAAGGTGCTATGGACTGATGAATCAAAATTGAAATCTTTGGTTCATCACGTAGGATTTTTGTACGCCGTCGAGGCAAAAGGATGGTTCCTCAATGTGTGTGACATCAACTGTCAAACATGAAGGAGGAAGCGTGATGGTCTGGGGCTGTTTTGCTGGATCCAGGGTCGGTGATTTGTACAGAGTGAAAGGCACCTTGAACCTAAACGGCTACCACAGCATTTTGCAGCGCCATGCAGTACCCTCTGGTATACGCCTAGTTGGTCAGGGGTTCATCCTACAGCAAGATAATGACCCAAAACATAAGTCCAAGCTATGCCAGAACTACCTTAGCAAAAAAGAACAAGATGGTAAACTTAAAAACATGGAGTGGCCAGCACAGTCACCAGACTTAAACCCCATTGAAGTGGTTTGGGATGAACTGGACAGAAAAGTGAAAGCAAAGCAACCTACAAGTGCCACACATTTATGGGAACTTCTGCAACAGAGTTGGGAAGAACTTTCTGAAGAATATTTGATATCCATTGTAGAAAGAATGCAACGAGTGTGTTCAGCTGTTATATCTGCCAAAGGGGGCTACTTTGATGAGTCAAAAATTTAGAATACATTTTTTTTATAAATTGATTCCATGATTTTCTTTTTAACTTAAATTGCTCATTTGTTCTATTCTTTCATTTCAGAGTACAATAAGACATTGAACTGCATGAATTTCAATAAAAACCTGGAAAAATTGGGGTGTTCTAAAACTTTTGACCAGTAGTATATATATATATATATATATATATATATATATATATATATATATATATATATATATATATATACAGGGCTCGACATTAAGGCTTGTCCGGGACAAGTGGATTTTTTGTAGGGCAAGTGGAAGAGAAATTTACTTGTCCCACTGGACAAGTTAAAACTCAAACAAACTCAAATGCCATGTTAGTTCACGTCATGTGCCACTCATTACGTCTATGTTACCGATTTGAAACAATAATTTCTTTCCCCCGCAATCCCGGTCAGCGGACCGCTAACGTTAGACCCAGCCCGCTGTTCAGCTCGTTCTCTGTAAGCAATGCAGCATGAAAGCATGGTGAACCTGCCGGTGTTAGTTAGCTAACGTTAGCTTGCTAACTCCGCCTTAACGTTACCTCCTCGCCACATCGTTGACAGAAAAGGAGAGACCCGGTGCTAATACGGCACCGGTGCCTTAACCACCGTTATCTACCGGATCGAATTGCAACGCGGTGCCACTAAAATGCCTGCGCTTCTCTCGGATGCTCCGAAAACGGACGTTAGAGGCAACCTAAACATCGGCGCATGTTACGCTAGTTAACACTATACTCAACAGCAAGTAACGTTAGCCTATCGTTAGCTAGCAGCTGGAGTAAACAGTTAAAATGCTGACAGCTAAACGGTGTAAAAGTGTGTCTGTATTTCACTGGAGAGGAACATATGACAGTGTGCCGCTGCTGTTGTCGGAAAAACACAGATGTTGCGTTCACTTGAAATACACCCCGCCAGCGTCGTGCTGCTTCAAAGTTGTTGTAAAATACCCTTTTCCTATCCAGTGGTTGTTTTTGTCGTTTAACAGGAACTTACTGGTGAAATAAGTTATTGTTATAAGTTATTGTTGTTACATTTTTAATAAATCATTTAATTTTGCCTTAGCAATAAACAAGCCGTTATATAATGTCGTTTTTTTAAATCAAAATATTGATTTAGTATCTCAGAATATAAACTAAGAATCTCAAAGTAATGAGTAAATGTCAAATATTGACTTAGAATCTCAATATATTGGCTTAGTATCTCAATATATTAATTTATCTCAAAATATTGACTTAGTATCTCAATATTGACTTAATATCTCACTATATTGTTCAGTATCTCAATATATTGATTTATCTCAAAATATTGACCTAGTATCTAAATATATTGACTTATCTCAAAATATTGACTTAGTATCTCAATATATATCTTAATATCTCACTATACTGGTTCAGTATCTCAATATATTGATTTAACTCAAAATATTGACTTAGTAGGCCTATCTCAATATATTGACTTAGTAACTCAGAATATTGACAAAGAATCTCAAACCAATAAGAACATTTAAAATATTGACTTACAATCTCAATATATTGACTCAATATCTCAAAGTATCGACTTAGTATCTCAATATATTGACTACGTAACTTAGAATATTGACTAGGAATCTGAAAGTAATGACAAACTTTAAAATACTGACTTAGAATCTCAATATATTAACTTCTGCACACCGGCGTGCAACATATTACTTTGTATTATGGAGTCTGGAGATCCTTTTTTCTTGTTGAAGGGGAAATCTATTGTTGGGGCACATTTGTTTCTACTGTTTCAACTGAATTGTATTAATGTTGATAGTGTTTGGATCCTTTCAACGGTTTGTTCAAATTCTGCATTAGCAAAACACAATTTTTTTTATAAAATGATGAATCGTTACCCGGACAAGTGACTTTTATGCATGGACAAGTGAAACGTAAATGTACTTGTCCGAAGGACAAGTGCCTCAAAAAGTCAATGTCAAGCTCTGTATATATATATTATTAGGGGCATGTATCCCTCTCAGATAATTTTGTACAAAAATGGTCCACAATTCAATACAGATGCCTTTTTGTGAAGATACAATGCACTGCAATTAAAAGCCCATTCGATTAGTAGTTTTAAGTAGTAGTTCCCTAACCCTAACCCTAACCCTATTTTTTCAACTTCAAGTACAGACTCTGAAATACCCTAGATAATTTAGTCTCCTGCCAAACCAACAACAGTAAACATGGGCAGCGATACACCGGGAATCTTCTTAGTCAGTCCCCAAGGAGGATACATTTTCCACTGAAATGGTGCCGACTGGCTTTGGTTTACCTCAGTTCCTGGCTCAGTGTCATCCATTTAAAGCTACTCTGTAGAGTATTTGTCCTCTAGCAGCGCTATGGAGCAGGTGTTTTTAATAAATGGGCCCCTGTTTTGTTTGTCTTGTGTATGAGAACGGGAACACACATGCATGCCCACGAGGGTGACGCCATACACCTTTGTGCCGATGGTTTCACACACTGATCTACAGGTGGCAGTAACACGGCAAGAAATTTTGCGTCTATGCGTCAAGAACAAAGTGAAGAAGAAGACTGCTGGCGAGTAAACATGGATGTCAACAATGCAGGATTCAAACTGTTAATTTGATCTCTGGGAGGAAATGGATTCAACAAATATTTCAGACCTCAGGATACAAACAATGACTTTTACAATATGAAAGTAGTTACAGTATACAGTATGTATACATAACTTTTGTCTATACAAGAAAAACTCCTCAGGGCACCTTTTTAAGTTAAGTATTTATTTTAACAGCACATAAAAAACAAAGCAACTCAGTTTTAGTTTTGCCTTAAACCAGGAGAAATTTGGGGCCAAGTTAGGAAGTAGTGTTAGCTGCTTTGTGTTAGCTGCTTTGTGTTACTGCGCACTCATTGTCTTCTTAAATGACTAATGAAGCATGTACTGGATAAAGTCTGAATTTTTGTTGTATGGATTTTGTAGACATTTGTTGACATGAGACAAAGCAATGAAAAATGATGTGATTTAAAAATCACTACAAATGAATAGAAGACAGAACTCAAAAGGTCACCCATGAGGAAATTGATTTAAAAAAATAAATAATTATTTAATGTTTATTTGACAGGGACAAATGCATAGAACATTGCTTTATAAAGAATACAAAGTAGATGCCATGCATACAGGTTTATAGCCATGACCTGTCCCTGTTTATGATTATGTAAGCTTTGATCAATGGATCGGAAGCTTTTATGCTGTCGAGCAGGTCCAAGTGTTCATCTGCTTCTAACTTCTGGGTCAAGTTCATACACACCCCGTGTGCTTGTCAGCAGCTTATGTTGAAGCTGTGATTCCCTATCTCCGCCCATCTCTTGGCCCAGAAGTGGGGGGCTGTCTTGGCCAGGGTTGGCTTTTAATTGAAATTGATTTTGTCTCCAGCGATGGAAGCTGCTGTAATATGTCGCGTAGCTGCCTGCAAATCTCCCATTGCGTCCTAATGGTTTTTGAAGGCTCATAAGTCTAGAATTGTACAAAACAAAGCCTCTCTTGTTAAAGGTGCTCTAAGCGATGTTGGGTGACGTTACTTCTTGTTGACGTTCAAAGTATTTTCAAACAAAACGGAGACTAGCTCGCTCCTCCCTCCTCCTCATCCCGTCCCCTCCCTTCTGTGCTTCAGCGCACTATCCCCCCCAAATCCTTCTTGTCCGTTATTGGCTGAACGCTGGAACACGGTTTGTGTATGTTTGCATTGTCCAGGTTGGACCACTTTGTTTTTGCTGGCGAGTGTGGAGCCTGGGCTGTCTACAGAGACCCCGTTTTTTTTACAGTGTGTTCAGGGGACCGGCAGCTCGCAGGTAGTGAGGAGATGTTTGCTGTATGTGACAAAAAATGTTGTAGCCTAAAAAACGCGTGCCTTTAACCTGCTCTTATGACTGAATTCTAGGCGGAAAAATACCCACAGATGCATGTTAGAGCACCAAATACATCCTTCATGAAGCTACAACTATTGCATTTTATGTTCATTGCCACAAATTTATATAATTTGTTTGCCTCGCTTGTTGTGTGAACATGTAATGAAGCCATTATTTCAGCTTTAAGTGTTCCTTCACTGCTCTGGTTTTATTACCTTTCTCCTCTGTCTCCCCATATCTCTCAGTCTCTCTTTATAGTGCGACTATTCAACGTCTGTGTAGGTGTGTATCAGTTTTTTTTCCTGTCTCTTCAAGTGAGAAAGTAGTGACGAGGCGTTGAAGTGCGTGGAGGCTTGTCCTTCGGCATTAGGCTTAGATTGGCCGAGTGCAATTGTCCGGGCTGTTTGTGTACACCTCTAATTGAATTGAACCAGACCAATTGAGCCCCCAAACTGCTTTCTATTGAGTCAGATGTGGAGGTGAGTGTATTTATCACTTTTCCTGCTGCGCTGAAAAGAAAGCCACTTGCTCTTCCTCATACCAGCTGTAACGCTCCCAGAGGCAGGTCGAAACTGCAAATATCAGTACCATGGGTGCTGCCACTTGAGCTGTGTCGCCATTGATGGTTTCCACCTTGACACCTAAGAGAGCTCAACACAAAACTGCTCTTTCTTCACGGCTAAAGGTCTTGTCAGCCTTAATCTCCTACACAGCCCTGTGCTATGGATTGGACAGTTGAATCCCAATAGTGGTCAAACATTTTGTTTTCTCGTTCCTGTGAGAGATTTTGACAGAGAAAAAAAAAAAAAAAATCCCTGAAACGAGAGGTTCACATTTTCTTCCTCTCGGCTTTTCTCACCCATTGTTCAGAGAAGGAAACCAACGTCAACGTCACAGTGTGCTATTAATGGATGTGCCTAGGATGCCGGGTAGTCAAGGAAACCATTTAAAATAGATGTTTATTTATTTTATTTTTTACAGAAGGAAGATTTCCTTGTGTTCAGAGTAGGACTGAGTTGAGTGATGCAAGTACAAGATAAATCTGTGTTATCTTCATATTTAAAACCATAGAAATAAAATGGATAAAAAGGCTATTTCCATTCAAATCAACGTAGCAGCTGCCATTTTATCTATGATTTTTATGTGTACCATTGCCATGGTAACCTATAAACTTCTGATAATAAGCCGACTTCTGGCAAGAAGTTTTGCACGGACAAACGAGCAGTGGAGTAGTAACGTAACGAGGCCGAGAGCCAGCCGCTAAATGAGTCAGATTAACTTCATGCTTCATCCACACAAAGCACATTGCTCTCACCACGAGTGACAGCTTTATTCGGCTCGTTTTCTGTGAACAGTGTGGCGAGGGGGTAACATTTAGGCGAAGTTAGCAAGCTAACGTTAGCCAACTAACACCGGCTGGCTGGCTTGCTGGTTCCGCCGGGCTTTTTTCATTGTCTAAAATATTCACTAACTTTAAACATTGTTTTCGTTGTTCCCGATCGTTTACATGCTTAGCTAAATAAACGAGCTAGACAACCAAGGAGATTTAATCATTATGTCGTGCTACTAGCTAGCGCTAGCAGTTAGACTGCAGATTCGTGAACAGAGCTCATCCATGGCTTCATCCCTCATCCACGTTACAAGGTTTACAGCATACAGCCCTCGGATGTATCATAAGAGAGAACCAAGGCGATGTAATCACTATGTCTGTAGTAACGTTATGTAGGCATGATCTTAATACAGCCATGCTAGCTAACCCTGATGTTAGCAACTAGCTAGCTAGCCGATAGCCCCGCCAGTTTGGGACACGCTAATGACGTTACATCCACGTAACAGGCTTTACAATAGGGATGCACCGAAATGAAAATTCTTGGCCAAAACCGAAAACCGAAAAAGAGGAAACCAAGCATTTATGGCTATGACTGTGTACTAACTTTACTAAAATCAAGGCATTGCAATTGTATAAATTAATATTAAAGTTTAATTAAAAAGTTATATATAGTATATAGTAGCCTAAGAACAGAATAGCTTACCTATTGTTATTATTATTATTTTTTGAGGCACTTTCTTGCAGGATTTCACTGAACATATCAGACAACGAGGGTGCATGCCCCTCATCTGGTGCAGAGAGACGAGTCCTTTTTTCTGCGGCCTGGATCATTTCTCGTGCGCCCTGCTTTATTTCCGCATCCAAGTAATGGTCTTTATAACGCAGATCAAGTACAGTCGCGATGAAGTGCAGAGGATCCAAATAGATCTCACTGAAACGTGTGCTGACAGACTTTAAGAGCGTACTTTTCATTGTTTTGACTCCATGGTCCGTCTCAACCTCTTTGCTTAGGAGACGCTTTGCAGGTTGAACGGATCGGGTACTGACACACGTGCAGGTCGCGGTTTCTGTTTGCGTCATCACAACATTTCGGTGGCCGAATATTCGGTGCATCCCTACTTTACAACATACATACATCACTCGGATGTATCATAACTTCATAAGATAATACCATGGACGTATTAACAGAACACGTGAATTTCAACCATTAGCTATATCCATTATTACAGCTAACTACGTGAGCTTGGGCGTGCGCAGTCCCATGGGTCTGCTCCTGTCCATTATGCGCATTCATCATTCCAAATTTAATAATTCTGGATTTGCTTCTAGTGAATGTTAAAAATGTTAAAAATGTTAAAAACGTGACGTTTTAAATGAGGACCCTTTCAGTGTTCGGGCTAGTAAGTTGATATACCCCAAAACAAATTATCCGCTGAAATATAGACATTTTTTTCGCCATGCAATGTCTATGTGAAAAGTCTTTCTGGGCCATGGGGTGCAGTACCACCGTTATCCGCTAAGCCCATGGTGGCTTTTAGAAATGGCGCTCTTCCTGGGGGCTTGGGTGTAACGTTAGCAGTCCACTGACCCACTGCCGCTGGGTCTAACTGTTCCTCGTCTCCCGAGCTGCGCCGGGCAGCTCCATAGACCGTATATATAATGGACCAATAGATCCCGTTGCTCTGGACGGAGACCGGAGACCGGTGAGCACTGAGCGTTACTGTGCAGCCTCCAACTGAGTTTGAAGACGTAGATGTGACGTGAGCAACCTGTCTGAAAGTTGTAAGTGTTCTAGTAGCTGTGCCAAGAGAAATCTCAATCATTCCCAATCTTGCAGAGTCGGAGAGCGTAGGTATATGTAAGGAGATAACATGGGCACAGGCTAATTATTGCTAACTAACATGCTAGTTAAATTTAGTAATTAAACTTAAACAGCTAACGTAAGTCGAAACTGCCAGCGAGCTTCTCCTGTACTATACGGTAATTCCTCTACTATGCGACAGAAAGTCGCGTGGTTATGACACAATCGTTTTTACAAACCTATTTTTACAAAAACGTCTGCTACGGAGCCATAACATGAGATACAAGGTAATGGAGCCTTTTATACATTGTCGTGTTTCTTTAGAAATAAACAATGGACAAATAAAGTCTTTAAACGCTTCAGATGTAAAGTTATTCGCTGTCAAAGTGACGTCAAAATGAATTTCAGTCAATGGGATGCTAACGGAAGGGTGAGTGCTTGTTAGCATCAAAATGGCGCCATAGGAGCTACGCTTGCCAGACACTCGCTTACCCCCTTGGGCAGCTCTCCTCCCAGCGAGCTGCGACACAGTTTACGGCCCCAATGGCGCATTTTGTCACTATGACAACTTACAACAATCGCCATTTTGTTGTGTACCAATCAAATGAGCACGTGAAACAGTTCAATGGCCTTTCTATCCATTACATTTCTATGTTTAATACGCTCAAATAAAAAAAAAAGAAAATTCACAAGAGCTCCTGAAGATTTCATTAGCGCCCAATGGCTTAACAGGGTTCAGTGGAGTTCCTTTTGCCTCTGACTTTTGCCGGTCTGATTTGGCTTCTCCTTGGCAGCAAATGAGATGTGGGAGAATCACAGAGTGATTCATCTCACTACTGTGGTATCTGGCTCAGTCATAGAGCAGCAGTACACAAACTAGCCTACTCTCATCCAGTGTGTAGGATCCTGTCTCCAGCGTCACACTCTGAGAGCTGCACCTTGAGAACAAATGACAGATATTCTGCTGTGTAAAGCCATATAATACATAATGTAAAGCTATGGGTGTGAATAATTGTATTTTTTTAAGTTACTGGGATGTTGCAACTTTAAATCATTTAATGTGATATTTATTTTTATTAATGTTAAAAAGTGAAGTTATGATTAAACCAGATTTTTTTGGTCATTCTTTCTTATCTTTTCCATACTGCCTACTGTCTATAATTTTGTGCCCTCGGCTGCTGCTCAAGAATATTGCATGTTGCAATTAATATTCCCATGCTGTTTTAAGTTGTTGTTTTTTTGTGCCACATCTATACAGAACCATAAATGTCATGCCTCAGACCTTCCACTAGCCCCTCCTTAGGCTGTGTTTATCACCCCTGAACAAACACAAGTTAATTAATGAAAGAATAATTAGCCACGCTAATTAGCGAGCTGTTAAATCTCTGAAAGTGCATTTGTCCAACTCGGACACTAGTCCTCACACCTCAAAATAATTTGCTTTATGTTTTCCCCTTGTGGATGTATAAGAGGCTTATGCATTTGCCAAACATTGATTTGATATTCTCTGCTGACACGTGCACGCTGTGATGGTCATGCTTGTAATCCTGTTGGCTAAATATGCTTAGCTGTGAAAGCAGATTAAGACATGGCTGTGTTTTCTTGGCCAGATATTCCTAGTGGCCTGGGTGATCTAAGCAAGAGCTTTGAAACATCTGTCCAGTGTTGTGTTTAAACATGACCCAAGGCTGATGTTCGATCAAGGCAGCATGCAGGTTCCCATAGTATGAGAAATATGAGCATTACTCATGATACTGTTATTAATTTCAGGGGAAAAGGCACTTATGACTTCAGATCTTGTCTCCTTATCATTAGATTCAGACATTAAAGTAATCCAGCTGACATTGTCTGAACATTGTTTCAGTACAAAGGTTTGCAGCTCATGTAGTGTTACTTTTCATGGTGTAGATTTGCCAAAATGTAATACAGGATAAAAAAAAAATCTGCACCTGTAAAGATGCAGTTCTAATTACAAATCATTTGCAGTCACAACTGATCAGGGATAATTGCAATAGACCTGGACAAAAATCATAAAAAAACAATAAACAAGAACATGTTGAAATAGCTCTGCAGCATGTCACATTAGTGTTTCCCACCGACTTAGACTATTTGTGTTTGCGCTTAAATATACCCAATATATCAATAATTCCCTATATAAGCTGTATTCTGGGCTCCTTACTTGCTTGCTAATAATTTAACTTACTTCAACAACAACACTTTGCCTAAAGGCTACAGGTCACAATAGGCTCAAAAACTGAAGAGCATCTCTTATGCTATGAAGCTGGATATACAGAATATATAGAATAAAATAAAATAAAACTTGTGCATAAGGAGGAGTGTTTTAATAAGTTTCCACTCACATATAACTCCACATCTTGTATACAACTCTCCGTAGCTGTTGTAGCTGACCAGGAACCAGCAGACGGGTCTTCCAGCTCTGCCGTTTTGCTGTTTCCTCAGTACATGTTGCTAACAGTGTACGGCTAATATCAGCCTTTGGGCGGAACTCGCACATGTGAACTTTGGTTCCACATTATATGCATTAATCTACATACAAAATATAAATATGCTAAAATGGGTCGTCAAATATACTTTGACGGCCGTTAATATACCTGGGCGGCCCAAGTAAAGTCTGTGTCGGAAACATTGCACATCTGTCCCAGACTGATAGATACACTAAAGACCTTGCAACCAACAAAGACTAACAGATGCCTCTATCTTCTCTATTTTGCGCTGTTTCCTTTGACCAGTTTTATCATAAAGTAGAGCGCCAGGGGCCTGACTGTCAGGAGGCGAGATGAGAGCAGCATGCCTGGTGAAGGCTGCATAAGGCGGAGGAGGGGCTGCAGACTGGAAGAGGGCAAAGCTCTGGCAGTGGGCACCACAGCCTGGCACATGAGCAGCCAAGTGGAAAAGGGCAGTCTGGTGAATCTGTAGCTGGGCAGTGATGTATAATGGAATGACTCAAGAAGGCACCAGCACAAATAGGTTAGCACCATTTGGTAAATGACATAAAGTAGAATCTTCTCAAGAGATGGAAAAAGTGGAATAAAAACGAATGTTAATGATCATGCTGTACTACTGAACATCATTATTGCAAATACAAAAACATCCCATTTCATTCTGTGTGTGAATACATAATGCAGTTGGATCTTATTTGGTCAATGATCCATATACATTTTCTGAATTATCAGTAACCATTTTATACCAAAAGTGCAAGTGCAGCTGAACCCACATTGCTCCCCAGACGAAAAGCGGATCATACTCATTGTGAAGGACTGTTAGCAGATATCCGATTACTCGCAAATCTAGCCTCGCAAATTGGGATTGAAAGTCAAATGCTAATGTTTCATCTTGTCGGATCACATCAAACATAATCAGAGCCAGCAGGACTCACTAGCATCTGAAAAAAAATCCCTCAACCCCTACTTACAGTACATTAAAGACACGGTCCATAAATATGGGCTATCAGCATGGGGCCAGTCATTCAACAGCCACAAAAAAAAGCAAACATTGCAGCAAACCGATGCTGTGGTATTTACACATGCGACACGGAGATAAAACAGCGAGGGAGATGAGAGAGGGAGAGAAGGGAAAAAGCGAAGAAAGCGAGATACAGGGAGAGACTGGCAGACCCACAGCTTGCTATATTGGACAGGAGTGCCGTTGCCATGGCAACCGGCAGCCCTCGATTGGTATTTGGAGCAGCGAGTGGAATTACTGCAGAGGATTTGATGTTCAGTACACATCTGGGGTCAGATAATATGGCGCTACAATCAGCTACTCCTTTGCTGGCTCCCATGCGTCCCAATCCCATGTTTGGGACGCAGCGGCTGGCACCTGAAGCCACCGCCGTTAAAATCTCTCACCGAGTGCCAGATTAACCAACGGTTCTCTTCATCCTGACAGATGTTTGTGCTGCCAAGTACAATGTTGGATTGGCAGATGTAAATGGAGCATGTGTTGTGCTGGTTTCAGGGTAGCACCTATTATTGGCTCTTCAAAAATTATGTTTTTCTTGTCCAGCCTTTTTTTAAAACTGCAAAAATTCAAGGTCAGACTTTATATGAATGAAAACAGCTGAAATACAGTTACATACACACAATTACAGTTTGTATGACAACTTTCAGAGATGTGGTTGCTTCTTGTTTAGTCTGATAAAATATGACAGCTTTCTATCCACAGAGAGCATTTTTTCGACATAGTCAAGCATGACTATCGATTTTGCAACATAAAAGGGAAGAGTAACTATTGTGTAGAAGTTGCTGTGTTGAATAGAACGAGCTTTTTCATAATGTTATTCTCCCCCACCATCTATTATAGGGGAAAGGAAAATGAGTTTGTCTCTTTCTGTTTGAAACTGTGTGATGTGTTGGAGTCTTAAGTGTGTGTACCTGGGCTGCTGTGTGAGTAAAAGGAGAGATGTTTCCTTAGACAATGAACAGATGGGTGAGAGCTCCATTGCTACATGTTGTTATTTGGTTTATTCACCAGAGGGATTCCAGATGCAGAGCTGGAATCAGCCGAACCCTCAGAGCTGTAAAAGCGGATTTCTGAAGGTCTATTTTGCAGTACAATGTGTCTTCACTGTTTTTGTTTCTCTGATGCTGGGGCCAGACAGTTTTCACACTCCAAATACTATCCTTTAAATTTACGGACACTATTACGGATTCCTTTAATGTCATGCCATCCATTACCTGTTGTCCCAGGGGGTCTCTGGGGGGCTGGAGCCCACTTCATTACATTTTGGCTCTTCAGAAACCATATAACCATATATAAAGTCTATATACCCATTATTGGTTTTGGTTTCTTCCTGTCCTTTTTACAAAAATATAGATGAGTAACACCAACCTTATCTTTTGCTATATCTTATTTTTTTACACCCTAACTGAATGGGCTTCCTTCATCCTTCACCAAACATCTGTTCTCCCTCTTCTGCGTGCATTTGTGAGTGATCACAAGGCAGACTGAAAACAGCCCCTTTTAATGGTAAGGGTATGTTTTATAGGTTTAGTTAAGTCACAAATAACCCAAACATCCATTTTAGAAAAAAAAGAATTTTGAAATCACCCACTTCCCGCTGTGCACACAAAAGCAACTGCAGAGCTTTATAGCATCGCCTTGTAGCCTTTGCGATTTGATAAACAAGCTTCATATATTTGTGTAATGATGTTTTTCTGTGCAGGGCATGCTTTACTAAACAGAACTTCAAATAAATAGCTTTTTAAATTTCAAAGCAAACACTCTTCTATCTCTCTCTCTCTCTCTCTCTCCCCCTTTATTCACTGGTTTAAACTTTTCACTTTGGCTCCCTTCGTTCTTTCTACTTGAGTTGATAAATCTGCTAAAAGGGTTCAATGTCACACCAGCATTGTCATTTAAATATTTGAATGACGGATTCACTTCCAGCAGGAAAAGAGGACGACAAGCACTTTGAGTCCATTTCTAGCCTCTGGTTGTAGATCTGCACCACTTAAACATCCTTCGCCACACACACTTTCCCTTCCCCCGTACGTGTGTGTGAACTAGGGCACATGCACACACACACACACACATACTTATATGTATACTGTACGGTATACCTGCAGAAGAGATTTTATCAAGCCTTTGACGTTAGGCTGGACGGTATGAGTTCATGTCCAGGACAAGTTAACAAGACTTTCACCAGGAAACGGGTGTTCGTAATCTTCCTTGTGATTTTGGTGTCCAAACGTAACTGTCGTTGCCGCATGGCGGTCACAATTTGTGGGCTAAACTTAACTGAAGGGCCGCTGAAGCAACTTTACTAAAGCCAAAATGTGTCCAACTGACGGACACAGCGTTTTATTTTGTACAAACTGCTCCTGGTGCTCAGTAGGGCTGTGTATTGGCAAGAATCTGGCGATACGATACGTATACTATACGATACGTATCACGATACATGGGTCACGATTCAATATATTATCGATTCAATATTCAATATATTTCAATACTGTGCGTAAGGCGATATATTGGGATTTTTTTTAAGTATAAGTTTAGAAAAACTAATATTTTTATGTTTATAAAAGTCAAAGAAGATTACTTTAGGTAAACAATTCAGTACACAGAAAATCAGACTGCCAGTTTGGGATTGTGGTTCATAGGTTCTTAGTGAGCTAATGTTTATATGCTAAAGTAGACCAAAGTTCATCCAGAGCTACATTGTTAGCTTTTAGCATAAAGTCATGCACTGCTAGGCACTGTTAGCAAGGACACTAGTGGTACGTCTCAGAATAGCCATATATTGGTAGGGGGTTTAAACACAACATAAACATGAACCACTGTCTTACATGAATATTTTTGAACGTAAAAAAAAATAAAAAATCAATATTGCCTTTTTGAAAATCGATACAGTATTGCAAAATAAAGATTGCGATATTCAAGTGTATCGATTTTTTCTGAGGTGACTACACACACTGTAGCATATTTTAAATGGGAAAGTACATGAACACACACAGTGGAGAAAGTATTAACAGGATAAAAAAAAAAAAAAACGACATGGGAAAATTACATCTGTTAGAGGTTCTGAATTTCGGTTTCGGTTACTTATGATTAATAGTCCAGCACTACTTTGAAGTCTATAAGCCACACAATGTTCGAGAAAATAATTAGGAATAAGGAAGAAGACGAATACGATGATTTAGCAATTCTGCAGATTAATACAGGCAACCTAACAATAAAGGGATTCTGTCCATCTTCATGCACTTTATAATCTCATTCAAGACGCTGCATTCAAAGACCCACATACATACAGTAGACAATAGTTTGACACTACGATTACTGTGAGCCACTTTCGTAGATATGTACAGACGGTTGTATTATGGTTGTAAAGGCTCTCCACTCTGCGGAGTTCAGTTGGCAAGGCATTATGGTCAGTCTGTGAGATTTTCAGTCAAGCGTGATTCGTCTACCTTTTTCACTGAGACACACTCAACATTGTTTTGTTGTCTTGTCAAGAGACGGTGATTAGTTTAGAACTGAGTGGCTGCAACATCTTCCCCATCATTTTTGTAAACTGAGCAGGGTAAACAAACTCATTCAGAAACATAATGCTCGTGGCAATCAATGTTCCACAAGTAAAGCTCAAACAATGCACCGCCACCGCCGCTGCTGCTGCTATCAATACGGAACTCTGACTGAAACACACTGTCATTGTTGGATTTGACATGGATTAGGTTTCCAATTTTTCTGGAGTGATATTTTCTACTGTGTGCCGAAGTGAGTGGAGTGTGGCCAGACACATACATTCATTGAGGAAAGGTTGTAGGAAGTGATAAAAAAAAGGGCTCTACATCAAACACAGTGTTGTATTTGTTCATGTAACTCCGGACAAGAAATTGTGTTTTTGTTCAGGGTTGTGTAGTTAACAAACTTCATTTATACCTGCTTGTCTGGAACATCCTTTGTAGTATGTCTGTAGTATGAAGGAATGAAGGTATGAAGGTAAAGGTAATGCGAATGGAGGCACTGAAAGCTTTACATTGACAGAAAATAAAAATGAATGTACGCTCTGCCTGAATTTATAGAACAAAATGTACTTGTATTTGATGTGCAGTACAGAGTGTCTTAGACGGATGTGCGGGGATCTGTTATACAATGCATTTCTCCCCTCTGTGAATATTTGATAGAAAGAGCTACATTCCCTGTGTCTCTGTGGATATACAGTAACGGGGTTAAAAGCCCCACGTTTCTCCTCTCAATCCTCTAAGACCCAAATGGTTTTGTAACGCTCTCTGTTCTGTGGTCTCACATGAGTTATGGCATGTTTTTGACATATGCAAGTGTAAAATAAAATAAAAAAAATGGCCCAACATCATTTGTCATTGTCATTTTACAGACAAGATGTTAATGAGAAAGCAAAAATCCTGTAATTAATTAAATTATTATCTAAGTGAACCAGTGCCCCTTACGCTCCACACCCCACTCCTCCTCTGTGTATTATTCATCGTAGAGGACTCCTGCCCTGCTTCCCCGAGCTATTTTTACCCAGCATGCCCGTCACATTAACTGAGAGCCCCAATCCCCTGCTGCTCCCAACAGCAAGCCACCCTCCATCTGGATCATGGATTACATCCCTCGGTTCCTACCCTTTCTCCTACCTCTGAGCCCCCCCTTCTCTCTTTACATCCCTCCATCTCTCGTTTTATCCCCACTTCTGTTTCTTCGCCACTCCAACTAACCCCTCCCGACTCTCCACTCCTGTCCTCTCTCGTATGTCTTTCAATCATTCATATTAGTGTTCCTAGTCCCCTGGGAGTACTCACTACACATCTCTTCAGAGTGCAGTCATCGCCTGCTGAGCTGCTGTAACAGCATGACTTGATCCCAATAGCATGAAAATACAAAAATAAAATAGTTTTTTTATGTAGTTCATTGTAGTTTTCATCCTCCATCAAATAGGCCAGTTGTAGAAGGTGCAGTGTGTAGGCTTGAATATGAGTGATTGAAAATGCTGTAGTTAGTTTAGTATGCACTATAATAAACACACACATTGACCCATGAATGACAATAACGTAAACGAGAAGAAGAGATGAAGAGGTGAAAATGCATTATTTGATAAATGGTGGTTTTCCTTTTACTTTTATGATATCCTCTCTCCAAAACATGCTGTGCTCCCAAGCAGGACTTGAAGTTACGCTTTTGGTTTTACTGACTCTTTTATTCTGTTTTTTTATAAGAACAATAACCAGCCTTCCAACAGGGAATTGCAGGGTACAAACTGCACACAAACAAAATCAAACGGTCCTTGTTTTGCTCTCTGCCTGGGAGTCGTGCACTCTTACATTTTAGGAAATATGTTTATTTTCTGTATATACGGTCAGATAAGAAGGTCAATGTCAGTTTCATTGGTCCAGCATATGTGTTTAGACTTCACATTAGAGAATTGAAGCTGGGGAAACAAAATGAGTGTCAAAATCGTGAAACAATCACAGTCAAGGCAAGTTAAATCTATTTTTTATGACTGATATATCACTGACTTAAAAAATGTATACATAGCAGATTAAAATATGTAAATACTGTTTGGTCAAGCTTAATATCTTCTAGGTGGCTCCTTCAGACAAAGGCATGCATATTGTATGTCTCCTCCTCTTGCTCCTCTTGTTTACTCTGTGACTAATGAACATACTTCCTGTGTTTATAATCAGAGATCAGAGAGTCACTTGTTTATATACAGAATGCTGCATCGCGCATACAGGCTATAGACTGTCATACAGACATGCACATGGATGCAGATTTTCCATTTATGTTGAAATTTATCAAGTTGACTTTGGTTAGATTGAACTTGCAGGACGTGTGCAAATGTGATGTGCATACACAAATGTGCCCACAGGTACAGCCAAATTTATACACACACACACACACACACACACACACACACACACACACATATATATATATATATATATATATATATATATATGTATATATAAACAGACACAGTATATATTTGACCCTATAGTTATTTTTCAATGAAACACAGAGAAAGTCCTGAATTGCTGGCCTTTATGCAGCCCTGGTCATCCTTTAAGACACTTTCACATAAAAGCAATCCTAGGCCACCATGTCATTTAATTTCCAATCAGTTCCCTATCCCTGATCAAATAAACAGGGCCTTATCTGAGAACCAGGGCCGGCTCTTTACTGGTCGTTATGTTGCAGTCTCAGAAAGCACTTTAAGAGACAATGAGGTGCTTCCTTTGCAGAGTCCCAGGCTATTGCAAAACTACTCTTTATTTCCCTTTTTCCCTCAAGGTAGCAAAGTTAATATTTTATAAGAGCCACGAGGTGAATTCATCTGAAGGTAGTGCATGTCAATAAGAGCTCAAAACAATCTCTGGTAGCCATATTTGTGCTATTTCCGAGCCTTTGCAGAACATAACCTGTTGTCAACTTATTTTTCTCAAATGTGTAAATGTATTTAGTTGAATGCTAAGCACTCCAGCACTTAAGATTAATGGAGGTATATGTTATCGTGCACACTGAGCTGATACTGTAAATAGCTGTAATTACTAAACGGCCTACTGAGAAAAGTAGTGTTTGCTTTTTAATCAGAAAACGGCAGCAGGTCTAAAAGCTTGTTGATAGAACATGCAGAATTGTCACCTAAAAGCCAAACGCACAAAAAAAGAGTCTGACACACGCGTTTTGAAGTACACCTCTGGTTTTAAATGGCCAGCCACGCACCAAAAGCGTTATGAGCCACGTCAAACTGCACTGATGCACCTACTTCACCTCGATTTTGGAGCGTCAAATGAGCACCCAGCGACCAAAGCTGGTTTTTCAGCAGCCGCAATACCTGTTTGGAGAGAACTAAAATGAATACAAAGGTAAGGATGTTTTCCTCAGAGGACAATATTTTATTAAATAAATATTTAATAATAATTTTACTAAACAAATAGATAAACAAATAAATTAACAAAATATGGGGGTCAGCTTTTCTTAGACATGAGTAGGGGGGGTGCCAAGGAAAAAAGGATGGGAACCACTGTTTTAAGCCATCAACATGCTAGGAGCTGCAGATGCAGAAATTAGCCTGTATGGCTAAATCTGGCACATTTACATGTTGCACTCTGTACTCATGTTGATAAATGTGCGTTGTCCCGTTTAAATAAAGAAATCTTAAAAAAATAAAAATAAAAGGTCACCGTTAGGAAGAGGGTTGGAATTCGGGTCAGAAAATCCTGACAGAGGAGGAGGGATTGGTACACAGTCTGAAAAGAGAATCTGCCAGAGAGAAAAGAGAATCTGACAGAGATACCCTTTTTGGCTTTTGGGTCTAATGTTCTCCTCTTCACACATTACATCACCTTCTGTTCCTTGATGCTCTTTTCTTTTTTCCTCCTCTGCTCTCTCAGCCACTGTCAGCCTTTCCTGTCCACTTGACATTAAATTCTCTTTAGCATCCTTCATTGCGCTGCTACCCTCCACTTCTCTGTCTTCCTATGTCCTTTCTACCTAACACACTTCACATTAACTTACCTTCTCTTCATTTGGCTCCGTCACTTGTTCTGTCACATCTCCCCATACCCACTGACTCAGCAGCTGGTTTCAGAGGTTGTACCAGTTTGTGTGTGTCAGGTGGGAACAGGTGACACCGCAGGGTGCAGGCTGACCTCACTGTGTCACTTTCACTCCAATTCACTATCAAGTTTGTTTGAGACGCCGCAATCTCTCCTTGAGGCTCCTTTCAAGCTTGTATGAGCTGCATGGAAAAGCAGGAAAAGCTAGCTCGAGGCAGAAAATACTCACACTCAGTGTAAGACTTACTGTATGTCTGCTTTGAATTCATGCAGTCTGTTTTGTGATGTGCAGTCTTTGATTGACATGTGAATCTTGAAGGTTGTATAATCCTCAAAAGCAAGACACAGATGGACGCTGAGCATCGATACAGACAAAAGCGGTCAAACAGCTTTGTTCACAACTTCTCAGCTAAGAGGATTTGGGATTTATAAATTGATAGAAGCTGTAGAAATGTCTGTTTGCTCTTTCTGTCTTGACCTCTCCCTGTTACCAACTAAACACACACACACACACACACACACACGCGCACACACACGTAGATAAGGGAGTGTGACAGAGTAAGTGCTAACAAGCAAAGCGAGGCAGGGAGTGTTCAATCTTTCCCCAGAGTATCAGAGTCAAATGTAAAACAGAATGCCATAACATTCACATTAGGGTTACATTATATTCACCTCCTCATGAAACATTCATCCTCTCTAAGTATTGGATATGTTGTGAAATTTTGTTAATACCTAGTATTAATAATTGACCCCTGCTTAGTTATGCTGTTTTCATTTTTTCGAAAGATCAGTCAATAAAGGCAAAATTTGTGGTACAATAGCCTGTAGAACATTTTAATTTTAAATCTGGATCTGCACCCACATACCCACACTGATATAGAATACTGAGTGTCATGTGCCAGTTTTATGTCTTCATTCAAGCAAGTGCAGTAGTTTTTTTTATTATTATTATTATTTGTCAGGGCATTTTCGGCCTTTATTTTTGACAGGACAGCTGAAGACATGAAAGGGGAGCGAGAGGGGGGAATGACATGCAGCAAAGGGCCGCAGGTTGGTGTCGAACCCTGGCCCGCTGCGTCGAGGAGTAAACCTTTATATATGGGCACCCGCTCTACCAACTGAGATATCCGGGCGCCCAAGTGCAACAGTTTAGTAGAAAATGGAAATGAACTTACTTTTCTTGCAATGTTAAGAAAAAAAATCCCCAACCTGCATCTGGATACTGATTTTCAACAAAAACTAATTTCTTTTTCCTTGGCACATGGACTTACCTTACACAACATTTCAACACATTTTAATACATTTTTAATGTTCTTTTTTATATCTTGCTAATTATAGACAGAGAAACTGGACTGTAAACACAACCTCCTTGGCAATGGGTAAAACCTTTTACATTTTTTGTAAGCTAGTTTATTGTATCGAGACCCTGCTCAACAGTAAACTGAAGCTGTTTACCACTTGATATGCTGAAGCCCCGCTTGGGTACAGTAGGGAGCCCATTAGTGCACACAGGAGATTTGAAGCATCAACATGGGAATTCTGCCGACCCCCCTCCAATTTCTTCAGTAGACACTTTTCATTCTTTACCTCTTGTCACTGCTCTGAAAAAGTTTTTATCAAGGCCGCAGCCAGGTGTTTCTGCTAAAGCTCCCTGTGTTGACGTTTCAGTTTCCTCAATGCTGTTGTTGATACTAGCAACTAAATCATTTTACAGTACGCTATGTTATTTGATACATTCGTAATAAGCTGTCAAGCCAAGGATGATGATTTCTTTTGGCAACAAGACACAAAATAGGTTGTTTGTAATTACCCTCCAGAACGACGCATTAGTGTTTTCTGATCTGATGCCTCCTTCAGCACTACGACATCCGCCTACATTGCCCACAAGGCAACTCAACTGTTGACAGTTCAGTAGGAGATTCGTGGTACTATGCTAGTAGCGGCCTATGTAGCCTTGAGATGCTACAGAGGTCAAGCGAGCTTGTAAGTCCTTTTTCATTTTCAGACTTCAGCCCCAACTTTTACAAAAGCCACAAAAGGTTGTTTTTTCACATACTGTATGCAGTAGTTCTCCCAAATACCTGTCAACAAACGGTGATGTGTAAAATAAATACTGATCATAGCTTTGGGCATTGAAAAGTCACAAGATCTATAAATTGATTAATATAAAACTGTTTATACTATCAATGTATACATGAGAAGATTTTCATGTTCATTCCTGCAGTATTTTAATTATTAGCAGTTCTTGTGATGTTAGCTGGGGTAAATGAGAAAGCGATAAATTTGTGAGGCACAATAAAAGTCTGTATGTATACTAGGTATGTGCCAGCCATGCTGTAACCCGGCCAGTGAAGTTAGCCAGCCAGCCAGCCAGCCAGCCAGCCAGCAAAACAACCTTTTCAGGCAGATAATAGCTCTTTCTTTTTTTATGTCGTAATCTTCACCCTAAATTACAAAGTTAGAGAAGTAGAACCAGGGAAATGGTTTGTGTGTGTGTGTGTGTGTGTGTGTGTGTGTGTGTGAACGGAATTCAGTGCCTCTTTGCTCTCTGCTCTGGTGGGCAGATACGATTAGATTTAGAAGACAGACATTCTCCCACTTCAAGCTGACTAGATCTTTATGTGCTGAAGTTTGCACCTGTGAAAACTTCAGCAGCACTATATTAACAACATGATGCTTAGTGTCTGACTGGAGTTCCAGTTCTCTGTGTGTGTGACTAACTGCTGCTTATAGCAACTGTATTGACTGTGTTTGCAGTTTATTGGCTCAGGTTACAGAGGTACAATAGTGATGAAGGAGCAGAATCTTTTGCGGGTGCCCCAAGTTTGAATCCCAGTTCTCCGGCGATCAATCCGTGTTTAGTATTTGGTTTAACAAAGCAAAACTACACATTACACACTAGCTCAAAATAAAGACAAGTTTTCCCCTGAACCTCTTTGTGGCACAAAGAAGATATTGCTGCTTGTCCTGTCCTTCCCGTCCCTGGCACCACCTTCTCTACCTTTTTCAATTTGCCTTACTGGAGGATAAAAATGTAATCATAAGTCATTTTTCCAGCAGGTTTTAACTTATTCCCATCATCCTCTTTTAGCAAGAAGTCAAAAACTTTGGGTGCTTTTGCAGAGAAAGAATGGGGCCTTCTCACTATTTTACAGCAGATTAGCAGCAAAAGCCAGCATGCAATGGAGGATTTCTTCCCTAAGGTTTTCAGTTAGCTTTTTCATGACTTGTCCACCTCAAATATCATAATAATAATAAAATAATTTAAAGTTTTCATGCAATAGTGTTAGCCTACTATTAGGTTAATAGTATTGCAAACGTATGTGACTTTTAAATTAGGCTACTACATCTTATTATTTTTGCCAATAACGTTAATTGCAATTCTTTCTGAGTAACTCCAAAAACCAATACACAATAAAAAAAACTTATGAAAAGCATGGAATGATATTGACACAATGTCTGTGCAGGCTATCTGACTATCCAGGCGACACATAGAAGGAAAAGTGGGGGTGACACAGACGTGTACACTTGAATCCAGTGGCATGCTATAGTGTGAAATGATCTACCTCCCTGATATAGTCTTAATTCTATCAGTGACGGGCCGAGCTGTAATCTTGTTATCTGTTGTTAACAGAGTTGGGGTAGGGTGGGGACTTGGCAGTGATGGGGATCTCCACAGGGCAGATTACCTCTGCATTATCCACTCAGAATAGGACATTATCACCTATCACAAGCCAGAGGTGTCAATTGATCCAATCAGATTGTCCCTCTAGTGATGCGGGCCACTCCCATTGCCAGTTAATTATAGAGAAGATGAGAGAGTTTAGCTCAGTGGGTCAAGCTGGTGCAGCCTGCTGGTCTGTGCCTGCACTGCATGTTGCTCCACAGCTGGACAACATGCTTCATGTGAGACGTCTGAGCTCCGAAGGTTGAGAGTCAGTTCACTTTGTGCTTAGTCACTTTTAGATGTAAGCAGCAGCTACTCAGTTACTGCCACTAACAGGAAAGCCATAATTGTTGAAAGTGCTCATATTATGCTTTTTGGCTTTTTCCCTTTCTTTTATTGTGTTATATATCTTTTTGTGCATGTTATAGGTTTACAAAGTGAAAAAGCCTAATGTCCACCTCAAAGGCACCTACCATCTCCAACAGAAAACACTGTTCACAAACTGCTCCAAACAGCTCTATTGTAGTCCAGCCTTTACGTGCGTCACTTTGTAACACGTTATAATGCTCGTCTAGCTGCTAGCGTGGCACGCCCTCATACTCTGCTCCTGACTGGCTAGTAGTCCTTTCCTAGCTACTGCACATGTGTGACTCCCAACAAAGATTGAACAGAAGTGAGATGCCTCACTCTGTAGCTAAAACAGAGAGCTCAACACAGAGTGAAAAGAGGAGCTGCAGGAATGTGCAGTACAACTATAATATGGTGTTTTTTTTTATTTAATTAAACCCTGTAAACCTATTCTGATATAACCTCTAAATACAATGAACCTGAAAATGAGCATAATATGAGCACTTTAACAAGTCTTTAAGTATTTTTTTTAACTGTATTAAACATCCAACAAATCTGATTGACATCAATCAGATATTGATGTGCTGCTTTATCTTTATAACTTGGACAGATTCTTTTCATTTAAAACATTGTTTTGGGCCAGTCGATTTTGAACACCTGTGATCTTATACAAGATGTCCATTTGCAAAAGTTTTAAAGGGCCTTTCCAGCATTTTTCAAACTGGGTCTTATTTTGATAATTGTCGCAATTCTGTCTAATCGATCAAGCACTAAGTAGATCCCTTTGTACCTGATCCAGGTTCTCCGATATGTGTTGTTTTGTCAGACTTGCATATCCAGAATGTCTACAACAGAGGTGGCGAGTAGAAATGACCCAAAGTCAGAATGGCCACAAATATGAGAATAAGCTGCAGCAACCCCTGTTGAAAATGCTTGACTTTTTATTTTGAAGCTTTAAAGCTGCAAAACTGTGTCTGTCTGTTGTTTGGTGCTGAGCAGGTAGTGTACTGTGGATTTTTAGAGCCTTTTCACTAAAAACAGCTGCCTGCTACCGCCGAAAATGACGTTATGAGAGTGGTGAGAGTGAGTTAAAACGGTAAAGTTGTGGGCCAGACAACTAAATAATGAGCTGAAACTCTATTAGGCCTAAGCTCCGTAGCTCCTAAATACAGGTGATAATTCTCTGTAGGTTCAGCATTACAAGTGATGCCTTTTATATTGTCACATACATTGCTGTTATAAAAATATCCATTATAACCGCTTTAAAGGTTGGATGTGAAAAGTCACCACAGATGATAAACAAGTATTCCCACAAGATGTTGTGGTGAGCTTCAAATAGTGTGCAGGATCCCCTTCCTTATTGATCAGCCACTTGGCTTCCTATCCAGTTTTGTGGCCACAAACACACAAGCACAATCAATAATTAATGCTCATTTTGCCAACAGAAAGAATAAATGACAAAACATAAATGTGCAAAAAAAGTTCCATTATGGTAAAAAGGAGCATTTAATGTTTGATGGCCTGTCATGCTGAAATATTGCCCTAGTGGAATATACAGAAACCACAGAGAAACCAGCCACTGCTGATATACTCTCTGTCTCTGTAGCTTTTCTTGGGCTCCAGGTTGTAGTAGCTGAAAACTGGATACCAAATCAGCAAAAAATAGCCCTAAACAAAGCAGCCATGTGCAGACACACCCCTTTTCTTGGAGTTTTATTTGTTTATGCTTCATTATGTCATAATTTTCCTGTGCACCATGGTGTAGAAATAAGAAAATTGTAATTATAGAGTGAGGTCTAGACCTACTCTATCTGTAAAGTGTCTTGAGATAACTCTTGTTATGATTTGATACTATAAATAAAATTGAATTGAATTGAATTGTAATTAATAGAACCAAAGAAATAAAAAATATAGCCAAAAAAATAGCCAAAAGTAATAGGAAAAGGTGATATAATTGTGATTATAAAAGATTTGTTTTACCAAATAACACCTACTCCCAGTGGACATCTTCGGTATACTTGTCAACGTTTTGCCAAATTACTTGAATCCACATTGAGAAAGATATGAATGTATGCAGGATAAAAGTAACACTATTTAAAGGGATAATTAGGTCTCAGAAGTCAGGACGTTGGTGTGTATATTTTGGGACAAAGTTGCATTAACACAAACACAGACAAAAGACAGTGTTTTCCATGAGCTTCATTTCATCCTATGACTTTTTATGGCCTTTTTACAGTCGCTGCAGCTGACCTGGCGTGCGCCAATGTGACGTCAAAATTATGTAGATCTCGCTGGCGCGCCAGGATTTTAAGTGCGTGACCGGAGGAAACAGGAAGCATGGACGAGTTTGAGGACAACCGGATGCCAGGACTCTCAGAGTTACTGCAAAACTCTCTTGTAAACTTACTGTGTTAAGATGAGTTCTTTTGTGGTTAATGAAAGGCTTGATCCGACAAAGTAGGTCATCGAATCAAATCGATACATTGACTCTCTGTTTGAGCCAAAGTGACTAACAGGGACGGACTGGGACCAAAAATCAGCCCTGGCATTTTGGTCCAGACCGGCCCACTACATAAGATCACAAATAGATAGATAGATAGATAGATAGATAGATAGATAGATAGATACATAGATAGATAGATAGATAGATAGATAGATAGATAGATAGATAGATTGATAGATTTTGATTGATCCCAAAAAAATGGGAAATACCAGTGTTGCAGCAGCACAATATCAGACACACAGCACACACAGAATATAAATGAAATAATAGGATACAATATACATGAAATACTAATAGGATACAATATAAGAACAAATAATTTAAAATATATACAAGTTGGGAACAAAACTGTACAACTGTTTAACTAGTATTGATAAAGCTGTACCCGTCCTTGCGGTCCCCTGAATATGTATACCAACTCCTACTCCTAAAACTACTAACACCATGTAATGAGTAAGCAAAAATCAGTGAGAGTTGACACATTAAATACTTCAACAAAGTGCCATTTATTAATACACTAAAACTGTATATTCCTAATGAATCATAAAACAAGCTATATATATATATATATTTTTATAGCTTGTTTTATGATTATCATTTCAAGAGGCCCTATGCTATAATTTGAAGAGGTCTATCATGAGTTTTTGTCTGCCAGTGCAGATAGGAAAGTTACAATTCTCGTTAAGAAAGTTTGCATGATGTGCAATGTTTATATAGGCTACTAATGCAATCATACAGTAAAGCATGCCAACTTTTTTTATTGTTGTAGTGTTATCATCAACAGTTTGTCCACCACTCAGTTTTATCAAGGGGTTAATTGTTTTAAGGAGAGTTGTGCTTACCACAGGTTCTACTCTCACTCCCTCATCTCTGTCCCTCTCCTCTTGAGTCTCCTCCCCACTGTGCATATGCGACTGCTGTCGACACCACTATCATCGGCCACGGGAGCTGATGAAGGTCCTGCTACTGCCGAAAACATGTCTTTTCGCTTTTTTCTTTTATTTGAGCCGCTTGGGTAACATTGTTTCATTTTGGCATTTAGACCATTGACATAAAAGAAAGTTTTAGACTCGTCTTGGTCTTGCTCCATCTCTGTGTACTTCCCAGTTCTCCTGTCACTTTGTGTTTATCTTTCGCGCCGCGGCGCACTGTTACGGACTAGTCCATTTCATTGTGAAAGTAGGGGGTGTTGACCTCTCTCAGCAAGCAGGGCGCCTGCAGCTGCTGGGGGCGCTGATCTGCCAATTCCCCACACAGTGAAATGATAAAAAAAAAAACGCTTCGCGGCACAGAGGATTTTTAAAAACAACATTTTTTTTAAGTTCTCCATAGTAACCGCCATTGAATGGACCAACAGATCCTGTTGCTCTGGACGGAGATCAGTGTAGGCTATTAGAAGCACTTTTCCGGTGAGCGCTGAGCTTTACCGCGCAGCCTCCAACTGAGAGAGATGACGTAGATGTGACGTGAGCAACCTGTCTGACGTCAAAATGAATGGCAGTCAATAGGATGCTAACGTCGGGTGATAACATTGGTAATCAAAATGGCGCCATAGGAGGTTCGAGTTCTGAAGCGAAGCTTACCCCCTTGGTTCTGCCATTGTTTATCTTTTTCTTCTTCTAGTCCGTAGAAATAGCAAAGTCGGTAGCCTTTGCTCATTAGTGACACCTCGGTTCAGGAGAAGACTGCAACTAGTGTCGCGACCACCACACGCAAGTATAAACAGTTAAGGCGCTCCCATGACGTCGCATTTGCGCACAACAGGTCGGCTGCGGCGAGTATACTGCACATTTAAGGGTTGTTGTGTGGTTAAGTATTTGCTCTCTCTCAGTGTTGTGCCCCACTGTTAAGCCAATGACCACCCGTTCAACTGTAGACAATTTTCTGGACGCAGTCTGAACAGTTGCTGTATACTAGTCAAATAATGGCGTGGGGGCGTGACCTCACTTACATACTGGTTGTAAAGGTCTGCAGATTGGTCGGAAAATAGCTTGTGTGACTGTAACTGGCTTAAATTTCTTTTTTTTTGTGTTGAATTTTTTTTGTTTTTGTTTAGGACACTTGTAATTGTAATTGTTCATTATCTGTATTATTCCTCTCTTCCTTAGGTGAAACTCCTTCTATAAGCCCCCAGGGGTTTTCTTAATCTCACCTGCACAATCTTTATTTTTTATCATTTATTTTAATTTGTTTTGTTGTCTTGATTTTATTGTGCAAAATAAAACAAAATCAAATATATAACGTAGTGTATTCTGCCAACAATGTGTTTCCTCCCACCCCCTGAGTACAGTTGAGTATTTTGGGTGGAAATGTCAGCTTAGTTAGGAATAGCCGATACTGTAGGTGCACTGTTGAAGAACCGACAGAAATAGAAACAAAGGTCAATGTCGCATAAAATTGACTTAATGTGGAAACAGTAATGAGGTGACCTTTTGTGAGCTTATAGCACATAAAAGCACATGGATGAAGGAACGGTTTCTCAGATATGTCAGATTCCAAGTAAGACCTTTTAAAACAAGAGTGAGGCATTATTTATTCTTTTTTCTCTTTTATCTCTTCTTTTTTTCTTTTTTTAAAGAACGATAACACACACACAGACATTAGAAGAGGTTAAATTGCCTTTTAATTTGTGGCGTGTTGCATAATGCCACTTTTCTGTAGTTCTGGTAGCAAAACATTGTCTCTCGTAATTGCTGACCTGTTTGTGCATGCCCCATAAGTTTGTACAGCTGCACAGGAGCAGAGCAGATACACGATGGCCTTTTTAAAGCTCACTAGATCTGGACCTCATATCCTGTGGCCTTTTTATGAGCAATAGTGCATTACAAACCAGGCAGAGATCACACCTGGCTGCTAACTATGTACGGTTGGATACCTTTGCATTTATATATTCTGTTTTTAGCAACATACTATTAAATGTTTTGATACAAAAACAACTTAAGCCCTTAACTTAAAAGTACCTACCTAATATTTTGTTTGGATTTAGATTACCTAATACATTAAAACTAAAACAAACAACATACTTAGACCATTAACATGAGTTGATTTGTGTAAATCATTTGTTTTTTTAATACATTACTAAGACAAAAGTGGTTTACTTCATGTGCTACTAAATGCCATACCTACCTTTGACATTTAGATGTGGCATGATGGCCTGGTATGATAGTTTTGGGGTTCAACCCAATTGTTACTGGGAAAGTGACGTTTTGATATTGCACATGAATGATGGCAGAAAAGACACTTTCATGTAACCTATCACGCATTAATTGATTTATGGCCACTAGGGGGCAATCAAGCATCAGCGTTTATCATAGGCGTTTATTTTGGAATTGTGTTTTTGGTAACCTGACGAATGTAAGTCAGGTGAGAGCGGCTCAGACTCAAACATACAGTATATGTACACATCGTGAAATCCAAACAGTAAACTAAAAGAAGAAAAATCTTTAAAGAACTGCAACGTTGGGTGTTAGTTCTCTATGATTTTGGCATGATTAGCAGCTTCACATTACAGGTATTTTTAAATTTTTAACAATATATTGATCGATGCTGGTTAACCATCACCATCCATACATTATAGCAATTTTATCTATAATGTCTTACATTTTTTTTAACTTAACCGCAGGCTGGTTGAAAGTTTCAAGTATGTTGCACCTCTGCCGACCCCCACCACTTGTGACATCACAGTGTACTGACACACCCTGGAGAATACCTCTATATCACTGCAGCAAGGTGAGAAGTTAAGTTAAAATGAAGTTGCTTTTTATCTATCCATAGAAACTTCCCTAATTGACTATTTTCACTGCGGACATGTTGACTTGTTGGGAAAACACAGTTGTAACCAACAACATTTATGGCTTCATTCCATTTAGGTGTGCCAGTAAGCCATGCCAATAAGCCAGCACGCACATTAGCAGGGACCTGGCCCTGGCACGTCTTAATGGAACTACACCTGTTTGACAATCTCTGCCATCACTGTTGGCAGTTGTTAATCTTTTATAAATGTATATTTTTCATATTTGACCAGTGTCTACTAAATGCAGACAGACCCCACTCAAAAAGTGATGGGGACTACTTATGAGCATTAAAGGGATGAAGGAGTAAAGATTTAGTACACGTATAGAACTTTGTTTTATTTAGACTATGTCATGTCTCACTCTGGACTAGCAACTTGAAGGCATGTACATTTCAAAACTACTAAGCATCAGGGACAAACAATTAGAACATACAACAGCAGTGTTTAGTTCTATGCAAAAAACTCTTTCTGCTTAGATGTGTTTTGTGTTTGTAGGTGTGTATAAATATAAACGTCTTAAAGCCCACACATTTTACAATAACCCTGTAAAACCTTACTGCTTCATCATGCAGGCAGAATATTCTTAAATGTTACGCAACAGAACCAAATTCATGTAACAAAAAATAGATTTCAGCCAACAACATCACTTCTCCTTTCATTTATACTTACATATTTTGGATGCTGAAACCTATGTAAGTTTCTTTGCTATTTTTAATACAACATCCACTGCATTTCATTTGCACAAATTTACCAAATACGGCTGCCAGCTCCTTACTAAGATAATCTCTCTGATCATGTTTCTGTGAAGCCTGAACCCAACATTGATTTGTGTTACACTGGATGAATCGCCCCCTTTCCATCTCAGTCAAGTGTCTCCTTTCTGACATAAACAGATGTTCTGTGCTCTAAAGCAGCTTACATGAGCAGCCTACAAAAACCTTCAGTATGTTGCTCCAAGGAAGGAATTGCCTACAGTACCTCTGTGTTCTTGACATCATGTACCAGCTTATTGATCCACTGTTTGAGTGGATACTATTATAAAACTACCATTAGGCCATTTAATTAGGGCTCTGTATACATGTATACTCCTGTATTAATAGAAACACTGGTATAGATGGTCACAAATTCAGGTCAGGTGCATACATAGCCATATTTGTACATTAGTGTGTTCCAATTAAACATTATGGGCCAGATTTACTAAGAAAATCGGGCACTTTGCAAGTGAAGAAGAGGTCATAATCACAGTTCAAAGGTTGGAATACACACTGCTCTGCAACTGGTGGAGAGAGGGAGGGAGGGAGAGACAGAGAGAGAGACAAAGAGAGAGAAGAAGAGAGAGACAGAAGGAGGGAGGGAGAGAGAAGGGAGAGTGAGAGAGAGACAAACCCTTATCACTCCGCCTGTTTAAGGCAGGAATGTCGTGCTGTTATTCCGCCTCGACATTCTGTTTAAAAGGTACGAACACGGAATGGGCGGACAGGGTTGTTTTGCCGTTAAGCCGGGAGCAGAGGTAGTAATAGAGTCGAATCGACGTATGTCTATAAAGGGAAAAGGGACAGCCAGTATGGCGTGACTACACACACACACACACACACACACACACACACACACACACTAGATGCCAACACTGTTGTGTTACACTTCATGTATGGCGTCAGGTTTATGTCATATTTGGTGAGCGCGATGAAACATGCTCTACAGCAAATTATATTATTTCACACATGTAGATATTAGTCCTCTCCCTATGTTTTTTCTCACGCTTACAGCTGCCTGTACAACTCTAGATTGTTGAATTGGTGTGTGAAGATGCGTGTGTGAAATAATATAGTGAGCATGTTTTATCACGCTCACGAGATATGACATAAACCTGACGCCATACTCGCTCCTCTTTTGCTTCCGGAATGCCAGCACGCTATCTAAGATCACACACTGGGGCGGCATTATGCTATCGTTGTTTGGTTCAGTACTGGCACACTGGCGGATTTTCTTTATGTATTGCCGTGTAGAGGAAATCTCAAAGCCCTTATTTTATCTGAAGGTCATTTACAGCCCCTTTAATATCTTTCTGGTACACGGCCCATGGTGCAGTGTCGAAATGCGACAATATGTGTGGACGGACATCGAGGTGGAGTTGCAGCCTAGCGTCACCTTACAATACCGGTAGCCTTTGTTGTTTCTGGCATGTGCTCATTACACAAAGAAGCAATGGGCTTGCACGAATTGAGGAGATGCCGTCATCATTTCCCAAACGTTCTGTCTTGAATGTCCACACGGATACAAAGTAACCAGAGTTTTAAAAGGCAAGGCGTTTTGTAAAATCTCCGTTTTAGCACAGTGTTTCCTCTATGTTGATAGCTTGGTGGCGGTGCGCCACGGTATCAGAAATAGGGCAGACGCACAACAGGGTTTCTGCTATGTACACCACGCACCACCGTTCCTTCAGCTGTTTATGAAAAGTCATAAAGTCGTAGAGCCGTCTGCTCTACTGAACTCAAGCGAACTGTCATTCGCTTTCTCTCCCCCTAGGGTGAGCAGAGCAACTGGAACAGTGACAGGATGTCATCACTTGCAAAGTCATGGCAACCAAATAAACAACAGGGCGAGTACTACTTCACTCAATAGCTAAGTGATAAACAGCGATGAAAGCCACGACATGAAATCCGCTGACTTTGATGAATTTACTGTTTATCAGATCCCAGATGAGACAAGAAGCTAAAGTTAGCTAACGCTGCAGTGACGGCCCCTCTGACTCCCGTTGCAGGAGAACGCTGTATTCCTCTCCGACATGCTATATTAACGTTACTGTTTTAAAACAGTTTTCCAGGTTAGTGGGGGTGCATACCGCTCAAAACCGACATGAAAACGTCTATTTGCTGGATGGTTTCAAGGTAACGGTCGGCAGCTAACATTAGCAGATAAGCCCGTACACTGGCATCCTAAAAAAACGGCACACGCGGGACGCAATCCCGGTTACCCATCCGCCACCTCAACCAACCTCCCTCCGCAGACTTACCGACCGAACTGCCAAACTGCGTTGATAAACACGCTAAAAAGCTATTATGCGTCTTGATAACACGCCAAAATGGCATAAGAATTGGCGCCACTTTATGAGATCAGTCTAGTTTTAGTGACCTAAAACCTCACTTGTTACATCCTGTTGTGAATTTACATCATTGACGGCCACATAATGTACCACAACATCGGTCTAGTATTTCTTTGTGTTGTGTTCATTAATAATAGCTCATTGGTTCAATTTTGTTTGCAATAAATACTTATTTGGGGCAGAATGCATCACATCTGCATTGAAAAACTAAAACGCAAAAGCCTCAGTTAATCTGTCCCTGTGAGTTTTGTTTGCCTTTGGTTTGACCAATCTGAGGTGGTGATCATTGCGGTTGAGCCAGAAGATGTAGAGCCATGTATGGAAATGAGCCCTCATTACTTTGTGTTCTCATTCAGGGCGATTCTCCCCACTCCTCTTCTCCTTCTTTCACTTCATTTTTCTTTCTCTGTTGCTCCGTCTGTTTTCTTTGGAGGAAATGAAACTGGGTCATATCTTCCTTCCTTCCTCCTCCTTCCTCCTCCTCCTCAGTGGCTTAAATGGAATGCATAGGGGGAAAAAGGGGGAAATAATGCAGTGCTGCTTGTTGATGTATGGGGAGATGAAGACGTATGGGAGGCAGTACAGGCATGGTCATCCACACAAACATTCACAAACACACATACTGTACACGCATAGACTCGCACATAGCAACACTCGTTACAAAAGCACTTGAAACATATCTCTCCTCTCTCAGTGCAACTTATCCACCAGTGTGTGCACTTCTTTCTTTCTCTTACAAGGTGCATCTCGCTGCTGCTTTTTCTTCCCGCTACGTCTTTATCTAACATTTCAGGGGTTTCAGCGTTGACTGCCTGCCGCCACAGCTCAATAGTTCTGTCAGGTTCACCTTTTTAATGTGGGAAGATGTCAGAGTCTCCCTCCTCCCTCACACACACACACACACACACACACGCACACGCACACGCACACACACACGCACACAGATATAAGCTACACACACAGATAAGCTACACACATATGCTACAATATCTTCAACAGTAGTGGAATCACAAGATTACTAACAACACAATACTATCACAATATTCTACTGTGTTGCACATAACAATGATGATACAATACATTATAGCCTGAGCAATACTGGATTTTTGAGGCTGATACTGATATCAGTATATCGTTGTCCAATCTTATAAACTCTCAAATATGATATATTAACCTTAAAGCCACCTAGACATGATCTCCGGTCAAGGCGCTCTGCGCTGGCCGTTCCGTTGTTTGTTGTTCCACCACTCGGACGAATACCTGCGCAGCGCTTTGCCTCTGCTCTGCGCCGAACTTCGCGGTTTTCTGTGTAGGCGGCTTAATTTTTCTTTTTTATTGTGACCAAAATATGTACCGAGCAGGACACTTTGCAGCTGAAAACATAAGCTGTCAGTGCTTTCGAGTAAACAATCAATGTAATGGCGACATTGTTTTTAAATGACATGAACACATCTTTGGCATTTCTGTACCACAATTCTTTTGTTACTTGCCCAGTAATAGCAGTGTACTTGAATAACTAGATATGTCTACAGTTTTCTAGTATATCATTCTACAGTATGCAGTTTTGTGAAATGCCTTAAATGATGTAAGACAATCATTTATGATTACTGTTACATTTGTGCTGCTAAAGAGTAAACTTTTTTTTTTTCCAAATGCAACAAATTGAACACTCTTACTAAGCAAATTATTACTAAGTATTACAATAATGAGTAATATAAGTAATAAATAATAAAAGGCAATGACCCTTATCACAGTTCCAGTAGGTCCAGTATTATCACAAGAGAACACATCGCAACATATTTGTCTCCCCCCTAAATTTGAATATCCGCTTCGGGGGCAACACACATACAAATACTGCACCATATTCAAAGTTTAAAGGAGTTAGTACCATAATTGGTACATCAGTATTCAGAGTTCAGTCTTACCCAAAGACTTAGACACCACTTAGACAGTTATGTGTGCAGGGTTGAGTTTCAGGATAAAAGAGCTGTCTGCATTTTTCTGCTATTCAGGCTTAGAATGTCGGTCGATGTTTCTTCTGTTCTTCTCATAGTTCAGGAATTTGCTGGGTTAGAGTCCAGAGCAACTGCTTGTTGTATATGAAACTCTGAGGGCGACATTACAGTCACACACATAAAAGCAGTTTAACCTGCTCGCTCATACTCAGTGATTATGTTTAATATAAAACATCTAACCTGTTATTCATGTTCTGCAACAGCCTTATAATTATAAAGGTATAATTATAAGGCTGTTGCATTGATTTCCAATGATTTCACCTGTTTTAATAGCATCTCTTATGCAAAATGAAATTAGATTCATTGAATAAACCACTTTGGAAATGAAAAAACTTTTTTCTTTTTTTTTTTTTGCCTACTCTGTCACATTACAAGTTAAAATTGACATCCGCTTGATCAATCTGCTGCTCGCAAAAGTCTTTGGGACTAAATGCAACTGTCCTGGACATATACATCCACATATCTGTCTACACATTAGGGCTTCAACAACGAATCGATAAAATCGATAAAATTTGATTACTAAAAAAGTTGGCAACGAATTTAATTATCGATTTGTTGTGTCGCGCAACTATTACGCCACCTAGTCACGGAGATAAAAAAAAAAATTGAGTTGAGCGCGGAGCAGCGCGGAGCAGCGCGGAGCGGAGGAAAAGAAAAAAGAGCAGAGCGGGGGTAGAGGAAATACGGAGAGAGACCGGAGAGACCCGTAACGTTGTTCTGAAACACTCGGCGGAGGCAGAGAAATCAGTACGACCCAAGTCATCCAAGGTGTGGGAGCATTTCACACTAAATAGGCTAAATCAAAAACGTGTGAATTGCAAGATAAGCAAAAGTGACACGGCATGGCACGGGTGCACCACGGTGATGAGTCAGCACCTAAAACGTAAACATGTTGGAGTCCTTGATGAGGAAGAAGGGAGTTCAACAGCAGGGTAAAGTCACTACACTATCCTACTTCTGTTTCCGTTCTGAAGTGAGGAACGTACCGTCCCTCCAGTAGCTCTTCTGGTGCTGCTGTTTACTCGTTATCCGGCTTCACAAGCATGACAAGTTAGCGTTAGCTCGGTAATAACCGTAATAAAACAGGGATGGTATAGTTTGCAAGACTAAAGACACGGTTTTATTCACTCGCCTTTTTTGGCCCATACATTTTTCAATCTGTTGTCATGTATATATTCTGTTTTTTGTCCCATATCAGTTATTGTTGACAAATATGTTAGTGTGTGGCGTATAAATGAACTTAACTTGCACTTACTACAATGATGATAATAATTTAATGAATAAGTGTGTGTGTGTGTGTGTCTGTCTGTATCTGCTATTTGGGTTACTTACCTTTACACAACTATTAACTAAAACAACAAGTATGTATGTATTGAGTTCATGTAAATTAATGCTTTTTTGTTTTTTTATCCAATTCATCGATTAATCGAAAAAATAATCGACAGATTAATCGATTATTAAAATAATCGTTAGTTGCAGCCCTACTACACATATACAGTACACTACTACCCTTAACACGCTCAGCATTTAGAGAGAGAAGATGACCTCAGTATTTGTCAGTTTTTTTCTTTTTCTTTCTGAGAGGCAGCGGCTGCTGTGGAAGGATTAGGCGATTAGAAATACAACACTCTGAGATTGGCCAGCAGGCCTTAAAAGATAAAACGTGTTTAGAGCAAACAAAAGTCCGGATCTGCTGAGTCGGAACATCGCCAGACCACTTTGATCTCCTCGCTCTTTCCAGCCGAGGCTACAAGAATCTCCCTCACATCTTCAGATGCCTGTCTCGCAATCAAAGCCCCGTCAGATGTGGGGGCCTGTTACTCAGGACTGCCCCGGCTATTGTCAGATTAATTACTTGACAACCCCTCTGAGGGCCAAGAGATTCTGCCAGCCCTGCAGGTTTCTTAACACTTTACAAATCTCTGACAGCATACACATGTTGTAGACTCTGTGCTCTGATGAACAATATATGTTGCTGTTCTACCAGCGGGGGCTAACAGGACTGAGGACACATTTTGAGCTTTCAAAAGGTTTGACACAAGTGCTCTGAATTGATTAGTGCCCCTCTCTTTCCCTTTCTCTACATCACGTTACCCACTCATATTCGTCACTGACGTCAGAGAATGTTCTTTCATAAAGCAAATCAGCCTTTCGCAAGGGACAAAGCTATGATTAGATTTGTTTATGAAGGACAAATAAAAAAAAATAAAAAAGCGGGTCGATTCAATAAAGACAAATTTACACAGTGGGTGTAAAGTTGTTTTTCAATTTGGCAGCATCAGGTAAACTGATGGACAGTAGATGGAATCCATCCAGCCTCTCCTGAGTAACATCCATTATCATCCACAGCCTTCTGTAAATTACCCCTCAGGAGACCAGGGCTAAATTCAAACAGTTACCATGTAATTTTCTTGAGCTCATCTTAACACAATCTCATACAAATAAAAGTGATAACGGCATCCTTTAGTGTTTGTGCTTGCGTGTATGTGTCTGTCCTCAGGCTTGCCGTAGGAGGATATCTGGCTGTTCTTTGAGCAGAGCCTGATCCGATTTACAGTCGAGAGAGAGAGAGAGAGAATAAGACATGTGGGAAATACAATCGAGCTAAACTCATCAACAGAAGTGCTTGGGTATTGTGCTAACAAACTGCATTCTCAAATTGTTTCACTACTGCTCTGCAATAACACTCTCTGCACATCAGCCTCACTTTATGATTATGGAAGTCATTTTAATGTTTGCATATTTCATTCCCGAAATGGTTGAGACAGAAAACCAGAATGCATTAATTATTACAATGCCGCTTCAATTAGATTCATGCAGCCATCATCACGTAAAGATTTGACTTACAGGGTCTATTCTGTAGCCTCGTGAGACCGTCCTGATCTCGCGAGCTCCAGTTTTCCACTCGCAGATCAGTCTGGCATCTTGAGGCAGAGAAAATTTGGAGCAGTTAGCCAAACGACGGGGCCAATCAGCGTTGGTTTTGAGGCAGGTTAGGTAGTGATAGACAGATAGTTTATCCAATCAGCTAACCAGTATTTTCAGACAGCGGTAGCCTTAATTCTGTTAGCCGCTCACTAATGCTTTTTTTCTCTTGGATCCTTCTTTTGGAAAATGGTCTGGGAACCTGAAATGGGGCCTTTTATTCCTAAATTCTCGTTACACAAACAAATCTCCTTTACCGACGTGTTGCTTGCTTGCTGAGCTAACGAGCTATGCTTTGCCTGCAGCAGCAGGGGCGGGCTTGTGGTTGTATTTTCATACGCTTCGTGGATCTGATTGGTTGATTTGGCCCGTCTATCACCAACATAGTGTTGGGTTGTAGCAGGGAGGAGTAGGGAATGGGCAGGCAGGCAGGAGAACGTTATAAGTGGAGGATTTATTAAGGAAACACAAACAAACCAAGGGAGTCCTGTTAGCTGCAGCAGGCAAAAACTGATTCCAAAAATGAAGACAAAAGGTATAAACAAAAACCAAGGGATTCCAAGAAAACAGGAATAACCGGAAGCATAGACGAAGACTGACACTCGAGGACACAAAACACACAAAAGGATCTGACACTGGACAAGGGGAACACAAAGACTAAATACAGAGGGTAATGAGATAACACAAGACAGGTGACACAAGGCTGGGAAACAGGTGAAACACATTAGGCTGGGCAAAGCAATCAAAAAAGGAGGGAAACACAAGACAGGAAGTAAAGTGGACAAGACAGAAAACCAGAGACTTCAAAATAAAACAGGAAACTGAGCAAAAGACAACACAGAAAACAGACTACCAAACTAAGACAACACCAAAACCATAACACATGGTTCATCCAATCAGCTAACCAGTATTTTCGCCCCTTCCCAAAAGTTCTCCAATGGAAAGTTCCCAGATGGATATGCCGAGCAAATGCGAAGCAATCCATCTGGCGGAGTCAGATTATCTATTTTGGGCTAATTAACTATAAACTGTACACATATAGCATGATTGTATTGTCTAATTCTACCCAAGGCTGTGTTTGTGAACAGCACTTTCAAATTGGTGGCTTAGATGTGTCTAACATCCATGCTGACTGAACCTTTTCTGGCTGCAATTTTTTTTGACAGAAAGTCTGTGTATTGCATTATTTAGGTGTAAGTGCCTCCTCTCACTCAAAATATGTTTTGATTTCAGACACTAAGGGAACCCAGAGAGAATATTACGGATGCTGTTTCATTTAAAAACTTGACGCTCCCCTCACCGCACACTCGGGGATGAACTACCTTTAGAGCTTCCTAGGAATTTTTCTTTCTTGTTTTGCTTTGTCTTTGTGTCCACTTGAAATTCAACTCCGTGTCCAGGCCTTTAGTTTTTGTGGCTGCTGTAAAATGCAGCATGCCCTTGTCAATGTTTGGAGGTGCTAAGACAGACCATAATGATCTGGCAGAAGTCCAAGACACCACAACACATGCGTAGACGAGGCTCTGCTACTGATAGGTTGGAAGCGATGGTTCTCTTGCTTTATTTCATCCTATAACGTTGTGCAGTGAGAAATGTGTAGTGGTTTAACCTCTGTATGTCCTAAAGTCTGCTACTGAAAGAACCTGGAACTGGTCGCAAATTCATAAGACCTCGGGGTTTATTAAGAAACAGGTTTTTGATTCTAGTAATAGATTCGTGTACAAATCAACAAAGTTAGATCTTATATGTTTCCGCTAAGGGTGCTCCAATTGATCAGCCTCCATCACGCCGCCACAGTCATTATTTGCCATTATTCGTTCTAAATAGTTTGATTGGTAGTCTCTATAAAGGCCGATCAGAAGAGCCAATCAGATGATGCAAAGCACGCGAGAATTTCTATGGTTTAAGATGTGTCTTTGGAGAGAGAGTACGCATCCTACATTGAGTTTGCAGTTGATAATGGCCATCGATATTGGAATGTTTCATTTCATGTCAATATAAAAGTCATTTAAATTTATTGACAGAAAAAGGTTAGGAAGTGTGTGCATTTTCCACAACACGGTCCTGCAAATATTTCACAATAAAAGCCTTGTGTTAACAAATTAAGAGATTTTGTCCACTGAAACTTTAGAGGGCTTTTAATATGAAACTGAAACAGGAAGTTTTGAGTTAAAAATAAATATGTATCTATTTTGTATGTCTGTGACATTCTACAGATAAAGACATTGAACCTGTAGTGAAAGGAAAGAGTGGAATATGTTGCACACGTTGTCTGCCAATAAATAAACAGTTGTCAATTCATTATACTTTCTCATCTCCTAATTTGAATACTTAATATATAATGTTAAGAAGTTAGTTAATCAGCCCCAAAAATCCTGATTATGGACGCTTTGTTTCCACTTACATCTTGTAAGCGTCTTTGCATGTGTTTATCAAACAGGTAGTATCAAATTGGTCTCGGGAAGGAACTTTTTTTGGTGGAACATTTGCACCCTGCAAGTTAAGTGAAGTTAACTGTTCACATAATATGGTAATGTGAGCTGTTTAAATTAGGTGGATACATGGTTACACGTAATTTGCTTTTACCAGTGTATCGGCGTGTGCATTTTGTCCATGGCAAATCCCCGGCAATTGGTCCCAAATCATCATAAATATATTCTTTGTAAATCTTTACAATCATTCCCCCAAAGAACCAAGCAGGCCTGCCTTGTTGCACGACCCCTATTTTCTTCAAAACTTGCTAGCTCTTAGTTTGTTGGTGTCTCCCGAAACCAAGTTTTGCAGGGCCAGCGACATCCGGCGGAAGATCCGCCGATTATCCGGTAAATTAATTGTCGTCGATCCAGACTATCAATCAGGTAGACCGGCTCTAGTACTCAACATTGTGACACAACATAATGTTGTCAGAATAAGAATCATCAAAACATTACTGTTCATTACAAGCCAATGAAAATGTGTCTTTGACGTGGCTCACGTTGTACACATTGAGTAAAAAAAGGGCCCCAGTGCAACCACGCTGCCTGCACTGTTTATATTTACGCCTCTGTCTCAGATGCATTGTCATATACACCACACTACAAAAAATGCTCTTCATTGCTTGAAAAGTCAGTCGGAGAACTTGAGTTCTTCCCTCTTCTCTTTGTTTTATGTCTCAACTGACTTCCATTTACTCCTTGTATCTCTTGCAAACCAGCACCCTCCATCCTTGCTCCTTTTGATGACACAGGGTCACAAGAAGTCAGCAAGCCCTGCTCAGAAATTGAAATTCTTTTGACCATGGTCTGTCGTCATTAAAAGTAAAAGAGTTCCTCTACTTCATTAGTAGGCTTTTGAGTAGAGCAAACCAGGTCAAAATGACCTTAGCATGGCTACATTTCATAAAACATTACTCAACAGAGATTGTCCTGTTTAGAGTCCGGCTCTAAGTTCATGACATTTAAAATGCCTGCAATCGAACCTCTTGAAAATGTAAATTTTGCCTGTCTTTTTCAAAAACCCTTTTGTAAATTGTTCTCTCAAAGGTGCTCAAAGTACTCCTCTGAGGAAAACGTGACATACAAATTGCACGTTTACACGTGACTGGCGGCTCACATACATGTAATCAGGCACAGATAACAAGTACAACTTCAGGAAAATGTGTGACTCATGCATCTCCATTTAATCACAAAATCCTTTTATCTGTTTTGGCAGTGTCTGAGTGTTGTGAGAGTTTGGGCTAATCCAATAACAAGGCGCTGTTTGTAGGCAAGACACTGTTCAGTTGTTTGCAAGCCATGCTGCTTAAGAAATAAGAAAGTCTTCAGATGCCTGAGTGAGTCAGCAGTACATGCACAGAATAGTGCCCACAGAACATTTGAATTGCATTCATTAGACTTTCTGATGTCTTGAATTGAACCGAATAAGGAAAAAAAACTAAAAGGAAATGTTTTTACATTTGTCTCCCGAAATCCCTTTGGAATACTAGTCGTGATTGAAATTAACAGCTCTTGTCGCACTGCACAGCACAAGAAGACCATCTTGTACCTCTGACCACTTCATCTTCTTCTTTGGATAATAAAGTTAAATTGGAATTTTTTCAGCACGTTCACCAGACATCTTTTTTTGTTGTTGATATAACTCCATCTGATCAATACATTTTCTTTGATTTTGAAATGCGTAACTGAGCTCTCTGTTTGTTCCTGCCCTCTACTGAAAAACAGCTTCTGTGCCAGCAGGTCCCTCTGCTCCAGTGCACTGGGTGCTTGCCTGCCGTCCTCCTCGTAAATTCCTCCTTGTCATTGCATTGAAACACAATATATTCTTGTCACCCAACATATGAAGATATTATTGGTGTAAAAACAACAGTTTTGATGTCAAATTTGAGGTTCCAACCCCAGCTCTATTTGGTAATCTTGCCGATGCCATAATGTGTTTATTGTATTGGGTGTTTCTGAAAATCTGGGTAAAAGGCATGTTCGTTTTAAACATCCAGCACACTGGTGTAAAAGTGATGACTGGCAGATGAATGCAATAGACCACTTTCTCGAAGTGGTTTGCAGACATCCTGAAGTAAACGCATGTCTTTGCCATGATCTGCCTGACAGGCACTTTTCTCACCTGTCCCTTGTTCTATTTAGGGGATGCATCGACCACCTTCTCCCTGTCCTCTCCCTTCTTCTATAGCTCAGCACAGGGACCATTACAACAATATATGATTACATAATATATGTTTTATGCAATGCTCTAGCATTATGTGATGGCATAAGTGAATCAGCAGAGAATATACTTTGTTACATGGGTGGCATGCAAATCCATGTATTATGTTATAAAGGAGTCCTATTTCAAGCTCACTGTTGTCAAACAAAACATCATATCGCTCAAAAATGTAAAACAACAAATTACTCAAATTTACTGTTGGCTCCTTGCCGACCTTGTTTCCCCCTTAATCAAAATATTGCAGAGATTTGGCAGTGTGTTAGCCCACGTCAGCTGATTTGGTTGTGAGCACACATACGTTTTCATTTCATTCAGCCAGTTCGCGTGGAACAGATATATCAATATGTGAGTTTAGAGTTTGCACAGTTAATGTTTGATGTCCAGGCTGTGACATTTAAACCTGCTCAGACAGAGATTGGTAGTGATGATAACCTCAGTCCACCTCTCTTTGAGGAAGATCTGAGTCTACAGGTGGATGCTGCACTGGATGTAGGTTGAATTAATGCTCTGTGTAAGCAGCTACAGTGATGATGCAGTGTTGTGGAGTAGCAGCAGCACCATACAGGCAGACCAATGGACTGAGCCGTGCATTGAGAGCTTAAAAAGATCGCCTGATTTAAAAGGGTGTGTTGGTATATGTGTTGCAGAGAGTCCATTACGTCACATGTGAGTGCATCTGCACTACCTATGGAGTTGTCCATAATAACTGTCTGGCAGGTTTTGCTCAACTTTTGTCAGATCAACTTGCTTTTTCGTAATTTGTTCGTCAGGTTTAACACAGATAAGTGGTACTGTGAATTGTACAGTTATCAGGATGATGGAGGTGGACATGAACTGGGCCTCCTAAAAAAGCATAGTCCCCCTTTTTCTAAAATAAATACCGAAGATTGTACACCAACACTAATTTCAAGAGGCATGATGTCAATAGCAACAAAAATACTGTGCATAAACCAGTTTGCCACATTAGCACCAATACCAACAGTGGAAAATGTTTTTGTCCAAAATGGACACAAAATAAAATTTTAGGGAAACATTATGGTGCATATGTATTGCACCATTATTTATTATTAGCTCACCCTTTATTTATGGTATACCACCGCATTAATAGCCTTTAGGGGTGGGAATCACCATCACCACACGGTATCTTCGCGATTCTTATATGCAATAAATCAATTAATCGCATGATAAATAAAAATGAGCTAGATAATTTTCCCAGCTGCGATAATTTCCATTTGCATGCTTGTTTGTTTTCCTCGTCTCTCTCTCTCTCTCTCTCTCTACCAAAGAGACTGGATGACCACTCCGGTGCATCAGTGACCCTTCTCGGTTCCTTAGCGAAACGAGGAGTAAACCCTTGTGTCAGTCACTTGTCAGCCGCATGGTCTCTGTGTGGGGAGGCGGGACTCCTGGCGTAGCCTACCACAGAGTGCAGCAAAAGAGCCGCGTGAGGAGAAAGAGAAAACACTAGTTGAGAGTTGGAGGAATAAAAAAAAAAGAAGATGGAATTGGTTTCAAAGCCAAACGTGACAGCTGCAGTGTGGGAGCACTTCGGATTCAAACCGAATGACCACTCGGTGAACCACTTAACCTGAGCGAGTTGATATGTCGCGTTTGTTGTAAAACAGTAGCAACTAAACGCGGCAACACAATAAACATGCATATGCAACTAAAACACAATCATCCGGTGCAATTTTCCCAGCTGGGAAAAAAAAAACTACAACAGATGGGCCGTGTCCGTCTTCCCGACAGTACACAATCACTGGGACGTTTAGTCAACAAACAAAGTACAAACAGGACAGTGCAAAATGGTATGCACTCACAAACAGTGTAGTTTGCTTCATTGCTAAAGAGATGCTGCCCTTTAGTATCGTCGAAAAGCCGGTATTTCGACGAATGCCGCAAACATTTGACAGCCAGTACAAATTGCATAGGAGAACATATGTGTCACAAACGGCAATTCCACAACTGTACAACAGCGTGAAAGATGACATACTAAAGGAGATCAAAGACATCCAATTTTACTCTGCCACTACGGACATGTGGTCAAGTTCAAACATGACCCCCTATATGAGCTTGACTATACCCTACATAACTGCTGACTGGACCCTGCACTCCAAGTGTTTAGAGACCAGATATGTCCCAGATAACCATACATACATTTATTGTGGATATTTAAAATGTCTTCCATTCCCAGTGTTAAATATTCTTTAGAAATAAAAGTTTATTGATCTTTGAAAAGGTATACCTGCATTATTATGCAATTATCATTATATTAGATGAAAATGGTCTCAGAACAACAATATTATCGTTTATTGCAATAATTTCTGGGACAATTTATCGTCCAGCAAAATTTGTTATCGTGACAGGCCTATGATACAATATTATTGCGATTTTAAAAATATTGCAATGTTATGCGATTTATTACCTTTTTTTCCAACTTCAGATTTTCCCCAATTTTAAATGATGTCCCCAAAAGGAAACCTTGTCAACATCTGTTTTATCTAAAAAGATAAATTTCTCTGTTTCTTCATCTCACTTCAATTTTATTGCAGCAAAATGGGATTGTCGAGTAGACCAACACCGATCGATACTTGATGTCTGTGTATCGATACAGTACTGCCACAGAAAATATCACAATACTATGCTGTATACATTTTTTCCCCCCACCCATAATATCCTTGCAAGGCTAATCCTGAGATGGACCTTTAAATGAATACCTAAACTCTGAGTAGACATTATACTAGGTCCTTTATGCAGGTTAACAGAAGCTTGGTATTTACATTACATTGCATGTCATTTAGCTGACGCTTTTATCCAAAAGCGACTTACAATTGCTCTATGTCAGAGGTCACACACCTCTGGAGCAACTATGGGTTAAGTGACTTGCTCAGGGACACATTGGTTGATGTATCGCAGTGGGAATTGAACCCAGATCTCACCAAAGGTATGTGTCATATCCATTGCGCCATCACCACCCATCCACAGCACAAATCAAGTTAACCATTTACTAGCCTTCCATCCATCCAGATGACAGCAGTAATGACCACAATCACTCTGGGGTCAATGACTAGCTGACAGTGACTGTTGCAGGGCGGGACTCTCATTTACAGTATATGTCTAGTATGGATAAGTAGTACATCTACATACATCCGCTGGTGTTTTAAAACAGAAACGCATGAAATGGAGTACTTTACCAGAGAGGCACCCATTATTAGAGTTAATGCGCTTGTTTACCTCCTTGTTATTTAGTAAGTCTTTATATTTAATACGTCTCTGTGTAACCAGTCAACCATAGAAATAATCAGCATGATTTCACGTCATGCTCATTTAACCAATCAGATTGCTTGTACACTAAGCAATGATGAGCAAGTCATTCAGGACACAGTTGAACGGACCGAATGTTTCAACTGAATGTAAATGCAAAGGCTCTCCCCTTGTGGATACTGTAATTCAATTTGTGCGTGTCTTTTGTTGTTACAAACAAACTGCTGGCTATGGTGTGATTACTAATGAACACAGAGAGAGAAATGTATCTGTACACACAGCTCAGTAGAGAAATGTATTGCCAAGCTTTAAGGTATTAGTTCTTTGTCAGGGTAATTGTACCTTGACAAAACCAGTTTTGTCTGAAACATTGGTAATAAATTTATTCACTGGAGCAGAGCGTGCAGTTACATTTTTCCTCCTCTTTTTGAAGAAAATCTATTCCGTGCATCAGCGCTACCATGACTAAAACCAAGATTAATTGCTTTCATATCTCTGGTGTGTGATCACAACCACTGGGAAACACATAGAAACACACACAAGCGCGCAGATTGTCTTCATACTACACATTTTTTTTATTTTTTTTGCACACGGTACACAGTGTACCAGATCGAAATTAATCTGCATGCATCAAAATGAGACGGGCCTAATTGACAGCGAGGCTTCAATGCTGTGCCGACGCCATGCAGCATCTCTGTTTGGAACCAAACACATCTACACTCTAAAGGGTGGATTATAAGAGAAAATGAAAAAGATAAAGGACCATGCTCTGTTTTGTTAGCTGAGAGCAGAGAGGCAGGTGTGTGTGTGCCTGTGTGTGTGTGTGTGTGTGTGTGTGTGTGTGTGTGTGTGTGTGTGTGTGTGTGTGTATATGCCTTTGTGCATATACTAAACCAAACTGATGACCGTATTGGTGATGCAGTTTGTCTTTCCATGAGTACATGGCTCTCCATGTTTATCATAACTGCATACAGATGATGTTGATAGGGCTTGTTCATCCTTTTGAAGGAAACAGTAGCTCTATTTGCATCTGACATTAAAGTAGGGAGTGAGCGCGGCGGCTTATTACAAAGCTGACAGGAGAAAAAGCCGATGCATAATGCACCTCTGTGGACAGAAAACATCAGAGAGGCGAGGCTACCGCCTGCTCTCTCTTTAACAACATCAATTCCACTTCCACAATCACCTCTCTGTCTGACAGCCGCGATGAGAAGAGGGAGGCAGGGAGGGGAGAAATATATGGAGAAGAAATCACACTACTGCTTCAATATGCAATCAGTTTGGCAGTTACAGTGACTGAGCAACATCATCTGAGCAGGGGAGAGGGAGTTTTTTTTGTATCTGTGAGTGGGAGAGAATGAGATCAGGAGTGAGAAAGGCAAAAAAAAAGAGACAGAGAGAAGGAAAAAGGAGAAGGAGGGAGAGAGCAAGTGTGCAGCTTTGAGGCGTTCCATCATCCACCAAACTCCTGCAGCTTCCCTCTTTCCTCCTCCTCCTCCTCTTGGAGAGAGAGACAGAGCAACAGAGAGAAGAGTGTGAGAGAGAGAGAGAGAGTGAGCAACAGAGAGAGAGCAAGAGAGTCAGGCTTACAAGCCAGCGGAGAAGAGACGTCAAGAGGAGGATCTACAGAGGGAGAAAAAAAATCCTTCTCTCTCTTCTGCTGCCTCTTTTCGCGCATCCTACGGGCAGCGAGGAGCGAGGTGGATCCGGCTGGCATATTTTCTACGCTGCTTCTGTGGCTGTATCACAGTGGGTGGAGCGCAGGGAGAGCCGCCGAGAGCTCAATCGGTGACACCGCTCCGCAGCAGAAGAGTACTGTAGAAGAGCCGGGATGCTTAACAACCTGACCGATACAGAGGAGGGGGACGGGGGAGCGCAAAGCCAGGGTGAGTGATGGGATGTGTCATGCAGTCGCACACACACACACACAGACACACACACACGAGCAGATATGCAAAAAACAGGGGCATTCATATGGCAATGCAAGACACGTAGATACTGTACTGTACATCTGCCCACACAAATACGTTGCACAGAAGTGCCTCATAAAGCACATAACGTGCACAATTTTGGTTTACACTGATGGGAGTGAGCTGTCATTGGAAGAGGAGGTGTGTGTGTGTGTGTGTGTGTGTGTGTGTGTGTGTGTGTGTGTGTGTGTGTGTGTGTGTGTGTGTGCGCTGTACGGTGGTCGGCCTGCTTGCCTCCTCTGCTGCTCTTACTGCAAGGCTGTTGTGACAGGAATAGTAATGGGCTTACTCCATACGATGGATGGTGAGTGTAAGGGCATTACAGTTTTGTCCAGCACACACACACACACACACACACACACACACACAATCAAACATGCATACGTGCATGCACAATACAGAACGTTTTCCTGGTGCAAATGACCAAATTCTTAATGGCAAATGTAAATGCTCCCACCACATATGGCACTCTATGGACAGGCGGTATGGGCAAGTGTACGCTCACACAAACACACACTAGCACACACTAGCACACACACACACACACACACACACACACACATACACACAAAACCACTCACATTTACAGATACCAAACCACCATTGCTGCTAATCCCATCGCCCCCAGCTGTCAAAAATCCGCCCTCCATCCAATCCCCATCGCTCAACCCAGTCCTCAGTCTCTGCAGGCTTTTTGGAAAAAACCTGTGGGTTGCTGGTTTGTGCAGAGCTGTGTTGTGGGTGCTTTTATACCGGCTGTTCACCAGAGAGCACATACTTTTTCAGGCCTGGACGGAGATTGAACCAATTCTTGTGCTAGTGACAGACACTGCACAATTATTTTCGAATAGTATTAAGTCATCAATGCCATTAAAGTCCCAGATAACTTTGGTTTGGCCAACCCATCGGCTCATTTGAACTGAGGATAATTCTGCAGAAGCTGCACACCGGCAGTATTTCTTTTTACTCTGCTATATGTTGAAGATTGTTGTAGCTCTGCATACCTCTCTCTCTCACTCTTAAGGCCTAGCTCTCTCCTTCACTGTCCTTTTTCCCTTTTGCTCTCAACATTTCTCCCACAGCTTTTTTCCCACTCCTTTATGTCTCCCATTCTGCGTTACGGTACACAAATTTTCCTGTGGTTGTCAGGACTGCACTGGGGAGACAGGTTGCGGATGAGAAAACAGTCACTAACGCTGCTTCTCCTACCTGTGAGGGCTTAATGATAAAAATAGATCAGCGCTGGGAACATGAATATTTAACTTAATGCGGGCATTTCTTTTTTTTGTGGGTGGGGGGATTACAATGGTGCGCTAAGAGCACGGACAGCAGTTGTAAGAAGTTGGCGACAGGGTTGAAACATGACCGAGTTTATAAGTGTGACGAATTCAAACGATCAAGGACAGGTTACCAGGCGTGACATAAAGCCACATAACGGTGCATGCAGAAGTGTTAAGCTAACAAGATTACTTGAGCGTTGCTGTCTCTGTGTGCTTCTACCGTTACGCACTGTCGAATTTACCGTCTGATTTGCATTCATGTGTATGCATCCAAGTGTGTGCAGAACGGAGTTTTAAAGTTGGCACGCATGTTCATACAAGCTCTTCGCCTCTCCAGCTATGTGTAGATGGTAGACTGTTTCATTGGTCAGGCTTCCCATTTTTATGTGTTCCGTAGTAATGCATAGCTATAACTTAAGAGTATGCATGTAATGTGCACAAACACCTCGGACCTTCAGAGAGGTGAATAAGTGTCCGCCACCACCTCCTTCCAACATATCTCTATCTGTTCCTCCCCCTGTGTCACTCTCTCCCTATCTCTCTCTTTTTGTCACTGTGCTCTCTGCTACAGCATCTCTTAGGATAGGACCTAATTCACACACACATATACCCACAGATCCACACACACACACACACACACACACACACCCTCCCCCTCTAATCCCTTTCATCTGAATCACAGCTGTGCAACAACCTGAATAAGTCTGTTTAGTCATCAGTAATATGCAGGGCAGCTCCAGATAGGGAGGGCTTTTTGCCTCTTTACAGTAGGAATTTGAGAGGCTGTCGCTGTCCGCTCTCCCTCAGTGCTAAAAGAGGCTCCCCCCCTCTCCCTCGCCTGACTCTAGTAGTATGTACATCCAGGAGGAGCTCAGGGCTGCCTAGCGCTGTCCAAGGTGCTAATTTATAGCCTTCATTACACGACTGGGTCGCAGCCTGGGAGAGGACAGCACAGAGAGTTACACACAGCTTTAGGGTGAAGGTGTTTGTGTATGTGTGTGTGTGTGTGTGTGTGTGTGTGTGTGTGTGTGTGTGTGTGTGTGTGTGTGTGTGTGTGTGTGTGTGTTTTGTAGGGGTGTGTTTTTGTACTGCGCACCTTTTTATAAGCTTGCAAAGATGAAATGCATAATTCTCACGGAAATTAATAAAGGTTGTAATGGAAGAAGTGGATGCATGTTGAGTAAAGGCCTGATTTACATATTCATAAGTTCATCATGTTGCTCTCCCACCATATTGTTAATTATGTGCAGATTTCTCTCTTTGGAGCAAGTGGAGTGTGAGTGGTGCAAGGAGGTGGGATGCAATCACGAGTTGAAGGGAAAATTAAGTTTTAGTGATGCATTTGCAGCACAGAAAATGTTTGATGACATTGATATGAGAGTGGGGTTTATGTCTCACTTGCTGGTGTTTAAATGTGGAGAGTACCATTTGTATTTTCATACATCTACTGAATCATGTAAAGTTTTGATCCTGTCATCATTACAATGATAAGCTACAGTGTTACAGCTACACTCATTGATTATGGTACAGCATTAAGAGGAGCTGTTCTGGGTTCTTGTTAGCAAGCAAAAGTGATTTAATGCTACTTTTCTACATGTTTGTTACTGTCTGCAGTTTTTCATTTATGTATTCAGTTCCTTATTAATGTGTCAATTCAGTTCATTCGCTCCAGTTTAATGAGTGAGTAGTTTTTGTAAGGTATGCATAATTGAATATTGCTCATGCGTTCTGCTTGAACAGCCTTTGGCTCAGCAGGTCAGTCGACTGCTGATAGCCAGCTTGCTCCACATAAATCACACTCTAAAGTCTTTTTAAGAAAATATTTTCTAACATTATTGCCTGTTAGATAAGATACATTTTAGAGAAAGTGAATTGTCAAGAATAAATACACAAAACACACAAAATATCACATACATTAACATTTGCTGTACACAAATAAAGCATAAAAAAGTACTTCATATTATATACTGTACACCAACATTAATAGTACAATAAAGGGTAATGAGACAAGAATACTCACATATATTGTTGTTGATGAACGTTCGAAGGCAATTTAAATACCACATAGGAATGGTGACTAACAATGATGAATAATATATAGAGAGGTAATTATGTCCAAAAAAAAATACATTGAGTGGGTATTGCTGACAAAAATGCTACCATAAATAGCAACCAAATCTGGGTTTGATTTCATAAGAATCTTGACGGATTATACCTTTAATTAGAAAATCCACTTGAAAAGCTGCTACTTTGCTGCTATTGAATTACTTTCTCTTCACCTGCTGTACAAATTAATCGAGAAAATAGCCGTCAGATTACTTGATGACAATAATCCATGGGATCCATCCATCCATCCATCCATCCACTCATCTCCTCTCTCCAGCCAGTCTGTATATTGGTCAGGGCTGTGAATAGGGTTGTAATGATGTTTTAGTTATGGCTGACTGCATAATACTGCAAAATGCTCCCCGGGGCCCTCCTAGGTCGGCAGTTGTTGTGCATGCTCAACGTCATTATTCTCTGTCTACCTGCTCTGCGACTTATATACTGTGAATGGAGAGAGAGAGAGAGAGAGAGCAGAAATGTACTGTAAGTGAGAGAGATTGCGTTCTCTGGCTGCACAAACAAAAATGCATTTTCAGTAGCTTAGCACTAAAATATATCATCTCCACATGAGTAGACACATAGACCTGTTGTAGCCTGCAGTATAAATACTGTATAGGTCAAGTTCAATACTGACTAGTAATACTTAAAATTGCATTGTACCATATATTTATTGCTATATTTTTGTATACAGTATATTGTCCTATTTTATTTACTGTACTATGGCCCTTCCATTGTGTTCTGAATACATTTATTATTATTGTTGTTATTATTATTATTATTATTATTATTATTATTATTAATAATAATCATATTTTTGCTGTGTCAACCATGTAAATTGCAAAGGACAATGCTTTACACTGTATTCCTCAGCAGTGTCTTTGAGAAGGAGAATTTGATATTGTGCAAAAATACGGTTTACTGTTTTCTGTTTGCAAATAAGGTAGTTTTGCCTGTATTAGCTATGTCTAGCTGTTTTAGCTACATTTTTACTCTTTCTTATCCAATACCATCCTCACAAAAACTCACCTTATGAGTCAGAGCTATATTTCATCAGTGTACCAACCACCATTGTACAAATGGCTCGTGAAGTCCAAATATAGATTATAATTATGTATCACTTAATTGAATTTAATAAAGGTAGTAATGAAACATGAATACAATGGCTTACGTAACGATGGGGCAGATGGTTTTCTTGTTAATTAGAGTATGGTTACCATCAGTAGTGGGTGTCTATATATAATGGATGGGTATTCATTTATTGGTTTGTCAATTAATAAGCAGGAGAGAGTATAATCAGCGGTGAAAGGCTCTGCTTTCCCAAAGCTTGCTGTCGACTAATGCTGCGATGAAAAGCTCACACAAAAGCAAGTACCAAGAGACCACCATTAGTCATACACATATGCTTTACTACATGTTTTATTTTCCTTGTCTAATAAAACATTTATTCAGCATTTAACTTCCATCAACGTTAGTGGTGTCAGAGTATTGTATGTGCAATTTCATGAAAATAAGTAATGGAAAACAAGTTTTCATTGCATTTAGGTGAGACAAAAGCAAAATCACTGCCTTTCGTTTGGAACACATGAACACGTTGATTACATGACTTTAGTTCTCTGCACAGCAACAGAAACAGTGGTAGGAACACAGGGGAGCTAAAGGGTTTCCGAGGTAAAATATTTCAAATGGATAGTCTCAGAAAGAGAGGTTTTATTGAGGGGGAGAGGAGGTCAGTGGAAGTGAAGGAAAGAGATGAATCATGCCAAAAGAAGCTCAACCAAGCTGAACACGGGAACCTTGGTCATCTCGCTCACAACTTTCATAACTCTGCATTATACCCACTGTATGAAACAACTACTACAAGTCAAAACATAAGAATAGAGTAAGACTATTTTTTTCAATGAGGCAAAATAATGAATACAAGGCATTTATATATTATATATAAAGGATGAACATTTTGATGAAGAAGCAATATATTATCACAGAGAAACCATGTAGAGTATCTAATTTTTTGTATCGAGGAAGACAAAAAGCAGGAATAAGCAAATGGTGTCATGCTGGTCATTTCTGGTGAAAAATCTTTTAGCAATCAAAAAACGCCCAAGGACAACAACAACACTACCTAACTAGAATTCAAAGTAGAAAAAAATGTATCTTTAAAATAAAATATCATTACTGACTTGTTTAACAGCAGGCCCCTTTACTACCAAACCAGATTCAATAGAGTTCTGGTTCAGTCGATTTGTAAACCTCTAGGGCTACAGCTACGTATATAAGACAATATCAGAAAGAAAAGTAGCTCTCAAATGATCTTCCTGTGTCACCAAAATATTTTAAACCAGTTTTATTAAAGAACAATTTACTTTCTAGTAGCTAATTGTAGTGTTCATTATTTTGCAGGCAACTAGGGCTGCAACTAACGATTATTTTAATAATCGATTAATCTGTCGATTATTTTTTCGATTAATCGATGAATCGGATAAAAAAACAAAACATTGATTTACATCAACTCAGTACATACTTAGATACATACTTGTTGTTTTAGTTAATAGTTGTATAAAGGTAAGTAACCCAAAGAGCAGATACAGACAAGACACACACACACACACACACACACACAGACACACACACACTTGAAGCGTATTCATTAAATTATTACCATCATTGTAGTAAGTGCAAATTAAGTTAATTTATACAACACACACACACATATATTTGTCAACAATAACTGATACGGGACAAAGCTCAGAATATATACATGATAACAGATTGAAAAATGAATGGGCCACAAAAGGCGAGTGAATAAAACCGTGTCTTTAGTCTTGCAAACTATACCACCCCTGCTTTACTACGGTTATTACCGAGCTAACGCTAGCTTGTCATGCTAGTCAGCTGGATAACGAGTAAACAGCAGCACCAGAAGAGCTACCAGAAGAGTTCCTCACTTCAGAACGGAACAGAAGTAGGATAGTGTAGTGACTTTACCCTGCTGTTGAACTCCCTCCCTCCTCATCAAGGACTCCAACATGTTTTAGATGCTGACTCATCACCGTGGTGCGCCCGTGCCATGCCATGTCGCTTTTGCTTATCTTGCAATTAACACGTTTTAGATTTATTTAGTGTGAAATGCTCCCACACTTTGGATGACTTACTGTACGTACACACCGCCGCCAACTTGAGCTGCAAAGAAGCTCCGGCCGCCCTGTCAAGGACGCTTGGCCACTCTGACGAGGCAGCATTCTTCGATCATGTTCAACACACGGCTGAAGAAAAATCCATTGACACTAGAAACCTTTTATAAATTGCATATATAATGACAGAATTTGAATTGTTTGTTGGTCGCGGCGGTGTCTGTTAGCAGTTAGCTCACTCGTTAGCCACTGAACCGCAGCAGAATGCAGGCAGAGCGAGCAGCCACCATCTGTTGATCCATGCAGGACTTCACCGTGAGAGGACTGGTTAGAGACGATGTGACCGGCAGGTAACGTTAACTGGTCCCTATACGCAAACAACATATCATAAATGATAGGGAACCCAGCAAAGGCGATTATGAGCTAATAATGTTTTGGTAGGAACGAAAGTTTACATCGTATGTTTCTCTGGAATCAGCCAGCGCGAAGGACGTCTATATTCCGATTGGTTGCTGGCGTTTGCAGCTGAGAGAAGCCAGCTTCCATTGAAAATGAATGACTTTCGGTATCTTTAGAAGCTCAAGTCGGCGGCGGTGTGTACATACAGTTAGGTCGTACTGATTTCTCTGCCTCAGAGAAATCTCTCCCCTGTGTTTCAGAACGTTACGGGTCTCTCCGGTCTCTCTCCGTATTTCCTCTACCCCCGCTCTGCTCTTTTTTCTTTTCTTTCGCTCCGCGCTGCTCCACTCTGCACTCAACTCAATTTTTTTTTATCTCTGCGACTGAGTGGCGTAATAGTTGCGCGACACAACAAATAATGAAATTCGTTGCCAACTTTTTTAATAATCAAATTTGATCGATTTTATTGATTCGTTGTTGCAGCCCTACAGGAAACCCTACTAGACAATGTATCAATGCTTAAAGCATGGCCCAAAAATACAGCCCATGTTAAAGCTATAGTGCGTAGTTTCTGTCTCCCCCATGAGAAATTCTATGTAATGACAGCAACACTGTGCACGTTCACATCATACAAGCCTTCCATGATCAATCACCTCCTCCACGCAGTTGCTAGTAGCCAAGGCGGACACGGAGGATTAAAAAAACATGATGGACTGGATAAGGTAATTATCTTCACTTGAGCTTCTGCGCGGGAAAGTCAGCGGGGGACACAATCTTGTGAACGTAGCCATACTGAGAAATACAGAGAGAGTTGTCTTGTGTGGAGCGGAGGGTTTTAATTAGCTTTGTAGCAACTCATTTGGCAATGGCTTGAATATAACGGACGTTCAATAATATCAAAAAGTTACGGACTAAAGTTATGAAGCAATAAAGACATACCAGAAAACCAGAGCATGTTTTTCTCCCATCCCAGAATGCTTTGTGGACTAGCCAGACCCTCCTTTGCAGGTCTGGCAATGCGAGACTACAGTATTAAAAACTGATCGAGTAACACTTTATCAGCAGGAGGATTTTTCCTTTAATGATCTTAAAGATGTGAGCTTTTCCTGAATGTTTGCAGTTTTCGTATCGAAAGAAATCCACTTGGTTCAGGTGCAGCACTTTGTGTTAATCTGCACACCTTAGATCAAATAAGTTGAAACGAGTCCAGCGAAGCTGACGGTTCACGTTCCACACCGGTGACACATCGTCGCCTTCCTGCGGCTCGTTATTGAAGAGACCAAAGTCCTTGATGAGTCTCAATTTCCACCCTATCTGACATTACTGTGAACCGGCCTGTGCCAGGAGATTGAACCGTAATGAAAAGCCTCATATTGATTTGCTCTCACTCATATACCTATTTGCAGTGATTTGGCTGGTGTGTGGTTGAGACCGGCCTCAGAACCATGATACACACTTGGCCCTGTAGCACAACAATCAGTCGTATCAACTCTGTACATGAAGACTTCTGGTCTGTCACTTGAGAGAAAATAAAAGCCAAAGAACTTCTGTTATTACGTTTCTATGTGTCACAGCCTGGCTTCATCCCATTGTATCAAGCTGTTTTCCTTTGGCTCAGGAGAGACAAATAACCAAGTAGGTAATGTGGATTGCCATGGTTACAGTCTGGGCTGTTGGAAATGTTCCATATATTTGCTAAGTATGAACCCTTTCTACTGAGGTTAAACATGACAAACAAAATGCTTCCCTCCTGCCATTCATTAGTATCTCCAGGTAAATTGCAGCGGTGGTAGATTCACTTTCATTTGGAATAGACAGTATTTAGGTTGGGGAATTTCCCTGGCGTATAAATCATTTGCATTTCAAAAAGAGCAGAGAGAAGTCACGTTTTCCTCATTTTAAGCTCACGCGTACCTCTGCGTCACGGCACTCTCTCCGAGGATAGCTAAACAATTTTCTCAGCTCCATATTTAATAGGTAACCACCAGCCAACTGAAAAATATATTTCTTACTTTCATCTTGAGAGTAGTTGTTATGCAGTATGCGCTTTGCCATCACGTGTTTACTTCCTGCCCTGAGCATGTGTGTGTGTGTACTGTGACTCTCATACATATGCATGTGCTCTCTTTTAATATATGTGCACGTATGCTTATACTGGCACAACAAATACAAGCTGCTGGACTCGCAGAAGAAAACTGTTGGTGTTGTAGTCAGCCAGCAGCAGTGGAGAAACTCGTTATTGCGTGTGTGGGGTGGGGCGATGTGGATGTACAGTTTCAGCTGTGGAAACCCCAGCGTGTGTGTGTGTGTGTGGGAGGATCCTCTGTTGTACAGCATGGTATTGTGGGATTTCTGTGTCTTTAAACTAAAAAGTAGCTTAATTGGTGGGTGAGTGGGCAGAGGGACTGCAAGGCGACTGCAAGGCCAGAGGTGGACATTTTTGTGGAACCGAGAAAGAGCGCCTGGCGGATATCAAACACACAATCTTGTAATTGGGCAGGGGGTGGGGGGTCTGGGAGGGGCACAGAGGGGGATCAATCCCTCACAGTCTGCTTCACCGTCAGGACTCTGGCCAGCAGTACACCATTGGACTCACTTTACACACACATAATGTTTGGGATGGACTGGAATTGCTAATGAGGCAGATGGGCACGGCACCAACATCATGCTTTTGCATACAACTTCAGTGCACAAATTGAAGTTCAGATGATGCAAATAATGCAACTTAGATGATGAAAACAGTTACCACGGATTAATTACTGACAGTGTAGTGAACAAGTTATTAATGAGGCAACTTTTAAAAGCAGTGGGAACACACAGAAAGGCAAGGACATGTTTGAGGAAAAATAAAAGCAAATTCAAATGATATTCCCTTCCCTTCATCATGGATTCAGAAATGTAAACTAGTTTTTCTTCATCAATGAAGAAAGTAACTTCAGTACGTTGATTTCATCCTGTTGTTGGTCAGGTCCACCCTAAAATATGTTTTAAAGTAGACAGAGTTTATAGACTTTCAATGCTACCAACAGGGGTGGGAGATGCATCATTAGGGCTGCAACTTACTATTATCTTTTAAGTAATAAAAAGCAGAGACATAGAATCTAGAGATTAAACAATTAATCATTTATTCAATGAAATACAATTTTTTTAATGCCCATCACAGGATCTGAAAGACTTCTTAAAATGTTTTATTTTGTCCAACCAACAGCCAGCCAACAACTTAAAATGATACAAAAAACAGAAAAGCAGTTAATCCTCAAATTTCAGTAGCAATTATTTAATATTTTGCTTGACTTAAAGACTTAAACGATAAACTGATAATCATCTTTTTGCCAATACATTTTCTGCCAATTAACTAATCTATTAATTATTGTCTAGACATTTTGCCATACTGTTAATATTGTGGTGACTAGTATCAGGTGTGTGTGATGGGGACAATCAGTGGCCAGGACCTTTTACTGGCAATATTGGTTGTTTAGGTATTTACTTTCAAATAGACATTCCTGTTATTATTTTATCCAAAAAATTATAAATATCGATATTGGGATATTAAATTACACATACGGTGATAGAATTTTAACCATATTACCCACCCCTAGTGCCACGTCAGCTGTACCCGTTAATGTGAAACAGGGACAGGAGTTGTATAAAATTATTATGGATTAGATAATAAGGTTTGGTGAGTAAAAATGCAATATATTGACAAAATTGAGTTGTTCCTAATTTTTTGCATGTTACTCTATAAAGACTTGTATATATATACGGATTTATCTGTTTTAGCTTACTGGCTGCTAACTAAAGTAATTAAGATTGACAGGGATGTTTCCATTGATGAAAACTGATCTATTATGCACAATGCCTCTCATTCATTGCCACAACCTGCTGTCCAGATGCCATAGTCCTATAAAGGCAGACTCTGATTATAAATCTCCTCATTTGCATGACTGACGACATTAATGCCCAATGGTCCATTTGTAATTTTGGCTTTAACTATGAAATGGACAGAACTGGTGATGATGTTTTAGCTTTTGCTGTCTTTCCAGTTTTCCTGTTAGTTCCTGGCCATTAGGAAACCCAAAAGGGTCATTAGAGGATATTAAGGTTTTTTAGTGGAAATGGTTTGGCAGGGGTTTGGGAGGGGATGTGTGGGTGGAAGCATAATGAAATGTCTCTTTCCAGGGCTTATAATGCAGAGAACAGTGGGGGAGCCTCAGTTTGTTTTTACGGGGTGATTTGAAGCCTACTCTTTCAACAGAAACCATTATCTTCTTTATATGGAATTTGCTGTGACAAATAAAATTGATTGAGTTGATTGTAAATAAATATGATGATACAAAAGTAAATCCCCATTAATCAATACCTACAGTCAAATAACCTATTGAATTAGTTAATGATGTACCAATGTATCATGTTTCCCCTTCACACATTGCCTGAAGTGACAGATAAATGTACAGGGACATTACTGGATTAGGGCCATTATGACCAGGGCACAAAGAGCAACACTATAATTTGAACATTTTCAATGGCGGGGCTATCAGTGGAGCTGTTTGGGAAAATAGTCATTCATTGTAGAAAGAGGACACTTTTCCCCCCAGAACAAACTGTAGACAGCTAATTTTACACACACACATACACACACACACACACACACACACACACACACACACACACACACACTAAATGCTTTTGGTTTTAACAGTCTATGGTACAGCTGTTAGATGTTGTTACGGCTGTTTCATGTCATAGTGTAATTTTTTTTAGGGATGAAACAGACATGACAGAGAAGATGGAAGAGGACAGAGAGACGTGCAGAGGCAGACAGACTGATTGATATGTTATTATTGGCTAATAGCCTCTGTGATTATTTCACACGTACGCTGCTTTCATATGTCATGTGAACAGTAGCACAAATACACTGTCAACACATATATTTCATCGTTGTCCATACAGTATGATTTCAGCTCATTTAATAATGTACCATACTTATAACTACTTACGTTCATGTTTCAGGTGCATCTCTAAACATTTTACATAATTTGGTCTCTCCCAATCACACAGAATGCAATCAAATGCCACTTACACACCCCACAGCAGCCACTCTATGCCATCTGATCCAATCAGCCTTTCAGCCCACACTTAAACACAGCCCAGCTAAGTGGACATATGGATGTAAAGTATAATCTCACAATTAAATATTTATGTCTTTAGGTATGTATTTCATGCACTGTTCCCCTGAGTACAGTGTCGCCTTTGGCTAGGCCGATCACTTAGCTCACCGTCTCTCTCTCTCTTTCTCTTTGACGGCAGCTTAGTTGACATGTCTGCATAACTCTCAGTCAGCCGAGTGTCTGGCGCTGATATGCCTGTATGAATAGTATTTCCCATTTCGCCACGGCCCAGAGAGCCTATCAGCATCCTCAGCAAATGGAAATAAACCATCTGTCAGCCGGGCCCCCCCACAGGCGGCGGAGAGCCATGCCACTTGCCCCGTGTCCCATCTCGGCCCTCAATAGGAACCCATTTAGCTATTGTCACACAGGAAATGGAGCAACTTAACTGGAGAGCTCTGGGATTGGTGTGGTATGTGCCGCAGCCTAAATACATGGATTTTTAGAGGCGCTCTTAGCGTTTGATGTTTTATGTTCAGCAAGCAAGATTAGAGGATATTCTGTCTCTATGGATTCCCAATTTACAGAAGTTTTATACATTTTTGGGTACTTGACAAGATGAAATTTGACTATTTGTCACATTTGTGCCTCTGATTCGCTTTATCAATTGAAACTTCAGGCTGTCACTTGATGTTTTTTTGTACTTGGAGGTAATGTTTTGTAAAAAAATGTGTTATATTAACAATGGGTCAAATGACTACATGTAGAATGTAAAAGGGCTCACTGGTAGTGGTGAACTTACAATATAGAGATTTTATCACCTGACTCAGTAGTGAAATGTTGTGTGATACTCCACCCATGAAGTTCTTGTGCTGTAGGTACAATTTCCCTACAAAAACATGTTTATAATCAAAAGAAACTGCACTCCCAAGTGCATTCATTTATTGTAATAACCGTTTGAGACGTCACCAGCAGTAGAAACATCGAAACCCTCAGTACACAAATCTAAAGCTAGAATTATTGGCTCATTCTTCTGACTAGACTTCAGACTTCAGTCAGAAAGATGGCTACATGGATCCTAACATGGCAAGATAACTGAAGTTGTCTATCTCTGTCCATCTTTCTATCTTGATGGGCACAAGTAAGTTGGGAAACCTTAGATGAGCCTCATATTCCATCACATTTTTTTTGTAGTTTGCATCCTATTTTAACTCGAGTGAAATATTCCACTCACACGACAGCGTTGGAGCTATTCACATCTTTTCTCCGAGACTGATTTGAATAGATGCTGTCTTTTCTTGTACATGTTCTTGCGGCATCATTCAAATATTGTCAGTGACACTTCCCACCACTGTGACTCCCCTAATGAATGCATTTATTATGGTCTTATGGTCTTTATTATTCAATAATGCAGCTTTAGACTTCTGCTTAGGACATAAAAGCCTCTAGCTTCTTAAAATAGAAGCCCTTATGTTCTCCTATTTTGCCTTATAATTCATGATCCATCAGCCACATATACTGTATTCTATGAATGCTTAAAACAGAAAGCCATCACCGCTGGTGCTTCACATATTATAATTTTTTCATTTTTCAAGTGCTGTCAAGTGAAGTCCTCTGATCTCAGTCCATTTACTCCATGTCGGTCTCTAAGAAAGAGATTTCTCCAGTACATGTATGTGAGAGCGAGAGCTTCTGATGACCTCCATCCAGTAATCCCTAGACCTCTTCTTAAACACTGCTGATCCCTCCTCATTTGCTATCTATCGTCTTCTTCCTTTTCTACCCTGTCATCTTCGTCCAGGATGTCTAGATTATTAAACCCAACACGTCCTAATCCTCTCATCCTCCTACTCTTCATCTGCCTCCCAGCTTGGTCATCAGACCGCTACTTTTTTAGCTTAGCAGCCCAGGACCTTGGCTCAGCAGCTCTTCATCACAGCTGCTTCCCAGTCAACTTGAGTAACCGTAGTTTTAGATCTTTTGAGTAGCTAATGATTCTGCTGTGTTGACAAAAAACACATGTTCATCCTTGTGAGTGTGTGCCCTTCTTACACTAAAGCTGTGAACAAACTCTTGGATTTTGAAATGATACTCCTTCCCCTTTTCACCACTCGTTCTAATCGTCTTCCCTCATTTTCTAACCTCTTCCCCCGCGACTCCTCTTGGACGTGATTGCTGCAGCTCGTCACACATTCACTTAACTTCATTATCGTTGATGGTGCAGAGCGAGGGAGTGAAGGAGCCTTTGATATTTGGGAGGCACAATGTGCAGGGAGAAAGAAACAGAGGGGCTAATGGGATGGGGGGGCTGCCATCACGGTTCCGACACATCAAAGGATTCCTCAGCAGATGTCTCTAAACAAGATGGCTGCCGGGTCAGCTTCGTCAATTACCTCAGTAATAAGAACAGGTTGGTGTTGATGCCACATGCTCGGGTCCGTGCACTGCTTTGTGGTTTGTTACGCAGCGGGCAGTGTTTTTTTCCCCGATCTTTGAACTAGCTTTGAGCTTTTTGAATCAGGGTGATTTTATTTGAATGGATTTGAAGTATCTTTTGATCAGCCGGAGAGTAGTGAAGAGTATTTGTTGTGAGGGGCCAATGAATTAGTGACTGTCTCCTGCTTTCATTCCCCTGACAGACAGATAAAGAAAAATTATTTAAAAAGTATGCCTATGGCCTTGTTTTTTTGCCTCAGATGTCATCCTCTCTTTCAGAGGCGGAAGCAACAGGGAATAATCATCTGTGCTTGGTATGTTTTGGGCCTGAAGGCCTGACAGGCCTAATGGTACATTGGTGGCCAAATCATGTCTGACTGAATGAGGCCATCAAATTCATATTTGGGATTTTAGTGCAGGAGGCTATAGATTAACACTTTCAAGCTGAGGTGACAGTCAGTTAATTGTCGAGTCTTTGTTTGTTGAGAAGCCCACAGCCTCGGCCATTACTGCAGCCTCACTGCTTATGCTGCTGCTCCTCTTTGAACTCATAAATATGGACACAGATGGCACCAAACAAAATGTTACGCAAACATCTCTGATGCCTCCAGGGTTACTAAATCTATAATGTTTTCCCCAAAAATGTTCCAAGGCTCATTTACTGAAAAAAAAAAAAGACTCTCTCGCCATGTGAATTCTAAGTCTGTTTTGTCCAAAGAACAAACACTTATTATTATTAGTGTAGTATTATTTATCTAACAGGTACAGTACATATTGCCGCAGTGAAATATTTTTCTGAGCTTCACTGCTGCTGTAGCAACCAGCAGTCTTCCTGGCTCTATTATTCAACTACGCAGGCGCTTGCCTCTAGAAATGATATAGGCAGCAACACTGTCTCATGCATACAAATGGGAAGGTTAGCATGTGATCCATCCTGGAATGGATCGCACTCTCTGGCTTTGGCACCAAGAAAAACACCGTAGCGGGATTAAAGTGCTCCCCAGCCCCCCCGGAGTAAATGTAAAATGACACATTCAGATGGACAGTATACTCGACGTGTTATCTGTTCACTGAGAGCATAAGGAAGCTGCTCAGATGGTCAAGCAGTGGCTCTGCTCATATTTCTCTGTTTAAAGAGAGAGGGAGAGAAAGAGAAAGGGACTGCATGGAACTCCAGCCTTTATCCTCGGCTACGTTGCTTGTTGCTATAGCAACATGACTTCGCATTCCTTTTCACCTGCCGTTTTTGATCAATTCTCACACTTGCCTCTCCCTTGCCAACCTTCCTTTGTTCTAAAATGCCTCGCCACTGCGGCTGACTTACCTCCACTGTTTCTGAGAGGACTACTGCCATGTTTGCTCTAATACCCGTAATATAAGGTTCCCTTATGTAAATTAATATAGTCTGACTGCAAGGTACAGCACAGTATCAGAGTGTAACAACTCTGAATCCCTATTGTGAAATAGGACCCACATTGTGCTGCACCATCATCTCCCCACTAATTCTGAATAGAACGCTCCATGTGTGGCAACACTACTCCTACAGAGCCAATCACACCCCAAGCTAATGATTCATCAGGAGCCAGGAGTCTCTGGAGTGTCCCTGGACCATTTTGGCTGCAGCGCAGTCCATCATGGTCTTACGGACAAATCACAGAGGTGTTTGTCAGAACCTAACCAGACCTTCATTAGAGTCACAGGGCATCCTTTCCTCTCTGGAGACATTGACGAAGACTAAAAGAATTGTGTTGCCAGAGGTTAGATGCGACCAATTATATGCCACACACACCCTTTATAATGTATTTGAACTGTGAAATGTGTCACAGCTTCCATCATTTCAATCCTGTTTTCCCGGAATGGTATTGTGCTAATTAGCCTGTTTTTAATCAGGCAAGTGAGGGGGTCCTGCGTAATGGGTATATAGATGGAAAGTGACAGTCAGTCCTGCATGAGGAAACCAGGCATGCAGCGAGTAAAGCCTGAGCTGGAGGCACTGAGGCGTGATTGCTTGGCTCTCATGTAAAAGTGCATTTCTACTCAGTGATATCAGCTTATGCTCAAATATATATATATATATATATATATATATATATATATATATATATATATATATATATATATATATATATATATATACACATGAATATATATTCACAGGCACCTATAGGCATAGGGGTACAGTAGCATGTCCACATTAATTTATCTGATAAAAACTTACATAAGAACAAACTGTATAGTCTTCTCTTTCTCCCATTCATTTGAACAGAAACACACATGCAGAATCATGAATGTCCGCAGAACGAATGATAATTAAAATTACGCATTATGGAGGAACGGTGCGTGGTTGTTTTAATAAAACGTCTATGATGGATTGGCTATGTGGACGGATAATTGGATCGTCTTACATATTGTTCTCTTCCAAGAAATTGCACTGCACAGGGAATGCAGAAATCAAGACATTAATGTGGTTCCCACAAATGTTGTAAAGGGAGGTAGATGAACTGGAGTGCGGCTTCATACAAATTCTGTGTGGTGGTTACTGGGAGAAAACAGCAAAACAAAAAAGAAAAAAAGCTTTGTTACTCTAAATTATTGTAGATGGTATGACGAGGTGGAACTAATCTCCCAGCTTGTTAGCACAACATCTGGAGTAGGTCACACAATGCCAGAAAGCAAAGGAAGGTACAGGAAAATGCACTCTAGCCTATCACACGGGAGCTGTATTTGTCAACACGCAGTCTTCCACAATCTTGCACACACACATGCATGAACACCCCGGAAAACATCATCCTGTATTGAAATGAATGGAATTGTGCCTTGATTGTTGCTGCATGTTTGACTGTGGACTGTGACTGACAAGTGCAGGTACAGTTCAGCACTGAATAAACAGCTCAGCATCATCTACTGTGTCATCTACAGTATACAGCACCTGCATTCCACTTAATGATTTGGGTATGGCAGAATCGTGCATTGTGTTTGCATGGTATTCATGAATCCCACTGTGGGATTAACGAGTGCTTTTGTAAAGGCAGCATGCATATAGGTTTATATGTCTGGAGAGATAAAGGAAAGAAATTATACAGGGAAACAAACGAAACAGTCAAAGAATTACTTGCTTTTCCCTTGATGATGAACACTGACTTCCTTGTGTTGCTGGTGCGGTCCCGCTGTGGGTGGAGTGTACTGAGAGAAACAAACAGGCCTGGGCCAAGAAGTGGCCAGATAGTTTTTGTTTAAAACTATTGAATGCCCGAAGGCACCAAACAGTGAGTTCCAGAAAGTTACTAGAGAGTTTAGAGAATACTGGGCCACTGTGATTAACAACTTGCTCAACTCTCACTGAACTCTCCCCACTGATCTGGTTCTTCAAGCAGGCCCGAGAAAACATCAGCAATGTTAAGGATTTAAGTCCAAAACCAAACAGGACGGGTTAAAGATCAGCTTGCCCACATCCTCGGTTTGTTCAGCAAGTAAGATGGTTGGTGCGCTTTGTAGGCATGAGATTCCATCTTTGTAGGTAGCTAGAGGGATATCAATCTACATTCATGAAATATAACAACAAAAAATGATGACAAGCGCGGATGAGGTTGACATGAGGTTGTTGTAAGTAGACTGACAGACATCGAGTCAGCAAATCAAGTTAATTGCGACCACTACCGAAGCTTCTGTGCCAGTGAAAACGCCACGCCAAAACGATGACAGAAACGTCAGAAGCTTCTGTGAAAGGTGAAAAGTGAAAAATGACATTGGTGGGACCAATGTGTCATTACTACTGATTGGCTAGTTAAAGCTTACTTTTTTGGCAAACCTGTTCTTGCTGCATGCTATATGCACTGCTAACATACATCGGCCTGCTACTGTTACAGTACATCTTCAACAACAGACGAAGAGCCTTTTTTCATATAAGCAGAGATTAATCTTTCTGTTTGCTCTCCTGATAGTTTGAGAAAACACACAAGTGATTCAGCTCATAGTATTCATTTATGAAAGCTTTTGCATTTTCTGTTCCAAGCACCCGTTTTTATTAACTTTTTACCAGGAAAAAATAAATCGACAGTTTCTCATTACCAAGGCTTTGTTTGGGATAGAAAAAGGACATGCAGTTAGCATTAGCAGTGATAGCCAGACTGATAGAACAATAACAATTGCTACCTAGGCGTACAGATGGATGTCCAAATGGGTCTAGCAGATTGCCATTTACAGTGTATAGAATCCAACAATATGTGAAGCTAAATGAAACAATCTTACCGCAGTAAATTACTTACCTTATTAGGAAACCGGGGACATATAATGAATCTTGAATTACTCAGGGAAACATCTCCAAAATGGACTTGCGCCTGCAATGAAGTATCATAGTATCAAGTATCATAGGTATTGCAGACCGTGCACAGAAAATAATTTTCTTCATGCAATAATTTGTCCTATATCGACATCAAGAAAGGTGGATGTGAGATGTTGGTACCAAAGCCAGACAGACACACAGATGCAGGATGAGTGGTTGGACGACTCTTGCTTTTTTTTTTTTTTTTTTTGGTTGCTTAGTGAGTTTCTGTTGGCGGTGCCCATCATGGGTGCCTCTCTGGTGCCTACATTTACTATGCCAACTCTCAACCATGCCAGTCAGCAGCAGCACAGCTAAGTAGGTCACACTGCAGTGACGCTGGCTCCCCAGCTAGAGGAGAGAGAAGTGATAGGAGCGACTGAGGAGAGATGGCAGTTAACCGGAAACAAGGCAGAGGAATCACGAGAGGAGACGAGCTGATTTATAGATGTAGATTTTTTTCAAAAGCAATGATGATTCAAGATTGCAGCATAGAACGTCATTCAGAGGGAACGATGTTGAGAGTTGATGAGCACAGTGCACATAGAAGGTGATTGTGAAACAGATGAAAGGAAATCTTGCATATGCACACCCAATCTCCACCGACACGACAATCACATCATGCAGATGCTCTCGTCCAAAAAGGCTGTATTGTTATTCCACTTCTATTTATTCAGCAAACAGAACTGCGCAATCTTAGAGAGTGTGTCTTGTGTGCAATTGAGCCATTGAATGAGTACAATCAGTTCATTCAAAAACAGATGAAGAAAGAGAGACCGGAGATGTTACGTTATAGAAAACTCTTTCAACATCAGCGATGTAACTTTTACCTCAAAAACGTGATGCTTCATCTCAAGGGGTTATACTCTTAACAATTTCAATAATAAACTTTTGTTCCCGGAAATGGCCTGGTCCCAAATAGCTAGCTGTTAGCAAATGACACGCATACTCTAGCATTGCCAGTGGACGCAAATTTGTCATGGCAGGTCAGGTGTACTTTATCAGGACCCAAGGAAGTGTCCAGTGTGAAGTTGTTTGAGTGAGCGGTTCTCAAGAAAGCTGCAAGCAGCAACACCGGAGGCCAAGCAACGTGACAGCTAGGTGAGCATTATAACGTGTTACAAAGTGACGCACGTTCGTCACGGAAGTAAAGGCTGGACTACAGTAGAGCTGTTTGGAGCAGTTTGTGAACAGTGTTTTCTGTTGGAGATGGTAAGTCCCTTTGGGGTGGACTTTTGGCTTTTTCACTTTTTAAATCTATAACGTGCACAAAAAAGATATATAACACAATAAAGGAAAGGATAATATGAGCACTTTTATTTAATCAATTAATTGTTTGGTTTATGAAAGGTCAGAAAATCTAACATACTGTATATCACTGGTTGGTCTAAGCAAACGCCCTTTTTTGTGTGTAAGCTCAAAATAAAGTGGTTACTAATAATAACTAAATAATAAACTCTTTGCCGCTGATGTCTGAAGTAGTCTAAGTGAGACTGAAACAAATTTACAGAGGCACAAGCATGGTAAAAAGTTTTTTTCTTGCCTTTTTTACAATTTTATTTTCTCTTTTAATGACCTTAACCAGATGCTTTCCAAAAAGTTAGGTAACAAAAAAAGCCCTCTTGGCCCACACTCAAACTGCTTCTTTTTTTTTTTTTTTTTTTTTTAAGATTATTTTTTTGGCCATTTTTAGGCCTTTATTTTACAGGACAGCTAAAGACATGAAAAGGGAGAGGGAGGGGGAACGACATGCGGCAATGGGCCGCAGGTCGGAGTCGAACCCCGGGCCGTTGTCTTTTCAGAGCGTCTTCACCAAGCCTTGCACAGGACAGAGCATTTGAGAGCACACACATGCATACATTTACACGTTTTTACACACACGGACCATGTTAACCAAGCACACTGTGACAGTTTAACACCCTCATTATGTTATTAATACCTGTGGCCGTGTCAATAGCCTCTAATGCCAGTGTCAACGCCCTTTAATGGAATCACTCACATCAGTGCTGTGTCTCACCTCCTCCCTCTCCTTGGACTGTTTGCCATGCAGAGGCTGTGCAGTCCTCCAGCCCTCCCACTCAGCTAACAACAGGGGCAGGATGCAGAGAGAGTGACAAGGCCAGGAACAGAGGAAAAGATGAAGAGAAAAAGAGCTCTGACACATTTTGCAGATGTAATATGGATTGGATTGGTTACCCCCCTCCCAAAACAAAAAAGAAAGGTGACTGAGGTTTTGTGGATGACCTTTTCCTTTTTAAGGATGCTGTCAAACACATCTGTCTCCTCTTTATTACCAGCATTGAAATATCTCTCGTCATGCATTTTGTCTGTATCATGCCCTCTGCAAGTACTACTGAATCAGTATTTATTTTATTTATTATACAGTGCTGTAACACAGAATTCTCTGAATCAGTGATCTAGGTTGAGTTTAAAAAAGTTAAAACAATGCTGATCTTTGATGTCTATGTATTTTTATGTTTTAAAGTATTCACAATATATGCTGCAGCTGGGTTAAGGCGGAAGGATTGTATCAATACTGTTACACCCAATCAATATCTTTCTGTTTCATACTGATTCCTAAGTTTCTCGAGATAATTAGATCATGTCGTTCTTTGTTCCAAATGGTCAAGGGGGCAGGAAGAAACCTTTTGTCTATCCGTCTTGGAGCCAACCCCTGCTGTCGTGCCAACTAGTTTAGAACAAAAGAATGCTTAATTGCTGTAGCTTGAAAAGAAGTTACATCCTCATGCAAAAATCTTTGCTCTATGACCGAGAGTAACCTAAGAATTCAGAAGTACGCCCTTCTTTTGGGCGACGACGGACCAATGGAGAGAGTTTTCATCCAAGGAGCCACCCACAAATTCAAGGGAATATATTTGTGAAACTGAGAAATGTTTGGGCCTGTAAAATGTGAATCCACAGGGAGAAGCATCTTTTCAGTCTGCTGCAGCGTTAAAACTTGTTTTTGTCATGTAATTTCGTTATTAAATCTTTTTGTTAAATCTTCATTGGACCAAGCCTCTCCTTTCTCAAAATTCAAGAAAACATATAAGAGGTTGTTGTAAGTAGACTGACAGACATCGAGTCAGCAAATCAAGTTAATTGCGACCACTACCGAAGCTTCTGTGCCAGTGAAAACGCCACGCCAAAACGATGACAGAAACGTCAGAAGCTTCTGTGAAAGGTGAAAAGTGAAAAATGACATTGGTGGGACCAATGTGTCATTACTACTGATTGGCTAGTTAAAGCTTACTTTTTTGGCAAACCTGTTCTTGCTGCATGCTATATGCACTGCTAACATACATCGGCCTGCTACTGTTACAGTACATCTTCAACAACAGACGAAGAGCCTTTTTTCATATAAGCAGAGATTAATCTTTCTGTTTGCTCTCCTGATAGTTTGAGAAAACACACAAGTGATTCAGCTCATAGTATTCATTTATGAAAGCTTTTGCATTTTCTGTTCCAAGCACCCGTTTTTATTAACTTTTTACCAGGAAAAAATAAATCGACAGTTTCTCATTACCAAGGCTTTGTTTGGGATAGAAAAAGGACATGCAGTTAGCATTAGCAGTGATAGCCAGACTGATAGAACAATAACAATTGCTACCTAGGCGTACAGATGGATGTCCAAATGGGTCTAGCAGATTGCCATTTACAGTGTATAGAATCCAACAATATGTGAAGCTAAATGAAACAATCTTACCGCAGTAAATTACTTACCTTATTAGGAAACCGGGGGACATATAATGAATCTTGAATTACTCAGGGAAACATCTCCAAAATGGACTTGCGCCTGCAATGAAGTATCATAGTATCAAGTATCATAGGTATTGCAGACCGTGCACAGAAAATAATTTTCTTCATGCAATAATTTGTCCTATATCGACATCAAGAAAGGTGGATGTGAGATGTTGGTACCAAAGCCAGACAGACACACAGATGCAGGATGAGTGGTTGGACGACTCTTGCTTTTTTTTTTTGTCTCTTGGTTGCTTAGTGAGTTTCTGTTGGCGGTGCCCATCATGGGTGCCTCTCTGGTGCCTACATTTACTATGCCAACTCTCAACCATGCCAGTCAGCAGCAGCACAGCTAAGTAGGTCACACTGCAGTGACGCTGGCTCCCCAGCTAGAGGAGAGAGAAGTGATAGGAGCGACTGAGGAGAGATGGCAGTTAACCGGAAACAAGGCAGAGGAATCACGAGAGGAGACGAGCTGATTTATAGATGTAGATTTTTTTCAAAAGCAATGATGATTCAAGATTGCAACATAGAACGTCATTCAGAGGGAACGATGTTGAGAGTTGATGAGCACAGTGCACATAGAAGGTGATTGTGAAACAGATGAAAGGAAATCTTGCATATGCACACCCAATCTCCACCGACACGACAATCACATCATGCAGATGCTCTCGTCCAAAAAGGCTGTATTGTTATTCCACTTCTATTTATTCAGCAAACAGAACTGCGCAATCTTAGAGAGTGTGTCTTGTGTGCAATTGAGCCATTGAATGAGTACAATCAGTTCATTCAAAAACAGATGAAGAAAGAGAGACCGGAGATGTTACTTTATAGAAAACTCTTTCAACATCAGCGATGTAACTTTTACCTCAAAAACGTGATGCTTCATCTCAAGGGGTTATACTCTTAACAATTTCAATAATAAACTTTTGTTCCCGGAAATGGCCTGGTCCCAAATAGCTAGCTGTTAGCAAATGACACGATACTCTAGCATTGCCAGTGGACGCAAATTTGTCATGGCAGGTCAGGTGTACTTTATCAGGACCCAAGGAAGTGTCCAGTGTGAAGTTGTTTGAGTGAGCGGTTCTCAAGAAAGCTGCAAGCAGCAACACCGGAGGCCAAGCAACGTGACAGCTAGGTGAGCATTATAACGTGTTACAAAGTGACGCGTTAAATCACGGAAGTAAAGGCTGGACTACAGTAGAGCTGTTTGGAGCAGTTTGTGAACAGTGTTTTCTGTTGGAGATGGTAAGTCCCTTTGGGGTGGACTTTTGGCTTTTTCACTTTTTAAATCTATAACGTGCACAAAAAAGATATATAACACAATAAAGGAAAGGATAATATGAGCACTTTTATTTAATCAATTAATTGTTTGGTTTATGAAAGGTCAGAAAATCTAACATACTGTATATCACTGGTTGGTCTAAGCAAACGCCCTTTTTTGTGTGTAAGCTCAAAATAAAGTGGTTACTAATAATAACTAAATAATAAACTCTTTGCCGCTGATGTCTGAAGTAGTCTAAGTGAGACTGAAACAAATTTACAGAGGCACAAGCATGGTAAAAAGTTTTTTTCTTGCCTTTTTTACAATTTTATTTTCTCTTTTAATGACCTTAACCAGATGCTTTCCAAAAAGTTAGGTAACAAAAAAAGCCCTCTTGGCCCACACTCAAACTGCTTCTTTTTTTTCTTTCTTTTTTTTTAAGATTATTTTTTTGGCCATTTTTAGGCCTTTATTTTACAGGACAGCTAAAGACATGAAAAGGGAGAGGGAGGGGGAACGACATGCGGCAATGGGCCGCAGGTCGGAGTCGAACCCCGGGCCGTTGTCTTTTCAGAGCGTCTTCACCAAGCCTTGCACAGGACAGAGCATTTGAGAGCACACACATGCATACATTTACACGTTTACACACACACGGACCATGTTAACCAAGCACACTGTGACAGTTTAACACCCTCATTATGTTATTAATACCTGTGGCCGTGTCAATAGCCTCTAATGCCAGTGTCAACGCCCTTTAATGGAATCACTCACATCAGTGCTGTGTCTCACCTCCTCCCTCTCCTTGGACTGTTTGCCATGCAGAGGCTGTGCAGTCCTCCAGCCCTCCCACTCAGCTAACAACAGGGGCAGGATGCAGAGAGAGTGACAAGGCCAGGAACAGAGGAAAAGATGAAGAGAAAAAGAGCTCTGACACATTTTGCAGATGTAATATGGATTGGATTGGTTACCCCCTCCCAAAACAAAAAAGAAAGGTGACTGAGGTTTTGTGGATGACCTTTTCCTTTTTAAGGATGCTGTCAAACACATCTGTCTCCTCTTTATTACCAGCATTGCAATTTCGTTATTAAATCTTTTTGTTAAATCTTCATTGGACCAAGCCTCTCCTTTCTCAAAATTCAAGAAAACGCAACATCTATCAATGGCTTTAAAAAATTGTCATGGCAAGAGCTGCTCCGTCACCGCACTTCCTTTCTCTGCCTTAAGTTCATCTAGGCTAATCATTCTCTGGCCTTGAGCCTGTGTTTACTTCTGTACCGCAGCGGTGGAACACCTTTTCTCTTCTCTTGCTTATTGCCAGTGTGATATCATTCAAGGCTGGCAACAAATACCATGAAAAAATGACCATGACTAGCCTCAGGATTCTCTGATTACCCTAACCATTTGGATTAAAGGTCCCATGGCATGAAAATGTCCCTTTATGAGGATTTTTAACATTAATATGCGTTCCCCCAGCCTGCCTATGGTCCCCCAGTGGCTAGAAATGGCGATAGGTGTAAACCGAGCCCTGGGTATCCTGCTCTGCCTTTGAGAAAATGAAAGCTCAGATGGGCAGATCTGGAATCTTGCTCCTTATGAGGTCATAGGACGAGGACACTGTAATTATATAGCCTCATTTTATTACTGTATACTAACTAGGAATTATTAGCTTGCAAATCCAACTAAACTGACTAAACTCTTTGTAGATGCAGAACAGTCTTTTTGTTTGTTGTTTGGATAAATCATTACAATGCATGTTCTTTTTTTCCGGGCCAGTAAAATTATACAATGGGCCGGTAAAACTCTGATCTACTAGCCCAGGATTAAAAAAAAGTTATGTTGGACCCTGTGCATTTTACCTTAACCCTCATTCTAATCCAACCCACCAGTTTGTTGTTAAAGCTTACACTTGTAATTTGGGGTGTAGCAGCTGTCTAAGCTGCTACACACTAATAAGTAGAATCAAAAGTTAGCTTTGGAGCAATGGAGGTACAGGCTAGATGGGGCTGAGCAGCTGTTGTGTGTTGTGGACCAACGAGAGAAATCTGGAATATCTACACATGTGGCCGACCAAATACGCTCTTTTTTTCAGCTGAGTTCTCTCAATTGAAGACAGAGGTAGATAAAGATGCAGATGAAGATACATGCCAACCTTCTTTGTAATTGGATCCCCCTAACAAAAACAGGCAGTATACTTCTCTTTTATCCTCTCCGTATGCACTATATTCTTACCACATTAAATTGGAAGTAGTTTCTTGGTGGGCTGTTAAAGCAACACCAAAGCACTTTTCCTCTTCAGTCCCCCTACAGGTTGGATGCGGAATTGTCCGTTACCGTTCTCATTCGAACTATAGATCCGCTACCCGATCTGGCAAACTTGCATAGTGCGGTTTTAGCCGATAGATGGCCGCAAAGCAAATGCAGAAGTGCCGTTCACCCTGTTACAAGTTGGCGAACCACTGAAACGATTTTGGAAACATTATTTTAAGGTACAAAAGAATCTTTGGTGTTGCTTTGACATGTTTCCTCTGACAGTCTAAATGAAGGACATATGGGTAATTTGCTCGGCTTGAACTGGCTTGACTCTGGCCTGGTCAGAGGCAGCAGAGTGTGAAAATGTGTAGACTCAGATGTGAGGAACATTGTGAATATGAAACAGTACTCATAGGTCCTTAACATGGCATGGATCCTTCTGTTGCCAAGCTCCTGCAGGCTATTCTTACACAACAAAACAACTTTTACATTCACAATATACCTTTCCAGTTTGGAAAGCGAAGTAGAGACGACATGTTGATGAATTTCTTTTTAATCAGAGAGTGGTCGTTGACACAGGTATCTAAAAAATGTAAAATGATTAAATATTCATTCAGACCTCTGTTGGAACAGAGCCTGTCTGCCGGATGGGATGGAGCTCGGAGATGAAACGAGAAAGGATGTCTCATCATCCCATCATCACTTATTGCTTCAGTCACAGACACCAAACCAGCACAAGACCAAAAATAGCACAGTCAAGTCTTTTTTACCAGCTTAAAAGTTTAACTTGTGTGTCTTTTTGGTCACGGACGTGTCATTTCTGTGTGTTCATGCAATGTGATCATGTTACCATGTGATTTTTTGCTTTTTCCTTGATGAATCATGTAGATGCCACTTCAGACATTAGAGCACTCAGTCATCTAATCATGTGAAAACATACGTATTACTTTTATCGTAAAGCCCAAATGTTTTTGTGTGTGCATGCGTGCGTGCATGTGTCTTCGTGACTTTCCTAAACGGTTACAGACAGTAAACTATCAGTAATAGCAAACGGGTGCAATTATTCCCCGGCACTGATTGATGACACAGCGAGCTCCATCTAATAATGAGAGTCCCCTGTACTACACATCCTTATGCTACGTAGTCAACACACATACACACACACACATTTTGTCAAGAGCAATGAAAATGCATCCAGCAGTAACTTGTTGGAACTGAGCATTCAAGGGTGATACATCAAAATCCCCCTCAAATGCAAACACTTGCAAAGCTGACACGTTTCATAAATCACCTGAGGAGGCTGTGTGTGTGTGTGTGTGTGTGTGTGTGTGTGTGTGTGTGTGTGTGTGTGTGTGTGTGTGTGTGTGTGTGTGTGTGTGTGCGTGTGTGCGTGTGTGCGTGCGTGTGTGTATGTGGTCTGTGTCCTCCTCCTCTGTTATCCTCCTTTAGGAAGTGACCTCTATTTACCTGTCATACACCGTTACCTCCCCCAACACACACACACACACACACACACACACACACACACACACACACACACACACACACACACAGTTACTGCAGTACAATGCACCATCAAGTCATAGCTATTCATTCCAGTTGTGCACACATCGCCAGCTCAAAACCACAGAGATTGCTGCGACACAACAACTAAGACAACGCTCTAGAAAGAGATTGATGAGGGAACAAATAAAAACTTTAACAAGTCAGAAAGAAGACAAACATCCAGCAGGAAATTTTGGAAGTGAAGGATTGTAGGATATATTGCTTTCAAAAGGACATCACGTACAGAGAGGCAGTGAGAGAAGAGAGTGTAGCTTTCAAATCTGCAGCGTCATGGAGGCTAAAGTATCTTCCAGTACACTGCCACTGAGGAAAAGAGTGTCTCATTTTACTATGCTTACAAAAGCATATGCAGACAGAGACCCCCCCACACACACACTTATACCCATACATTCTGGAGGGAGGGGGGTTGTGTAACACATGTGGGGAAAGCAAGCAGGCAGCCTCCGCTGAGACATCAGCCTTCGGTAAAGCCTCAGTGCGGAAAAGATTCAACCCCTCATCGCTTTGAGGTACGGCTGCACCCAGCCCCGCCTTTGAACTGTGCACGCGTCCGGCCTCGTGGCCCGGAATAATTAGCATTTCACCGGCATCCATCTTCAAAGGCAGCGGAGAAAAGCAAGGAGCATCACACGCACACGTTCATATCAAAAGGGCTCCTGTCCTCCGTGGTGAGGTCTAATGTCACAGTTTAAAAAGCTGCTGCGGTTAAATGTTCAGTGTGTGGCGGGGGAGAGAGGCAAGGTGAAAACATTTTTTTGCGGGCAGCGTTGGCAAGTGTTGTATGTGCAAGATGTTATCTTCTACGTACAGGATATTATCTTCTGCGTAGGAGATATTATTAATATCTTAATTCTACCTTTCCTCTTATGAGATATTAGGACAGGCCTAATTGTTGAGAATGAGTAAGCCATGCAGAATGAAGCGCTTAGTGCATTGAAAAGTTAAGCCAAATGCAGCATCAACAAAAGGTTTTACCTTCTCAGTTACCTAACAACAACAACAACAACAACAACAACAACAACAACAACAACAACAACAACAAATGGCTACTGTAAAACATAATGGAACTGTGAGATTTCTCCATAAAATGTTTTTATGACCTGTAATGGCTGTTTGAAGGTTTTCCGGTGCGTATTTGCTCAGCCAATGACCGTGTGCCATGTCAGTCAGACTGGAAAATGACCTGCCCTACAAAAACAGGCAGCAATCTTGAAGAGTTCATTTCCCAAAACAAATTACTCAATTTGTATTCAGGAGATAATATATCCGACGTCAATCTCCTATAAGCTTAAGGTCAATTTTACTTTAGGTTAAGGGCAATATTGCTCTCAAAAAATATATTGTTCACCTTGCCCCTCAAGGATTCTGTAAGATTGCCAACTATTTAGAATATTGATTAGTTGTTTAAGTCATTTTTTTAGTTTGGAGGATGTGTTAGTTTTTCATAGATTTACATCCTCAGTAATAAATGGGCTGTGGTAATCAGTAATCAGTTGGCCCGGTCAACCTGCACTTTGAAGGCTTCAGATGTTTTCTTAAGTGAAGCTGAAGTGTACTTAGAAGGAGTGTACTTAACACCAGCAGCACATCTGCCGAGGCTTAGTAAGAACCAGTGCCTCATCAGTTGGGAATCCACCGACATAGAAGCTAACAGTAGACCAACAGCTGTTTATGAAAGACTGGAAGGGGGAAAGGGAGATGATGGAAAGGACATGAGTAAAGTGAGAGAGTGAATAGGAAAATAGGCCAAGGGTGAGGACGCAAGGAGCCGGCAGGAGAATAAAAGAAAGGATCAGGTCAGAGTGAACAGAGATTAGATTCTGAAGCATATTGGAGAGATGATGTTTCTCATGGATGTGACAAGGTTATGCTGAGCAAGGCTGAAAGACAGAACATTTCGTACCATGCGTTAGTCATAAATGACTGAACTGTGCATGATGTTTATGCATGCATGTTTATGTCTAATAAAGGGTTTACATATTCTTTTGTTTGGCTGCATTTCCCTTCCCTGAGGCGAGGTGGTTGCGGAAAGAATGGAATTAAGTGAGCATGTTCTGCATAAACCTATACACAATTCCTTCCCAGTGTGTCTTATTAAATGCACAGACTCATTGTTAGTTTCAGAAAATAGAAGCCAAAGTATTGTAAGATGAAGGAAATTAAGCACATTGTCACATTAAAAGCTGTAAACAAGCAAAAGTTGCAACTTTTTTTCTGTTTTAGCACAAACTGATAAATGATAAATATTTCAATGTAATCTTATGAAGGAGCTGTTCTTGTCTCACGCACATGCACAACTGTCTTATCATCGGGTGGAGGCTTGTGTCTGCTGACAGCGTGTCTGAATTCATGTTTTATTCAGCTAGAGTGTGTCTCCCTCCCGTCACTCAGACAGTCTAAGAAGATGTGCTGTGGATAGCCAAGCATGGACATGCCATCAGTCACCACCTAACTTAATCCACGCAGGCGCTCACATGCACGCAGAATCAAACTGACACAGACGCAGACACTCGGCTCTCAACACACACACACTCATACCGGTACAGTTTATGCAACACTTAGTATTCAAAATACAACCACAGACGCGTGCACACACACACAGTTGGTTGCTCAGTATTCATAAGGCACGCAGCAGAGGGAATGCGAAAGAACTCAGCAGTTACGACAAATCACTGACAAGCTAAATTCATCACACAGCCCCGCCGCTACACAGAAGGAAGAGAAAGTGGCAAAATGGTGACATGACTGACATTCAAAACAGGATTTTAGTATGATCACCCCCAAGGTTACCTTAATAAACATTACGATCGTTAGGGTAGAACCGACATATTTCAATATACACTCACCTTAAAGATTATTAGGAACACCTGTAAGATTTCTCGTTAATGCAATTATCTAATCAACCAATCACATGGCAACTGCTTCAATGCATTTAGGGCTATCGTCCAGGTCTAGACAATCTCCTGAACTCCAAACTGAATGTCAGAATGGGAAAGAAGGGTGATCTAAGCAACTTTGAGCGTGGCATGGTTGTTGAGCGTGGCATGGTTGTTGGTGCCGGACGGGCTGGTTTGAGTATTTCCCAATCTGCTCAGTTACTGGGATTTTCACGCACAACCATTTCTAGTGTTTACAAAGAATGGTCTGAAAAAGTAAAAACATCCAGTATGCGGCCGTCCTCTGGGTGAAAATGCCTTGTTGATGCTAGAGGTCAGAGGAGAATGGGCCGACTGATTCCAGCTGATAGAAGATCAACTTTGACTCAAATAACCACTCGTTACAACCGAGGTATGCAGCAAGGCATTTGTGAAGCCACAACACGCACAACCTTGAGGCGGATGGGCTACACCAGCAGAAGACCCCACCGGGTACCACTCATCTCAACTAAAAATAGGAAAAGGGGCTACAATTTGCACGAGCTCACCAAAATTGGACAGTTGAAGACTGTAAAAATGTTGCCTGGTCTGATGAGTCTTGAATTCTGTTGAGACATTCCGATAGTAGAGTCAGTATGTACCGTCATGCCTTGTTACCTGTGTGCAGGCTGGTGGTGGTGGTGTAATGGTGTGGGGAATGTTTTCTTGGCACACTTTAGGCCTCTTAGTACCAATTGGGCATCGTTTAAATGCCACAGCCTACCTGAGCATTGTTTCTGACCATGTCCGTCCCTTTATGCCCACCATATACCCATCCTCTGATGGCTACTTCCAGCAGGATAATGCACCATGTCACAAAGCTGGAATCATTTCAAATTGGTTTCTTGAACATGACAATGAGTTCACTGTACTAAAATGGCCCCCACAGTCACCAGATCTCAACCTAATAGAACATCTTTGGGATGTGGTGGAATGGGAGCTTCGTACCCTGACTGTGCATCCCACAAATCTCCATCAACTGCAAGATGCTATCCTATCAATATGGGCCAACATTTCTAAAGAATGCTTCCAGCACCTTGTTGAATCAACGCCACGAAGAATTAAGGCAGTTCTGAAGACAAAAGGGGGTCAAACATGGTCTTAGTAGGGTGTTCCTAATAATCCTTTAGGTGACTGTATGTTCAATATTGAGGAACTCTGTGTCACTGACTGTTGCTGCGGATGTCTTTAAACCAAACATTTAAACAGCAACAGACTTATTCCAGTAAAAGAAGTTTATGTTTTTACCAGTGAAAACCCACCATCAATGAGTTGGTTACAAAACACTGCACTCATCACATCTTAACAGCTTCCTACTCCAGTCTTGTATAGACTTCAGTCAAGCTGTGTCATCATTGTTCATTAAAAAAAAAACCTATTGATTGTTGGTAGAGTCACTGACCTGAAAGCGATTCCCAGAAACAAGAAAGACTACCCAAAATGGCGGCCTGGTTAACTGCCTCTTGGTTGGAGTCCATTAAATCTCTCTGAGTCAGGCTCAAAGGCAACTGTGCCAGTCCTGTGGCTGGAGGCTGGAAGCTGGCAGAGGTGGCTTGTCAAACACTAGACAATACACACAACCAGGGAGGACGGGGAGAGATTAGCAGCCCCCTGGCTGGTTTGTGTTGAATACTGCTGCTGCCGCCGGGGGAACATCAGTCACACAGGCAGCCAAGAACAAACGACTTTGATCGTAATTTTGTCTTTTCTTGTTTTGGCCTTTTTATATCTTTAAATTTCAATCTAATATCAACAGCAATGCCACCTGGAGATCAAACTGTACAGTATGACATGATTCACTTGTTTGTTGCCGTCAATTATCAAGTATGAAGATCTTGGGCACTTTGATGTACAGTAGCATTAGCAGGGGAGATTAGGGTTGGTTGGAGCCACCTCTTCTCTTCTCATTAGGCAGTTGTACACAGAGCGACCCTCAGTATTTGAAGTTAAACACATAGGAGAATGTACCAACATTTTAGATTAGATACTGTAACATTGCACCTGGAGATTTATCAGTGCTTTGTCCCTCTAGAGGATCCATAAAAGCAGCCGAAGAAAAGTCCAGAGGTCAATCTGATGAGGTAACAAGAGAACAATAAATAACAAGTTCTAACAAGTAATCAAGTTGACTCGGCATGGTATGAGAAAATCAACAGCGAAGACGTACCCAACACAGGTGCCCATATACACACATGACATAAATATTTAGCTGGCAGGTGTACTAAGCTAAGCTGTGAGCTGTTTCTGATACAAGTTAACAGATGCTATATCTATCTATCATTCTGTATATGTATATATATATATATATATATATATATATACACAGAATGTACGATTAGATATATATATATTTTTTTTTTTTTGTATTGTGATTGCAAAACACAGATACAGATGGTTTACCCCTGCATGCTTGAAAAGTTAAAATAAATATTTTATAGTATACAAATATAGTGTTTAAGTTATGTAACATTTAACCTACACAGAATTCAACTAGCCTTGTCCCTATATCTCTTCTGCCTCACTCCTTATAGTAACCACATATGTGGGCCTGCTTGTTCTTCATTTATTTCAGCCTGTGTTTGTAAATACTGAGAAACTGTGTATTTCATAGTTGTTTTTTTTACCCCTCCCATATGGTAAATTAAGCTAAAAGACCAATTTTATCTCTCTAAAAAGTCCTCAGGAAGTGGTTTAAATAGAATAAATTGCAATATGAGCTGAAAGTGTGCAAAGAAGTGTCAAGTTGCTTATCATACCTTGTTCTCCCTCCTGTTGAGACTGGAAAATGTGAACCATTAGAGATGGTGAGAGCGGTGCGAGAAGGATGATCAAACTCATAAAAGGCCCAACATTGTGTGTGCTGTCCCCCCTCTGAGCTGCTGGGACACCTCCCAGCGCTATATCTTAAAGACAGTATTTTTTATTCAGTGGAAATGTGGTGTGGGCAGAGAATGCATTGTGTCTGAGATGGATGGATCCCGAGAGCAGCACAATGTCAGTGTGAAAACCAATGTCTGGACTGAATGGATTCCCTTTGTTGATCTCTTCCTCAATTTCTGTCTCAGAGCTCATATCCTACACTCCATCTCTCTCTCTCTCTCTCTCTCTCTCTCTCTGTCTCTCTCTCTCTCTCTCTACTGCAGCCATTTCCCCCACAACTGTAACAACACGGCAGTCACCCCTCCAACCTTTATCTCTCTTTTTTACTTTATCTCCTATATTCTCTTCCCCTTTTTTGTATTTCTTTCCTCTCTCTTGCCCACTGTATATCCTGCCGTGGGCACAGAGATACTGTAGAAACGGAAGGCAGAGAGTCAGATTACATTAAGGAGAAAGAGAGAGAGAGAGAAAAAGAACACAGTTGGCTGAATGCATCACCTGCTATCTTGTCAGTAAGAGGTATGACTGTGCAGCTACAGAGTAAACCGCTGCATATTTCAAAACGCCCAGCCTTCCCCATTTGTCTGTATACACAGCACACACAGTCTTGAGGGATTTCCTCGGCCATGACTAAGGGGTTGTTCCAGACTCTCCTTAATGATCAGCAGAGGACGACTCCTCTGGGCCTGAGAGAGGTGTTGTAAGATGGATGGATGTGGTGATATAACTGTGACAGCAATAAGGTCACTTCATAATAAGTTATGATCAGAAGTGCCGCATTGTTGCACTCTATTTGAAGTTTGCACCTGGTCGGTTGTAATTCCAATTCTAATGTGGTCCAGGAGAAACTCTTGATAGAAAGAAAATCTCTGGCACTTGCTTGATGTTTGTGTTTTCCCCACAGAACAGCTTGTGGCAATTAGTGCTGCTCTTTGGTGTGTGACACACAGAGGTTTTAATTAATGAAAGATCTAACAGTGCTGATGCCTTAAGCCGTCTACACATAATCCGCGGTAAAACCGCTCTGCGCTGGCTGTTCCATTGTTTTCCCATGAGGAGAGTGGGGCAGCCCAGACCTCGTCGCCGCTGTCGTTTCAAGGCGCAACCAATTCCAGAACATTCCTGCGCTGCGCTTTGCCCCCGTGCTCTGCGCTCTACCACGCAGTTTTGCTGCGGATCATGCGTAGGCGCTTTAAGGAGGTTGGCGGTTTTGCACATAGGCATTTTTTTAAGCGAGATTATGTACTTTTGAAAGAAGAAATAACACATTATATCTCTTTCAAATGTGAAAAGTTGGGATTAACAATTTTTACAGAGCATACAATTCGCAACATACCCCCCCACACACACACACACACACACACACACACACACACACACACACTCATCATCACCACCCACCCAGACAAAAACCAATAAAAGATGACACAATAACAACTATATACAAGACCATACAACAAAATAATAACAAAATAGTCAAACTGTAAACCAAATCCTATCTTTAATGACCACACTGTAAGCCCATCATACACGTCTCTCCCCAGCACAAAGCTTCTTAGGAGCCCTCCAGAAAGCTAAAGTACTTTCCCCATTTAGACATCCAGTCTTACAAACCGTCTGTTTGACATTTTTTTAAACGCCGCCACCCTAGCCATCTCACAAGCCCACTCTTGAATTGACGGCCCTCCTTCATTCTTCAATCCTCTTAAAAGAATCTGTCTGGCTATCATTAAACTAGTTTGGACCCAACATCTTATGTGCTTATCTAAAGTTAAATTCGTGGATAAAATGGACCTTTGCTCACTCAGCCAGTAATTGTAGATTGTTGTTATGGTGGCTAATGTTAGCTAAGTTTGTTTTAGATATGTGTTGATGACCTGACATTACTGAGTCAGTTTGCTGACTTTTTAACTCTTCTTTACTTGTGCTACTGTTACATTACATTTGAGCATTAACTAGTATTTGCCACTTACATAGGCTCTCTTTAATATCGCAGATTTTTGCTATACAGTATGTTCTGTAGATAAATTGGACATTAACGTAATGCCCTAACAATCCAGCAGCTCATCAAACAGAAATTAACTGGAGAAAAATTAAGCCCTGGTAACAACGTTTTTTTTTACAGTAAACCACAACACGGTATTGAAAGAAGGACAATAGAATGAAACATCTCTCTGTATAATGAAACCATTGAATAGGTCCATGATACAAACTGGTCGGAGAAGAGAAACAAGCATCACACATAAATCAAATTATCAATTGTATCAATATTATCAATACCAGTACCTTTAAAGTGATACTGATACTTCATTTGATACCCATTATGTGAATGGAAGCATTCAGTTGTGTAAAATGTCACCACCATTAGCTGCTGTGGTAGTGGGCCAATCACACGTCACATTAAATCAAAGAATGCTCGCGGTGATTGGCTGCGAGCAAAACCATCCAAATAGTAATTTTTTTCGAGATCTGGGTAAAAAGAAGGATCAAATGCAGGTATTGTATAAGAGAAGTTTCCATACTACTCTGTACTGGGTTATTTCATTTAATACCTCAAAGGTATTAAGTACCGATAGCGAGCCCTGCATCCGGTTGTGGATGGATAAAACCTTAATTGAGTGCTTTGTGTTGGTTTACAGTGTTTTTACAGTGTTAGCTGACAAGCTGGCAGCTAACAGAGATTATTTCCGACCACAGGATCTGTAGACTGAACTCTCTGTATATCAATACCCCCTCTGGGCTTGTACCATCTTATGTCAAAACTAGTGCCAAAGCAATTTAATCCATTTGTCAATTGACGAAAAAAATTACTTAAAGGTGCTCTAAGCGATGTTGGGTGACGACACTTCTTGTTGACGTTCAAAGTATTTTCAAACAAAACAAGGCTAGCTCGCCCCTCCCTCCGCCTCATCCCGTCACATTCTCCCTCCCTTCCGTGCTTTCGTGCACTAAAGTTTATCATTCAAACAATTAAACTGTTCCACAAATTCTCAAATGTCCCTGTAAAAGAGTGTACCACAGACTCACGCCACACCCTGCCTGACTTAATTAAAGTATTACAGCTTTGTTAATGTTACACACAGTTTTTGACCTTCACAGTGTTCAGAAGTTTGGGCTCAGATCTCTGTCCGAGATCGACGTCCGATGAGAGATGAGAGAGTAAAGAGGAGACAAGGACAAATATCTGTCACCGTAACTGAGTTTCCATGTGTGTATAAACGTGTTAGTGTGTGGCCGTGTGAGTATGCATGACTTTGTGTGCGTGTGCTTGTAAAGGAGAGAGTCTGAGAAGGGCGAAGCAGTATCAGTCACTGTCACTAAACACTGCAGTCTCTGGCTCAGTTCCACACCAGCACACACACTCAGAGACACACATGGACACACAAACAGAGAGGTGCAGGATGCATAATTCATAGGAGTAATCAAAGGCAGACAAAAGCCACAGTCTTTGAGTCTGTTGGCCCACCAGGACACACACACACACACACACACACACACACACACACGCACACACAGCAACTCTATTCAAGTGCACAGTGCTTCCTACCAGCCAGGCAGTAGTCTACAGAGGGTAACGGAGAGAGAAAAGGAGGTGAATAAGAGGAAAAGCGGATGATTTTTCAAACAGCCCCTTCACTTCCCTCCTCTGCCTAGAGGCCCTCTTACAACTTCCTCTCCCTTTTTTTTTAAACTTAAAAATAATTCTGTCTAGACCAAAAGATACAGTAGAGTGGAAATAAACTCCCCGAGCTCACTGGCTATAACTTTCTGTTGCATTTGCCCTCTTCTCTTTTCCTCTCTACATTTTTTTCCAGAGTGCATCCAAAGAGAGAGGGGTTTTTGTGGGAGTTTAAAGAAGTGTTTTCAGGCTGCATGCTGCATTAATATTTTATAAAATGCCAGTGACTAGCATACATGAGAATTTAAAAAGCCCTATTTAGCATTGACATTATACTGTACAATAATTCAATGTGTGCACTTTAAAGAGGTGGTTCTATTTCTGGAGTAATGGGACATGGATGTGTGTGCTTATGTATTTTTGCTTGTTGCCATGTTTTATTTCTCTCTTGTGTGTGTGTGTGTGTGTGTGTGTGTGTGTGTGTGTGTGTGTGTGTGTGTGTGTGTGTGTGTGTGTGTGTGTGTGTCTCTCTCTCTCTCTCTCTCTCTCTCTCTCTCTCTTAGGGCTCAGATGAAAAAAGCTCAGCTCTTAAAGCTTTCATCTCTGTCTAAATCCAAACCAGTGTTCAATTATTTATTTATCTGCCAGAGACTAGAAATATCTGCTAAGATCTGCCGGGCTTTGACAAGATGATCCTCAGCCTTGCAGTGGGTCTATGGGCAGAGTGGTCACACACAAACAAACAAACAAACACACACACACACACACTTACAAATAAATGGGCAAACGAGCACACAAGAAACTGAGATACACATACACACACACTAAGGCATGTATACTGTACGCTATCAGTAAATGACTGGGACTACGCTCAGCCGTCCAGGTAATGCACCTGTACTGAGGCACCTGATAAATCCCTGAATGCTGTAGTCTTATCTGGCCAGGCCAGATTGAAGAACAAGGCTCTAATCTTTATGTGTTGCGGCTCCATCTGTCTGTCTGTCCATCTGTTTGTGTCTGTCTCTCCGCCCGCCTGCTGCAGTGCTTCAGTCTGCAGTCTATCTTTCCTGACTCCATTACTTTTACCAAATGAAGGCTATAAACTCTTCTCATTATGGGTAATCCCTCGCTGCCTCCTACTCCTTTGCTTTCTCTCTCTTTTTATTTCCTTTAAAATGTCAAGTCTTTGGTGCTGATACAGCATTATACATTGTAGTTGAACTTAAAGCTGCAGCACTAATCAATATTTTTGTATTAACAATGGGTGTAATATGAAAGGCGTCGTTTGTAGTGACAAACCCTTAGAGAATTATCACTCAACCTCTTTCAGCTCATTGTTTTGGTTTTACCAGCCATAACTTTACTGTTTAGGTTCCCTGATCCACCTTTACACTACGTACCAGTTAAGCTGCATCTCATAAGATCTCTGGACAATGTCAGGCAAGGCTTTCTCACCCTCAACTCGTCAAATACTGAATACTTGGTCAGAGGCCGGAACTCCGTGTAAGAAGGTAGGTTGTGGTGGTGGATGGGTCAAATAGCAAAGGACTGTCACCCAGAAGACCGGGTTTCATGTCCCGTTCTTGTCCCGTCTGTCCCTTAAATGTTTATCTAATAACCCCACTCACAATATTTCTCCAACCCTAACTAAGTGGCTTTACTCTGCATGTTGAAAAATGACGCCAAAGGGGTTCCAAGAGTGTTAAAAAGTGACGTCAAGGGATCCTGACCGAGTATCATTATTTGACAAATTGGGAGTGAGAATGTGTTGTGTCAGGAGAATCAGGTTTGGGCATTGTCAGTTTCCCTTTCATGTAGCACACAACAGGAGATTGCCTGTGTCAAATGTGTTCTCAATTACTGGAAATACTCTGTTTTGTTCAGACAAGGGGTGGCGCCAGGAGGCAGGACATGAAGCGGATTACACCGCTGTCACGGAGCCCGTTCATAATTTGGTCAGAAAACAACCAAGTCTCTTGTCGCTCTTTGAATTTGTCTGATGATTTAGGCGTCGGCCCTTGTCCAAAAGTAGTTCCCGAATATCGTTGTCTCTCCAGTCGTCCTCGTGTAAATCATCCTTCTTCTTAACCCTGATGTTTGTTGTCTTCTGTGTCGCACAAGTTGCGATAGATACATAGACCGGCTCTATTTACACATGGGCTCAATCAGAGATTACACAGACTTTGTACTAAGGAGCTGGCAGGGCAAAGTCTGTCAATGTCCTGTCGTACTGATTTGGACATTTGCATACAACACATACAGGTCCGCTGGCAAACGTCTAGATAATTTTAGGTTTGCATTGAGGAAGGGGCTTAACAGATGGATTCATTCACTTTCATTCAGGAAATTTATTACAGGAAAAACGTTGAAAATACAAACTCGATGGATGATGGGCAATCAACTTAGAAACTTATACTGCGGGGAAAAGTAATGTTGGGTAGATGACAGTAAGAAAAAACATCTGTTAGCAACCCAGGACTGTGACACATGGTGTGATGGTCCTGGATCAGTGCAAATTGAAACAGTTCTTTATCACACGTCTGAACAGGGCTGAGATGGAGTCGGTTGCATGAGTTTTATGACCCTCTCCACTCACTGATGTTGTTGCCTTGCAAATCAGCTGAATTTATGCTGTTAGTTCCTTGCAAATTAGTTTGATGTAGATGTATCCCCCTCAGCCTTTCACCCCACCATACCAGCTTGCCTTGACTTTCAGAGATGATGGTTTCATTGAAGTTATTTTTGGCAACGTTACATAATAAGTCTCTCTTTCTGTCTCTTCACATGAAGTGGTATGATGCTGCACACTTGGCAGATAGGTCAGCACCACTAATTGTGATGTACTATCACAGAGATATTTAAGGATGTTTTAGCTTCAGCTGTCTGTCATGTATATAGCAAAACTGGCGCTGTTGTGAGAGATGTCAATGGTACAATAACTGCGTACCTGAGTGCTGCTTTGCTTTAATTTTTGAGCAATTGGAAAGGCTTTACCAGGCCAGTAGAAGCAGACAAACCATGTAGGATTCTGGGAGTTTTCCCATTAGGCGAGTCGACCTGTGAACCAGTAGTGGGTCCTGCAAACGCATAAAAAATGTCATGCTGTTTGGGTATTTGCATAAGAATAACCAGCCAGCTCAATGATTATATTCTGCATAATAATAATAGACCTTATAAATTAACAATTTGCTGCTTTTAAGAAACCTCAAACATTCCAATGAAACTGTATAAAAGGAATTTCAATCAATCCCCAGGTTACTCAAATGGGACATACATTATATGGACAGCTTGTCAACAACTGGTGATAAAAGTAAGGCTGCAACAGTAAAGATCAATCAGCCAATTATTTGCCCAATTAATCAATTATTTGAGTTTAGAAAATGTGAGAAAACTAAAAATCAAAAGGTTATGTCCAGCCAACAGTACAAAACCCAAAGGAATTCAATTTACTATTACATAAGACAAAGACAAACAGCACATCCTCATAATTGAGAAGCAGAACAAGGGAATGGTTGCAGATTGTCATAAATTTTATGATCCTTTTCCTTTATTTGATCTCTTTTTAGTTCTCATCTTTTTACTTACTTCATCTATCCCATTTCACCTTAGTGTGTTAGATTGGTTTTCTGTGTCCACGGGCCTGCCTGCTTGCCGACTTTGTTATTTTTCTGGAGGAGAGTGGACTCAGGGGTTGGGAATAAGGGCAGAAAGGAAAGCAGTAGGAAGGAGAAAGTGGAGACAGGTGTTGGAGAGAAGAGACCACAGGGATGTGGTATCACACCTTAGAGGAGAAAGACCGGAGAATGAAATAAATGAGGAAAGGTGCTGAGAGAGGAGAGGAGGATGTGCCCTCCCCCTGTTGTCCTCTGGGCTTTGGCTAGATTGCTTTCTCTCTGACTCTTGGATGTCGAGGTGGGGATGGATGAACGTGGCCAGAGCCTGAGGGAGGGGGTCGGTCAGCAGAGAAGACACTCAGGTGTTAATTTGCACCTCGATTCACACCTCCAGCAATCTATCAGAGAGCCAGAAAGCTGCGGACCTGGTGAGATGATAGCCCTGTCCCCTTTGATCAGACCTAGCCATCGCATAAACCATCCCTGCCATCTATAAGACTTTGCTGCAGGCGATTGGATCCCCCGACCCCCTCTCCCTCTCTTCTATCCTCTCTCTCTCTCTCTCTCTCTCTCTCTCTCTCTCTCACGCAAATTCTGACTCAGCCAAGATACCTCTATCGTCATCTTGTCAAAAGGCTGAACCCTCTCATAGAAGCCCCCTGTCCAAAAATGCGCCAAATGTAATAAAAGTGTGATAGCGCTTGGCTCCACGTCCGGACCTGGCACCATGAGCACGGCAAAGGAAATTATGTTTCCAAGTTAAATTGGTTTCCTGGCATGTGATAAGTTGGGGAGAATTTTTAATCCATGACCTCGTGAAAATAAGTCAATCTCCCAGCTGCTATCGTTTCTCCCATCCTGTCACCTCCCTCTCTTTCCCTGCGTCCTGCCCCTGTATCTTCTTTCCGGCTACGCTGTTCTCAAAAAAAGTAAAAGATAGCAGGTGTGGGACCCCTTTGCTCCTCTACCAATTACCTCACCAGTGTATAATCCTACCCAACCTCACCTCTCTTCCCACTCAATTCTTTTCCCTCCCTGCCACTCTCACTCCCTCACCTCCACCCCCGCGATTCTTTTTACGTATTTTTTTTCATCTCTTCCCTTCATCCCTCCAGTCCTGTTAGGCTCCGTGGCTCACCAATTACAGCAGCAGTAGGCAGCTAGCCACCGGCAGTCTCCATGCATGCAGGAGGCATGCTGCTGACTGACATGACACACAGTGTTCTCCCATAGCCAGCCAACCTCCTGAGGGATGCAGATAGCCAGGCTCCACCGGGGCTCAGTGTTACTGGCTTTACATGGCTAGCCATTCGCTGTGCCTTATACCATGCGGCCTCCTGCCTGACACTTTTCTTTTCAAGTGAACATGCCGAAAGTGACAAGCGAACAAGCCAAAGTATGTCTGCGGAGAGTTGAAGGGTTCTGGTTTTAAAAGTTTAAACGCCGATGTGCCAGTGTGTAAGTACATTTGGGTGTAAAATGGAGTAATGTGAGCTTTTGAGAAGAGAAAGTGCTTGTGTGTGTGTGTGTGATAGTTATTTTCCATGAAAGCAGCATGAGGGCTTATGTTTGTTTTCAGAAGCTCTTTGAAGAAGATATTTGAAGAGATCCCATTGGGCTCTGAAATGTTGTGATGGATTGATTTTTTGTTACCTTCTGACATTTATAGACACGACAAAAATCAATTAATTGAGAGAATAATTGGCAGATCAATCAATAATAAACCTAATTGGTAGCTGTAGCCCAACTGTAAAGTGCTGCATTTTTAATGGACTAACTTGATCTGCACCTATAATTTTGTTAAGAAATATGTAATGAAGTTATTTAAAAAAATGTTTAGCAAAACAATTCAATCTTTTACAATGAAGACTTAAACAAATATTATACGTCCATATTTACTACACAGGCCACTGTCTTTTACTACATTATCTTTGAGTGACGATCAGTTTAAATGTCTTTTTAGAATAATTATCTGTAAATAAAAATAAAGATTAATTTAATTCTGTAATAAAGGCCACTTAGATGACCATATTCACATTTTTTAACAACTCATAGCTTCTCTCATCTGGATTTAGGCTGATGGACAGTAGAAGAACAGTGTTCAGAAATGATTTCAAGAAAGAAATGAATTGAAACTGTAAAAGTGAGAGGACAAAAGTATGATTCTGAAAAGTGGAAGGAAGCCCTTGTCTTGATCCAACAGACTAAAGTGTATCTCAAGGTCAATGTTTAAAGCCACAGTTCTATTATCTTTAAACTTATTTTTACAGTGTAGCAGAGACTTTATGCCTGACAACTTTATTTCTTCAACTTTAACTTTTTTTAACTTCCTATCTGAATAGAAGAAAAAAAAACTTTAACAGGGGTATTCAAATGTTTTGTAATGTGTGTAATGGGGGGAAATAGATTCTTATCTATAAAATATTAGCACTAGAGATTATTGACCGTTATTCTACGATAATGTGAAAACACAAGCAGAGGAATAAATTGAATCCTGTCATAGAACGATAAGAGTTTATGAAAAAAAGTGTCCTTATGATATACAGTAATAACATTGTCGATCCACCTTTTTTCTGCATCATTTCATAGCTGAGTCTGGCAGTTGTCAGCTCCCAGCAACATCTGCGTATCTTCCTCTGTCAAGATATTCCTGCGCTCAGCCGGTAGTGGCAGAGATGAACAAATAAAGAGAGGAGGGATGCTAGTTTTATTTGCCTGTCAGTCTCCTCCTGCGTACAATCACCTTCAATGCCTGATGTCAGATAGAGAGGGTGCTGCTGGGAAGCCATTGCAGGGGCCTGCCATTAAACAAAAATTAATCCTGACGTGCACAGCTAGAGGCAAGGCAGCGCCACTGAGGGGTAATTGAACCAAACCTACGCATTCATCATCAGACAGTGACATGTGCAGAGGCCCGGTCAACATGCTAAGAGCTGCCTTACACTCTCATGTACGTGCACAGGCATCCTCTTGGCTCCCTCTGCTCTCAGCCAATCAGCTGCCTTCAGCTCAGGAGCCAATCAAGAGCAAGAATCTTTGCTGGAGATATTGGGGGAATGAAAAGAAGGGACTGTGTCAAAGTCGTACCCTGTGAGGCAAGGCTGCATTCAATTTCATACCGAGCTGAAGCACCAGCCTGAATACTGATCAGGGCACAGGTCCTGTCCTGCAGCCGCACTGAGGGAAAAAAGGGCGTTTTTACATATCCATCCACACTCGCGTGTTCTCCATGTAAATATAACCATAAAAACACATCATGAGACAGCAGCAGCAGAGAATAATAATAATGAGAGTTAGATTGGGAAGAGTGGGAGAAAGAGAGAGAAAACACATAACGTGAGATCCCGTTATACAAGGCTGTTGTGTCTCTGATGTGGTGCTGAAGCCATGATAGGAAGGAAGAGAGTGAGAGAATATCTATTTATGACAGTGTGTGGGGGCAGGTGTGGGCAAGTTACCATATGCTGTTGCTATTTTTTTCCTCTGTACATTATGTTTGTGCTTTTGAAAGCGTGTAAATCACTTGTAAATGCAGTATTTTTAGGTAGTTTCTCACTTCTTCGTACGTCGGTATTAATAGCTGTCTACAACTGATAGAGAGCGTAATCAATGCATGTGTCAGAAACCTGGCAAACATTTCATTGTTGGAAAATTGTTGGAATTTGAACAAATTGTCTGACTTTGTGCTGATGGAGGCAGTGTATTTAGTTTCAATCAATTGGAAAGGTTAAGCCAATTGACAGGTCTACGGCTGGGCAATAATTAAATTTGATCGTTTATCATCTTTGACCTTTATTGAGTTGAGATGACATGATCACATCTTGTCATCATTTTACAAATTTGTGTAGTCCAGAAAATTGTAAATAAAATTAATCAAATAGATATTTCAACAATGAGTGGATTAATAGATTAGTCGATCAACAAAACATTAATCAGCAACTGTTTTCAGTAATAACGTATTTGTTTCAGTCGCTTATCAAGCAAACATGCCAAAAAAAAGACCTTCTGTTTTCTCCTTTTCAAATATCATTTTCCGTTCTGACTCTTGGTCGGACAAAACAAAAGATTTGAAGGTGTCATTTTGGCCTTCTGGAATTTGTGAGGGACATTTAAACTATTTTCTGACATTTTATTGACCCAACAATAAATTAAGGAAGTAGTCGTCACATTAATCAATACTTGATAAAATAATCATCAGCTACATACCTGGACTGTTTTATATTAGATAAGATGAGTCAAACCACAGCAGCAGAAATACAAGAACAGGTGCATAGATAAGTAACTTTAAACACTTGAATACTATATATTGTGGACATCTACTACATCTAAATGTAGCATGAAAAAACAAAAGTAAAATGTACTGTAGACGTAGACGTAGACGTAGAAGTGAGGAGAAAGGGAAGGTGCAATGAAAAAAAATTATACAAAATACATAGTACATTAACCATATTGTTGATGTATCAGTATTGGAAAATCATGTTAATAGATGATATCGCCTTCATATGTTAACATAGTTTTGTTTAAAGTTCAACACATACGTACCTCTCTGCCCCTCTGTGATCTGTATAATACTAAACTGCCTTGTAACTGAAAGCTCTTACATTTAGGTAAATTTTAGGCAAAATCCTTTTTTTCTGAATTGCACATGGATATGTTTGGGTAAATGTTAAATCACTGTCAATCCTGATTTGACTGGTATTCAGATTAAAGTGACCTTAATCCTTCACCTGACTCCACCACTGAGAGAGAGAGAGAGAGAGAGGGAGAGAGGGAAAGAGAGAGGTAGATCTGCCAATGATTGCCAGACAGGAATTAATGTGTAACTGTGGTGACATTCGGAGATGACAAGAGGATCAGTAAACTCATGACCTGCTTGTATTTGCCGATGCACCAAGGAACAATTGCAGGGAACGCAGCCAGAAAATCCAACTATTTTTCTTGATTGTTTGTTTCCATCCCACTAATTCCATTGAAATTCCTCACTCTTCCACCAGATAAAGCATTCCTCTCTGGATACAAATTAAATGTCTCTGCAAGCACATGTACTGTACTCACTGTTTACTCCACTGTGAGTCTGACTAACAGCCAAAAGGATTTTCTATGTTTACTTTCATACATGAAGTAACTGTAAATACATGGTGATGTGGATATGTAAAAAAAAGACAAGAAAAAAAGACCTAATTTTTCAATTATCATATTTTACATGTCCCTATTTTCACACGAAATGGCTGAAATCCAGCCATCTCAGCCCAGACTAAGATTAATTGGCCGCATCCTTTCATCTGCTGCTGTACAACACCGTCAGTGGGGACTGAGCCAAACATATGCAGCATCACAACACTCATACACACACACACACACACACACACACACACACACACACACACACACACACACACACACACACACACACACACACACACACACACACACACACCAAATCAACAAGTGGTCCCTGAGCCTCTGTTGAGTCAGCTCCCCAAGAATCAACATCTAGCGCTTAGGCTTTTCCCCTTGAAGTCAGTCCGCAGAGAGAAAGAGCAGTATAGCAGCGTGACACAGAGCAGAAAGGGTCAAAGAGAGAGAGAGAGAGAGAGAGAGAGAGAGAGCACAGCAGACTGTATGTGTAAAGAGAGAGAGAAAAAGAGTGAGCAATAACCATGACTGTTGCCACCTCACTGTCGTACATGAAGGATCAATAAAACAAAGTCAAATAGTTCTCACCAACTAATCCTCTGTGGCTTCATTCAAATATCTGCTGGAAAACTGTGAAATGTCCGACTGAGAGCAGTGGACCAGGCCTCCACTTAGGCTATATTTACTGGTTGACACTACAGAACATGTGAGAAATACACTAGTAGTGGGATAGCATAACTGACAGTGCACCAAATGTTATTTTGTTTCTTAAACACAATATATGATTGACTGAGTGTTAGATAAGACTTAAGTATATATAAAAAAAACTGCACTAAGTGCAACTTGCAGACATAGGATTTACTTACATCTTTAAGAATACTATTTAAGTAGTTGTACATTTTTATTCCCATCTTTATACGTTTGTACATTCTCCACTTTGGATTTTTTATCTATATTTTTTGAATTTTTGCACGCAGTTCTTTTTTCAAATCTATACCCTATTGTGCGTGGTAGAGCATAGAATGTAGAGCCAACATAAAACATTAAAATCCTGCAAAAACACCCAGCTAGGAGGCTGTGAGTTACATCATAATGTAAACAATAGCAGCATGCTCTCTCTGAAGTCACATAACTAAAAAAATCAAAAGATGCACAAAATGAACTTCATTTCATCGTAGTGAAATTGCTGCCGTCATAACCTGTTTAAGTATTAATAATCTATTAATTAGAGGTAAAGCAATGATTTTGATCGACAGAAAAGTATTCAGTTAATCAATTTTTGTGTTTGTGTCGATCCAGCCTCTCACTTTGTCTTATGTGATACTAAATATTGTTTGACTTTGCTATTTGAAGATGGCACCTTTTACTGTTTTGCTGACATTTTATAGACCGAACGTTTATTCGATGGATCAAGAAGACATTCAATATATTAATAGATAATGAAAATAAGAATTAATTGCAGTCCTAAAATTGTCACATTAACATAACATTTAGTCAATAAAATGTCATATAATGGTGAAAGGCCCATCAATATTTCCCGGAGCCCAAGGTAAAGTCAATAGATTGCACTGCGAACAGAGAAAACCAGCAAATCCTCACGTTAAAGAAGCTGGAACCACAAAATGTTTGGCTTTTTTTCTTGAAAAGTGATCAATTGATTATCAAAGTAGTTCACATTCATTTAATAGAGTAATCTTTTCAGCTCTACTGTCAATGCCATTGGATGCATGTTGCGGAAGTTGGCGTATTTAAGCGTCAAAGTTGAATTTGGTTAAACCTTTCTGTAAAACCTGGTCAGAAAACCAGTGTGTGCTGCTGTAGCTCGTACAACTGCACTGAACATCACAGTGACAACATAAAAAAAGATGGCCGGTATGCATTTTTCCTCCCATGCTACAAACAAGGCATCTTTGCAATTCATTTTGAATATGAAACAATAATGCAGTGAGCACCAGTAGCAAAATAAATGAATCAATATGGTAAAGCACACCCTTTAACTACTGTAGGTTATAAACCACGGTGCAATTATGAGTTTCAATATCTTAACACTGTAAAAAGTCTAGGACAAGAAAATGAAAGAAGAGTGCACATTCAATGTTTTTGTTTAGTCGAGGATTTGGAAGACGATCGCATGCTCAGTGAGCAGTACAGCTCTGGATTTTGACCATAGATAGGGAGAGGCTTTGATAGCGAGAGCCATTGTTGGACCGATCCCATCAGATTGAAGGAGGATAAGCTGCTTGGGGGATGCGGTCAGAGCAAAACTCTTTTAGGCACTGTCATTTTTCCAAACCGTGTATATCCATCATTACTTTGATGGTGGAGTTTTAATTTTTAGACGATGAGGAGAAATGGGCCCTGGAGAGATAAGTGATAGAAAAGGGACATTAGCTATTCAGATATACAACTGTGTGTGTGTGTGTGTGTGTGTGTGTGTGTGTGTGTGTAGAGTAAGTAGTAAATTGAGACTTCAGGCACTTAGGAATCATTTTGTACTATCAAGTGTGGTTTAAATTGACTTACAAAGGCTAATATGTGAAAGAATGGAGCTCAGTTTTAGTTCAAGTCATAGGTGCATTAGCGGATTAGCATCAGCTGTATCATTTATGTCACAAATATTTAAAATATCAGTAAGTAAAAATTGAAATTCACTCCGACAAATTAGTGTATCTAACTTCAATCAGGTTTTTCTGTTTTTTTCCAGTTGTACGGTGCATAGTACCAGAAGCAAGTCTCTGCAGGATGCTCTAGCTTCCCTTTTAACCGCCTGTGTATGTTTTAACCTGTGAGCTGAGCCTTAAGTGCAGTAGAAGCTTTTACATTTTACAGCAGGAGACATAAGTGTCTCTCCCTCTATCTCCCTCTGTGGGTTCCCATTTCAGGTCTGTCTTTGTCTGAGCCCATATCTCTCTCCTTGTCACTGTTCGCTCTCCATCTATCTGTGTCTCTTTCCATCTTCTCATCTGGACCCTTATTCTCTTGCTTTCCATCTCTTTGTATTAACCTCTCCTCTGCTTGCTTTTTTCTTTTTTCTTGTGCTCTTTTCATGCCCCGAATCTCTGTGCACGGCCCTGTTTCTCTGCTTCTCTGTCTGAGTGGCCCTATTGCTTTGTCTCTGTAGAACAGTGTGCCGGCTGTTAGCGGTGCCCCAACGTCATTGCACATGGCTGCAGCATCCTGGCTCCAGCATCCTGGCTAAAAATAACTGGGTCTCGTGCTGCTCAGTCTAAGACAGGACCGAGAGCCAGAGGGAGAGCAATCTGCTGTCTCCCTCCAGAGACGCTTGAAGGGGAAGGCGCAAATAAGACAGCTAACTCTGTGCAGCCTTCGCCACCAAGACCTTCATTGTACTTGGTGAACAAAGTGGTTCTGGATTTAATTATTCTTTCGAGACAAGAGCAAACGTCTGGTTAGGAAGCACTTTAAGTGCTGAGGCTAATTAAAGCCTAAGGCCCCAAACAGTAAGGTGTAAAATGACAGACATCCACATGAGGCTGTGGTGGTAGTTACAGTAACAGGTCCAATGTCTTCAATCCTCTGTGTTTATTTCAGATGTTGATCCATTGTTCCTAATCTCTGTCATGGTGTGCAATTGTTTACAGTGTCGGGATTGATTTACAGTATAATTCTGCATAGCACTGCTTTAACACTGTGATTAAAGAGTCAGAATTATGCACTCATTATGATGGTGATTGCACAATTACTCACTTAATCCACCAGTTTTAATAATCAATAATATATCCCGAACATTTGCAGTACTTTGGGATTTTTCTGACGTTTTATAGACTGAATGATTATGGATTAATCGAAAGAAATAAGATAGTAAATTGCTTTGCTAGAGTTCCACATGCAAATCTAACCACGATTACTATAAAAAACAAACAAGATTGCAGAGCCTCTCTTCAACCTGCACCATGTTGTCTCGACAAAGTACCCGCATACAATCCAGCCCAAACTGACAATTTTTACCCACAGAGCCACCACAGGTATTTAATGTAGAAGCACAATTAAGCTGTCTTAATTCTAGCAGCAGCACAGGTATTTATTACCTCAATTGTGTGTATTACAATACGCACCTGCAGTTCTAACCCATTAGCCAGTTCTAAGCTCAACAAATACCTGTATAAAATATTCAAAAATTCTAAGGTCCAAAACTTCTAAGCTATAATAACCTTAACAAATGAAGCGTCCTGTGGCTACTTCACAATAAACAAGTTTAGGACTGTTTTATAGAAAACAGAAACGGATTCAGAATGTGTTGAGTTTGCCTTTAATCAGCACGTTAACATCGAACAAGGTCGGCTCATCCTCTCAATCTCTCATTCTGCTCAAAAAGAAAAAACAAACCAACAAAAACCCTGGAAAGAGAAATAAGAAGAGTTATTATGTTATAAGTGGAACAATTACACTGCAAAATGTTGTTTCCCCAAGAGTCGGACGCTGCCCTTCCAATATTGTTTGTTTTGGAGATTTGCCTCGTGCCTTAAATCTGTGAACTTGTGCACAGATGCTTCTCGATGGAATCAGGATGCCTACAGCAAGCTGTCACCTAAATAACATCACATCACACTGTTTCTACTGCTCTGTGATTCGAGACTAAAAAAGCTGCCAAACATTTCTTAATATTTCTCTGCATTCGTGTTCAGTCTTGTGATCTCCTTGTTTGTCAGTGTAGCGAAAAACTGATTGAGATGTTCCAGTTTGCATTCTTCCTCTGGCCATATGGAATATATAGCGCTGCACATATTGTGAATGCACACTCCATTAATTATGGTTCTGTTCCTCTGCATTTCTGACTGCGGGCACTTATGGAGACGTAAAAAGCTTCCCCTCCTCTCCTGGTGTGTCTTTCTTTGCTTAATCAATAAATTAATAAATAGTGAAATAAAAGTCGGCCTGTTCTTGCTTACAAAAGTGTTATTTTGACATGAAGAAGCTCAGGTCTGGTCTGTGCTTTACGCGCGCTGCTGGTGTCTTTGTGGTCTTCTTTATTTCAGTTCAGTCTAAAAGTGAAGGTGTGTGTCTGTTTCTTTCAGGTGACAGTAACCCCAAGGAGAACAGCCCCTTCATCAACAGCAGTGATGCTGCCGAAGAGAAGACCCAGCAGTATGACGGCAAGAACATGGCCTTGTTTGAGGTACGGTCCAGTGTTCTGCACACACACACAAACACACACACACAGACACACACACACACACTGATTTTTTAACGCACACAATCGGGCATGATGGTAATAAGCAGGATGTACACTCACTCTCACAATTCAGTGAGAGTGAGAGATAGGGTCTCTGACATCTATTAATGAGGGTAATTACTGTGTGAAGGACATGTTGGAACCTCAGGTTAATGCCGGCAAATATCACACTGCTACAGGAAAGAACTTCAGCAAGGCAATTTGCCACAACCCGGCACAAATGTATTTACATGGTGCTCTCAGTGGGAATTCTAGATTAAACAAGAAAATAGAAAACAAAATCAGAAAATGTATTGTATAAGCACTTTGTTTTTGTTTTTTAACCTAAAATAGTTACTTATCTGAGTACAGTACACTATTAGTGTTACAGTATCTGTTTCACCTGGCTGGCTGAGAGGGTTAAAATGCTCAGCTGTACCAAAGCTGTGGGTTCACACTCTTTGAAGAATTGCATCTCCTTCTAAACCCACTGATTGCAGCCCTTTTGTTAATGTTTGCGTCTCTACAGGAGGAGATGGACACCAGTCCTATGGTGGCCTCTCTTCTCAGCAGCCTGGCCAACTACTCCAACCTGCCACAAGGTAGCAAGGAGCACGAGGAGGCCGAGAACAACGAGGCTGAGTCATCGCGCAAGAAACCCGTCAAGGTATTTGAGAAACCACATCAAAAAATATATGTTGGCCTTTTTATTTCCTTATTTCCTTACAAGCAATGTAGCATTTAAATGGCTATTTTTTTAAACAGAGTCCGGCGCAGTGCTCACTCCACATAAAACGCTACATTAGTAGTGCGGTACATCACGTCCAGCAAACTTCACTGAGAACAATGAGGGCAAAACAGCATCATCTGTATTATCTTTAGTATTACTGACCGGAGTGTTTTTGAACATGATGATATTGACATTTTCACTGACACTGTAATGTCCTACATAAATGTCTGTGAGTCTGTGTGTGTATCCCACCAAAACTGTCACCAGCTACAGTAACAACAAGCTTTGGTTCAACAAGGAAGTAAGGCACCTATGCAGGGAGAACAATGCTGCATTTAAATGTGGTGAAAAGTACAATACAGACTCCTTAAATACCAAATTCAAAAGGCAGTTAAAACAGCTAAAGCCACTTATAGAGTAAAACTTGAAAACAAGCTCCAAGTGCATGACATTAAGGGTGTTTGGCAGGGCCTGCAGATAATCACTAACTACAAGACCAAGCATCATGTTCTAGACTGTGACCCCTCCCTTACTGAGAGGCTTTATGATTTTTACTGTAGATTTGAGTCCAGTGAAACTCAGACAAGCTCTCTCAGTCCCTACCACCCGGGTTGTTTGGTCACCCCCTTTTTTCTCAGAGCATAGGTCAGAGGTCAGAAGGCTGCTCTACCGTCGAAACATCAGCAAAGTGGCAGGGCCTGACGGCGTGACACCATTCTCCAACACCTTGAGGCCAAGTCCACATATGCACGTGTTCTGTTCCTTGATTTTAGCTCAGCTTTTAACACCATTATCCCTGTCAGGCTGTACAACTCTCTCCTAGCCATATGTGTTAATGCTGTACTGTGTAAATGGATCTTGAAGTTCTTGTCCTGTAGGAAACAATATGTCAAAATTCATAATAATGTGTCATCAACCAGGGTTCTTAACACCGGCGCCCCACAAGGGTGTGTCCTGTCTCCTGTGTCCTGTCTCCTTTTTTATATTCTCTTTATACCAACAACTGTATATCCCACTCAACATCAGTTGTTGACTGTTAAAATGTGCAGATTATACCACTGTAGTAGGTCTTATCTCTGATGGTGATTAATCTGTTTACCGGGGCTGAAGTAGTACAGCTGGTGAGGTGGTGTGAGGACAGTAACCTAATCCTCAATACATCTAAAACCAAAGAGCTGATAGTTGACTTTAGAAAGAAGGCAGCCCAGCACCTTCCCCTCTCCTTCAATGGCCAGGTTGTTGAGAGGGTCACCTCCTTCCGCTTCTTAGGCACCACCATACACCAGTCTCTCTCATGGGACCTGAACATCAGTCTCATTGTAAGCAAAGCCCATCAGAGGCTCTACTTCCCCGTCAGCTACCGACAATCCTTCAACTGACTTTAGCAGTTTAGATACCAGGCTTAACTGTCCTGTTGTTACAGACTAACCACAGACAGTTTCCACGCACAGCGGAGCAGTTCATGGCGCTGCAGAATGAATATAGGGGAAACAATGAATATTTGGCATTGTTTTTTGAATACATGTTTTTTTTTTGTCTGGCGGGGGTTCCCGTTGGCCTCGCGACCCGCGGCCACAAAAAAAAAAGTATGCCAAATATTCATTCTTTCCCCTATATTCATTATATGTACAGTTATAGGGGAAACACTGTTCTGGATTGGGAAGTCACACAAGCCAGCCACTTGGTTATGGCGTTCCATATATGCTGCAACTGCCTGCATCTTACACCCTGCTGTTATGTGCTGAACTGTCTGTCAACTAGAGCAGAGAATCTATATATATAATATTTGGATGCAATGCAATCTATATCTGCTCTTACAAAACGGGCTTTTTATAGTTTTAATTTTCAAAAAAGTCGAAGAATTTATCTGGATTTTATTTACTTTCAAATACCTATAACAATACAAAATTCTGGCAAAAACACTCTAGTTTAACGTTTTTTTTTTTCTCTATGCATACTATGGCGCATTATTGGCCGCATATTTGCGTTTCCTCCTGTAGTATAATGTAGTACAACTTTGCTCTATTCTTGTTCTGAAAAGAGCCTATATGGAATTTGCTCTCTGAAGATTTATGACTTCTAACTTAGGTCTCTGTTTGAGGCTTATATGGGCTTTGTTCCATTTTCATCTCTCTTCTATCATGTAAATCATATTCTGAGCTGTCCGTACCACACTAATTTACTGTAAACTATGGTAATCTGTAACTTCTATAGCAGCAAACACAACACATTCTCGATGCATGAGGATGTAAAATTCAGGTAAAACTGACCTGCTCCATTCAATAAATCCTTGTATTTCTACTATAAATCATTAAGAACTGCAGGAGATTAAGTGCGCTGCAGTAAAAACAAAAGCACTAATGGGTTTTCTGGGGTCATTGTGTGTAATAAGAATAAGTGTAGTATTTTCTTGATGCATTGTAATGCTTGTAACTGCATGCTGAGCTAAAGCAGCTTGTTGTTATCAGAGATGTATGCTGCAGAGGAGTTTTTCCTGTTGCTGCAGTAGAAGTTTGATACTGATTACAACATTAATAATAATATTGAAAATATTGTTTAAGCAAATTACTAAAATCATCTCGCAAAAGTCTGCTGTTATGATGAAGTGTGCATAGATATATCACTTTGCAGTGGATGCACATTTGCTGTAATATTGTTTATTGTGCATTCTGGACAACTTGTTCACCTGACAGATTGTTAAGCTTGTTGCCAGGAGATGGTCGTTAAGTGTTCCGAATATAGATTTGTACTTTCCATTACATCATGAATCCCTAATAGCAGAGTTTATGATTGTTTTGTTAACACACTCACTGGCGAGAAAGAAAAGCTCCATGAGTTTAAAACTTGTCAATCATTCTCTGTTGATATTATAAATTCCCTGTTCGTGTTTCTGGATTGCATCTTAAATGCCACTCACTAATAAGTTCCTTCCACATGATCCCCTGGTATTTTCTGCTGTTGGGTGTTGAGATGCCAGCAGGAAGGAGTTTACTTTTCAGCACTTGATCGACAGACAGGCAGCAACATTATTAATCCTGTGGGTAACGGTGGTTTTAGCAGCAAGGCGAGATATGACATTGCAAAGCTGAAATGAGAAGAGACGTACGATAACGATGACGATAATGCAAATAATGAGTGAAGTTATCCCAAATTAGCGTGACAGACTGGTGGGAAATGGACTGATTAATGTGGTAACATATTTCCTATAAAACTCTGTAACTCCAGACTATGTGAGGTAAAAACACAGTTTAGTTTTGAGTAGCCACAGCAGTGACAGGTTGACAGCTTTTCTATGATCTCTGACCCAGCTTGTCTTCCTAGGTGCCCAATCAGCCTGCTATTTCTTCTCCCTTATATATTTGCTTTTCTCCTCACATGTCAGTCACTTTTCCATTATTTCCCTTCAACTCAGTGAGGTTCCCTCTCTTATTTCTCACCTGCAAAATTGTTAACATTTCCATTTACATTGGTACAGCCTCACTGCTACCATGGCTGTCTACGCTTGTTAAAAACTAAACTTAGCCATCTCAATGACAACTAAGCAAACTACATTTGCTGATGACGGACAGTTTGACATCAATTCATTTTAGCACAAAACATGCTATCAAACCACACGTTCACCCAAACATTATTATACAATATGTTTCCACTTGCTTCTTGTGGTATCTAGTCATGCAGATACATTTGGTTTTATTTGCACAATGAAATTTCTGCCTCGAGCCCAATACAATTCAAATTACATTTGAAAACATCAACAGCAACCTCTCTTTCCAGAATTTCTCAGTTCATCAAGATAATCCATAGACTCACTGTGAGCACAAACTACTTCTTCTCAGGAAGAAATAGTCCTTGAGAGTGAGACAGGGACACTGTTTCTAGAAAGAGATGTAATTTGGGTGGCCTAACCTTTAAACAGGTTTCAAAGCTACTACCTATTATGTCGCGATCATACAAATATTGCATGTAGCAGCGTTAGACAACAACAGTGTCCACATGGGAGTAAAGCATTCATTCAAAATGGCTTCACCGTTTGCTTGTGGTATATTCCCCCATTATCCTACGTAGTTGTTCCCAATGTAAGGTGTATTTGTCTGGCTCCCCTCGGCTCGGCTAACCCTGGGAGCAAGTCTAATCTTTCCCCTGTCACCCCAACCCCTTCAATACTTTAATTAGTCTGCACACTACACCAAGCTGCTGCTTCTCCAATCAGCAGACCATTCCACAGGCAATCTCTCCATCGCCATGAGAGGCTTTTCATTAAGGAAGCCTGTGGCGTTTTCTCGCTCACACACCAACCTCTCTCTCTCTCTCTCTCTCTCTCTCTCTCTCTCTCTCTCGCCTTCCCTCTCTATTTCTCGCTCCACTCCCTCTCTCTCGTCGTTGCTCTCCATCTCCTTCATCATCGGTCCCTGGAGTGAGTGAGTAAGTTGCGAGGGAGGGGGAACGAAGCAGCGGGCTTTCTTTGTCGCAGTGTTAAAGCCAAGATTAGAGATTTGGTTGGCATGTGACATGAGGGAGCAGTCTGGAGGTCGCGCAGGTTAAAATAGAAACCATTCACAGCTGATCTGCCGGCAATTTTCTCTTCCCTGACCTCACTCATTTGAAATTACACATAAGTTTATTTGAATAGCACCTTTCAAACACAGGGGCAATTCAAGTGTTTTACTTAAGGCAAAGAAATGTGTTACAAGACAATTTAAAGAATCGATATGTGTTATATTAACTGTGGATCAAATGACTTGTGAAAAACCCACAGGGAAATATCAACCGACTCAACAGTTCCCTTTAACGTCTTTGGAGCATTTCTAGCATCTTTCAGCTCGTTGTTTTGGTTTCTGGACTGCAACTTTACTGTTTTAGATAACTGTTTCCACTCTCATCTGGTTTTAGCAAAAACCTCTAAAACACCCTCTACACTGCAACTACAAAGCACCAAACAGCAGACAAATAAAATCAGCGACTAGTTGGTCAACATAGTTGAGCATTTAGTAGCTAAGAACCATTGAATTGAAAGACCAGATCTTTTTGAATTGAATTGTGGACTTAAATTCATCAGATGACAAGACACACGATTCCAAATAAATGTTAATGTTGCTCTGTATCGGCTGGATGAGTAGATAGGCAACAGTATAACAAGTTTATAAGGTAACAATATGTCAGTGTTGTTGTTACAGTTTGTAGTGCTGGCAACACAATGAAGAGGAAAAGGAAATACAGAGGAAGATGAAATCAGACCACAAATTGACTAAAAATACAGTAATGCACAATATACTGTATACAGTTTCAATGCAGTTACAGTTTCCCAAGTGTGATAACTAAATGGTAGCCAAAAAGGAAGATTTATGCAGGAGTAATATGTTCAGTTCTTCTGGTTCTTATTAGAAATCTGGCGTCATTGTCAAGAATACGTTGCTGTTGTCTAATGATCTTTATGGGAATACAAGACAAGGCACCTTTTTAGTAGTGCATGTGGCTGGAGATGAAAATTAGCTTCTCTAAATCTTGTCTGGACGTGAGACCTCTAATTCTGGCTATTTGTTTTAGATGATAAAAGGCTGATTTAGTTATCGCTTCGACACGTGTGTGGAACTAAAATCTGTGTGTATTAAAATTACAAACTTCTAACTTATTTACCGTATTTGCTCCATATATTCTTGTGCATCGACCAAACGTAACGCTCTTTACTTTTATTCAAGTAATTTTCTAGACGATTGCTCTTGTAGAGAATTACAGGAACATCTCTATCCCTTTTTTTTTTTTTACACATTAATGTTCTCTCATATAAATGTTTCCCTCGTAGTTGTTTTATGACCCCTGCTTTTATCTTTGCCCTCACCCTCCCCTTTTCACTTCCGCCCTCTCTCATTAGCCCGGTGCATCATATCAGTGTTCACATAGGCAGCCCTCTGAAGGATGTGTCCTGATTAATGTCAATTCATGTTATATTACAGCAGCGTGCATATGAGTTCACAGCGGAGCTAAACTGAGATTTCACACCTCACATTTTGTCTATTAGTGAAGACACCAGGCTAACAAGCTAAGTGGAGGTTTTTGTTCTACTGCAGTTAACTATTATTTTCATCATTGATTAATCTGTTGATTATTTTTTTCATTAAATGAACTTAAGATATTCAATACACAGTCATACATGATAAAGAAAAGCAGAAAATCCTCGAAGCTGGACACAGCTCTATTCTGGCATTCCTGCTTAAAAAAATACTACTATGCTACACTGAAAAAAGGACAATGCAAGAAATTCATAATATCTTATTTCAGGCTCTTAAAACTTATTTTTTTCTTTCTAATCCATGATAAAAAGAAAAAGTCAAGCACCATTTGCATTTTATTTTCAAACTTGATTGGGATAAATTACAAAGCAAATAATCCGGCTTTAGGAGCTATTGTCCTGAATTTCTGAAGTCTTTTTTCATAGTTAGTTTTAAGATGTTTTTAGTGGCTTGATTTCCAAGAAATCTTTTTTGCTTACTTGATTGGCAGTTTCTTTGTTTGACACTATCACATTTCTCTAGATTCAACACTTTTTGGGTCATTCGTAGGCAGGTTTTTACAGCGTAGAAACCATTTTCCACTCACCTGTTCTGCTTTCATCGAGGCCAGGTTGCTGCTGACCTGAATTTCAGCGGCCGCACATGTGCTTTATTGGATAAGGAGACTTTTAGCCTGATAGTGAGGCTAAATAGAGGTTTCACAACTGGTGGGAACATATGAGGCTTTGTGGAGTCTTTTAACCTAGAATATTCTAGTGTACATGTACAGATACGCTATTTCAAGGTGGTGAGCCTTCAGCATCATAGAGTACGTTAAGATACAGCAGTCAGTGTTTTACAGATAACTAGTGGATAACACTTTTACACACACACTCACACACACACACACACACACACACACACACCGCTGGTTCATCCACAGTCGGTCAGGGGGCTGATGTTGGCTGGCCTCTCCTCTGACTGTCTATTTAATAATTCAGCACACCTGAGCAGAAACACATTTGCCCTATCAGCTCCTGTTTGGCCAGCAGAGCGTGGAGATGGCGTTACAAGCTCCCAGTCTACCTCCCCTACTGTCATTAGCCTCCCCCCCCTCTCCCTCCACCTAACCCGCTCCACTTCATGCCTCTGTCTCTGCCTCCACAAAAATACAACTAAAAGTGTGCTCCTCTCCTCGCTCGTTTCTTCGTCTCCTTCCTCTCCTCTTGACTCCTCCCTTGTTTCCTCCTTTTCCTTCTATTCCAATTCCCTCCTCTCATCTTCTTCCTCCTCCTCTCCCCTCTGCTGCTGCCTCTCCTCTCTTGTTTTCTTTTTTCCTTTCTATCCCCACTTCCTCCAACTCTCCTTACCTACCTTCTCACTTTCTTTCCTCTGGTCTGCTTTTCTTTTGTTCCCTCCTCTTATCTTTCCTTTTCATGCCTCTCTTCTATCCATTTCTCCTCTCTTCTAAGTTCTTACCCAATCCGATCAGAAACACATCCAACAAGAATGTGTGACATAATGACAATGACTATGAATTAACTATCATATGAATTGATTATGTATTGGTGGAATTCTATTGATCTATTGTAGAAAGTGGGGACAATTGGATGATGTTTTCTATAGCAACCTAATCAGCTGGCCTACAAAGTCAGGTGCAGCTCCGGTAAGGAATTAATAAACATTAAACCACGTGCAGTAGATTCTGGTACAGCTGCCGAGCATAGAAGAATTCCTGTAAGAAGTGATTTACAGTAAAAGACGACACTGGTTTTGCCAGCCTAAGCAGGTTGGCAGGGTGTCCCAGAGCCCGGGGGGCTGGAAGTTTCCTTTTATCTCCTGAAACTCCTTTCAGATGTATGTAGTCTCCCCACTTTCCTCCCCCTACTCCTCTGCCCTCTTTCATTTTCCTTCCCCTGCAGCTAACCAAGGATGTGAATTTGCTTTCACCTTCCCTTATTAACTCTTCTCATCTCCAAACTCTGACGTCGACTAGAGAGAAGGTCCTCCCTTTGTTAGCCTCATCAATTCAGGAGATTTCTATAGGAGGGTCAAAATAAGGCTGTGGGCACATGAGGTCTCTGGGAAACAGTTACGCAGAGTAGCCATAGACTGTATATAGAGTGTAGCATATGTCTAGGAAAAAGATTACATTTGTATATTGCCAAGTAATATTCTCGTTCTTTGTGAAAGTACTCATGACAAAAACATTATAATATATTAATAATATAAATATATTGACGTGTGAATTATTGTACAAAAGAAATGTTTCCAGTGTATGAAGGCCTTAACCAGACCATAATTTATTTAGCATAATCACGATCTTTACCTAAACTGAACTACACCGTGGTTTCCATGCACACATATATTGTAGAAAGCAACTTGTAAAAACATTGGACAAGAAGTTATATTTCAGATTCACCAGTCTAAGCTCAATGCAGTATTTGAAATTGCAAAGCCATCATTTTTCTTTTCTCATTGTATTTACCATTAACGCAATCTTTCTCTAACCTTACCTTATGTCATTCACATGTTGACCCAACCATCCACCACAACCTCCTTCCAAATAGGTGCTGCAACATTACAACAACGTCACATTTGCTACTTTGAGACTTTCATAACCGCAAGTGTGGATTAAAAAAAAAATAATTAAACAAATAATCAGTGCTGTTGTTTTACTGATAAAGGCAGTGTCAGAATGAAGAATGCAATAACATTGTGTTTGGTTATTGCTCAGTGGATCATGTGAATAAAGTGCTCCTGATGGAGGCTGGAGAGAAGCAGAGAGAGAGAGAAAGAGAGAGAGAGAGAGAGAGAGAGAGCGGTCCAGCCTGGTGAGAGGCTAGTGGTAAGTGGTAGGGCAGCAGGAGGCATTGGATCTGAAGTACGTGCCACGGCAGATGTATTGAAAGGTCCTGTTGCATCTAACACACCTGAGCCATCCATTCGGTGGGTTGACTACACTTCCCAGGGGGGTCGGTGGGCAGCTGTTCCTTCCTAGTTCAGTGGTGCCACACTGGCCAACCTGTGGCTCTGCAGCAGTCAGTGCTGCCTTTGCTCGCGGTGGCCTGCTCTCCGGGGAAATCATCACTCTGCTGGCTCCAAGCCCATTGAACAGACACTCATTCCGTGGGTGCGTGTGCGTGTGTGCTTGTGTGTATGCATTTATCAGAGCAGACGCAGGTCAGGACTGCAATCCCCGTCCACAAATGAAACACCAATTGAATGAAAATAGAAAAGTGGCACTTTCAATAAATGTCCAACCCCCCCCCACCCCCCACCCCCAACAGGGTCATTGATTCAATGCATACACAATCGTTTCATCTGTTTCAGGAGATTTCTCAATAAAAAGCCATTAGAAGCATCCATTAGTTCACCAGATTTTTTTGTTTTGGTGGCTGTGTACCAAACCCACAGAGGTGTTTTATCATGTTCAGGTTCTCAGACTCAGTGTAAGCCCTCTCAGTTTCTATTATCTGCGTCAGTACATCTTATGTAACACCAAGGATTTCTAGCAGTCACACACTGTTTTTCAAAGCCCGCCCATTGTTCAATGGGGATTATAATTTATCACTCAGCTGCCACAGACACTCATACAACGGGCCAACATACAAGGTCTGCTTGATTGTGGTTCTCCATTGTTTGGGGGAGCAGGTGGGGAAAATGACATCTTGCAGTCTGGAGAGGGTTATTGCCTATTTTGGTTATGTTACTCTCCTGTGGAGTGTTATGGGGCATAAACACCTTTGTAATACTGTGTAGTATTCATAAACCTTTTAGGTCAGATTAGTAAAATCTGTAATCATTATTTTCGGTCTGTCCATGCTTTTAAACCTTTCTTCCTCTGAGTCTACAGATATGTATGAAAAACATTAGAGGACAAAAATATCTCACTTCATTTTTTACAGTACTGTTATAGCTTTTTTGACAAACTATTCTGCCAAGATGTTATCTGTTTTGGTTTCGCAGTCTAACCTCAAAATGCTGTTTAAATTTACAAAGCCATACTTTTTTTTCTTATCTATTTTTTGATAAAAATCAACAAACTAGGAAGTTGGCATCCTGGCTGGAACCTTTTGTTTTGATCTGTTTGAACTGAATACTGCCAATGATTTTGTTCCTATTAAAAGAGACTGCGAAATATGGGTTCACCTTTTTGACTTCAAACACCACAAAACAAAGTCATTGTAGTTTTAGAAATCTTTTTTTTTTATTATTAGAATCAGCCACCTTGAAAGGACTTACAGAGCCTTCATCCTCTTCAGGGCGTTGTGTCTGCTGTTGTATGTAAATGTTCACAGATTTCCCTTCTAATAACTTACCTGTTATTACAAACTGACCTCAGACCACTTTCTGCAGCAGCAGCAGTTCTGGGTCTAACAACAAAGTGCTGATGGCAGGGTTACCTTTCTTCCTGCAACACCTGACTGCTAATGTACATTACACATGAAGTCCCTGAAGAACCCGTCAATGGAAACTCAGTCTATTTAATTACACTGCTACTGGGCAGGAGAGTCATTGAAATAAAATAATTTGGAGGTGAAAAGATATGATATGTGTTTGGAAATTATACATGTAGTCTTTTTTATCCTAATAGTTTGTGATTGTTTGTGAAAAAAACAAAAAACATTGTCCTTCTAATTATTAACTGTAGCCATGTGTTAAAATATGTCCCGTCTTTCTGACTGAATATTTGAAATATGCAGACTTTATTTTTAGCATATGTCTTCTTGTGGGTTTTGTATTAATGCAGGAAATCATAGTGATATTGATATGATACTGGACCAGCAGCCTAAACGACGTCTTCACATGTAATTGTACCATTGGTGCACAGAGAGCCAACTATTCCACTAAATGTACACATTGCTTACATAATACAAATGTAGTTTTAAAGGTTGGCGCCCATTCAGGATTTCAGTATTCATTAAAAAAAAAAGTTAAACTTTATTAAGACTCTCGACAAGCAGATGATGAAAAATCCTCTACCCGTCACACTGAAGGGCACACTCACAGTGAGTCACAATCTTATTTGCATTAGCTTAGACAACAGACAAACTGTGCGACTCATTATCCTATAGTGGGGGAGATGACAGAGATGGACGAGGTTTGCTCTCAGCTGCTCCCTACAGCAACCTGTGGAGGCCACGATGTGGATCTTTGATTAAAGCTCAATAAGGCTGAAGGTTCAGAGATTTCCTGCTGCGAGGATTAGGTTGTAGAAGAGGCAAGGTTGTAGGTAACATTTTGGCTCAATGAGACAATTATAGATGGCATGTTATAAGAGTAAAATGCAACAATAATAATAGGGATAATATCAAAGGTGGGGCTGTGGCCTTTACCAACTGCCACTTTGCTTGTTTGAAAGCCATGGTGTCTCTCTCTTTCTCATGGGCGGGCCAAATTCTCTGGGTGGGCAAAGCAGAGAAAGGGGAGGTAACCTTGCTCCATATGACCTCATAAGGAGCAAGATTCCAGATCGGCCCATCTGAGCTTTCATTTTCTCAAAGGCAGAGCAGGATACCCAGGGCTCAGTTTACACCTATCACCATTTCTAGCCACTGGGGGACCATAGGCAGGCTGGGGGAAAGCATATTAATGTTAAAAAACCTCATAATGTGAAATTTCCATGAACATGAACATGCCATGGGACCTTTAAAGGTTCCCTGTGAAGTTTTTGACCATAAGTAGCACTATGGAGGAATGTTTTTCTGTGTAGGTCCCAGTTGTATTTTACCTCATACATGCATACGAGGCAGGGATGGAAATTAACTTTTGTTCACCTGCCACTGTGGCTGTTGGATTCCAAAATTTACCAGCCACTCAACTTTCTAACCAGCCACATTCTTTTTTAACCGGCAATTGTATAAGTGCATGTAAAAAATAATATAACAAGATCTATAATACTCAATCATGTTTATTTCATAAGGTCTTAAGGAAAATACTAACATTCTCTTTCTCTCTTAGCACACGCATAGAGTGTTTCCACTAGGATTTACAGTCTTTGGATCAGAATAAAATCCGTTTTACTACTTTGAGTCTGTTCAGCTTTAACATTGCAGATATCACACAGAGCTAACGTTAATGAACAAGTCCAGATACATAACATTTTGCAATTTGTGCATCTTAGACCACATTTTAACTCACTATGACCACTACTACTGTCATTATTTAACATTGTGCCAAAATATGAAAAATAACGTTGCCGTCAGTGGGCTTATTTGCTAGCTAAACACCACTCCAGCACATAGACGGTAACTTAGAAACAATGCTACGTGAAACAGGTGGTTTAACAGTTTAGAAAGAAAACAAAATACTGAGATTACTACGATTTGATGTTGGTTTTGAGCGGTATGCATCCACACTAAGTAAACCTGATAAACATTTTAAACAGTAACGTTAATACAGCGTGTCAGGGGAATACAACGTCTCCTGCAGCGGGGAGTCAGCGGGGCTGCAGCGTTTGCTAACCTTTGCTTCTTGTCTCGGTTCTAAACTGTAAATTCAGCAAATTCAGTGTCCATACCGCTAATTTCCAAGCTACTGTAGCTGTCATATTACCTGCGGTTTTCATGGCAGAGTCGTTTAATTACGACTTCATGACAATTTAGTAATGGCGGACCGCCGATAATAAATATATATAGCTGAAACACTGGTATGCTACATTTATTTACCCGCCACCGTGGCTGGTAGGTTAAGCTAATTTCCATCCCTGATACGAGGACTCACACATGGTGAATGTAAACAGAAACTTTCTTTACATAAAAACTCCACAGGGCACCTTTAAGTACAACAGTACACTGTGCAGTACTTTCTTTCGCTCTCGACAGTTTCCACTACTCGTCCTTGAACAATGTTATGTTTAGATACTAAAATGAGGATAATATATTATAGTTTATTTTTTATTTTTTTTATTTTATTATTTAGTTTATAGTTTCATTCTGGTGCACAATACATGTAAATGATAAGTTGCCTGCATACATGCCATGCTACTGGTGGAAAGTAACTAAGTACATTTATTTAACTATTGTACTTAAAGCTTAAAGGAATTCTAAGTAATGACAACAAAACTGTCGGCGCGTCCACATGATAGAAGCCTTCCATGTTCCTACGTTTACACCACGCATTCACACTGCTCTGGTGTTGCAGAGCCCCTAAACTTGAAAACACTTCAGACCCCGTTTTGGTTTGAAATCTCTGGTGTTGTATTCTCAAAAGCCACAAACTGAGACCTTTGGAAACAATGATGCTTATCATCAGTTAGGTAGGCTTATATGTTTCATCTTTCCTGTTTCGGGCTGCCAGACCCGTTGGAAAAGCGGCAGTATTTTATTGTTCACTGTTAATTCACTTTGCATCTCTTTTTCCCTCACAGCTGCACTCATGAGCTTCTCTCACTGACTCTTACCACTCGCTATCCTTCCTTGCTCGGCCACTCAGCACTGACGTCCCCTACTCAATGCACCTGTCTTTCTCACTCTAACTTACGCTACTCTCGTAACATTTACCTTTCAGTAACATTTACCTTTCAGTAACATTTACCTTTCAGTAACGTTTACCTTTCAGTAACGTTTCCACCTCAACATCAGTCCCTGGTCTTACTTTTTACCGTTGTTGTTCTTTCTCCAAAGTATTTTTGTATTTTCAACTTACATCCATGCTTTTGAACAGCAGAGTAAAGTCAGACAGACTTGCAGTCTGTGTTTTCTGCCACCTTTGTCGCCTTGTAGTCGCGTGTTATTTTCAGTAACAGTTCCACCTCGTTGTCGGTCCATACAAAGAAGAAGAAATCGCTCGTCTTATTTTTCGCCATTGCTGCTTTTCTTGTAGTCTCTTCTGTAACTAAAAGCCACTACCATGGCAACACCAACCAGGTGGAGTTAACATGCTGCTTCCTGTTTACATCCGCACACGCATGCCCAGTATACGTGAATGGTCATGAGTTATGCGGTTTGGGCGTGTTAGTTTAAACGGAGAATAGTTTTTGTATGCACAGGGATTATGTTGTGGCTCAAAATGCCGCTTAAAAACTAAAACCTAGGAGTGTAAATGTAGTAATAGTCAGTGCTCCAAGCAGTTGGGGGTTTGGTGCCTTGCTCAGGGGCATCTCGGCAGTGCCTAAAAGGGGAACTGGCACCTCCCCAGCTACCAGTCCACACTCTACGTTGGTCTGTGCAGGACTTAAACCGGTGACCCTCCACTGCAGTGCCGCTACGACTGATACTGGACTGGTACTTTGAGTATATTTTATGCCAATAGCAAAAGAAACTACTTTCAGTAAATGATCGTAGTACTTCTTCCACCACTGACTGTATGTTACATTGGGTTAATGGACCGTCACATAATGGTGTGAAACAATATGTGATGCAGTGTATGTGCACATAACATATATGATATAAGATATGTTCTGATAGGACATATGATGTGTGATATGATATGATGAGATTCAACATGTTTTTTGCGTTTCTTCACAACCAGATCAAGGGTTTCCTGTGTGATGAGCTTGCCATTTACAGTTCAGAGTGTGAGCTCTTGCTCTGTTGTTTATCTGAAGGAAATTAAAAAGATAATTATATTTGCAAGACCTGTTTGGACTTGCCTCTCCAAACAAATCACATGATTTGATTAAAAGTCTGGTTTATGAATTCAGCATCTGCCGTCTCTTCCCATGCAGGACTTTTTTTTTTTAATTCTCCATCTTGTAGTGTACATCCTGTTATAGCACATTTAATAACAACTTTTGAAGGAATATATTAGTGGCCATTAATGACAACCAAGCAGTGTTCAAAAAACTTTTGCAATGTTGGAGCTGAAGACAGAAGATAAAAGATTACAGCCCAAGTGATACTGGGCTTTGAGATTGATGTCGATTGAGATTTGAGAGTTAAATTAAATATTGTTCAATTGTCTTTTTTCACATAAACACATAATAAAAACATTAGACCTTTTTAATGTGGTTGTTAAAGAATTGTGACCACAAGCAGGACAACAAAAAAATGTCAGTGCTCTCTTGTGAACAAACTTTGAAAATGTTGCTAATATCCATCCATCCATCCATCCATCCATCTTCGTCCGCTTATCCGGTGTCGGGTCGCGGGGGGAGCAGCTCCAGCAGGGGACCCCAAACTTCCCTTTCCCGAGCAACATTAACCAGCTCCGACTGGGGGATCCCGAGGCGTTCCCAGGCCAGGTTGGAGATATAATCCCTCCACCTAGTCCTGGGTCTTCCCCGAGGCCTCCTCCCAGCTGGACGTGCCTGGAACACCTCCCTAGGGAGGCGCCCAGGGGGCATCCTTACCAGATGCCCGAACCACCTCAACTGGCTCCTTTCGACGCAAAGGAGCAGCTACTCTACTCCGAGCTCCTCACGGATGACTGAGCTTCTCACCCTATCTCTAAGGGAGACGCCAGCCACCCTCCTGAGGAAACCCATTTCAGCCGCTTGTACCCTGGATCTCGTTCTTTCGGTCATGACCCAGCCTTCATGACCATAGGTGAGGGTAGGAACGAAAACTGACCGGTAGATCGAGAGCTTTGCCTTCTGGCTAAGCTCTCTTTTCGTCACAATGGTGCGATAGATTGAATGCAATACTGCACCCGCTGCGCCGATTCTCCGACCAATCTCCTGCTCCATTGTCCCCTCACTCGCGAACAAAACCCCAAGGTACTTGAACTCCTTCACTTGGGGTAAGGACTCATTCCCTACCTGGAGAAGGCATTCCATCGGTTTCCTGCTGAGAACCATGGCCTCAGATTTGGAGGTGCTGATCCTCATCCCAACCGCTTCACACTCGGTTGCGAACCGATCCAGTGAGTGCTGAAGGTCGCAGGCCGATGATGCCATCAGGACCACATCATCTGCAAAGAGCAGCGATGAGATCCCCAGCCCACCAAACTGCAACCCCTCCCCACCCCGACTACGCCTCGATATCCTGTCCATAAATATTACAAACAGGATTGGTGACAAAGCGCAGCCCTGGCGGAGGCCAACCCTCACCTGAAACGAGTCCGACTTACTACCGAGAACCCGGACACAGCTCTCACTTTGGTCATACAGAGATTGGATGGCCCTGAGTAGAACCCCCTCACCCCATACTCCCGCAGCACCTCCCACAGTATCTCCCGGGGGACCCGGTCATACGCCTTCTCCAAATCCACAAAACACATGTAGACCGGTTGGGCATACTCCCAGGCTCCCTCCAGGATCCTTGCGAGAGTGAAGAGCTGGTCCGTTGTTCCACGACCAGGACGGAATCCGCATTGTTCCTCCTCAACCCAAGGTTCGACTATCGGCCGAACCCTCCTTTCCAGCACCTTGGAGTAGACTTTACCAGGGAGGCTGAGAAGTGTGATACCCCTATAATTGGCACACACCCTCTGGTCCCCCTTTTTAAAAAGGGGAACCACCACCCCAGTCTGCCACTCCTTTGGCACCGTCCCAGACTTCCACGCTTTGTTGAAGAGGCGTGTCAACCAGGACAGCCCCTCCACACCCAGAGCCTTGAGCATTTCTGGACGGATCTCATCAATCCCCGAAGCTTTGCCACTGTGTAGTTGTTTGACTACATCAGTGACTTCCGCCTGGGAAATCGACGACAATCCCCCATTATCCTCCAGCTCTGCCTCTAACATAGAGGGCGTATTAGTCGGATTCAGGAGTTCCTCAAAGTGCTCCTTCCACCGCCCTATTACCTCCTCAGTTGAGGTCAACAGTGTCCCATCCTTACTGTACACAGCTTGGATGGTTCCCCGCCCCCTCCTGAGGTGGCGAACAGTTTTCCAGAAGCACTTTGGTGCCGACCGAAAGTCCTTCTCCATGTCTTCTCCAAACTTCTCCCACACCCGCTGCTTTGCCTCTTTCACGGCAGAGGCTGCAGCCCTTCGGGCCCGTTCGGTACCCTGCAACTGCCTCCGGAGTCCTCCGGGATAACATATCCCGGAAAGACTCCTTCTTCAGTCGGACGGCTTCCCTGACCACCGGTGTCCACCACGGTGTTCGTGGGTTACCGCCCCTTGAGGCACCTAAGACCCTAAGACCACAGCTCCTCGCCGCAGCTTCAGCAATGGAAACTTTGAACATTGTCCACTCGGGTTCAATGCCCCCAGCCTCCACAGGGATGCACGAAAAGCTCCGCCGGAGGTGTGAGTTGAAAGTCTGTTGGACAGGGGCCTCCTCCAGACGATCCCAATTTACCCGCACTACACGTTTGGGCTTACCAGGTCTGTCCAGAGTCTTCCCCACCCCTGACCCAACTCACCACCAGATGGTGATCGGTTGACAGCTCTGCCCCTCTCTTCACCCAGTGTCCAAAACATACGGCCTCAGATCAGATGACACGATTATGAAATCGATCATTGACCTTCGGCCTAGGGTGCTCTGGTACCAGGTACACTTATGAGCATCCCTATGTTCGAACATGGTGTTCGTTATAGACAATCCATGACTAGCACAGAAGTCCAACAACAAACAACCACTCTGGTTTAGATCAGGAGGCCGTTCCTCCCAATCACGCCTCCAGGTGTCTCCATCATTGCCCACGTGTGCGTTGAAGTCCCCCAGCAGAACAATGGAGTCCCCCACTGGAGCCCCATGCAGGACTCCAGTCAAGGTCTCCAAGAAGGCCGAATACTCCGAACTCCTGTTTGGTGCATATGCACAAACAACAGTCAGAGTTTTCCCCCCCACAACCCGCAGGCCTAGGGAGGCAACCCTCTCGTCCACCGGGGTAAACTCCAACACAGCGGCGGTCAGCCGGGGGCTTGTGAGTATCCCCACACCCGCCCGGCGCCTCACACCCTGGGCAACTCCGGAGAAGAAAAGAGTCCAACCCCTATCCAGGAGTATGGTTCCAGAACCAAGACTGTGCATAGAGGTAAGCCCCACCAGATCTAACCGGTAGCGCTCCACCTCCCGCACCAGTTCCGGCTCCTTCCCCCACAGAGAGGTGACGTTCCACGTCCCCAGAGCCAGCGTCTGCCGCCCGGGTCTGGTCCGTCGAGGCCCCTGACCTTCACTGCCACCCATGTGGCATCGCACCCGACCCCAACGGTTCCTCCCACAGGTGGTGGGCCCATGGGCTGGAGAGATGGGAGCCACGTAGCTTGTTCGGGCTGTGCCCTGCCGGGCTCCGTGGCAAACCCGGCCACCAGGCGCTCGCCGACGAGCCCGCCGTCTGGGCCTGGCTCCAGACGGGGGCCCCGGGCTTCCTCCGGGCAGGGTCACTCCATCTCTGCCTAGCTTTTTCATTGGGGTTTTTGAACCATTCTTTGTCTGGCCCCTCACCTGAGACCACTTTGCCTTGGGAGACCCTACCAGGAGCACAAAGCTCCAGACAACACAGCCCTCAGGTTCACAGAGACACACAAACCTCTCCACCACGATAAGGTGATGGTTCACGGAGAATGTTGCTAATATGTCTCATAAAATTGCCACGATATAACAGCAAAAAAACTCTGACAGTGTGCAGATTTAAAACCCAAAACAGGCACATACAGTGCCATGGAATAAGAAAAGCAGTTATTACTTTCTTGCTTATATGGCGCATCTAGCTCATATACATAGTTGTAAACTGCTGCTGCTGCTGTTGTTACTTAAATTGCCTGTTTTTGGATGTTTTGCATCAATAACATCATGTATTTCTGTTTGGTGAAAGGTTATTGATTGATTTAGGAATAACACCTCAGGTTTTTTTTTAACCCATTTATTTGAAGTTTGTGTATGTTGGATTTGTAATGAATCCATTTAAAGACACAACTAAATCTCAAAATTTATGATTTAGTAGTTTAACAGTATATCCCATTCTAAAAAATATATAGACAGAACTAAAACAATATAGCAAACAACTCTAGTAAATAACTCACCTTCAACCTTCAAGTGTGAGATGAATTATTATCACCCATTTTGCTTCCAATCCGAGGAATATGCACCTTTTTTGTGACAAATCCTTGTCTGTATCTTTACTGACATGAACTACAGGTAATCAGACCCATTTCCATCCTGTTTGTCTGCATTTAAGCATAGAGATGCAGCAGAGAATGTTTGTCCATGTGTCGTGTATTGTTGTGACAGTTAAGGTCTGCGCTCCCACTTGGTAAAATAGGTCATGGCTGGATATCGGCATAATTACCTATCATTGGCCAAGCTGTCCTTGAGCAGGAAATTAATATTTCTCTATTATGTACAGGGTCAGCTGATGTGTCCTTCAGATTTAATACATGCCATCACGTTGGTGCAGACACACACACAAACACACACAGGACACATTCATACACCAAAAATAGGTACACACACACACACACATTAAGAACATCCTAAAAACCTTTGGGAAAAGAAATCTCCTATTTATCAATCTGACGTACAACAAAATACATCTTCAGTCTCTGTATGTCAGTAACTGCCTTCAATGGAACAACCTTGAAACCGATTTCCGTGCTGTATAAGGACGTACAAAGTAGCTCTCTCTTTGTCCACTGATCCACACCAGGGACAGCACTGCAGCAAAACCAACCAGAACTAATCCACTGCAATAAAGGAGCCTGTAAAGAAGTAAAATAATAATCCATCCATCCATTGAACAGATTGGTCCTCTGGCTGCCTCCTGATCTCCAAGTTTTCTTTGTGTCTTAGACTCAAAGTAATTATTGTACTGGAATTGGAAATCAACAAAGGAAATCCTTAAATAAAAAAAAATAACTAAAAGGTGCAATTGGGCGGATGAATTGAGCCTGTTAACTTTTAAATACTTAAATAACAAATAGCAAACATTACAGTTTAAAGTCCATGTTAAGCTGCAACAGTTACAAGGAAAAGTAAAAGAAAGAAAGAGTTTGTTAACATTGGCATAATGGAAAACACATCAACAATAAATAAAAATAAACAGAGACAGTTATGTCGCAACAGCAGCTATTTCAACCTAAAGCACCATATTAGAATTACAAAGTGGGCCTTTGAAAGTAATAATCTGTCCTACAAGTAAATGGCTGTTTGCCTTAATGGCAGAATGACCATCTGTAGTGTGTTTTCTTTTACACGTGACCCTCGGACAAAAAAGACACCAAGACTAATTTGCACACTGTGTCCCAGCATGCACGGCTGCTATGTTGACTTTCAATGATTCACACAGACACCCAAAGTGAAGCAGGAGTCATTCAGTGGGTCCTGCACATCTGGTGTGTCAGACTTATTGCAAATAACGAAGAGATACTTACGGTAGCTAAACATTCACCTTCTGTAGATCTGAGATTCAAAATTATACTATACACTGCCATATAAAGTGTTACTGGAACTTAATCTTCATCATCAAAATTGTGTCACAGTGCAGGCCAACTGATGAATCCTGTTTGGGAAATGACCACTTATCAATTATGTTCCAAATAACACTTATTAATTAACTTCATCAGTCAATGACAAGTTAGAGTTTGTATTACAATAACTTCCTCTCTCGTCCTACTTCAGGCCCCCGCGCTCGGCACTCTGATCGGCGTCTACCTGCCGTGCATCCAGAACATCTTCGGAGTGATCCTCTTCCTCAGGATGACCTGGTTGGTGGGAATCGGAGGTGTCATTGGGACCTTCTTCATAGTCTTCATGTGCTGTACCACAGTGAGTGTCACCTACTTTTATTTTAGCCCTTCTGTTGCAGCACACTCAAACTGAAGAAAAGCATATTATAGCATGCATGGCAGCAGATTGTGTACAGGTAATGAGCTGTGCATTAGTAAAAGGTACCAGCTGTATTATAGATGCACTATTATATCTTATCAATTTGCCTACCATTTATACCACAGCTATTACTTTAATATTGTATCTGTGGCTGGCTGGCCTATTGTGGACAATGCGGTATTTTTATATGACTTTTGCATGAATGTGATGAAGTGCCTTGATTTGTCAGGTATTTAATTCACTGGATTAGCCAGTGACACAAAACAAAACAAATTCCTTGTATGTGTTAAAAAACTTACTTGGCAATAAAACCCTTTCTGATTCTGATTCAGAAACCTATTGTATCCATAAACAAATGCATAATTGATTAACAAAACACCTTGCTATATCATGAAGTGGTCAATATGAATATATTTCTCTTCTCTCCCACCTCCTCTGTGGAGTCCAAAAAACACCATTGCACAAAGCTTGCCTCCCTAATGATTTTGTCCAGGTTCTTGCTGTCTGAAGCTCAGATTTAACTGCCCTACAGACCAGTGCAAGGCGTCATAAATTCTCTTTAAGAGTCTCTAAATGCAGACTCTTAACATTAGTCTGCTCTGTAGGAAAGGTCAACTTCGACCCCTCTGTTAAGTCTTTGTTAGATTAGAATTTATATTGACCCGTTGCTTTCCCACTCCCACTAAAGACCTAAATCTTGAAAAACTGGTCCCAATTATGTACTATATTGTATTTTTTTATATAGGCTGAGTAATTTCAGATGGGCATTATTGTTTTCAGCAACACCTACTCAACAGGAGTAAATTGTGCATTTGTTTGGGACTACATTCAGCTGCTAGCGAGTATTTACAACAGCAGAATGGTGTATGTGGGATCGACTCAAAATTAACTTCAGTGCCCGCCCCATTTTCATGGTAATGATGGAACACGTCAATTAGAGCAGTGTGGCTCAGTGATGTGTTTTTAATGTCTATGGCAATACTGTAAATACTTGTTGAATGTTCAATTCATTGTTGGTTTTGGTCTTTTGACAGAATCTGACTTAACCTTAAAAAAAAAATCAAACATATAGTATATATATAACTCAAATATCACATTTGAAACATTCATACATACACACATATAATGGGAAAACATGCAATTTAACATCTTCTCAAATGCTCACATGCCAATAAGTGAATCACCACTCTGAAGTACAGCACTAGTCATCCCTTTTTCTACCTTTCATTCTACACATAGATTTATACATAATGTCCTTCATCACTGCCTGGTAGGTGGACAAACATGTGAGTAGCACTGCAGTCTATTGGCGTACACAATAACATACTGAGTTTTATTGCCTTTGGGAAATAATAACTATTTTAACTTGCTAAAGTGGAAATATTGACCCTGCTTCAAACCCGACAAAGCCTTATTAAAGTAGCAGTTCAAGCGAGGAAGTTTTAAATTGTATCTTAATTTGATCACACTGCCCTTTGTGGAGTGTAATGTTGCTGTAACTGCCACCGTCACATGACAGTAGCTATGAAGGCTAACTTCAAACACGTTGTACCAAACAAGGTTCCCTTTGAGAAATGCAAAAAGAAGGACGATGCCACACTTTCATTGCTCTAGTTGTATTATTATGGACGCAGCGCATACAATCTTGTGACAGGACTGTATGTTGGCATGTCTGTGTGTTTGTGCAGCCTAGATTCTCCTCTAGCACAGAGTGTATTTATAGAACAGCCCCCTCAAATCCCAACCATAGCAAAGTTGCCTGCACAGACACACAGGCAATATGCTTCCCAATCATGTTTCTCTGTGACAGTGTAGAGAGGGCTTTAAAACCGCGTACTGGGGGAAAGCAGTCTCTTTTTTTCCTTATTTCTTTTGCTTGATGGTTGTATTCATTTAAAAACTGATATAACATGTAATTGTTGGGGAAAATATGTTTATCATTTCCTCTAAAATATAGGCTAGATATAAAAAAAAAAACTGTAAAAAGGCTGCTTATTAAATTGTGTTTCATTCGTGAATGTGAGAATATTCTGTGGAAGCTTCTGGAAAAAAAATATGGTGCTCTGTGTTATACTGAACGTCAAAGATTTTTACAGAGTAAGAAATTGTGCAGTGTTAGTAAAAATGCTCTAAGATCAAAGCTAGTTCAGACTCACACATGCAAACACACAAATGCAGAGACTGTACTATACTAAATGCCTTCATGCTTGCCTTGCACACGTCACATACTGGGGAATATTTAACCTCTTTAACATACATTTTGTTCCTCCCTCCTTTTCTCTCTCAATTTCTCTCACTATTTCTATCTTTTTCGCACACACACTTATTTCTTTTCAGTCACACCAAAATCATTTCACAGCCCCGGGGCAATAAGCCTGAGCGTGAACGGTGTGTGAGAAACCCCCACCTCTCTCCTCCTGAGCTCCTTACATAACACATAACCACCCAGCCCTCCAGGGTGTGTGTGTGTGTGTGTGTGTGTGTGTGTGTGTGTGTGTGTGTAAATACATGTATGCAGCGATCCCCACCAAATCCAGAGAACTTGAAGTGGGGAGGAATCACGCATGCTGTGAAGCTGGATTATATACAACGTGACCCCATGTTTTATTCACATGACTGCATGATGGGATATCACTGACAGAGCACTTTTCATTATATGTTCAATCACAGCAGCACATATCTGCAACTGTCGAACACTTACATCGTTATTCTTCGGTCACGCAACATTTTGACAGAACATTTTAACGAGCCGTCGACCACCGCGCACGTCCTGGGAGTCATAAAATAAGGAATGTGCCTCCATGTGGAACAGCTGACACATTATATACCATTAACTATAAAATTATACACAACCATTTTAAAAGTCAGTATATCTCCGAGCCCATGTATGCAAACATAGCGCGGCATGTGTGTATTTTTAGCCCAGATAATGAATGCAGGCTTGACACCAAGATAAAATGAGGTTTAATATTCTAGATGGAAAGTCATCTGTTGTTTGGCCTTCCTCATTACTTGCACGTCTCGAATCCAAATGCTGCGAGGGGAAGGGTGGTCTGCCCTCTGTGTCCTGACTCATTTAAATGCTAAGGATGCTATTCTCCCTTCATCTCTTTAATTTTTTGCTCTCATCTCAATTTCTATCCTTTTTTTATTTTACTGTCTCATTATTTCCTCTTTCTTCTCCTCTCCCTCTCTTTTCACCATCCAATTTTTTTCCTACTTTGCCACCACTCTCCTCCACCTCTCTCACACAGCTGCATCTTGTCCTCTTGTGCTTAGTCTCCATCCATTGAGGTAAAAACTCACCTTCATCTCCTTCCCCTGACACTGTTGCCTTCTGCAATACCGTCCAAAGGGATTTCAAGTTATAAACAGCTCACTGAAAATAGACTTCTACTGTACCATAGTATGTGAATGGATGAAGTTGTACTTGACAAAACTATTGTGCATTTGTGTAATGAAGCATGCTAATGAAGCACGCTCTCAGGGCAGCGCAGAAACTCCGTTCCTGTCAAAACCAATTTCCGCTGAAGTCTGGGGTCGACTAAAGGCCAAATCAGAGTTTGACTGTAGCTTTGGGAAGAAAGAGACCTAAAGTGTCCTTTGCAGTCAGAGTCACGGGTATATCAGCAGGCTTTTCTTAAAAATGAAAATTAGCTTCTTCGCCAGATACATTCCTCGGGCTCAGACGTAATCATGGCGACTTAGCAATTCTTCAAGTTTCGCTAGCATTCACACTGCCTGAGAAGGAAATTATCCCTTTAGTCTAATATGTAGGCTGTCTCCTGTTGAACCTCATGTGAACAAGACAGATGGCGAGGCGGCATAAACTGAAGTTTTCTACTGGCCCGCTTGGAGGCCAGAGGGCTTGTGGGTGCATGTTGAGTTTGGACATACAGGCACTGACTCCAGGCTTCATAGAGAAAAACAGTGTTGGCAAACCAGAGTAGGGCATATTCTTTATCTAAGAAACTCTCGAACCATTACAGCTTTACATTACCTGCACTGCCTGAAAGTGGGACGATAAAACAGGCCACAGGCTCTGGGTCAGTGGGAAAAAAGATGCTGCACGTCCTGCTCACTACAGCAGACTGCAACAGCACTGTTGCCTCCAGTGCCAGTCCACCAATCAGGGGCTGATTCAGACATGAGGTCATCAGGTAAAGTAGTTGGGATTTTTGGCCATGCATCATCTAGTCTGATTTTGCCAGACCATCCACACGCTGCGGAGCGGAGGAGGGTCTGGCTAGTGCAGTCAAGATAGTTCTCATAAATCCACCGGAGTTTAAAATTCCAACACAAAGAAAGCGGAAGGAAACGCATGCATCCGGCCGAATTTCCTGCGGCACCGGAGTAATCCCGGAAGTGGACGTCAAGGATATACCATCCATCATCTGACCAGGGAAAAAATAAGAGACAAAAGCTGAAAAATGTTAGCCTTAAATTTTAAAGAATTTAATCTACACGTCAAGTTAATTCACATTTGCATCGAGTTCATTTACATTTGCAGCAAATTAGAGCGTGACCTTCTGAGATCAGTGCAAACTTTGCAGGACGGTCAGAGAGCGATCCTCTGTGTTTGTGACAGCAGCTGATTGATGCCATTTATTAATGTCCCTGTCTGCAGTGACGCCCAGAGGGGTCATGTGGAATAAAAAGTAGGACACGTCTATCAGTAAAGGTAAAGTGACGAAATAGAATTCAATTGAAAAACAAAAGCACATCTGCTAGCTGCATGTCAAGAAAATGACAGACCGTCTGGAGCTTGTCGTGGTCCAGACAAAAAATGTATTGTAGACTGTTAACATTGGCAGAAAAAAAGGAGAAATCTACAACTACGATGAAATCCATCCAAATTTATCTAAAGTAAGGGATCAAGGGACAGTTTGCTAAGCCCCACCCCCTTTAGTTACTGGTTTCACGCCTGTCAAGTATTTCTCACACACACATGCAGTTTACAAAAATAATGGTGGCAGATTTACCACTCGAAATTCTATGTGATTTTTTTTACACAATGTGTCCTTAATTTCACACAGAGTTGGACAAAAGCAGGTTTCTCATTTCTAGCAGACTATACCGGCTGACTCATTTTGAAATTAGAAGCCTGTGAAAAGGCCTTAAATGTGCACTTGAAGGCTACATAAGTTATTGTAAAAAAGACTGAAGCTAAAGAGTGTTCCAGGCAAAAAGTCAGCATCCTTACCAGCTGGTGCTCAATGTAAAAGACATTGAACTTAAGCGCCATTGTTTTTGTAATGCAGGTTGACAATAATGAGCTCTACACACACAGCACAGTATGATAAGGAAAAAATAAAAAAATTGTTAGGATATAACCTTGTTTGAATGCTTACTCTAGCAACCACACAAAAGAATGTAGTTAGCTTATGATGTACTTTAGAGGAAGAGTTTACTACTATAGTAGTAAACCGGGTATTCTAATGTTTGCAGTTTACATTAGAGGAGATAGACACACTTTAATCAATTCCTTACACTTCTGCTCATGTGTGTTTGATTTTGAAAAGGCTGAAAAAAAGAAACAAGAAACCACCCTCCAAACTCAATGCACAATCACATTGTTCACCGTTCAGGTATATATATATATATATTTTTTTTTTTGGAAAGACAAAATCCAGGCTTTTTTTGGGGAAAAAAATCACATTGCCTTCATACCATAACTGAAATACATTTAATCCAGAGCCAAATATTACCTCTAATGTACATCTGCCCCTATTTGACTGTACTAGTATGTCTAAATCAAATAGTTCCATTCCAATTGGTGGCAGTCGTGTACAGTTGTGTGGTGATTCTATGAGTCAAGTATGCGACGCACTACCTCTGCGTGGCTGTTGCCCACATCAGATAAAACACTTAAACAATTACTGTCTTATCTGCTGTGGTGGGAGAAGAGCTTTCGGCCTCATTATGACCAGATTAGAGAGACGAACAGAGCCCAGTCCCACTCATTCTTCACTCCTGATTGTCAGTCCACCGGGCCCTCAGGTGACACTAACCACATTACAGTCTTCACAGAGACGGACGTAATGATTGTCCAACATAACCGGCTGGGACTCACCAGACTTTTCTTCCGTTATTAAGTCCCAGTCTTTCTTGCTGGTCTAAGTTACCTAAATAAAAAAATTATTTTAATAGATAGATTTAATCTTCAGGAATCGCAGTGCAAGAACACCACAACAATGACCACTGAATGATATTATACAGTGTCAAGGAAAAAATAGTTATTATTCATTGTTATTAATAATAATAGTAATAAATGTCGTAGTATTCTTACGTTTATTAAAAGTGCCCCACCCATAGAAGAAAGAAGAAGAAGAAATCAAAAGTAAAACCCATTAAACCAGTGAATTCAGAATAGTGATACTATATTTTTGAGGCCGATACTGGTATTGATATTTAAGAGTTGTTTTTTATAAATCGAACATTTGGGTGTTTCAAAAGAAGTTGTGATTACGTAACATATACTGGCATGTTGTAAATTATCTAAATGTAATTTACAGTCAACTAAACTGTAAACTAAAACTTTCTTTAAACAACATTCACAACAGAACAAAAAAGTATTGAAGTTGAGCTAAAAAAAAAAAGAAAAAAGAAATACATGAAAATGAATTCAATACAAGCCCAGGATGTGGCGACAGTGCCCTTGCAAAATAGTGTCGGGAGGGAAGCGGCAAGGAGAGGAGAATTCCATCTGAAATATGGCAGGATTTTTTTTAATAAGTCTAGATCCTGCAAGTCAGACTAATCATGGTTGACTTTTTGTTTTCTGTCCTGCTGTTGTAAATGTAAAATATGTTACAATGAATTGTACCCAGGAAAGACCCACCTCACACTGAATACATACGTCAACATTTTTTTCAAATGTGAAAGCTTTCATAAACTGGGTTGAAGCCCAGTCAGTAATGGGACAACCACTAGCTCACCCAGTAGAGTGTGCCCCCTGAATCCAGCCCACGGCCCTTTGCTGCATGTCATCCCCCCTCTCTCCTCTTTCTTTCAGACTATCCTGTCAATTAAAGGCCATAAAAGCCCCAAAAAACCATCTTTTAGAAGCTGAATCAGTAACAGCTGTATAAAGAGACTGTGGGCTATAAAAAGTCATATTTTGAAACATTGAAACAATGACTAAAACAACAAATGCAACAATAATGGTACAATAAAATTAGACAAATAATATAATTACAGCAGTAAAACGGAGAAAATGTATACGTAGCAGCTGTTTCAGGAGATGGCACAGATTTTTACTAGCCTGCTCTCACATCTCCTCCTCATGCTTCGTCACTCTCTTTCATGTGCAGGCAATGTAAAAAGACACTCAGAAATTCAACAATAGCGTTTGAAAGAATGATGAAATCTTAATGCTGTCTTTGTACTGTCACACACACTATCTTTCTATTTCTCACTTTGTCATTTGGTTTTTCTCTGGCCCATTCTTCCACTCGCTGCGTGCATCTCTCTCTCCCTCTCTCGTTCTCTGCAGAGCAGTAAAGGCTGTTTGTGTTGCAGGCAGATATCCATCCTAGCATGCCCTTACATTTCTTCCGGTGTTTTTCTCCTCTCTCCCAGCACCGGAGTTACATTAGAGTTGTAATTGGCTGTCTGAATGGGCTCTGACAGTTGTTGACAGGCCCAGTGGCATTATTATATATCTAATCAACAACCAAGCTTCAGCATTTAGCTTTGCTTTAAATTGGGGTGCTCCTTACGTAAACTCCAACACAGGGTATTCTGATGTTATATACAACAGGCCTGATGCTTATATCATGGACTGCACTGGGAGGGAATTAAAATGTGAAAAGTTAACTTCTAAAAGTGGTAGGCTTATCTGACAAAAAAGTGGTCGGTCGGTCCACCACTGACTGAAATATCTCAACAACTATTGGATAGATTTTCAATGATCTTTTGATTGACCTTTCCTTTAGCACCACCAGCAGGTCAAAGATTTTACTTGTTTAGTGAAATGTCTCTCCATCTATTGGGTGGATTGGCACGTTGTACAGACATTGAAGGTTTCTAGATGATGAATACTAATGACTTTAGTGATCTTCCGATTTTTTTTCCTCTAGTGCCCCCATGAGGTTGATCTTTAAATCTTTCTCAAGCTCAAAAAATTAATTTGTACAATACTTTTGTCTTGAGTGCTGATTAGCCAATCCTACCATGCTAACAAGCTTAATTAAGATGCTACAGGGCTAGGCTAGCTGTTTCCAGTCTTTGTGCTAACTTGGTAAACATTATTACCTGCTAGCATGTTAGCATTGTCATTGTGAGCATGTTAGCTTCATGGCATTAGCATTTAGTTCAAAACACCGCTATGCTAAGTACAACATAGTTGCCTGCATGGCTGTAGACTCATAGTCTTGTTTTCCTTTTATTGTAAAGATATATTAATTATGAACATTGTTACATTTACAGATGGAAACCAGTTCTTTACTTTGTCATACAGTACATTTGGGTGTAATTAACAGTGTATTAAGGATGAGAAACTCCGCAATCAACTCTTCACATTCACATTATATGCAGGATTTGGTAAATATGATGATATCATGTTCCTCTGTCATTTCCCCTCCCTCTCTGTGCAGACCATGCTGACTGCCATCTCGATGAGTGCCATCGCTACCAATGGAGTAGTGCCAGGTGGGTGAGCAGACGCTGGCATCACACAGTCATCACTGTTTGAGTCTGTCCGCTTCTAAAATTCTCTTTTCACTGATTGCTTTTGGCACATTACATCCAGCGCAGCTTGATATCCCCAGAAACATTAAAAGCTTTAGTCTGGGTTCTTGTGCACTTTAACTTGTCATCACACATCGTTTACACAAAACAAAACTTCAGCCAAATGCCTGAAATGTAAAAGTGAATGTATGCGTTTGTATCTGTATGCAGACACATTAATGTACGTAGTATAGCTATATTTTATAATGTGAGTTTACATAGTAATGATGGCCTGCGTCTTACCAGCTGAAGTGCATACAGCTGGGGTCAGAGCAAATTACAGGCTTGTGGAAAAGTGTGAAACTGTAAGCCAATTATAACTGTCTCTGTTATAACTGGTACCAGCCTTTATGCTGCTGCAAAGTGCTGATTAAGGTCTATTTATTTATGCTCAGTTAATTTATTTGCACACTGTTAGGAAATAAAGCTGCACTGTGGTAAAACACGATAAAAAAAAAGATTTGTCACAGAAACAGCATAACATAATGACAACTATAAAACAATATGAGAAAGCAAAGTTGTAAAATTTCACAAACACGTATAATCAATATAATCAATTTCAGGTGTTACAATCAATTAATATATTTTCAAGTAAAAATAGCAGACATTTACTTGTTATAGTTTCACGAATTCTTGCTTTTCTTTGTTATGAATTGGATATTTTAGGTGGGGGGGTGGTGGTTTGGCTTGTAGTTGCAGAAATTCAACAATTGACAATATGTTGGGCTCTGGTTACATTTTATAGAGTAAAATATGAAGAAGAAAAAAAAGAATTATTGCCAAATAACATTAATGATGATTTTTTTTGTAGCCCAAAAACTGTGGCACTCAAATATCAAACTTAAATTGAAGTAGTTTAGTGTGCTTTAAATAATGGACAGAGAAAATGTAATTGATTGAAATTCACTTAGTTAATTTCATAAATGTTGTGCTTGAGCTTTTACTTAAAATGAAAAGCACATTGAGTGATTTATACAGTTGAACATTAAAAGACATACAAACATACAAACCTTTCTGTTAACATCGTTGTGTTTGTGTGCAGCTGGAGGCTCCTACTACATGATATCCCGTTCACTGGGCCCTGAGTTTGGGGGAGCAGTGGGGATCTGTTTCTATCTGGGGACAACCTTCGCTGGAGCGATGTACATCCTGGGGGCCATTGAGCTCCTCCTGGTGAGAAACATCCCCTCTCTCATTCTGTTACTGTCATCATGAGGTTTTATCGTTTTCACACATTTTTCTGCCATTCACAATACTCTCAAATGGAAACAGTTGAGATGTCGCTTGGAAGAGAGGTGGGATCTGGAGGAATGTGCTACGAGTGTGTCGGACCAGACAGTGAATGTGTATACGATCATGGGACTCAAATTACTTGACAACACATATTCACATTTGGCATTGTAGATATAAAATGGTGCATTTCTCTATAGGTATTTTTTCACCTCAGATTTATTCTGAGACGCTGGTTAATAATTGATGAGAAATGTGACAACATCTCCATGTTTTTAATCATACCAGAAATTAGAAGCAAAGACCACTGACAGCCTAGTGTGTGGCTTCATGTTAATGCGAGTAAAGGAAACAGTCTTTTGTACGGCGTACTTGAAACGTTTTCCTTTCCTGCAGTAAACTCTGCAACATTATACTTTGACAGTTTTGTCATAGTGATAACACTGTCACAAAATCTCCTCTCGAGAGGATGGTAATGTCGTTAAGCATCAAGTGCAAAAGTGCTATGATTGGATATGACCTAACAGATTAAATTATGTTAGTATTACATAAAAGATTTGGTTCCACGTTGCTTCGGTCCAAAACTGGTGCCAAATGGAAATTGTTCAATATGAGGCAAGGAGCCAAAAAAAACAGCAGCACAAAAACCAATCCCTGATGTCTACTGAGAATATGGGCAATCTTTCTTTCTTTATTTTATTTTATTTTCAATCTTCTCATTTAACTCTCGCCAGAAAAGCTAACAAGCGTCCTTCCCAAAATGTCAAGCTTTTCCTTTAACGTCTGTCATGATAAACCATAGATACTATATAATATAAATAGATTTTTCCAAAATGTAATTAAGCAGAATATAATCCAGGAAGAGTTGTTGATAATTTCTGACAGCAGAATGCTGTGCAGCTTGAATGCTGTGGAGACTGACACATCAGTGCAGTACAATTAATGGTGAATTGGCAAATGAACTGTGTGCTCCCAATAATAAGGGAACCCAGCAGTGCATCACTAAAGTATGTGCCACATGCCTTTTTTAAATAACGTTCTCCTTTAGTCTATTTTCCTCCTCAAAGCGCTTTGAAGCTATTTTTGCTCGAGCTGTGTGTTCTTCAACGTGAGTTCTGATCAGTTAATGAAATGCAGGGATCTTTCATCTCAGTCTTCATTCCTCTCCTCCACTACCTCCTCCTCTGACTTTTGTTCTCTACTCCTTCCAATGCAGTCCCCCATGCTGCATGGGCTATTGGGTAATTATGTAAATACTGCATTAGCAAGCGATCAACACACTGGCGGAGTAACAAGACAATTCCTTGAAACAGCTCTCATCACTTTGGTCCACTGTTATCAGAATACCGGAGTGTGTGTTTTTTTTTTTAATTTGTATTCTTCCGTTATTCTCCTTCTGGATGCCTCTAATGGATATTCAGAGTTTGATCATGCATGGAGGTTAATTCTGTCTTCTGGGTCAAAGCTGGCTTAGTTTCCATTGTAAAATAACAATCCCTGCAGAATTGTAAGAAGCGGATCTGGAGAAGGCTGATTTGAATATGTTTCATCCTTCCACCCAAGCCTAGAACACAAACTGATGTTGCTATTTTAGGAAGCTGGAACAGTTCACAGTGAAGCAGGAGATTTGTTTGCCTAGTGATAATGCTGTTCTTAGCATCAAATCACTTTCTCCAGCCAAATGACCAAAATGAGCCCCGACTCCCTGCTTGTTCTTCTCAGTTTTATTTTCCTCTTTATAGTGATTCAACTGTCTTGAGTGGAAACCAAATGATTATTTGAATAAAAGAGAAATTCCCATGCTTATGTAACAGCTTTGGCATGAATCATCTAAAGCTGATGACAGATACTGACAGGCTAATTAGGGGTTTACCGTTTTATATATGATGGGACTATTCTTAGATCGTTAAAGTGTAATAACGGCAGTTAATTTTGAATATTAATACGATGCTTGAGTTCTCTAATTAAGCTGAATTAAAATAGAAGAGCAGTATTGTATGTGCTGCTTCAAGCTCCAGTAGAGGACCGTTAATGTGAGCATCCCATGTTTCCACACTTCACAGAGTTGTCCTCCTTGCTCACCTCACACTTTTCTCACCTCTCTTTTATTATATTTCCCTTTTTACCCTTGGTGAGATTTATTAAATTCAGCAGTAAACAGTGAGCTAGAGGAGCAGGCTTGTGAAAAGCCTGAAATCTGCCAGTTTACATCCCCAGAGAGGCTAGGGAAGAGTGAGGAGGGAAGGTGGATGAGTAACACTCCCTAAACAACTACCACCAAGATGCCCTTTAGCAACAATGCAATTGTATGGAACTTTTATGAGAAAATTGCAGGTGTGATATCCCTTGTTATATACAGGTGGGGGGAGGAATAATAACTTAACCCTTCTACTTCAGATCTACATAGCACCCAAAGCGGCCATCTTTCCCCTGGAGGGCCTTGAGGGTGCTGAAGCAGAGGCTGCCCTGCTGAACAACATGCGTGTGTACGGCACCATCCTGTTGACCTCCATGGCCACGGTGGTGTTTGTGGGCGTGAAGTACGTCAACAAACTGGCCCTGGTGTTTCTGGCCTGCGTCATTCTCTCCATCCTGGCCGTCTACGCCGGGGTCATCAAGACCGGCATCGACGCTCCCGAATTCCCGTAAGCAGCGACAACCGAGACAGAAAACAGAACATAAGCACAGTTGCAAAATATATCCTTTACACAGAGAAACACACATGGGCACATTCAATACACGACTGATGTAGGAACACAAGCACACAACAGCCGCTAGGTTTGTGACAACATGTCACTACATTGGTTCGATGCTAGAAAGCCATCTGCATTGATTTGAAAGCTTGGAAATGAATGAAGTATGGGTTTCGTTTTCATTCAAATACTCCGCCTGCTTTGACATGCTTCCGTTCGTTCAGATTACTTTACAGATTACATGTGTTAATAAAACTACTGTACGTTCTGACCAGGTCCGGAGACCATTAGACTTCTAGGTTGAAACTGAGCGGGACCTAGCTGCTACACACTGAAACATAGTCATTAAAATGCTGATTCATGACGTTCAACCCACTTTAGGGCATTTTTAGCTCGGACGTGTTTTGACCTGCAAAAAGAACTAAATCAAAGCTTCCTTGCGAGAATATTGTTTGTGGTTTAAGTTTCTAAAGTATTTTATTTATTTTGTTTTGCTATTTAAATGATTTTGGTTACTTTTTTCTGTAAAGTGTTTGCACCATGAGTAGTCTACTAATTTTAAACTCAGGTCCATTTAAGGGTAAATTCAGACAGCTAGCTAGACTCTCTGTCCAATCTGAGTTTTCGGGTTGCATGACTAAAACAATTTTTGAACGTACACGTTCCACCAAAACAAGTTCCTACCCGAGGCTAGCACCGCCCAAGACAATTGTGATTGGTTTAAAGAAATGCCAATAAACCAGAGCACATTTTTCTCCCATCCTGGAATGCTGTGTGGACTAGCCAGACCCTCCTCCGCAGGGCTGTGGAGGAAGGTCTGGCAAAGCGAGACTATACCATGAGTGACCAAATTAATCAAATTGCTTGGAATCAGGTCAAATGACAGGCAGAATGTGGTATTTTGTGATTTAATGTATTATTATTGATATTGTATTACACAAGAAGTCAAAACAAATGTGTTGTGCTTTTCTTCTTTCCAGCGTATGTATCTTGGGCAACCGCACTTTGGTGTGGAAGTCCTTCGATGTGTGTGCCAAGACCGTTGAGACAGCTAATGGGACAGTCACCACCCAGCTGTGGCGCATATTCTGTGACTCACCTTTCCTCAACGCTACCTGCGACAAGTACTTTACAGCCAACAATGTGACTCAGATCCAGGGCATCCCAGGGGTCACCAGTGGAATCCTGGCAGGTCGGTTCATCCCGTTTGGATCTGCCTATATATAGTTTTCATACAGTGAGCACACAAATACAAGGCCATGTCTTTCTGTCTCTTGTCTTAATATGTTGCTGAATCACAGATAATTAGTGGTGTTGCCATTCTCTCCTCGAAGGTAAACGGCTTTGTCAAACTGCACTGCTGTGCAAAGGTGCCTGAGTGATTCTCTGTTGTACAAACATCCGTCTCCAGTATGAGCAGCTGCAGAAAAAAAGGGGCAGGGAGTAAATAATGAAATTATTAAAAGGTCCCATGGCATCATGGCTTTCAAACGAGAAAAGTGGCAGTTGGTCAAGGCCACACCCCCACCCTCTTTCCTCCTCAATAGCTACAAACACAGAAATGGCACATACTAAGGAAAGCTTATTGTGGGACTGGCTCTAGTGGCTGTAATTCTGCACCAAGGCTGAATTTCGGGAAAGAGACTTCAGATACAGTAGTAGGGGACCACTAAGGTCTATATAAAAGCATCCAAAGAGCACCATGTCATGGGACCTTTAAGGAAGGCTGTATATATTTTGTTCTAACCATTTACATCAATGTAATAAATACACTGACTTTGTTAAATTGGATTAGAATGTATTTTTACATCTCATATATAGAAAGAAGATATAGAAACATATATTGCCATAAAAAGAGTTGACTGTCTTTCCAGGAAATGTAGAAAATGCTGAAGTTTCACCAAAACAAAGCAGAAGAAAGTTATAGACCCTTATTATAGTAGCACTTACATTTGTCAGCCCAAGGCTACCTGAAACCTGAGGCTACAGAAAGCCCAAAGCTAGCTAACAGTAAGCCCTTTGTTAAGGGTCCACGTTTGAAAATCAGAGCCCGTATGGTGCCTGAAAAAGTATTCACCCGACTTGGAAGTTTTCATGTTTTATTGTTTTAACAAAAAGACCCTTTAATGTTAGTCAGAGACTAAAACCAAATTGTCGTCACTGTCGTTATAATTGTGTCCTATTAAAGGGGGGTGAATATTTGTTTTTTAATATAGATTACATTTTTTTTTAAACTGTAATTAATTTAGATCCATGTATAGAGATTGTTTTCAATTTGACCATGAAGTTTTGTTGTTGTTAAGTGTAAAAAAATAAAATTAAAATCTGTTAAATCTACGTTGATTCAATGCTGTAAAACAATACAACATGAAAACTTCGAGGTGGGGGATGAAAACTTTTTATAGGCACTGTATTTTAGTTTAGAAGATGCCTTTATGACTACAATGTAATCAACCTAACCGCAAGTTATACTAGTGATCTGAATACCATGTTTTTGTTTTTGGGGCTAACCCTAAATGGTCACGGTTCAAGCACTAGGTTTAAGTGGGAGACAACGTGCCCCATATTTGAACTTGAATTTAAGCCCAGGCCTTTTGGAGCCTAAAATACATTTATTTTTTGACCACTGCATAGCTAAAGTAAACCAGATAATCTTACATTTAGGTAAGTCACATCTAAAAATATGTTAACTGCTTTGCAATCTCGAATGAGAGCATGTTTATGTCCTTTTTTTTAAATCTGGTTTTGTCTACATGAAACATTCACCCGATTCTCATGTCTATTCTTCCCTACATCCCTCTCCCCCATCCAGACAATCTGTTTGGGACCTACTATGAGAAGGGGGATCTGATTGCCAAAAAGTTCACAGAGTCAGCGGAAGACCAGGATGACCCTCTGACCAACGCCAACCGCTACGTGTTGGCCGACATCACCAGCTTCTTTACATTGCTGGTCGGCATCTACTTCCCCTCTGTGACAGGTAAAAATCTTTATTTTAAAACCATAGACTGTATAATATTAATGGACAGAGCATGTGTGATGTCACCCATTGGTTTGTGGAGATCTGTTATGAGTCGTCGAGTTTGCCGTTACGGGCGCAGCCATCCTGGTTGGGGATGTTACGATTTTAGACGAGAGGGAGGAGTGAGGGAGGAGCCCTTACACTCTACGTTACGTTACACACTTTCACTGGCAATCATAGCCATGCCCGAAAATACCCCCTGCTTTATCACCGATTTTAAAATCAACGAGACCATAATAATCATTCTGTGTTGCAGAAGACTTAAAACTAGCAAATGAGACCATAAACTCATGAAAATGTTTACTGATGTAATAAATCAAGTGAGAAGTGGGTCACTTTCTCATAGACTTCTACAGAAACCGACCTCCTTTTGCAACCGCACGTGTCGCCCCCTGCTGGAATTCAGATAGAATGCAGGTTTAAGGCACTTCCGAATTTGCAGCACTATTGAAGCATTATTGGGACTTGTATTTCATTAATTCATTGTTCATTAATTTGGGGGGGAAGGGTTGTCTTGAAGTTTCTGTGTTATGCATGTATATGAATTCAGTGATATTCTGCTGCTTCTAACAGGCCCTGTGTTGTGTAAATCTCTTGACCTTGTTAATGTTTGCTTCTCGACTATCTGTTCAGGTATCATGGCTGGCTCCAACCGCTCCGGAGACCTGCGTGATGCCCAGAAGTCAATCCCCGTTGGAACCATTGCAGCTATCTGCACCACCTCTTTCGTCTGTATCCTCTCACTACTGCCCTCTGCAGGATAACAAGAGCCATTGCACAGACCGATTATTTTTCACATAATTTAAGTATTTAAAATGATGCCAGTTTTTTTGTCAAATATTATATCAGTGGAATAGTGTATTTTAAAACCTGCTGATCAGCCAGAGAAAACATAATAAATTAGATATACTTCCCAGGATTGTGTTACACAAATTCTAATTATGACCTTGTTTAGATTACATTAGATTCAACTGTATTGCCATTGCACAACAGTACAAGTACTGAGACAACAAAATGCAGTTTAGCATCTAACCAGAAGTGCAAAAAGTATATAAAAAGTGCAGAGTATATACAAAACATAGAATAAATAGAATGTGGAATAAACTGTTTGGACAGTATGAAACGTGCAGCTGTTACAGCAGGCATACTAGCCATCTAAAAGTACTTGATGTATTCCAGCCAGATTATTAGATCAAATTATATTTTAAACCCTGCGATGATATGTCAAACACCACGGGTCCAATGTTGACGGGACTTAAAGTGATGATGCACTGTGGTGCTTTGCTCTACTGTCACAAAAACACACTGATTGGCCTGCAGGGAGCACCATAATAAGGCCATAAATGCTAAAATACCATTCTGATTTTTGATTAGGGGTATTACATTGTTTATCTGATTGGTATGCCTGTATCATTCATGGAAGATGATGCTGACTCTCTTTTCTTAAATCATTTTGGCATGACTACTGAATCAGTTTGGTGTCACAGGTTTAATATGGGCAATTTCTTTTAACTCAAAGACTTCTGAGTCCTCCGACATGTTTGTATTTTATTGAATATTTAATTTCATCTGCTGTAAAATTATTGAACAGATGTAAAAGATGCTAGCACGGTTATGGCACATACTAATGTAAAACAAAAGATTACTGAGCTTAAACCAAAAATGGTGTGTGAAACGTTTGGCCTATTTACAGGCCTCTAACTCTGAAACATCCCTCTTGAATGTCTTCCATGTATCTCAAAGTAATCAGCTTGGGGTCTAAAATTTGATTAGACATCTAATCGCATCAGCAGGCTGCCTATGCAATCACAAGTTAATAAAGCAGAAGGAGGTTAGTTACAATGTCATTGATCTCTGATATATTATCTTAAACAAAATCGATTGATGTCTTCTCAGCAACCACAGTTGATTGGTTTATCAGATCATTAAGTGCATCTTCAAAGGGAAAGGTTTATGATTTTTATATTCATTTTCTGTGATCTTATCTAAGGAACATTCATGCCAGCTAAACAAATATCAAATATCCACCATATTAAAAACATGACACCTGTCTATGAAATACCTTTGCTTTCCTGATCCATAACTGCTCAGACATGTCCAGTGTGGTTCTGTTTGGTGCCTGCATCGAGGGTGTGGTCCTCAGGGACAAGTAAGTCCATCCTTGATTAGCTGAGAGAAACTTTCCCCTGAAATTATTCCTTCCATAATATGCTTGCTGTTAATAATACAAAAAAGAAAAAGAGGTTTGGGGTGTTTTGAAATGGCAAGCAACCTTGTCACATTTCCTTAAGGTTTGGAGAGGGAGTCCACGGGAATTTGGTGATTGGCACGTTGGCTTGGCCATCACCATGGGTGATCGTGATTGGCTCCTTCTTCTCCACCTGCGGTGCAGGGCTGCAGAGTTTGACAGGAGCTCCTCGTCTCATGCAGGCAATCGCCAAGGACGGCATCGTGCCCGCCCTTCGGGTAAGTCTGTCGACTTTTTTACTTTGTCATAATTTTCCCTTACTTTATAAGAACTTTACATGCTGGGACAAACAGCACTCTAAGCAGGCCTACTCTTTAAAAAAAAAACAGTGGTGTTAATGTTTCTGCATTGTCCGCGCAGATATTTGGCCAAGGAAAGGCCAACGGAGAACCCACATGGTCCCTGCTGCTGACAGCTTGTATCTGCGAGATCGGCATCCTCATTGCTTCCCTGGATGCGGTGGCTCCCATCCTCTCCATGTGAGAACTGAACTCTCTAATTTACTGCCATTTTTGAAAAACCAACTGTGGGAGATTTCAGAGCAGCCAGTCCCCTGCTATTCTTTAAACAATTTTGCATATGCCAAATTTTATGGGCTCAGGATTTAGCTCATCACACAAAAGGGCAGGCCGCTTTTCTGCTCTAGCAATATATCTAAACTACCAGTGAATGTTAAGACAACATACTCCTTGGAAAGCAATCAGGGTGTAATCACCCAATTATGGCACAAAGGACATAAGAAGATCATTGTTTTAAATTGAGTTTCTGTGTTTCTGTGTCCTGCAGGTTTTTCCTGATGTGCTACATGTTTGTGAACTTGGCCTGTGCTCTGCAGACACTGCTAAGGACTCCAAACTGGAGGCCCCGCTTCAAGTTCTACCACTGGTCAGTTCAGCAGCTACTGAGACAAATAGCAGCTGAATCTTTGGTAATAGATTTTAAATGTGTCTCTGTGGGCATCTATCTTACTGTCCGTGTCTCTATGCAGGGCTTTGTCCTTCCTGGGGATGAGCTTGTGTCTCACTCTGATGTTCCTCTGCTCCTGGTACTACGCCATTGTCGCCATGGTTATTGCCGGCTCGATCTACAAGTATATAGAGTTTGCAGGGTAAGTGGAGCGCAACCCCAGGAGAGATTGGATTCGCTGGCTGCCTTTGGGTTTTGCTGCTTGTGTGTGTGTGTGTGTGTGTGTGTGTGTGTGTGTGTGTGTGTGTGTGTGTGTGTGTGTGTGTGTGTGTGTGTGTGTGTGTGTGTGTGTGTGTGTGTGTGTGTGTGCTCGCGCGTGCATGCGTGTGTGTGATACGGAGTTTCTAACTCCAATATTTTTTGTTCAGGGCTTTAAAGGGAAATTAATTCCACTTTTTGTTGGGGCTCCTGTAACTCATGTGAGGGGTGCTGATGTCCTAGCAGACCACTTTGTGTACTGTAAGAAACATGTAGCTACCATGTGTTATGCATAACTTCCTACTTATAAACATGGGTGGATTTTGAGACAACTGGCCAATGGGCACAGACATGTAAAACGCCCCCTCACCCTTCCTGTATAGGAGCAAGACCCCCAGACTTAAAGAGACACAAAGCAATCACAAACGATGTGGCTGCATAGTAGTTTTGCATCTCTTTCAGCGATGTTTTGCAGATGAAGGTTCAAAAACTATAGCGGCCTTCCTACCACAGCAGATCCACACTGACACTCACTACTACACACTATACCAATATTATAGGAAACCAGCAAAAAAAGCCTGAGAGGAGGGATCGGTTTTCTTAAAGTAGTGCCTGTGCGGCCCGCTCAGTAATCCATCCACACTTATAATGGAGTAATACCAAGCCATGCACACTGAGTATTTAAGTGCTGTGATTCCCTGTGGTGAATGACATCATGTTAACTTGACATTTACCAGTGATGCCTAATCCTTTATCACACTGCATTATGTCAAACTGTCATCTAAAAGTTGTTTCACTGTGCTGACTGTATCACTGTCACTTTTTAAATTTAGAATGAAGCTGCAAAGCTATTGTTCATGTTTTGATTGACGAATATTGATTGGCGCCTGTCCGTGTCACAGTGCGGAGAAAGAGTGGGGTGATGGGATACGAGGTCTGTCTCTGAGCGCTGCACGTTACGCTCTCATGCGGCTGGAGGAAGGTCCACCGCACACCAAGAACTGGAGGTACACATTGTGTTGCTTTACCGTGGTTCTAATTAACAGAGAAATTAACATCATGTCTGTACATGTTCAGCCATTCTTTTACACACAGCTTTCAAAAAAAGAAAACTATTTGTGAATTCCTATTAACACATCAACCTTGTATGCTGTTTTTCTTTTTCTCTCCTTCCCAACTAGGACTTGTACTTTACCCACTCGCCCATTTATTTCCTCACACCTTTATTTGATTCTTTATCGCTCTCCCTGCCCTGCATTTTTTACCCTCGACTTTTTTCTGCTTTCTCTCCCCTCTCTTCAGGCCCCAGTTGCTGACGCTGGTTAGTACAGACGCAGAGCAAAATGTGGAGCAGCCTCGTCTGCTCTCTCTGACCAACCAGCTGAAGGCAGGCAAAGGTCTGACCATTGTTGGAACAGCTCTAGAGGGCACCTACCTGGAGAACAGCGAGCAGAGCCAGCGTGCAGAGAAGGTAGGGAGCCCTAAAGTTTGAAAAAACCCACACATAAGATAAGATTAATGCATAAAAATCCAGATGATAAAAAAAAGAACAAAATTTGTTAAATTCTGTTCTTCTGTGGAAGATCATTTATTTCATTAAATTGGATCACAGACAGGAAACCTCACGTAGCTAGCTGCCACAGATATATACTTGAACACAACTTATACTTATCACGGTCAAAAGACAATGTTTGTTTTAAAATCTGGGATATTTGAAACAGACATTGCTTTCACCTTCATCAGGGGATTTGTCTAACCTGGGATTCTCTATGTTCTGTTTAGTGTACAAATCTGTATACATATATGGGTATTTATATATATATATATATATATATATATATATATATATATATATATATATATATGTATGTGTGTACCTACTAATATTCATGTCTCTTTTTATTATAGTCGTTATATTTAACAATGGGACTTACCTACAGTCACCACTGGAACTGGAAGTCTATCTAAACTTATGTCATATAAAAATGTATTCATTTTTCTCAGTGATTAGGCAGGATGTAAATAGTAGTGATCAAAGGGTAAGGGAAGGCAGTGATCAGACACAACGCAATTACAAATGAAAAACAAAAGGACAGGAAGGAGGGACCATTTGCATTCAAGCCAGAAAAGACCCACATGGCACATAGTTGATCAAGGGGCCAAGCCAGTAGGGGCTGAAAGCTGGTCCCAGATCTCACTATTATTACATTATCAAAAAGAAGGTATTCTTATTCTTCGTCTTTGGCTTTTCTAGGCGCTGCGCAAACTGATGGAGACTGAGAAGGTGAAGGGCTTCTGTCAAGTGACCGTGTCCTCGAACCTGCGTGATGCCACCTCCCACCTCCTCCAGGCCAGTGGGCTAGGAGGCCTGAAACATAACGCTGTGCTGGTATCCTGGCCACGCAACTGGAGGCAGGGAGACGAGCACCAGACCTGGAGAAACTTTGTTGGTGGGTCCCTGGGAAAGCAAAGAAACCAATAATCCCATCCAAAAGCTTTGGCTCTGCCTAAGGCAGATTCTGGGGTAGTGTTGGAGTGGTGCACTTCTCTAAGCACTAACTGCAGGCTTTTTATCTCGAGCATCGCTCCCGAAGCATCTCAGCAGGACAAAATCCCTACCGGCTCCAGCTTTTCAGCAGCTCATCCTGCTACTTAACCTCTCTGTTGAGGGGACAAGTGACGCAAAAAATCAGTACAGCATGAAAGAAAAGAATGAATATTTGCCAATGGACAAAAGAATTATTCATGCAAAACGATGCAGTAACAGAAACATGCCAGTTCAGATCATAAACACACATGTATTATAATCATAGCTGATCAATGTCAAAGCTCCCCATTGAGGTCAACCACAGCCAATTAGCTACATCAAGAAAGCCTTGCAAAAAACGAAATCCGAAAGAATATGAATAAATCCTGTCATGATAGTTTCTATAATGAAGACAATTTGTAGAAGTAGTAATCACTAACACCTCTGCCTCTCTGTATGTGTGCGTTCTGCAGAGTTGGTCAGAGAAACCACCGCTGCTCACCTGGCTCTGCTTGTCCCAAAGAACATCTCGGCCTTCCCGTCCAATGGAGAGCGCTTCACTGAGGGTCACATCGACGTGTGGTGGATTGTCCATGATGGAGGCATGCTGATGCTGCTGCCCTTCCTTCTCCGCCAGCACAAGGTACGGCGCAACAGTCATTACTAAAAAAAAAAAACATTTCAAGTACACTACAGTAAAATCAAGAAATAAAGCAAAGCATGGTCTAGATTCTTACAGACAAAATAAACACCTGATGTATGTCATATCCCGTCATCCTTTCATAATATTTTCTGTAATGTTCTTTTAAGACGTTCATTTTGCAGTTTTAATACTCTGAGATGCAGCTCAGAAATAGTTTCTGTAGTAGAATTATGTAGGTTTTCATAATTCTAAACCGGTAGATTTGCCAAAACCAACATAAAGTAGTCACAGATTTTTCTGTGAGGATATGTCAGCAGTGTTTTTGCTGCTCAGGTTTGGAGGAAGTGCAAGATCCGCATCTTCACTGTGGCCCAGTTGGACGACAACAGCATCCAGATGAAAAAAGACCTGACCACATTCCTCTATCATCTCCGTATTGATGCCATGGTGGAAGTTGTAGAAATGGTGAGTTTTCTCAAGACTAGACTGACTTTTTATATATCTGTGACCACTTATGTCAGAATATAACTAATAATTAATCTCAGTGGAGCTGGTTACATAATTAGATAACCCAGCGATGCCTCAGGCTTGGTGCGAGATACAGCATGAAATACAGTGTGTGTGTGTGTGTGTGTGTGTGTGTGTGTGTGTGTGTGTGTGTGTGTGTGTGTGTGTGTGTGTGTGTGTGTGTGTGTGTGTGTGTGTGTGTGTGTGTGTGTGTGTGTGTGTGTGCGTGTGTTAAGGCATCAGTATTCTACAGCAAAAGTGCTCGTCAAATTGTTGTACAGTCTGAAAAACATGCTCTCCCCTCATCTCACCTACATTAGAATTGGGGTGAATGCGTCCGCCATTTTTGTATCTTTTTAAAACCAACGTTCAGACATTCACGCCCACTTGATGAAGCAATAGGATGGGTATGCGGAGGTGGGAAAGTAATACATTTTCTCTTTTAAGCCCTTTTTTTTCTTAATTTCTTCTTCATTCTTCACACTATTACTCTTGTCACATTTCCGCGTGCACAACCCAGCGCAACACCATGAATGCCTTTGAGGAAAGATTGTCCGAACGTGTGTGCTGATTTGCCAATTTGTATGATTCACCGTGTCTCACTCCTCTCTAGAAAGGCACGCTTTTCACCCTGCCTCCAGGTGTGGCCATTCAGAACAGATATAACCACATCTGCTTTGAGAAGTGGTCGGTGGACACGTCATTTCAACTAGTTTATGCTTGTGTTGCAAGCATATCTCATCCAGGATTCAACAGGAACAAAGACAGCGTCACGCATGAGGGATTTGGCTTTGAATATTCTGTTAAATGGATGTGAAAAGCACAAAAAAACATTTTCATTCATTCTTTCACCTTAGCATGACAGTGACATCTCAGCCTACACTTACGAGAAGACCCTGGTGATGGAACAACGGTCGCAGATGCTTAAACAGATCAACCTGAGCAAGAATGAGCGTGAGAGAGAGGTAAGAAAGTTTGCTTATGTCAAAGTTTTGTTGTTTTGAAATGCACTCAAAGATGCACACATAAACTTGACATGACTTGACGGGCCGACTTGGCATGGCTCAGCATGATTCGACTTGACTTGACACATAAGCCCCTCTGGACAAAAGCATATCTACGGTTAAATCGGCGCAGTGGGACACCATATTTACCCTTTCTATCAGCGTTAACTACAGCCACAGCAGCAACTGCTTTGCTTTTGTGAATCACAGTTTTGACAGATATTGAAAATAAAAGATGTTGATGTCAGTGTTACTATTATTAGCTCCTCCAAGTTCTTTGTAGAACTTTAAGATTGCCTGGTTCTCCACATCAGTACATTTGCAATGAAACGATCCTCAAATCTCCACTCATATGACTCCTACCTTGCTTTTTCTTCATCTGTATCTTCACAGATCCAGAGTATCACTGATTCATCCCGCGGGTCAATCCGCCGTAAGAACCCGGCCGCCGTGACCACCCAGCTGAGCGTGACCGAGGACCCGCCAGCCGCCAGCAAGGAGGAGAAGCCTGAGGAAGAGGTAGAGCACAGCCGACCCCAGTTTGAAGTGTAAAGATCATTTGTGTGCTCACATGTAGGTGATTTAACTCAGCAGATTGAGCCGGGGGATAAAACCAGGCACTCTGAGGGGGTTGTGATTTATTTTTCTTTTTTTTTTAAGTTATAAAATGTCTTGATAAACAAAAACTGGATAACATAGTAGAACACAACACACGGTAAATGACAACTAAAAATAAAAGTGTGTTGTAATAGAAATACTACAACTCTATAATTTTAAAGGAATAGTTTGACATTTTGGGAAATATGCTACAGAAGGTATAGTATTCCATTGAACCGATTGCGTCAAACCACATAATATGCAGACTAAACAAAGTAATGCTCCTTAATCACACTTCTCTTCCCTCTCCCTCTCTCAAACACTGTGGCTCTCTGTGACTTTGACCTGCATTCCTCTAAATCCACCTCAACCGCGCCTCTTTCAACCTTCAATGTAATGTACATGTAAATCCACATCCGTCCTCTCCTCCTCTCGTCTCATAGTCAAAGTCGGCCTCTTCCCCTGTGTCCCCCCCTGCCCAGGTCCAGCTCATCCACGACAACACCACCCCAACCAGCCCCGCAACCCCAGCCACCCCGCTGACCCCCGCAGAGGAGGCCAAGAGCCCCGGGGAGCAGATCCAGCTGACCTGGACTGAGAAGTGTGACGGTGAGCCGGCCAAACCGCCTGGCGCAGCCACACCGGAGGGCATCAAAGACATCTTCAACATGAAGCCGTGAGTGCTTTAAAATGCTCATTGAACCTGTTGTAAAGGTGAAGTACCTTCTTGTTCCTGACCAAAAGAGCCTTGGGTCTTTTATTTTTCTGTACAATGTAGCACCAAAGAGGTCTGCCAGAGTGCTGTGGAAGGATTTATAAGGTTGTTTTTTTTAGCAGAGCTTAGATTGGGTACACTAAAAAAGCATTCCCATCTTAGTACTGATAATCATATGTTTCTCTTCTTGCCATGCTGCAGCGAGTGGGAGAACCTGTAAGTATTGAAGTCCCTATAAACCTCATTCAGTCATACTGACAGTGTTGGCCACATGAGCAGATGAAGATGGAATACTTGTTGTGTGAATGAGCCTCTGTCACCTCGACCAGCTTAGTATCACAAAATGCTTTGTAACATGCTCTGAAATATCACTTGATCAGCGTAAAACAGTTTGACCTTATTCTCTGTTGCTTTGTCTCCCCTCAGGAACCAGTCCAATGTGCGGCGTATGCACACAGCGCTTCGGCTGAATGAAGTCATCATCAAAAAGTCCTCAGAGGCCAAGCTAGTCCTCCTCAACATGCCCGGGCCACCCAAAAACAGGACAGGTGACGAAAACTGTATCCTTTACCCAGACAGAAGGTTTACTGAGAGGAGTTACTGATAGAGACAGAGCTTTCAAAACACAAGTAGGACGCTTCCATTACTGTTGAGTCACTTGCATTCTTTCAAATATCACGATGCCATAAAGGCAGCTCGAGATAGCTCAGAGTTTAAAATTTAATACGAAAAAAGACTGGAGGCCTAAAGTGCAGTCAAGTGAATCTGTATTAGTTTTTTTTAATCTGAAAACTATCCTCAGGACTTTCAAGAAATGAGGGACGCTCAAATACACTGGGGGGAAAAACCATCATCCCTGTAACAAGGAAAAAGCAAACATTTATGTCACTAATATGAAGGATTCATATAGAAGACTTTTAGATCAAAGTTTTTTTTTCCCATTTTTGCACTATAAATATAATGAACGGATTTGTTTGTAAATTGACATTCAGGTGGTGTGAAAAAAAATCAAACCTTTTAGTGGCGCTCTACAGATACAATCAAAATCAGTTTAAGCCTTGAGGCACTTTCCTGCTTCAGGAATAAACCTGTATTTTGTGTTATAAGCAATAAATGGTAAGTTAATTTACTTGGTTTCAGGAATAAAAAAATATCACTGTCATTTGTGATCAGAAAATAGTGTAAATAGGCAGTGGAGGCAAATAACTAATTAGGATTTATAAGCAGACAGTGTCATTGCAGGCAGAAGATAGACCTTTGAAATAACATTTGGAGGTGATATTTTAGTTTTAATTACTCTTTTAGCACACTGCAGTTCAATTGAAATAGATTTTTTGTCAGTTACAGTTCAGTAAAACTAATTATGAAAGATGTTTGATGTTGAACAACAAATGTTTAAACAAATAAATAAAGAAAAGCTCCAGGTATAGCTCACCAAGATGAGTTGCCGACTCAACAGATACTTCATAATCTCAGGTGGAAGGTTCAAATCCTACTTCTGTATTGAGAATTTTTCATTTTCAGTTTTATTTTCGATGTGAACCATAATACAATATCGAACCAGCACACTTCTAGCTTCGCAAATAGCTCAGCAGGCTAAAGTGTGGGTGATGTAATGAAGATTTGAGGTTGAGGGTCCAATTCTCTTAAAGGAGCGTTTTAACTTTTTTTCTTTCTTTTTTTGACATACTATGACTTTTGTATGTTTTTTTCAACATACTATACTATGACTTTTTTACGACTTTTTCGACATGTACCTGTGGAAACTCAACAGGTACTTCATAATCTCAGGTGGAAGGATCAAACCCTACTTCTGTATTGAGAGTTTCTCATTTTCAGTCTGTTTTATTTTCAGTGTGAACCATAAATACAACATCGAACCAGCACAACTACATTGTGACTTTTTATTTGACTTTTTTTCAACATACTATATAACTTTTTTGTTGATACGATTTTTTTGACATACATTATGACTTTTTTATAACTTTTTTCTACATACTATAATATGCCTGTTATACAACTTTTTCGACTTATACTATGACTTTTTTGACTTTTATCAACATACTATATACTAAGACATTCTTCACTTTTTTCAACATACTATACTATGAATTTTTATTTGACTTTTTCCATACTATGACTTATCATTTTTATGACAAACTATTCTATGACTTTTTTTTAAATACTATACTATGACTTTATGACTTTGTTTATAACTTTTTTTTTTCTACAGGTAAAAGCAAACAGGGCGTCTTAAAGCAATATTTTGACATTTTGGACAATACGCTTATTGGCTTTCTTGCCGACAGATGAGAAGATCCATACAACTTATATCAGGAAGTGGCTGCTCCTGGTCAAGAAAGAGTTTGGCATATAAACTCCCAGTCACAAGTTTTTCCCAAAATACTGAACTATTGATTTAAGTATTTTGTTTTGTGAAACCCAGTATTAGTGCTTGCAGTATATTATATATGTAAACAGGTATATTGTACATGTTTCTTCTAGTTTCTTTAACACTTCTCTCCAAGACATGGAGTTCCTCGAGGTCCTCACTGACGGTCTCAACCGGGTCCTCCTGGTCCGCGGAGGCGGCCGCGAGGTTATCACCATCTACTCCTGAAAGAGCAGCCCCCTCCCATGCCCCTCCCTCAGCCCTGTCCCTGTGTCAACCTTACTCCCACGCTCTCATCAACGCTGCTTCATCATTATGTTTTCTATCACCGCTTATTTCTGTAAGATAGTCCTCTCACACCCAACCAACAGCCCAGCTCAGCTTCAGCACCTCTCCTTCCGCTCCATCCCCAGCAGACCGATGAGCACTATCACACGCTCAGCAACTATAACTACTGTCAGCTCTAGACTCATTTAGACGCTATCTAGATTTGTTCTTGAAGAGACTTCTTTTCCTCGCTAGTCTTCGATCTACTGTAATAACTGGCATTGAGTCGGAGTCACTCTGCAAGGAGGAGGTGGTGGTGTTGGGTGTGGGTTGTTAAGCCGAGGTGTGAGCGTGCATGCATGTTTGTGTCTGTCTTTGTTTAAACCTTTGCATTCCTTATTGTTGGGTTCTTTTACTTTTTTTTTATTAATTTTTTTCAAATATAAGTGTGGCATAACAGCAGCAGCTTCTGCTTGAATAGGAGAACGAGAGCCTAACTGAAATGAGCTCAACGTAGGATTGTCTGTTTAGTTCCGTTGTGGTGATCGCACACCTCCCACAGCGCTCCAGCCTGTTGTCTTCTATGTGATTTATCTTTCAAGGCAAAAAGACACTGCTACCCACGGTCAGGACCACCAGCTGGAAGGAGAACAGAGTCCTTAAGTACGAACTGTGAAATTCACATTGGTTTTCGAAGAAGACTGAAAAGGCATGTGGATCAAACCTTCAGTATTATCTTTAACCTGATAATCCTTAGCATGGCGTCCTTATAACTGTGTGGGTGTTTCTACTCCACTTGTTGTGTTACCGCCATCACTGTCTTTCTACCTGTCCTCCTTTCAATTGATTTCTTAGTGGCTGTTCATCCCCTTGGCCACTGTTAGTGCCAAAAAAAATACAACAAGGCTAGCTTAGTTTGTAGAGATTGACACGTAATTAAAACTGTGAATAGTGCGTTTCCTACCAGAAGGCTGGTGTAACAATGGGGACAGTACAAACACCCCGAGGAGATTGTCAATGCCAGCACCCCTCGACTCTCGTGTGGATCACTGTAAATAATGTACAAGCTCTGACGCGTTGTTCAGTATGAGTGTAGTATTTTTGTGACATACTAAAAAGCTTCTAGTGGAGAGAAAACATTCCTTCGCTGAGAGGGACAGCTCAAAAACGCAGTTTTCAACGTTTATTTATCTATTTATTTATTGGATGGCATAGGCTCCTGTCACTATGGTAACCGTCATTGTAACCTCAACAAGCACTGCACCTGCACTGTCCGCCACTGTGCAACAAAGTGAAACTTTGATGAATTCATCAAATTCATTAAATTAAAAAAAACAAAACACTAAATGTTATTTTTTCATCTAGAGAACAAATATGTATTTATGTTTATAGACAAAACTTACACATATTAATGAAATAGTTGTATGTCATTTTGATTGTCACTCAAAGATATATTGTTGTTTTTGCCTAATTTAGATTACATTAAATGTGCCATATCAAAGTATTTTTCAAAGAGAAATAGTGAACAAAAATTCTATTGAATTAGAGGGAACAAAGTGTGCTACATAAAAGAAGGAAAACTGAGGTGTCTACATGAAACTAGTACGGTAACGATGACACCGTAGTTGGAAAGTCGCCCTATAAATGATAAAAGAATAGATGTTCGGAAGCTCAGATTAGAAGCCGGTATATCAGCTGTTACAGAATTGAGACTTTGAACATCTATCGATTGATTATTTAAAGGGTCAAGTCTAAATAAATGGAGAGGACAATGGCTTCTGTAGCTAGGAAACTCACATTGTCCACAAGACTGAACTCTATGCAGTAGACTCTCCAGTGAGATTTTATATCCTCTAGATTGGTTAAGATTTGAGCCTGACTGAATGACTGGTAAGCAAATCATATTTAGGTTCAAAAAGTGCATCTTGGAAGGAATGTGCAATAGTTGAAATCTGGACTCATGCGATCATCTTATTTATTTTTTTACACATATATTTTGTATATGTAGATTTCGTAAGTCTTTAAAAAAAAACAGAATCATCTCACTTTGACCAAGGACAGCTGTCACTTTAATTTATTTCTGTTTGTTTTTTTCTGGAAGAAACTGTTTTTGGTCATTTGCACTTGTAGTAGAAATATGAATATAAATAAATAAGTATATATATACAGTATATACAATATAGGGAAGCAAAACAAATTAGTTTCTAGAACTATTTACAAACAGTATTTAATGTTTTTAGTGTTGCTTGAATGTCGGACCATATGTTGTGAATGCTGCTAGTATCAATAGATTTATTTCTACTGTAAATAGAGATGACTAAGCAACATTAAAGATGAAGTGAAAAAGGGTATAGACATACATATCAGTGGTGGTGGTGGTTGTTGTTTAACAAGACGAGGCTGTACCTGTAAACATTTGGCCTGAGGTCTCTGGACAGCATTAGCTTTCTGTTTTTATTACAAAACTATACTGAATACCTTGATGCAATATTAAACAACTGAGGGCAAATCCCCCACCCGTTTATTCTCTTTAAAAAAAAGCTCTCGATTATTACCATGTTTAATCCCATAAATAAAGTGAACCAATTTTAACGTACCAGATTATTAATTTACGTACTTTACTTAAAGAAAATTACAGGAATCATGAAAATGTTTAAATATGAATATTTATCTGCTAAACGTTACTGTTTGGAAATTTTTAACATACCTACCTTTGACACCTGTGATACTTAAGAAGCAGCCTCTCCTAGTTTTTGAAGATTTTAGGGTGCCAAGTCATGAAGATTTTCTTTAATATGCTTGTCACGCTTAACTCTGACAAAGGGGTTGTTTAACGCTCACATTAGTTTTTGAAGAACATGGCTATTTTGGGATTGTCTCCACAACATTGCCTGCATCAACTGAGCCTTTTAAAATGTATTCAAAAGAAAAGATATCTGATGTTTATTGGAGAAGTTTATTGGAAATGAATTTATTTATTGAATTATAAATGTTTTATAATTGCTGTTTGCATGGTACTATGTGGCAATATTTGTTTTAGTGGTTTCTATAGTGATGACTTACATGTTCAAGGTGCAGAGTGGGGTGAAAGGTTGTCAAATGTTGTCACCTCCTATCAACTCTGGAGTGTTTGCCGCTCAGCCGGCGACATGGCTAGAAACCTTGAAAACAAGTCTTTTGCAAAAAATAAGAAAAGTATGAGTTCACTATATTGTTACTTGTTATATTTCAATCTTGCTCAAATAGTCTTATGTAACGCAATAGGAGATTTTGAGTTTGCGAATGGATGAGCTGTAGAAATGGTCATTTCACCTTTGTAAATATGGATCACTTAATTCAGAGACACTATAACCTACTAGTGTTGTCTTTTGTTGTACACTGTTCTATCACTGTGGACAAAGTCTTAGAGTTTTGTAAGATTATGTGCAATATTGTTCTCACATTGGTAAGTTTTTACATTTTGTCACAGTTATGTTATTTATTTTCTAGACACAACTGGAGGTGTCACTTTATTTCATGAGAATGTTTGTCACCAGGTGTTACAGACAATAAAGGTCTAGTGTTCATCCCAAATGTGGCTGAGACAGCAAAGCACTTTACACTGAAGGGGTACTCTGTGACAGGATCAGTCTGCAGGAGTGGGGGGTGGGGGGTGGGGGGTCTAACAAGAGCCAGCCTGCTCTGTACAGACTCTATCCCACAGTGATCTCTGGTGGCACACGAGTGTATTACAGCCAGCCATGGAGGTCTGACAGCTCAGACTACAAAATAGAATTAATTCCTGTCATGTTTAAGCAGTTTTCCGAACTGCAATAATCCAGAGACCTACCTGCTGATTTTGTTTACATCTTATCTTTTCAGCATTGTCTTGGACATTTTAGCATGCATCACATTCTTTCCTTTCTCTTGCCAAACTTCTTTTAAAAAAAAAAAAAGAATAATAGTAACTGTTAAATTTATAGTGCTTGTCACTCAATCTGTGAGGTGAGCCTTCCCAGAATCCCTCCTTCACACCCCCAACCCCCTCTCCTCACCTCATCTTCCCCCAAATCCCTGGCCTCCCCCATCCCAGCCACTAAATCCACCCCAGCTCTGTATTTTAAATGTGATTGCAGTATAATTCTGAAAAATGATCAAAGAATATAAAACTCGCGCTTCCAATTCTGGCACCGGCTCTGCTTGGACGACACAAGATAGTCGACTTAGAAACCAGCACGCCCCCTCTCCCCACAACTGATCCATGATTTAGATCAGATCCTTCGCCTGCACAACTGTAGCATGAGACAAACTTGCCGGTGATCATTACTCAGTCTCCATCCTTAAATGGATATTAAGGGCTCTGAAACACATCTGTTACCGGGTTGAGGAGGCTGTCCTGTTAAGACACCAACAGAGAAAATATCAAACAAGTCCCAGATTACAACAGAGAGGGCACACACAGTCTGTAGCTCAGATAAGATCGTAACCTTTAGTATATTTTCACAGAAGCAGCATACAGATGTGCCTGATGTTGGAGGCAAAGCTGCACTTACATTACACACAGTCGACCTCTCTGGGAGCTAAAGAGAAGAACTCAAGTGGCTATCCACGCAGTGCAAGCAGAGCCAGGTCCCAGTCATGTTGTGTAACTCAGTGCATGCGTGCAATTACCCTGAACAAGGTGTATTGAAAATATATTGGGTGTTTGTGGTATAAAAGTATTTTGTTTATATCAGTTGGGAACTTTTCTTTCTAGTAGTTATGTTTTTTTTTCTTCTCTTTCCTTAGGACTGGCCAATCATTGTATCCAAGATGAATATTATTATAGTACAAGATTCTATTTTTATGGTAGATTTATTGACAGGGTCTTCTTATTGTGTCAAATATTATCTGGAGATAAACTGATTACCAAAGTATATTTCAGTTAACTACATAAATGATGGTGTGCAAATGTGTGCTCCCGTGAATTAGACGCAGACAAGTAAATACTGTTTACCATTTTACAACATTTTGTAACAATTATCATTAATAGATTTAAAAAAAAGTTTGTGTCAATAGGGTAAAACTATGAAGTGCCAAAGTAGTAGGAGAAGCCTGCAAATCCAGAATTTGGTGGAAGTTGCATGCCTGTCCAAAACTGTTCATTTATCCACTTTTCAGTAAATAACTGGGGTTAGGCTATATCCAGTCAATTATATTCAGTCAATGTATTAACTACAAAAGTTACCAATCACCAAAACTGGTCAGTCATGTCAACATTCAGACCTTTAAAGAAAAAACTTTTCAGCACATAGACTGGAAACAGGGAAACTGTCCAACTGTTACAAAAACCACCTAGCCGCATCTCTAAAGCTCATTTATTAACTCCTTGGATCGTTTGATCCATTCAAAACCAAAGTATAAAAATAAATTATACAAATTTATAAATACACATACATTTCATTAGAATTGTACCTTGTATGATTTCATGTGACAAATATTGATTGATTTTATGTTCAGGTTGCTGGTCCCGACCAGAAATGGTACGGTCCACAACCTCAAAGCAGTTTTTACGTCGGTTTTTGTACAGTTTAAACGTGTTAGTTATTGAGCTTTGGATTGTGTCATCTTTGGACAGAGCCATTATCCAGTCTGTGTGCTTCATATTTAACTGACAGACCTGAGTGGTATTGATTTTCTCATTTTACTTTTGGGAACAAGCCATTTCCCGGAATTAATTTTCCTTTAATATTTTATGGCCTTCGACAAATACAGTATTTTATTTAATAACCATACCTCCCTATAGAGGAATCTCATCACTGTCCAGGTTTGTTTTTAATTCACTGGAGTTGTGGGAAACATTTTGTATGGATGCTTGACAAATGTAATGGATGTAGGTATAGATGATATATACAGCATACACACAAAGACACATGTTTTGAATTTCGGTAATATGAAAGGGTTTTTCATTCAGAACCGTTCATTACTATACCTTGATACTGTACCTGGTCTTATGGTAAAGCCGTAGTGTGTTCCTTTCAGTTCTGTGGGAGTGTGTATGTGTGTACATGTAACTGCTGGGGGCGGGCTGGGAGGGGGCTACGTGTAAATAAATCAAATACAGTTAGTGTGGAGGTGTTTTTTTTGTGTCAGTGTAAGTTAAATATTCAAAAGTTTAAAAAACAAAATGTATTATTCTCTATTGTGTTTCATGGTACATAAAAATAAAAAAAAAAAAAAAAAAAAAAAAAAAAAAAGGGGAAAAAGTAGTTTTATCTTACATTTCAAAATGCTTATATCTCTATGGCTTCTGGAGATACCCGTTCCATTTTATAGATTTGTCAGCACAAAATGCAATAAACCAATACCATTTTATTACTACAATTGTGTGGAGTTTTTAATCATGTCTTGTTTTGACAATGAAAATGTTACAAATTAAAAAGACACGGTTAACTATAAAACACAATCGATCATGGTTGGAAAAGAACTAAGGAGTCCATCATAAACCAAAGTATAGTGTACTTTGCACATGCAACTTTGCCTCATAGTTTAACTTACATGTAAGAAGAATAATTATCTTCTGGCTAATAACAATTGAAAATACAGACCATTACAAAGTCTGGACAAGTTGTCAAATTTAAATCAACTTAACACAATACTCAGAATAAAAAAAAAAAAAAAAAAAAAAAAAAAAAAAAGATTAAAAGCTCTTACAAAAAGATCCAACCTTCAAATATTCCTACTCACAGCTGGTAAATTCACTGCACAGAGAATTGATGTGGTGTCTACTTGTGTCACAGGGAGAGGTGGACCTCACATTAGGAGAAGTAATAAATTCACTACAACCTATCAGTAATGCCGGGGATACATGGACATAGGCGGGACCTGGCCCATGCTGGGTGCAGACCTTGGGGGTTGCTGCTGTGAGCCAGCAGGGCCCACCAGGTGGTTGAGAGACGGTCCACTCTGAATGAGGGTGTCCAGCGCTTTCTGTACACTTGGGTTGTCAAAATTGATACCTGAGGCAGAAGTGGGGGGTCTTTGAACACCGGGTGGGACTTGCATGCGGCCAGGTGGGGTGCCATAACCCTGGGAACCAACTGCAGGAGGGCCAGGCATGGGTGGGCGGGCTGGGTTCTGGGACGGTGGTGGGCCAAGGGAGCTGTAGGCCTGTGGCTGGGAGGCGGAGGGTGGGCCACTAGCGCCTGCTGAAACCCCGCTGCCACTGTTGAACAGGCTGAGGATTTTAGCCTGCAGCTCCTGCTGATGGCTGGGGTTAGCTGAGGCGCCTGAAGCAGCGGATAAGCCGAGGTGGCTGGTCTGTGCGGGTGTGCGAGTCGGATGGGATGCAGGTGGCAGTCCTGCGGCTGAGGGTGGAACGTCATGGTGTACTGCTGCAGGGGCTGCAGCATGGACTGTAGCTGTAAGGTGAAAGGTTTGGTTAGAATTTACTACTACTACGAGACAAATGGGAGCAATAATTAAATTCTACCGTAGGAGAACATTAATAGTTCACAAAGTACACATTTTTTAAGTCTATGTTAAAGGACAAATTCGGCACTAATTGAAGCTCGGGGTTAATAACATGTCCGAGTTCGACCGTTCTCTGGGATTTGTTTTCATGCTAATTGAATGTGACTAGTTTTATTGTAAAGCGCTAATTAGCTTATAACGCTAGTCGTCGGGGCACGGATAGAGTAAAAAGAAATCGCTATTTCTATACTACTAACAAGGCTCTAAATAGCACCACACTTCCACGGTAGTATAATGAGGGTCTCTACATGTAAACTGAAGCACTGAGAACTTTGTAAGTTTACAGACAGTTTATTAAAAAGATAGTTTAGAAAGACCGTACCTTTCACATATACAGGCGGGCGCCATCTTGGGAAAACCGTCACGACCAATCAAACGGCGTGCATATATTTTAATAAACCAATATAATTCATGCATTTCCATGTAATTACATTTCACAAACGTAATTCCTATCGACCCATTAGGAAACCACGGACCATGGGCGATTTCAAGCGACAGTTCAGCTCACGTTGCACGGCGTTCGTCACTCGACTGGTCGTGACTGTTTTCCCAAGATGGCGCCCGCCTGTATATGTGAACGGTACGGTCTTTCTAAACTATCTTTTTAATAAACTGTCTGTAAACTTATGAAGTTCTCAATGCTTCGGTTTACATGTAGAGACCCTCGTTATGCTACCGTGGAAGTGTGGTGCTATTTTGAGCCTTGTTAATGGTATAGAAATAGAGATATCTTTTTACTTTACCCTTGCCTCAACGACTAGCGTTATAAGCTAATTAGCGGTTTGCACTAAAACTGGTCACAATCGATTAGCATGAAAACAATTCCCAGAGAACGGTCAAACTCTGTACACGTGTGTTATTAACCCCTAGGTTCATTTTGCGCCGGAACTGTCCTTTAATAGAAACCTTGCATCCACATTGAATAAATTTTATTTCTATACTGGGTGAGTAAAGAAATCTCGATCACAATTCCAATGTAAAGATGTAGGAGTCTGTATAAAAATGCATTGTGAAGTTGAGGTTTTAGCAATCTGAGATAGATAATTAACGTGGGCATCTTCCAAATTTGTATTAATCCCTTAAAATAGGATACTTTCATCTTACCTGCAAGAGGGTCTGCAGCGCTTCGTAGCAGCCGGGTTCTTTTGTCCGTCAGGTAGGCAATGAGTCCATCCATTTCCTCTGGTGTTACAAATCTACCCAGCGATCACACCGGAAAAAAAAATTATTCCAAGTGTGGAGATTTTTAAACAACGCGTGAGAAACCAAAGGAAGTACAACATGGAAAACAAAGGTGACTGAAACTTACATTACATTTTACATTCTCCACCCACAGCTCCCATCTTTTGTTTTTCATTCAAGAGCTTACACAGTTCCCAGTTTCCCCTGCTGGAGCTGTTACCCCCGCGACCCGATACCGGATAAGCGGACGAAGATGGATGGATGGATGGAGCTTACACAACACTTTCATTTTAAAAGATATTAAACCAGATACCTGTTTTCAGACAGCAGTGTGATGGCGGTGAGCACAGAAACCGGGTGGCTCTCTCTGTCAGGCTCCCTGAGTAATACACTGTCCGCCATCTTGGCAGCATTTCTGGCAATCTCCTCGCGTTCTTTTTCGCGGTTTTCAACTTTGTACGTGTCATAATTGTGGGCAACCAGCATCATGGCATCCTGCATTGGCATGTTCCGATGCTCTACGGCAATAAAAGCACAACAAAGATTAGTAGGTTACCAACAAAATAGATGCACCTTTGAAATGCTGTGCCCTTTGTTATTGGAGGGACCAAAAGTGACCCTACCAACCAATAGATGCATACTGTCTTCTGGCATTACCTTGCGGTGTGCCACACAGGATGTTGACAGTGCACGACCGGTGGACCTGGTGCTGCTGGGTAATGATGATGGCAAAGGGAGTGCGAGCTCGGCCTACATCCTCCAGTGCCTGGGTTAGTGAGACTTCTGTGTTGAGGAAGATCAGATCCACCACCATGCCCAAATCACGGACTTTCCGCCCGACCGTCTCCGCATACTCCCTACAGTTGTTTTCGGAGCACAAGTACACACAGGCAAACAAAAACACAGGAGCGATATGAAAATATGCCATGTACTGGTCGAACATTTACAGAGCAGGTTTCTGGTCCAACATTTGCGTTTTCCCGTAAGCAACAGAGAGTGGACATACTTTTGTGCCTTGTTGACGACAATCACAGAGCAGTCAACAGGACGGTCAGTGTCGTAGCGCCGCTGGAGTTCTTCATAGTACTGTCGATACAATTCGTTACGCCGACGCTCTTCTGGTCGAGCACGATCATCTACTGTTGAGGAGAGGTTGGAGGCGACTGGAAAATGTCAGTAAAATGTTTAGCAGTTGAATAAAATTCTAAAATTGACTTTAAAAAAAATTAAAATAAATCTACTTTCTAAAATAAAGCCTAAAAAAAAAGGTAATTTCTCATTCAACCCTGACATACTATAAATACTGCAGTTGTGCAAAACATTTCTCAATTTAAAAATAAAAAAACCTACATCTTCATCTTGAAATATGTAGTTTAAATTATTATGGTTAAACAAGGACATTATTTAGGTTTGGTTGTACAAGGCCCTCGGTTGTGCCTGCTGTGTCAAGTTATGGTGCCGTGTCCTCGCATCTGGAAAACTAAGCTAGTTAGCAAAATGGATAACCAAACCTACAGAAATAACTTGTGGAATGTTAGAACAAAGAAACTTTGTATAAAGAGTTTGTATATTCAAACAATTAAGAAAACCCAATCTATCCAAGAAAAATTAAGATATATTTTTACAATTAACACAATATTACTCTAGTTACATACTTAATCAACTAAGAGCAACTTAATAGAATTTGGCATGTTCACTGTAATACACATACCCTCTGGCTCACGGCGTCCGTTCCAGGGATCTCTGTAAGGGTCCCTGAAGGGTTCATCCTTCCTCCGATAAAAGTCTTCTGCACCACTGCCACTGCGGTAGTATCGGTCATAGTCATCTCTGCTGTATGGCAACATTTCAGGTTCAGATAAAAATGTAAGCACTTAACCCGGGACTTCCAACTAATGGGCTGTCAGTAGTCACCTGTATGCAGGATCACGTGACTCTGGGCCTCTGGGATCTGGGCCTCTGGGGTCTGGGCCTCTGGGGTCTGGGCCTCTGGGGTCTTTGTCTCTGCTCTCTGAGCTACGGTACCGGTAATCATGGTCACGAGAGTGGCCACCTGGCCTCGACTCTCTACCCGGGTCCCTCCCATCACGGCTGTCCCGAGACTCCCGCCCATCACGGCTCTCCCGAGGCTCACGCCCTTCACGGCTCTCCCGTCCATAAACCGGTGAGCGTGACCGAGTTTGGGGTTCTTTGCTGTCCCCATAACTGCCATACGGGGCCCTGAGAGAAAGGTTATCAATTAGTGAAAGGACGATTGGAGTTTATGCTGCCTATTAAATACTACAAAGGGTAATGGGAACCTCTGTCCATGACTGGTGAGGACAGCCCTACTACGGTTGGTATTGTAGAAAGATTGAATATATAATATTCACACAATCGAAGCAGAGCAAAGCGAAGGCAGCTATTGTGTTCGCAAAGAGAACTAACAGAAATTCAATCCAGGAGGCGATTCCGATAAATCTTTTCAACAACGACCTTTTGAAAATGTCCAGCGGCCCGCGTACGCAACAATATTGATTTGTCGACCATTTGAGCTTCATTGACCATAAATCCAGCTCTGAAAATACACATGTACCTTGGCTGTTTAACTTTTTTGAACAAGGTGGTTTATTGTGGGCATTTAGCACAATTTGCTTGTGATAATTAGGAGTTGGTTCTTCAGTAAGCCACATTCCCATGCTACAACTATGGGGTTAGAAAAATGTTTGCTTGACTGTCTCAAGAAAATAGAACGAAAGTTTGACCGTAGCGGTCTAGTCCAAGTTATTCATCTCACCTTTGTAAATTGCATAGAAAAATTCAACCGTTTCTACATATCAAAGACATTTCTAAGCAAACTGTAGAAATGGAGTGGCCGAGGTGTATCCAAGTGGCGGTCATGTTAAGTGCCGTTTGAAGTTTTCATGTTAAGAAAAGGTGGATGGGTGCTCACTCTCCTGTTGCCGTTAGGCTGGGATACACAGGGCCATTATTCAATAAGCTCTCGCACAATTGTTGTTGGATCAGTTTGTTGTTTGAGAATTCAAACTAAGAATGGACCTCTCAGCAGTTTAAGGGGTTGCACAACAATTTTACATCATAATACATAATGCAACTGAATCATATTAAAATGAGGATCATACACCTAATGTGACACTGTTTGCATTAGTCTGTGATCCTGTGTGTGAATGCCCGACTCCATACCCCAAACTCCCGGAAATAAAATTCCCAATGATATGTGGGATGTTTTGTGGCGTGTACTTAGTCAGCCGCTGTGGATAAGCGTTGCATCCGTCCGTTCCTCGGACTAAATACAGTTTCATGTACACACCCAATTAGTTAAAAGGCCATTAACATGCCTAATAGATATGGGGCAGGGTGGGACTAGTATTAGGTTTCCTTCAGCTGGAAAGTTGCATATTTTAGCTATGAAAAGCGGGACAAAACCACACCAAGAACATGAGCGTTGAAAAAGCATATGGCAAGAATCTTTGAGACAGACACTTTAAATTACATTCATGTGGCCATTTTCTTTATTTCAACATCTGGAAATGTAAATTAAGGGTGAAATATTGACTGTCCCATGAACGATCTTAAGCCCATCTAATGGTACGACAGCTTCCATTAAGCAGACTTCACCACTCGTGGAAATCACAGTTGAGGAAAAGATACGCTTTAGTTTTTTTTTTGTTTACGGGCACCTCAGAGGTGATGGTAGTTCTTCACACCTATTTCACGTTACTTTACCTTCGTGGAGGGCTCTGCTGGGATTGAAGTTTAGCTTGTCGTCGCTCCACTGCCATATTTACATCTGAAAATAAATCAATCCAAACGTTGAACATAACAGTGACATGTAAACCAGCTTAAGTTTTCACGCAAAATGGAGTGGCCGCGTCAATACTTCCACGATCCAAATGAAACTGCGCTCCAATATCCAAGCTCGAAAATCCAAATTTGACGAAAGTCAAAATGCAGCAAATCCTGTTGTCGAATTGAGTTTAAGACGAAGAAATGAAGGGAGTTCTTTCCTAACCTTAAAAGTTGGCTAAACACTAGCAAAGCTTTGAACGTTTAAAGTAAAATTTTAACTTGAAATTCAGACTTCAGAAACTACAAGTGCTCGACTTTAGTGACGCATTTAAATCCACGTTGAAGAAAATTCCGACAGGTTTGCAAATAAAAGATTTCAGAGATTCAGGCTTTGCCAATATTTAATAATGCACTGTTTATTTGCTTTGTATGCCAATAATGTAACATGTCTACAAAAATAAAAGGTTAAGTAGAAAGGAAGAAAAAAATCATTCATTTTGAAGAGTTGTAGGTCAAATCACACAACCTGCACTTTGTGAGGTTACTTGTGGGCAAGCATAGGGCTAAACAGAAAAAACATTTTTAAGGATTATTAATTAAGATTGCATACTTGCTACTTTGTCTTTGATGGAATTTTTAATTAAAACAAATCCAGATTATCGTCTGGATTAACACTTTAACTATCATGCTCAATCATCAAAAGTTTCCACAAAAAAAAAAAAAAACAACCTTTCAATAACTTGGTTTTGTTGCTCGCTGTAAACCAATAACATCCTATCCTCTTTGGCCATACAATCACACCCACTGCAGTTAAGGCTTACCTATTTTATAACCTTTATATATTCGACCCTTTTGGGCAGACTTTGCAGCTTCGGCTTCCTCAACACGTTCAAATTGTACAAATCCAAACCCACGAAACATCGACACTCCTGGAAGAGGAACATTTTAAGTGGTACAGATTTAGGATCAGTTTGAAGAACATTTTGGATACCTACCCCTTTACCCACAAAATGATCTGTAGGGACATTATTACGCATTTTACATGCTTGCATTTCATGAAAAAAAAGAAAAAAAAACACGACTTGTGATGCTTAATGCCAGACATGATTAAAATTGTCATGAATTAATCGTATTGCTTGTATGGTGTTTTACTGACCGACTATCTTCCCATACGGGCTGAACAGGTCTTCCAAATCCTTCTTTTCCATGTCCGAGGTCGGCAAATTCCCAACAAAAATTCGTCTCTCCATTTCTCTCGGATCATTACTGCTGCAAGTGCGAGAAAAACGCCCCGGTGATGCGCTGCAGCTTCTTCGGCGAGACATGACTCGATCCAAAGGGTTTACTGGTTTCTTTCTTTGTGCGTCTCAAATGCTTCAAAAAAGTTTGGTTGTTCGTTAATAAGAGTCTTTAAATTGTCGTCCACAATCCTGAAACATGTCAGTGAGTTAAGAGAAGAGATCAAATCCCTTGGAAAGATGAAAAGTTTTAGCAGAGCAGAAGTTGCAAAATCATATCAGTTCAGACAATGGAAATGCTGTGGGGAAATAATTCACAAATGTTGCAAATAAAATTTGAAACAAATCGCGCTGGTGAAATCGCAAATTCATCCGAAACCTTGGGTTAAAAAAGATTTTTTGAACGTGTCCTGCATTTCTCCATTGCTCACTTGCACTTTTATTGGATTTACCGTTGAAATGGACCTTTACGTACTATGTGAGACTGTGCCTTGAATTATGGGACAAAGGACAGCAGGACATCAGTGTATGATTAATGCTGAGCATATTAACCAACGCAAATGTATATCCACCACGCAAATTTGGAGATGCAATGGACTTCCGTCTCGATTTTCCATTGTGCAGGGATGTGAAAGTCTTGCATAACTAGCCCACAATTTAACTACACCCACTGTGGTTTGGCAAGGCCTTTAGCTTGACGCGGATGAAAGTTCATAAAGTATCGCAGATGATCCATTCCTGCAAATGATCGGCCAAATGTGCACTTGCTGGGCTTTCAAAATGTTTTGTCCTAGGGTTAGGTGGTATACCCTGTATAAATGGCACACAAGAGACTGTGCCATGTTAAATTAGCTACATAATTTGTTTTAGTATAGAATAGATTTAACTATGACATTAAATGCACCATGACTCTTTACATGTTGAACCAGTGATCATACGCTTCCATTTTATGCCCCTCGAAACCATTAAAGAATCGCTTTAAGTTGTTGAAAACACACATTTCACAGTATGCAACAAAAAGCAGCAAACATTTCACGCAAAACAAAATCTAAAATGTTATACTGAAGTTGTGAAAGAGAGTTGGGCAAGACGCACAGATACCCACAGTGCGTCAACTGTGCAGCGTGATGAACAGTTATGAAATTCTTGTCTCCACAACGCTAAAATGGTCTGTATGATTTCACTAAATAGGAGTGCAGACAATTCTCGAAATCGAAGTGAGGAATTTCATCCTCTTCTCTTGAAATGGTAAAAACATCTTGAGGAAATTTCGCAGTGATGAAATGAAATCATGGGCTTAAAATCACCTTGAAAATGCCAAAACACAAAGGTTTTCTTTCGTTCGTCTTAAAAGTCTTCAGGATAAGTTGATGTCTTTAAGTGGCCAACATGGCACAATATAACATGCAAAAGAGAATCTCTAGATGTTTTCGGTCCCAACACACATTAAAAATGACATTAGAAAGTGAAGGCATTTGTTAGCCTACATTACATTTAAGGTCGTAAGTAATTTACATTATGCTTTTTAGGGAGCTGCCCTTTACATACCTTAACTTGAACCTGGATGCTCTGGAATCTGTGTCCACAGAATTTAAAAGCCCCAAGCTCTGAAAAAGGAGGCAGAAAAAATATCAATATCCAATTAACAGTTTAGGAAATGAATTACCTTAAATGCCCTAAGATGTCTGTAGTAGCTTCACTGATTACTTTCGCAAAGCAGAAACAAAAAATTCTGAAAAACATACGTTCGCATTTATTATAATAATCCAAAGAATGCTCTATTTTTTTTAGGCATCAAATCAAACAAACATGTAAGAACACATCACATGACAATGAGCTTAAATAGACCAATAAGGTAAAAACCATAGACTATATAAAAAGGTAAAATGTTTAGGCTTTTTGGATAATGCATTAATTAATTTACAGTACCATATTGCACATTACCTATTCTACATTAAATGCAGCACTTGTGATCAGAAGCGTTACAGATTTGATTATAATACGCAGGCTTGCACATATGAGACTAAAGCCATTTAAAACCAGAGGTGGTCTGAAGGACAGCTATACGTTTTACAAGCCACCATGTCACTGTTTGCTGCGTTTGAAGCCCCAAATAGCAAGAAGGCCCCTAAACTAGCCTAATTCTACAAATTACAAATTACAATGTCTGGTGGTTTTCGCTTTGCTGTGAGCGTCCACGCTGTTCTCGGCGGGCGGAACTCACACCGGTCGCGCTGCAAATGGCGTGCATCAAGCTGACTTTACAGCACCGGCTGTGATAACAGATCATCAAATTACGTGATCTGTGATAACAGATCACATAATGTATGTTAAGTTTGAGTTTTTCCTTGGTGCATTAACATATGTGGTTACGATGTAGCTACGCGTAACCAGGTTGAAGTTGGCTGTTAGCTAACTAGCTAGAAATGTTAGCTAACATTAGCATACCTGTTATCTTGAAACCGCACAGCTAGCTTTTTAGCGACAGAGCCATCTACACAGAGGTAACGTTATACGATTTCTCAGCGCGTGTCGTTATATTACACACAGCAGAATAACTCTTTACTAACCTTCAACGTGGATTTTATCTCCGTTTACAGCCTCTCAATGCCACAGATCGGTCCTGGCGATACAGCTATCCCCCCTCTCACAATAGGCTTCTTCTACTTCTACTTTACGGCATCTCTTCTTCTCTCTCGTTGGCGGACTGGGCTACAAACCAACGTTTAACGTGCTTGCCGACACCTACGGTGCTGGCGTGTGTAACATCATGACTTTAAACAACCAATAAAAATGAAAAAAAACTTTATAAAGAAGTTATATTGTGGATATTAAACCTGTTTCATTACATATTTAAATAAGCTCTTCTTCTGCGGACACAACTATTATCGAACGTAGTAGGCATCGCACACGTGTTAAACCCTGTCGATACTGTTTCCTTTTGCCCCACATTCTAATTTCTTAAATTATATGGCATACCTAAAAAACATTTCATACATACATTGTTTCTGCTACAAGTATTATGTATTTCTGCTATCATTGTTTATGCAAATATAAAAAAATAAACAGTAGGCCTAGCACACATAGGGTGAAGTCAGGTAAAGTGGGACACTTTTTGGTAAATTGAATTTTAAACAACCTAAATCCCCATAGACCTTGCAACCAGTAGGCCTACAGGGGTCACTTCCCAGAACTGTTTGCAGGGGAGGAACGGCAGCTTTTGGGGGTCGGAAAGCAGCAGGCTTACGCACTTTAGTTGTTTTTTGGTTTCTTTTTGTCTGCTTTGGTCTGGACAGAGTTGAAGTGTTCCTGGCTTGTTAGGTGGTAGCTGGGTGGCTAAAATGTTATCTTCTTGTTCATGAAATGGCTGCACTGTTTGCTAGCATTAGCCCTAAAACTGTCCCACTCAACCTGAAATGCACTATCCCACTCAACCTAACACTGTCAGGTTGAGTGGGACAGTGGTCTGAATCTAATTTTCACAAATATTTTATACAGTTAGATGCTCATTGTTATTAATCTCTAATACACAGACAGTATAAATGTATGTAAAAGCAAAAGTTTTATTGTTACATCATAAGTGACAGAATTATCAACCTTATTATTCTAAAATAGATTTACACTTGCCAGGTGGCTTACCGTGAGATCCCAGGAGTCAAGCAATTTGAAAAATAACAACTGGACCACATCTGTGATGTCACACCAATCACAACCTTTATTTCATATCCAATAGACATTCAGCTACAACACAGTAACAATTGTTGTGATTGGCTTACAAAATTAAGCCTTTACAGTACCCAAAAGCTTAAGTGTCCCACTCAACCTGATGTCCCACTCTACCTGAATTCACCCTATGTATAGGCCTACACACACGATTTACTGAACACACCTTCTTTTAAGGCAAAGAAATAAATAGGCCCTACATCATTGTTTAAAACAGTGTGCATAATGCATTTGACATTCTCTGACATTTATCTATTTGTCCATTTGAGGTAGTTGAGGGAATTCCTTAAGCTTGTGTTAAAATAGCATCCCCTCAACCAAAGCATAATGTCAAACTTGTACTGACTGGTAGCGTGGACAGTTATGCTGCAGGCAGACAGACAGACAGAATTTCAAACTATGGAGCCACTTGTGCCTTGCATGAATGACTAGTAACCAGCTCTACTGCATTACCACACAGGGAACATTATGCCAATTGGCTTGTCAACAATCTGCTCATACAGTGGCAGCCTGTTCCACTGCAGCAGCACCCTGCTCAAATCTTCTGTTCTTCTTTGGGGTCATCCTTCTCATTCAGACTTCCTAATGATAGCAGAGTTGATTCTGCGCAACATGCGTCCTTAAACCCCACATGTGGAGTGTATGGTCTTACCATTTGAATGGCTTTAAAGACTTTTTCAATGTTCTAAGTACAATTTAGTTTCACTCTGTCTAATTTGTATTTCTCTAGCCTTTCTTTTGCAATAGCGTATAGCATCACTATTCTATTAGGGGTGAGAATCACCAGAGGCCTCACGATACAATATCATCACCATACTTATGTCACAACATATTGTTGCGATTATAAACATATTGCAATATTCAGCGATGTATTGCAATGTATTACCTTTTTTTCCAACTTCAAATTTTTACCAATTTTAAATTATGTCCCAAAAAGGAAACTTTGTCAACATCTGTTTTATCTAAAAAGATACATTGCATTTTTCTGTTTGTTCATCTCACTTCAATTGTATTGCTGCAAAATGGGATGGTCAAGGAGACAAACTGGCACAACACACCAACACATATTTAATAATAGATCGATACTTGGCGTCTGTGTATTGACACAGTATCGGCACGAAAAATATCGCGATACTATGCTGTATCGACCCCCCATATTCTATCATCCTTTTCTCAAATCCACAGTGTGTGTTTTCCACAGATGGGATCTTCTGCCTTACTCAGGCTCTACAGACATCCAGTGTTTACATCACCACCTGTCAACTGTGGTTCTATTGAGGTTTTACATTCATCTGTTAAAATCCAATTAAATATACTTTTTTTTTTAATTGTCATAAATACAATTGAAGTGTATGTCTGATGTCAATACAATTTGGAAAAACAATATTTGTTAAGGTTCCTTGGTAGGATATACTGTATTTGATTGGATGATCTCATCCTCAATACATAATGGTATTGAGAAACCTCTGTTTATTCCAGTGGAAAGACTAAGTGCCAAGATAAAAGTAGGAGGAGCAGTATCATTGTCCTCCCCATGCCTATGCTACATGATCTGGACTGATGGATCAGGCAATCCGCAATCATGTCTTATAGGAGTTATCGTAATTAAGAGTTTCATCTGTAAATAGAGTCCATGTCTCAACATCCAAGTCGTATTTACGACTACGAAAATATCACATTTTTAAAAGTTCCTACATATTCATATCAACACAGTGTGTGTGTCGTAAAACCAAACAAACATGGATAAATCACGTCAGTCGCGACCATAAACTGTAAAGGTTGGGGTCGGAACTCCATTTGTCAAGATAATTACACCCGAATTGAATGGATATAGTATATTATCAATGGCATTGAGTATTTCTAACCCTCACACGACAAACTCTACGTTAATCTACTGTCTTGAATAGTCACTCGCAAGTCATTTCAATCATCCCATCTATCCCACATTACGTGAATGCGTTAGGGTTGCCAGGTTGGGATTTTGTCAACTGTATTTTTACTCCGCAGTGCTGTTGAGATAGATCTGGCAAGTGATACTAGCTTAGTTTGTATGTAAAAATATTCAATTGTATAAAATATATATAAATTATGAGTTCATTCATGGTATTATGTAACACATGTTTTCGTCACTAAGCATTATTTCGAACATTCATCTAAGTCGTTTCTATTTCATTAAATGTATTGTATATTCAGGACAACTCCCCCCACCACAGGGCAGTTTGCCTTGTTGGGCGTCTGGTTGTGCTGGGAGGAGTCACACATACCTGGCAACACCGAGAGTCGCTTTGTTAACACTTCAGTGAGCCAAGATGGCAGATTTCGAAGAGCTCAGCAATGAAGAGAAGGTATTACTTTATAAATTCATACTGTGGTATATTCTATTAGCCTTAGCATGTGTTCTTTGAACATATTAGTGCTTTATGAAACACTTAACTGCAGCATGAATCGCCAAACGGACCGTATAACGTGGCTGTTGGTGGAGCTAAACCAAGGCAGTGTTGTATTTGACAGTTCAGAGCTTGCATGTTGTAATGTAAGTTAGCTAACTTATGTGAGTCCGGCCCATGTGATTAAAAATGACATGCGCACGATTGAACTGGATGTCTGATTTAACATGAATATTGAGTTTAGCTAGAATAATTGAAAATGATAAGCTAATGCTAAATGGAAGGAAGTCGAGCTACTTCCTGCATTTACAGTAAGGATGAGGACAGCATAACACCACCCACACCCAGTTTACTATAACTTAATGTAGCTGCTTATACATAAGCTAGTCACTCATGTTAGTCGAGTTTGCGGGTATTTTGTATTTAACTTGTATGCCTGCAACTTTTTGCACTAGATTCATGGGGCAGAAGCAGTCTTCGGTGTTGCTCCCCCTGGCTCATGTTGCAACTTGTTGTAAAATAATGCTTTGCATTCTTAAAACGGATGGTGTGACGTGAGCCTACAGCTCCCAGCATTACTACAGTGACTCTTTGAAATACACATAAACAAGTCAGTGCATTGAAAGCATTGAAACCCACCATTTTAACCTTTATTAGATATCTAATTTCTTTAGCAGACACAAGCTCAGATCGTTGAACTGCATCGTGGAGAATCAGAGTCTGAGCCCGGGAGTGCTTTCTGGGCTCCGAATGGAGCGACTATTTGGGAGTGTAGTTAAACTAGGTTACTCATTGTCATGCCCCTCTGCCCTTTCAGCTGTACAGCCCATTTGTAGGTCACTGCCAGCTGTAGCCTGGAGGCCTGTCTGCCTGACAGACGGCATCACTGGCACAGCAACACTATAATGTGGCAGAGACATTAGGATGTAGGACTGGTTAAAGGTTATTCCAACTTCTCTATTGATATTAAACTTTGCTTCCACCTTTCTATGTTCTGCCTGATTGTTTTTAACTCTCCACTACCTAACACTCCTTACTGAGTATATTACCTTATGAGAGCACTAGTACCTGCCACGACTTCTTCACCCTGTGGCTTTGACACCACATGCTTACACTTGCATACTGGCTGCTAAGAAAAGCCCTTGGGCGTCATACCCTGCCTGCCATCTAAGGAGTGGCCAAAATAGATCTAACAAGCCTAACAAGCGGCCAAGAAAGTTAGCAGACTGCTCTCTGCTTCACTCTAGTGGCAGCTTTCAGGGTTTTCACTTCTCATATACACCACCTGCAGTATCTCAAAGGAGAGTAAAATTGGCTAGATTTTCAGAAAAAAAACATACAGCAGATTCGGCTAGTGTTAGAGGGGACTGTTGTTATTCTGTCTTAACACAATTTATTTTAATATGAAGGGAACTGAACCAAAAAGTACTCTGTATTTAGTGATAATGTGATGCGTCTTACTAAGATATTTTGTCTATTTCTAGGTCCGTATTGCAGCGAATTTTGTGATACACTCTCCTCCTGGAGAGTTCAATGAAGTCTTCAATGGTGAGCCTAATTTGTGATTGACATCTGTAGGACTACCTTCATTTAAATGTACATGGAAACAGTTTGTCAATGCTTTTCTTATGTTAACTCTTCTTTTCAGATGTGCGAATACTGCTCAACAATGATAACCTTCTTAGAGAGGGTGCGGCTCAGTAAGTTTCATTATTATTTTTTTATGTAATAAAATTCTGATATTCTGGATGTACATGCAACTTGTGGGTGTATTATTTTTTTTATATATATATATATATTTATATATATACAGTGCCTTTGCCCAGTACAACATGGATCAGTTCACCCTTGCCAAAATTGATGGATATGAAGATCAGGTAAGCTTTTTCTTAAAAAAAAAATAAAAATCTAGATAATTTGCGTTTCTCATTGAACCCACTAAGATTTTATCCTTATATCCTAATTATTCATTATTTACGACCATGCTTGACTAAACCAGTATAGTAACGGCAGGTTTCTCTGTTTCTCCTGAAGGTTCTGATAACAGAGCATGGAGACCTGGGTAATGGCCGCTTTTTTGACCCTCACAACAAGATCTCCTTCAAATTTGACCACCTGAGAAAGGAAGCCATTGACCCCAAGCCCCATGAGGGCGAGGCAGCCCTCAGGTCATGGAGAGATGCCTGTGATTCTGCCCTGAGAGCCTACGTCAAGGAGCATTACCCCAGTGGAGTTTGCACCGTGAGCTCACTCTCCCAGCCTGCACCGCCATATTCAGCACTACACACAATGAATCACCCACTCATCCTCTTTTATCTGCTTTAGGTTTATGGGAAAACAATTGATGGCCAGCAGACCATTATCGCTTGTATTGAGAGTCATCAATTTGAGCCTAAAAACTTCTGGTCAGTTGAGAGAGGATATGGATCTCATTTCAAACTTTCTAATCAAATTCATTTAGACAATTATATTGGTGCAGCGTGGAGGCAGTCATGTGCTATTGTGTTAGGTGTGTTTGGGATTGGTTTTCAAGTGTACTCTTCTGCTTTTTGTGTTTCCAGGAACGGTCGCTGCCGGTCTGAATGGAAATTTAGTGTCTCGCAATCTACAGCACAGGTGGTTGGAGTCTTGAAAATACAGGTGTGTTAAGTAATTAACAAGTGTGGTATGAGCTTAGCTGTGAATTATTATAATTTTTTTTTATTATTGTGTGCATCTCCTCTGTTTTTATTTCCAGGTACATTATTATGAGGATGGAAATGTGCAACTGGTCAGCCATAAAGATGTACAGGAAGCACTGACTGTGTCTGTAAGTATTTTTAATATATTCCCTTTTTTCTATTTTAAACTCTGGGAAGCTGAAGATTCTTCTGTAACCATGGTTTGTGTCAGACAACACTAAGTGGCGTTGATAATTCAGAAGCAAGTAGTAAATAATGAAATTGACTTATTTGAGTATTTATGTGTGTCTAAGTTGTTTAATTAACCCACAAATGTATGTTTTGGCAGAATGAGAGCCAGACTGCAAAGGAGCTTGTGAAAATTATTGAGGATGCAGAGAATGAATACCAGGTATGTGGGAGTAAAGACTAACGAGATTGGACCCCATATGTCAGTAAAAAGTTTTTACTATTGTGATCCAGAATACATTTTCAAACAATATCACAAAAAAGTCCAAAAAGATTTTTTTTTTTTTTAAATCATTCTCACAATCAGATTTTTTAGACCTACTGTACATGTCGACAACAAAACTCATAAATCACTGGAAAAACATGCCCTGTAAGATACTGGAAAATCAGAATGAAAAGTAATTAATTAATCAATTGCCTTTTTTTTCAGGCTTTTGAGACAAATTTGACAAACTTCATTCAAATTATACAACAAGTTGAGCCGACCAGGCAATGCGATAGGTCAACTAGACATTTAGAATGTGATTAAAATCAGCATGACAGCATACCTTCCAAAACACAGGGCTCTCAAGTTTTGAACAGTTGAAGTTCAGAGTGAGATTCTGGCGGCAGGGGTTTGTGTGGGGACGGGCGTCTGATCTGATAAATGACACATAAATTCGTACAAATAATTTTTTTAAATTTAATTCAGTATTTCTTTCTTGTGTGTGTGTGTGTGTGTGTGTATGTGTGTGTGCAATAATTAACACTATGCATTGTCTGGATAAAATATAATGAAATAGCCTAGGCCAAAGGTTTTCACAATGGGGGCCGGGAGGTTGTGCGGTAAAAATAAAAGGAAAGAAAAAACAAAATTTTTCCAAATTATTATGGGTATTGTTATAAATGTATTATGGGTAGGCCTATTATAAAATGGGTATCTTCATAAAAATATAAAACTGTCAGAGTAGCCCTGCAGCCGATTCAACATGTAGCTATAATAATAATAATATAATAATTGGCACAAAAGCTACCCAGTGTTTCCTCTGTTGATTTCTGCCGCCACAGTATCAGAAATAGGGCAGATGCACAACAGGGTTTCCGCTATGTACATGTAGTATATAAAGTCATAATTACACGACTCTACAGAGCTGTATGCTCTACTGAACTCAAGCCAACTGTCATCCGCTCTCTCTCCCTTCAACTGGAACAGTGACAAGACGTCATCACTCGCCAAGTCATGGCGACCAGATAAACAACAGGGCGAGTACACTCAATCTTAGGCAAAGTAACAAACAGCGACGAAAGCTGCAACTTGAAATCCACACTCACTCAGCTGGTCTGGGCAGGGCCTTCTGAACTCTATGGGGAACTCACTTGATTCCTCGACCTGTTCCACTGTTTAAAAAATAGCGGTGCAACTTTGTATAATCCTGGTAATTTCTCTGCGTAAGAAATACAAGGTGTGGCGTGTGAGCGTGTGAACGGTGTGAATGGTGTGAAATGCATGTGTCTCACACCCAATGCGTGAGACACCTTGACCTTGAACTTAACCACTGCATTTGCAGAAGCTCTCAAACATATTTATATAAAGAGATTCATCTGAATAAATACTTTTTACTCTTTTTTCGGCACATCAGCTGTGCCGATAAGTCGATGACCTGGTGCTATGTTAAAAATAGCCTTCATTTGAAGTCTGCGGACGTAGTAGCTAAATCTGTTCATGGAAGAAGAAGAAAAAAGTGCATCGGCCCTAGTCACATCACTGTCATGCCAATAATGACATTGAAGTACTCCATCTTGTGTAATATTGCTTAATTGAACAGCTATTCCAATTTTCAAACATCTGTACATCAGTCCTTTTCATGGAAAATTGACACACTTAAATCATCCCAGTATGAACAACACAAAAAAATTCAGTTTTCCTTCTGAAAATGTCCAACTAACAGGCAGTGACAGATGACATCATGGCACAGAAAGCATGACTGACGTGTTTATCTTTGTTGTCTTTCAGGTGGCCATCAGTGAGAACTATCAGACCATGTCGGACACCACGTTCAAAGCCTTACGCAGACAGCTCCCAGTCACCCGCACCAAGATTGACTGGAATAAAATCCTCAGCTACAAGATTGGCAAGGAGATGCAGAATGCTTAGAGAACAGAGGCTGTTACTACAAACCGATCGGGGAGAAGCTGATGCTCGCGCTAACACGTGTGACGCAACGTAACGTACTGTATGTCCTTCTAAAAGAGACATTTGTTTGGGGTTTTTACAGAGAATGACAGTTTCCGTTATGCACTACGAGGGGATGCCTTCAATTTACAATGACATTGAGTGACGTAACTGTCGCTCATTTGCAAACATATTATTTTTGAACAAATAATGCCTTTAGTAACACTGTGAGAGCTTGGGTCATCCCTGCTATTCAAATTCTCAGTCACATGTTAAACCCACAGTTTCTGATCCCTCAGTGCTTTAAAATGGACACATCCTCACAAAACCCCTTGACTTTTATGTAGCAACTAATTTACACTCTCTATATAACATAACTGATATTCTTTAAGAGCTTTCAATACCTCCTATAGTTTTTTTATTAACAGAGGGCAAATACTATATGCAATTTGATGACAGAGACATAATCTGTTTATATGTATGCATCCCTCTCAACGCAGGGTTGTAGCTCAAGCATAAATGTTTTTTCTTTTCACATTTTGTCTTCCCTCTTGAAGTTTAGTTCTTCCACTTTTATTTGTTGTTCAGAGACATTTCCGGTTATAATTATTCTTTACCCCCCTGGACTGATAAAGTATTGATGTGCCCACTGTTTGCCTTTAGCTTTTGCTATATTTTTTATACAAACTGTAAGTACATTTATTATTCATGAAATAAAACTATGATCTTCAAGCAATGGTAATAATTTGTTTTACATCATGTTTCTTCTGGAAATTTCAGGGGGTTATTGACCTGAGGAAAAGTTTACAGTCTAACACATTCTCTTTTTTTAGACTAAAGTTGGCTGCTTTTAGGAATAACAAAATTAATTGAAATTCAATTTAGTATTCCCACTAAAATTACATACCTGACACCAAACCATAATGTAGTGAGATAAAACTTGCAGAATGTGTATTTAAAATGTTAGATTCATAAATAATATTTGTGAATTTAATAGAAACTCTCACTGAGTTTGTTTGGCAGCTTGTCAGAATGTTCTTAGGAGCTTGGGGTGGTGCTGGGGTAATTATGACCAATTACCTCAGTCCTGGATGCATACATTTTGTAAAAATATGTTTGGCGGTGGCATTATCAAAATATGTAAATTCAGCTGTGTCTTGGAATTATGACGATTCTATCCCCATTTCATTTTAATTAGAGCTGAAATAATTAGTTGATTTATCGATTACATGATTCATAGATAATTATTTGACTTCATTCATAATCGCTTACTTGTTCGAGTCATTTTTGAGGCAAAATAACAAATATTTGGTGGTTCCAGTGTGAGGCCTGATTGCTTTTCCTTGTTTTACATCATAGTATATTTGGGTTTTGGGACTGTTGCTCGGACAAAATTAAATATAAGCTGAACCCTAATTTTGAATAATAAAATTAATAATTGAAGTAGTTTACTAAGCAAAAATGCCAGTTGACCATTTATTTATTTATATATATATATATATATATATATATATATATATATATATATATATATATATATATATAAGTCATTATATATATATATATAAGTCATTATATCAAAGTGAGTTCTTTAAAATTGTCAACTTTGTCTGTCCAGTATAAATAGATTAGCCGATTACAAAAATAATAGTGTCACAAATCATTTATTTTTTGGCATGAGATTTCCAAAAATTACCAGCCGTCAATATTCATTAAAGCTTTAATGAATCGTTATGCAGTTAGGTGTATTTGAGGATTGTGGACAAAAATATTATATTATAGAATATTTTATAGGCCTATACTTGAAATCGATGGAAACGCCCACTCACATGACTCCACAGTCTATGCTGTGAACCAACACATGAAGTAAGTAACAACAGCCAACAAAAAAGCCTAGGGAGAGTCAACAAAAGAAATCTCTGCGGATAAGTACTCGTCATAAAAGTTGGGGAGGGAAATTTAAACTTCGGCTAAACTTTGTAAGGTATATAAAGATAGAACGCTTAAAGACATAATAAGCTAAATTGTTCGTTTTTGTCTATGTACTTTGTTCAGTAGCTGAGGTGTTTTCGCTTTTCTTGTGTACAACAATTGCAGACGCTCCCTTCCGGTAGACGCTGGAGACCGTTCAACCAGCTCAAATTTTGCGCTGAACTGCGCGAAATAGCTGATTAATTTATCGCATGATTAACGTTTCCACATAAAAATAATGATAATTTCACGCAGGTAAAAGTTTAGTTTCTGTGTGCTGCATTTACGCACATGTCGCGCAAAATACGTAACGTTAGCATGTGGAAATGTCCAGCGCATTCAACAGCTGCATTACTTCAGGTGATAGTTGGTGAGCCGATGAACTTCCTCATGTGAGTCGGTCGATAGTCAGCAGCATCGGCACGTCAACATGTCGTCGCTTAAAGACGCTCTTGAATCCGGACTTGACTTCATTGAATTTCTGGGAGACAGAACATCCAACACCAGCAAAACGGAACTTCGGGAAATCTACATCTCTGAATTTAAGGGCAGGTAGGCTGCTGTGTCACATGTAGCTAGTGAGACAGACGAGCCGTGGCCGTTAACTAACGTAACCAGGAAATAAACATTCTGATATCACATTCATTTGTCAGTAGCCGTTTCTCAATGTCAAAGATGCTTCCTTGACATTGAGAAACACCTAGTATATTTTGAAACCTTACAGGACCAGTTTGCTGTGACATTTATTTTGGTCTCGACAGAAAAACAGGAACATTTTCTCGGCTACTTAATTAGGCCTACATATTCAAAGCCTACTTGAGTATTTCCATTGAATGCTATACCTCTACTCCACTACCTTTCAGAAGTAAATATTGTACTTGTTACTCCACTTTTATCTCCAAAATTATCTGAAAGTTTGAGGTACTTTTCAGATTAGATTTTTTTTAATTCGCTTCCTGTCCAGTGGAAACAGATGTTGATTTCAATATGATTCTGATCAACTGCGAGGATGAAGTTTGCCATTATGTGTTAAGATAATCCTCCCACTTTTTAAGCTGAATAAAGTATTTAAAACTCCTGTTGGATCAGCTGGAAAATGCATCGTTACAAAGTTGAAAACAGGGCTGTTTTTATGACGCCATTAAAAATTCTCACAGGACAACGATGCTACGGACTTAATGATCTTATAGAATAGATTAAACTACCCAACAGTAAAGGAGTTAAAATTAGCACAAACCTAAAGATCTAATAGTGAAACACTGACAGGGAACATTTTACTGCACAATAAATAATTTTACTTTCATACTATAGCCCACGTACTTTGTGCTGATAATAATATTTACATACTTTAAGGTTCATACTTGCATATCTAAGGTTTTGAATGCAGGGCTTTTACTTGCAGTTTTTGCACTATTTTCAAAGTGTGGTATTCATACGTTTACTTCAGTAAAGTATCTGAATAGTTCTTCCACCACTGATAGCTTTACAATGTATTCTAACAATACTTTTCAATATAACAATATTATATTTTGTATTGTTGTATATATTAGGGATGGGCAATATATCGGTATTATATCGAGGTATGATTCTGGATATCATCAGTTTATCGTTATATGACAAGTGTTGTCTTTTCCTGGTTTTAAAGGCTATACATTACAGTAAAGTGATGACATCTTCTCAACTTACCAGACTGTTCTAGCTGTTCTATTATTTACCTTTACCAGTGTAGTTATGGTAGTGATGGTTATTTATAAAAAATCACATTGTGAAAACATTTTGGGAAAGCAACAATAGTCAACCCTATAATATTGTCCCAATATTGACATTGAGGTATTTGGTCAAAAATATCATAGTATTTGATGTATCCATATCGCCCAGATCTAGTATTGTTCCAGCGAAGTACAGCTGGCGGAACATCTAAATGAACGTTTGGCCACTAAAGACCAGCCAACAGACTGATATATTTTTTTAATTATTCTTTTCAGAATAAGAAAACTTAAAACTATGTCACACCCTTGAGTCTGTTTGCACTCTAAGGGTGTAACACACACATACTGTATATCACCAGTTAATTCCCTTTTTATTATTTTTATATTCCAGGCTGTGTATAATACCACTCCTTCTCTGCATGTTTATGTTCACAGAAAAGGAATAAAGGACCCTTCCTTTTCCAGTGTTCTCTATGCTCTAGTGAAGTTCAACAAAGCCCGCATAAGACAGGGGAACATCTACATAAATGTCAAACCTCAGGTAAGATGAGCTGTCATTTCTCTAATGCTGTGAGGGAACAAGACTGGGCATGTTTTGTGAAAATGCAGAAATAAAATGAGTAAGTATCATTGTTGTTTTTATCCCTGATATAGGTTCGAGTGTACTGTGACCAGTGGAGGAGGCCCCGGGCCCCTCAGTCGCCACCCAGTCCCAGCGCTAGCCCTAAGAAGTCAGACTCCTCTGTCCCCTCTACCCCCGTGACCCCTGTGCTGACCCCCAAGAAAAAGCTGGCTACAGAAATCCTTCGCAAGTTAAAAGTGAACTGGTAGGTTGGGTCAAGTAAAGTCCAATTTTTATTGTCAGCCCGTCTATATGCAGTGACATTTAAATGTATTTATCCAGGACCATCGCGTGACAATAACAAAACATGTGCAAGTTTATAACATGCAACAATAGGGGCAGTTATGGGAATATTGGGAGGAAACCGGGTGTTGCATCAAGGAACAAGCTGTACCGGCAGAGGGTTGAAGAGTCATTGAGAGAGGCTTTTTGATCATGACTTTTCAGGGTCAAGGTTCAGCTTGATTGTCATTACGCAATACAGGATTGCACAATGAAATGCAGTTGTAGCCTCCTCCCTGCTACGCACACAAACAATATGTAAACACATTCTCAAATATAAAAAATTAGAATAGATTAAAATAAAATAGGTAAAGCTGTATAGCTGTAAAATAGAACAATATATATATAAAAGTAGCACTGAAAGAAGAAAGGGGGGAAAAAAAAGGAAAATAAAATTGTATTCACAAGGAAGATATACAGTAACGTATACAAACAAAAAATATTAGTGAAATATGCAACCAACATACAGAATAGTTCCATGTAAATTTCACAGATTTAGTGCAATGAATAGAATTTAGTGTGCAATCTAGAAACCGGTATACCATGTAAAGCTTATGAGAAGAGTCATTTATTCCCGGTGGTGTGCGGAGGATGAGGTGAAATTGGGGAGTCTCACTTGCAGCCTGAGGAAAGAAGCTGCTCTGTATTCTGTTGGTACTGCAGCAGATACTTTTGTATTGCTTGCCAGGCGGCAGCAGTGTGAACAGACTGTGGCTCAGGTGGGTATCATCTTTCAATAACATTTGGGCTCTTCACAAGCACCTCATCGCACCGATGCTCGGTAGATGGGTACCAATGATGTTCTGGGCGGTTTAAAACACCCACTGCAGAGCCCTCCTGTCCTGGGCCGTACACATTCCAAGCCAGTGTGTGATGTTTCTAGTCAGGATGCTTTCTATAGCTCCTTTGTAAAAGTTAACAATAACTTAGGGATTTTGCCTTCTTAAGTTTCCTTAGAAAGTACGGCCGTTGCTGATCCTTCTTTATCAGGGTGGAAATGTGTGATGTCCTAACAGGGAGGTGATCTTTTAGACTTTTCACATGCAGTGTTTATGATACGGGTGGTATGGTGGCGCAGAGGTTGGCATCATCGTCAGAACGTTCTGGGTTCAAACCTGGCCTTTCTGCGCAGAGTTTGCATATTCTCCTGCCTGTGTCACTTTCCTCAAAGACAAGCAGGCTACATTACCCATAGGAGTGAATCTGAGAGTCAATGGTTGTCTGTCTATATGTGTCAGCCCTGTGATAGACTGGTAACCTGTCTCGGGGTGTCTTGTTGGATTTGGGGTCAAGGCACCAAACGTGAACTGTGTCCCAAGTTTGCATCCTGGCGGAGACCTTCGTAGCATGGCATTCCCCCTCTCTCTTTCCCTCATTTCCTGTCATATCTCTACGTATGGCTATCAAGTAGTCTTAAAACGCTCAGCAGATTATCGTAAACATTTTTTAACCCTTAAAGAGAAATAATGGAACTCAGATAAATGCTCTACCCAATGCTATAACTGTTTCCACTGAGAATACTCTGAGTTTGAAGATATTCAATGACATGTTTATTATTTGAATGGCAATTTTGCATTTATCTGATTAATGTAGATGGAAGTGTTGATATGCATAGTCCATGACCAGAATCAAACTGGGAAAGTTACAAGATGCACTCACTTTGCAGTATTACCCTCTTACAGTTACAAGCCTTACAGATGTAAATTGCAGGCTGATCATCTCTCTCTCTCTCTCTCTCTCTCTCTCTCTCTCTCTCTCTCTCTCTCTCTCTCTCTCTCTCTCTCTCTCTCGAACAGGAAAGAGTTGACAGCTGACAAAGGAGGCATTGAGATCACCTCAGACCCCGCGGCGAGCGGCAGAAAGGTTCAGTTTGCTGTGGATCGCCTGAAGGAGTTGTTCATCCTCCGGTTCCACATAGTAAACAAGGGCACAAACTGCATCCATTTCACCTACTACACTGCCTTGCACAAGATCCGCTGTTTCACTCTGGAGGATGAGAGGAGAGTGACCAGAGCTTGTCCGCTGTTCCTCTGTCCTGGTGAGAGTACACTCCTCCGCTCGGTTTTCATTAACAAAAACACTCTGAAGAGAAATAGTTAATGCTCACAGCTTCTTCTCTGCATCCTTCTTTCTTTCACAGGAGAAAGCTATGAGGTTGTGGTTCGGTACACACTGAACCACTATGGATATTTCCCTGCCACAATGTACTTTGAGTTCTGTGAGGATCTGCAAGGAGCGGTGCCCTTTTGCATTGTGAGGGAGATGGAAGCAACAGCCAGGACCCCGCTGGCTGTGGAGCTGGGGCCCGTGTCTCCTTACAAACCATCTCAGGAGGTCATATTCAAGCGTGTCGAAAGCGTGATAGTGGACGGAGTGCCTCCTGAGAGGTAAGTTATTAAGACTGATTGTAGATCAATTCAAGACTCGAAATAGAAATGCACATTTATGCCTGGTTATTAAAGGGGAACTCCATAGATTGTACACATCTTGGAGAATGCTACAGCTGCACAAGTCAGTTGTGGCTCCAGAGGGATGTTGATAAATAAATGCAGTGCGTTTGGCGCTGAAGACCCTTGGGGCTAGCGACCCAAGGCTAAATTACCCGCTACTAACATAACACACCAGAATTTGCAACCAACAATGTCGATGGTTGAGTTGCATTGTGGGTAATTTTTTTTTGACAAATAAGGTGTGGAATAAAAAAGATGATATCTCTTATATATATATATATATATATATATATATATATATATATATATATATATATATATATATATATATATATATATATATATATATATATATAGATAGATAGATATTAATACTTTTTAACTGTCCATTGTGAGTGCTAGAATGAGTGCGGTGCTAAAATCATGCTGGTGTCATAGTTTAAGAATTATTGTTGTAGAGAGTTTAACAGATATGCAGAGCACACTGTCTTACCATCTCCAAATAGAATGAGTGCAGACCTTTTTCCCCAGCAGCATGAACATTCATTAATACAGATTTCAGTACGATTTGATTAGGAGCTAGTTGAAGCAATTTTCTTCCGTTGAAATTGACCCAGAATAGTTAATGAAATTGGGTTTTATTCATGCATGATGTGTTTGTTTGTGTTTTTTCCTCTGCAGTTCTGTCCAGCCTCTAAAGATGAAAGTGAAATTAGGAGATTATATATACCCTAAAGACCTAAAGGAACTGGCAAAACAAAGGATGGAGGACTCTGAGTACCTCTCTTCAGCTGCCAGGCAGAAACTGCCATCCGTGAAGTGAGGGAAAGACCTAATTATTTACAGCTGACCATGTTTTTTTTTTTTGTCTGGGCTTAACTCCCTCATCATCAGAGTGTTTGTGTTTGTACTGTTTGTCCAGGGCTCTCCTCAACTCCCCCTTAAAGATGAAGACGTACTCTCATCGATGTCATCTCCTGCTGCACCTGGAAGAGATACAGATGGAAGTGGACATCAGGAAGTATGACCTCCACAATCAAACCATGACTCAAAACCAAAGCAGCAAAAAACTGCTTACACTCAGAGTAAGGAATTCTCACAGCACACATCTACTGTTTTTAAATAGCAGCAACAAGAAGTAAATGTCTTATTAGTCTTGAAGAGGTGTTTCCTTGATCTAAACGGCTACTATCTTTTCTCTTTGCTGGCTTTGTGTGATGTTATATTGTTTCTATATTGTGTTATTGTCCTCTGGAAGCTTGCTGAACCACTGCAAGCTCAGTGTCTGAAATGAACATAAACACATAGCAGAAAACAGGCCAACGTTAATATTCTCCAACAGGTGCCTGGTGTTGCTGAAAATCGACCATCTGTACTACGAGGAGATTGTCTGAGGGTGTCCAAATCTGGAGACACGGCCCGGCCCATGACCGTGTACACCGGATATGTTCACAGAGTGGAGCTGGACAGTGTGAAGCTGGGCTTCTCGAAGAGGTAAGAGCTGGACTACAGATACTTGTCTGGTTGAAACCCAGTTTATGTCTCCGACGGTGAATGAAGAACTCCTCTCACTTTCCGCCCCCGTTTCAGGTTGTTACAGACTTTCATCAGCAATATGAAGTTTGACGTGGAGTTTACAATCAACCGGTACTCCTTGAAGCTGCAGCATCGGGCAGTGGACTTGGCAGTAACACATAAGCTCGAAGAGGTGCTGTTCCCATCTGGTGCAGCAGTGGCTAATCTCACCATGCCTAAACTCAGGTTCAGTGCCTATACACGTACAGTTCATGCATATAGAAGACCAAAAACACTTCTAGATGTAGCATCATCTACAAAACACACAAACCTAACCACCTTAAAGGGCTGCATCTCATGTACTTGGAGTGCAGATAAGCTTAAAACTGTCTGGCATTGGAGATAAGAGTGTATTAACTCCCAATGATGAGTGAGTGTGCTCAGCAGCCTTCTCCTCAGCTCTCTCTGGGCATTTATCCATCATATTGTGTAAACAGGCTGTTCTTTGGTTTAATGCAATACACTTGCCCAAAGTGGATATTGGTCAAATTGTAGCACTATGTTGACTGAGGACACACACCAGACAAAGTTCACTGTTATCTGCTTAGACTTGTAACAATAGAATTGTAACAAACTTGTATCTTGTCATACAAATAAAAACAAGGTTTTTTTTATCTACACATTTTGAATGTCAACCCTATTTTTAGCCTCTGCTCCACATTTTCAACATTCAAGTGTTTCATCAATGTGCAAGGTGTAAAGATCGCTTCTCACATTACTCTCCAGGATGTTCAACTGTCAGCTGGAGAACAACCCGGAGCAACATGCTGCAGTCCAGCGCATTGTAGCCGGATCATCAAAGCCCGCTCCTCATCTTGTGTTTGGGCCTCCTGGAACTGGAAAGACGATCACTCTGGTTGAAGCTATGAATCAGGTATAAGGTGTTGAGGATGTGCTGTTATTAGTCTGCAGTAAGACCCCAACTGACAACTAATTAACTTAACCAGCCTCTTACTATGTGCAACGGGGCAATCATTTTAGGTTTCTCGGACAGATCAAAGACATTTGATGACGTTGGATACTAGGATATTGTGATGGCCGTTTTGACTGTTTTCTGATGTTTTTATTGTTATTTTGACAAGAACAAAAAAGATAACAGACAGGGCCATCATAGGTAAGGTGAAATGCTGGACATCATGAAAAACAGGAAATGAAAAGACAAAGTTACATTGCAGTATCAAGGTCTGTGGGTTGTTTGTTTCCATGATTGTCTTCATAAAGGTCCTTTATGATCCATGACTTTTCAAAGCCAGGGTATTTTAAGGGTGGAGCAGTCTTCCACTCATTCATAGGCTAAAGTCCATTATGTTGACCTTAGTACAAAATTAGATAAAACAAAGTTCTTAGTCATAGTCAGTTCTTAGAATTGACTATGACTGGTCAAATTCATTTATGCACAATTTTTTTTTTTTAATATTGCACAACTTTGATTTTAACTTTTCAGTTGCTACCTTAACCGACACTGTTGTTGATAAAAAAAAAATAAAAAACAGCAAAGTTTCAAAATGATGTCCGTTATTATAAGTAATGAATTTGACTTTGCTTCCATCGACAGGTCAGCAGGGCAGACAAGTCAGCCCGCATCCTCGCCTGTGCACCTTCAAACAGTGCATGTGACCTCCTCTGTGAGAGACTGATGGTACACATGGATCATCATCGGATTTACCGTGTGTACGCCAGCAGCCGAAACCCAAACAGTGTCCCCAAGAACCTGCTGGTGAGCAGCCGGCATTTTTACATCCACAGGATAATCTGGTTACTGGCCGTAGCTCTTATTGCTGTTTAAATTCTCTACAAACAAAGCTTTGGATATCCTGTGATTCAGTACACTTATGAACACTAATGATCTAATTAACTAAATGTGTAACCCTGTGTATATTGGACCCGTAACATTTTGAGTTTCAAAATAAAACTGAAATTGAAATGTCACAGTAACTCCTCATTGCCGTGCGTAAAATAGGTGAGTTTACCAGTTTGGTTGGTTGGAACAATTCCTGAGGTGTTGTTGATCCAGAAGTTGGTGACTTGAGTTAACCGAGTAAAGATCAGAATCTTTTATGCATTTAGTCAAAGTGATTGTTGTGTAAGTGTTGCCTGTTTACTTAAACTCTTGTATCATTTAAGAATTGCAATAGAAAAGACTGAGATAGGAAGATATTTCACATTCAAATGCTGTAATTAAAGGATGGATGGATGGGAAATCGGTTACGTTTGAACTCCGAGAGACAGGTGTAGATTAACTATATTTTTCTTACCTGTTGTTTCATCTTTTGGCTCTTCCAGAAATATTGTAACTGGGACCAGAAACAAGAGGCCTTTGTGTTTCCAGGGAAACAAATTCTAATGAAATACACAATCATAGTTACAACTTTGGTCACAGCCGGCAGGTAGGTTGCTTGTGTATACAGTAAATAATCAGTGTTTGACACGGTTTGACGCTTTCGTGTCATTATATAGTGGTACACACCATGAGCCATGTTGTGCCTGCACAATATCTGCTGTGTGTTTGTGTTTATAGACTGGTGTCTGGAGGAATCCCAGTCGGCCATTTTTCCCATATCTTTCTGGATGAAGGAGGCCAGGCAGTGGAGCCAGAGTGCGTCATTGCCATTGCAGGTATATGCTGATGCTAAATTCCTGAATTATCAGCATAATACAGCAAGTATTTTGTTTTGGAGAAATCCTGTTGAAAGAGTTAAAAACTGAGGCATATTTTTAAGCTGCATGCACATTTTAGAGTACATAATATTGGCTTCCATTCGTCAGTCAAGCATGATTTATTCTGGGTCTAATATTGATATTTCATCTTTACATCATAATCTAGTGTATACCACCAAATTTCTGTCACACAGTAAAGAGCAGAGGAAGAGTTGAACAGATTTCTCCTCAGTCATTTTACAGAACCTGATCCAGATGTCAGTTGCACTCCTCCGGTCTCTTCTCTGTAAGCAGACAGTCTCTTTATCGCTGCCAACAACAGGCGATCAGTGCAGTTCATCAGTCCAGTGACAGATGTAGGAATGTGAGGAATGTAGAGGACAGACTTATTTCAGCATTTGTAGCTCAGTTTTTTTCACAATTTTGCAAACCTGGGCAGTGGCTGCAGAATCTGAGCATGGATTGGCAATTTAAATAAAAAAAAAAAAAAAAAAAAAAAAAGTCAGAATTAGGACACGTATTGGCCAGAAGTCTGAGAGAAGCTTTTCACTGCTTCCAGACTCCATACAGCCCTTCTCAGAAAGTATATATCAACTTTAAAGGTCCAGTGTGTAACGTTTTTAGTTCATTATCTAAATCTGTGTTGCCCGTTCACAAACTTGTCCAATTCAAAGTATTCCTTTTGGCTTGAAATTTTACATTTGCATTTGCATGAACTGGGGTAGACGCTCCATATTCATGTGCAATCTTGAAATACGTTAGCCGATAAGGGACATACAGGACATACTGCTCCGCCTTTCACGTTTTCGCTGTCACACAATAAGCTCACAGGTGCTGCTAATGGGTATCGTAGCTTCCCGGCCCTGGTGAGTTTGAAGAAGGAAACATGGAGGACCACACGTATTCAAAATCCAAATTTCAGGAACAGAAGTCTTCTTCTTCGCCCAGAAAAAGGAAAAAGGATATTGAAAAGAGCAAGAGACCGGCTTTTTGAAGTGTGAAGGCTACCGTAGCTGTAATACGTACTTTGAACTGCGTAGCGCGAGAGAGTTGATTGCGATATATAATCTCAACGCTACATGGGTGAAATTCCCACACATTGGACCTTTTAACGAGACTGCACTGTTTTAGTTAAGGTGGTCTTATGATTAAAGGTCAAAATGTACACATTTGTAAGAGCTACAGCAGTGGTGGAAGGAATGCATCTTGTTACTGATTGGTTGGACTTTGTGTCACAGGTCTACTTAGTGCAGAGAATGGTCAGCTGGTGTTGGCAGGAGATCCCAAGCAGCTGGGACCGATCCTTCGATCACCTTATGCACTGCAGTATGGACTCGGTGAGATGAGGGGGATTACCTTATTTTGTCTTCATGTATTCTATCGCACACTATGATAGTCATTATTATTATTGCAGCGTTTTTACTGCTAAAATTGTAAGAATAACTTAAACCATCACTTCTGCTGGGTTTTCTTTTCATTGTATCTCCACATGATTTAAGGATATATAAATGTAATGCTGTGACAATGATATCCTTCAGGGCTTTCTCTGCTTGAGAGACTGATGAGACAAAACACTTTATATCAGAAAAGTACAGACTCTGGACACTTTGACACCCGCTTTGTCACCAAACTGCTGCGAAACTACAGGTGCGTCTTTCAGTTTTCACCTCCATTTTGCGTGTTGTAGTTACTTGTTTAGAATATAATTATTCCGCTTTCTTCACTCAGGTCTCATGCTGCCATTCTGAAAATCCCCAATGAGCTGTTCTATGAGAATGAACTGCAAGTGTTTGCTGACCAGTGGGAGCGGGAGATCTACTGCAACTGGGAACACCTTCCCAAAAAGGTGTGTCCGCAAAGACGTTTATTCTTTCTCAAAACTTCTGAACTGATTTCAATACCGATGTCATCCTGATACACAGCAAGTAAGTGTTACAGTGGTTACATGTAAAATAGCTGGCCATATTTCTGACCAACTACAATTTATACATCCCTTAAAGTTAATTGGTGGTCAAAGTTAATTTACTAGTCACAGAGAATACAAAAGATGCTATTGAGTTGCATTATGGGAAGTGTAGGATGCAGGTTTTTGACACTTGATACATACCAGGGAGTTAAAGTCCAGATATGTCTGCCTCTGATGCACTAATGTCTTGCCAATCTTTTGATAACCAATTGCATGAGTATCCTTTTAATTATTCTTAGTTTCACAAGTGTCAACAATATACTATCTCAAAAGACTGAACACAGAAACCAACCTTGGACTGTGACCAAAAACAAGACAAAAAATCATTACGACAAATTAGATCTTATTATGGAGGAAAAAAATCTCATTTGGAAACAAAGTGGGACAGAAATGAAATTATAGCAAAAAAATCTAAACTCTCATTAGGATAAAAGGGAAAGGTGCCGTTTAAAGAGGAATGCATCTTTCTCAGTCGAGCATTAAACAAAAGCCAAACTGAGCAGAGATGAAAACAAACAAAACGGAACACCGTGTAAACAGAGTATACAGATCACTGACATCACCAAATAGCATGTACACCACAGGGATAACCTGGATAACTGACAAATGCTTACACTTGCACCACTACAGGGTTTCCCACTGATCTTCCACGGGGTGATGGGGAAAGACGAGAGAGAGGCCAACAGTCCGTCTTTCTTCAACGTGTCTGAGATTGAAGTTCTGGTTGACTACCTCACCAAGCTGATTGAAACACAAGGGAAGAAGGGTCTCCCCAAACTCTCTGCAAAAGACATCGGCATAATCGCCCCCTACAGGAAACAGGTGAGTCTGTGCGGTGTTTATTTTTGTTTTTAGAATTGTGGATGAACAGGTAAAACTAGTCATCCGTAACATGTTTGCTTTTCTAACAGGTCGAGAAAATCCAAAAAGCCCTGAAGTCCGTCTCAGCTCTGAAGCGATGGAGTGATCTCACAGAGCTCAAGGTTAGCAATGCTGCCGTAAACACATCAGCCTGTACATTCAAAAATATTTTGTTAATTTGTTTGCTTCCACGCACAAGTGTAATTAAATACATAAGGATTCTGTTCATTCACAACGGTGTTATTTGAAATCACATTTTGTACTTTGGCTGTTTCTCTTCACGGTATCAGGTGGGATCTGTGGAGGAGTTTCAGGGACAAGAGAGGAAGATCATCATGGTCTCTACCGTCCGCAGCAGCATCAACTATGTCAAGATGGACAAAGACTTCAACATTGGATTCCTGTCGAATGAAAAGGTGTGTTATAGCCATTCCTTCATATAAAGTAACTCAAAGGGCACTCTGAGAGCACAGACCTCCGCAAAGGCCAATAGTCCAGTCTTCTGTAATTTGCAAACCTGCAAGCCACCATATATGTCTGGAAATTAGAAATATGTCAAAATATGGTTGTGCTTAGCTAAAGCCTCATCATCTCAACTGTGTATGTATTATGTATTTCTAAATTGGAAATATTTCACATATTTAACATCCATTTGTGAAAACCAGAAAACACTTTTATCATTATGAAAATGCTTAGACTGAAATCACATCATGAACAGGGCTGCTGTAGTGCAGGCAAACCACGCACAGCACATAATAGGACTTCCATATCATCAACCATTGCACAGCGAGGAGTTAATTACTCACAGACAGCCACAGGTTACCGTTATTGTGACTCCTAACTATTAAACTTATGTTGCAGGATTCAAGGGTGACGCTGTGTAACGCTAATACTAGAAATGTAACGTGATAATCAATCACACACATAAAAACTGAAACTCACTATCTAAACGTCGCCACTGAGTGTCTGTCTGCGTCGTCCCGGGTTGCAGCTGCGAACGTTAGCACGGCGGAGACGGACAGAATACGCAGAGCTACCTATAAAGCCGTAGCCCCGCCTAGTGTAAAAGTCATGCCACTTCACTGGTTAAAGTAAGAAATAATTTGTGTTTTTTTTCCCCCGGGATTTGGATCTGCTCCAAAATTCAATAGATTCTTCCTTGGCCCATACTACATCCTTACAACAATTTAATTTAAATTGCACCAGTAGTTTTTCCGGATGTAGAAATAATAATGCAACCAGCAGGATCTTTGACATGTTTATCTCTTCTTCTTTCTCTTTCTGTATGTATTCATCTACTCTGCAGAGATTCAACGTGGCCCTGACCAGAGCCAGGTCCCTGTTGATAGTTGTGGGAAACCCTGTGATCCTCAACAAGGACCCCCACTGGCAGAAGTAAGGCAAAGCAGACCACAGGAGATGTTTTAGCAGTGTTGGGAGGCACAGTGTTGTCTGAAAATACAACAAGAGTATTCTTTCAGTTACAGACACTGATTTAAGTGCCTTGTATGGAAATGTGATTGTAGTGGACAAAACAATCTCACCACAAGGTTTAGTTTGTCGCTATACTGGAGTTTAACACACGCTTTTGCCTCAGTTTACCCAGTTGCCGTTTTGTTTTAGATGTCTAAGTTTCCCTTTTTTGCTAACCTTGTGATTTTCCATCTGCAGGTTCATCAGCTACTGTGTGGAGGAGCAGGGTTACACTGGATTTGACTTTGAAGATGCAGAAGGAGAGGATGATATTGTGTCAAGACTGGCAACCCTGAAAATCAACGTGGATTCTGACAGTAAGTGCAGCTATACCTCAGTTTAACTCAAATCTTCAAGCGATAATTGGCTGGATCATCACCAGCTATAGCTGAAATGGTTATAATTGCATCTATTAATAAAAAAAAAACAACAACCTAATATCACTTGCACAAAGCAGTCATGAAATATTCTAAAATGTTGTCTTCCTGCATTTGTCATAGATCCTGTAGAAGAGGAGAGTGCCCTCCAGCAGTATCTGGACCCTGAGTGGAGAAATGAGCATTAACATCTCCATTAGACAACCAACCTAACAAAGAACCATTGCAGTGACATCCTTAAAACATTATTAAATGTAAGCACTTAAAGATGCGTAGCAAGTATCCGTATTTCATTTTTTTTCTCTATTAGTTTTAATCACAACATTGGCGTCTATTAAAGAATATATCCTTTTTATTAACTTTTCTAAGAGCAGTGTTCATGTTTTGTTGCAATAAAACCGCTCGGTTTGTGATGACAATGCCAAAATGAACCAATGAACTTTTTCTCTCTTCGTTGGCTTTTTTTTAATAGAGCTGTCACTTAGCAGCAAGTTCAATCAGCATGAGTGAGAAATGAAGGAGGAGCAGAGTACTGCACATTTTCATGTCATAACCTTCCCTTTGATTAATCTTCACCTTCAATGGCATCATGCAGTAAACCATATCTGAAAAGAATTGACCAAGGAGGGCACGTCAGTCTTGTCTCAAAAATAGTTTATTAACAATGCTCATGTTTACTTCAGATCAAACATTCACTACACCACTTTGTTTACAAAGCATTATTACAATGAGCTTTTATATAAATCTGGATCCTTTTATTGTTTCAAATTTCAAATACTTCCAGAGAAAGGAAAAAGGTTACACAACACTGAGCAGAAGCTGTTTCCAAAGACTCTGTGTGTCTGTGTGTTTGTGTGTTGCAAAGACCCATGGTTTTCTCATGCATGCATCAACATAAGGACGTTTGATATAGTGCAACATTATTTGTATACACATTAACAGCAGTATTCAACATGCTCTTAGTGATATTTTATGCTTTCATCATGATGCTGCGCTTCCAATTGTGCAACTTATTTGACTATCTCTGCCAACCTGCAACTGCCAAGGACTCCTCGGCGTTAACCTTGTTGAGACTCGTGCACATCATGCCACAACTATGAATTGAGTAACTCAGGCCCATGTTTTCATTGATAAAAACCCTTAGTCGTAAATGATCTGAATCAGTTTATTCTTGTCATGTTAGTGTGCTTATATTGAATTCCACAAAGTCTATAGTAAAACATAGAATCCACTCTAGTAAGATTCGAGGTAACATTAATATGGTGCTTGTGTTTGTAATTGTAATCAATGCCCCCTCTCTCAGGAAACTCACAACGCCTCAGTTGAGCTGTGGAATATACAACTAGTTTAATTAGTCTCGATTAGATCATTCAGTTAAAGCACATGTGGGTCTGAGACTTGTAGAATCAATGACATCTTTTAAATCACTTCGGTTTTGTTTTTTCAAAAAAGGCTTACTCATTTAACCTCAGTTTTATTTTCAACATGTCTTATTGGTTTGTTTTTGTCTTATATTATCATTGGACATTTTATTCTTTTATTTCTGTATTTTCCATGTAATTTCTGTATTACTTAAATTAACTAAATCCTGAAATCTTTTAATCCTGGTTTAACTTTTTTGAAGTGTATCATATTATGTGCTTGGCCAGTAGAGGGTATAAAGTTGCATTACAATATAACAGATACAGATCCTGCCAGCTGGGTAGGTTAGTTGTCTTCGCTGGCATTGTAAGAAGGTAGCACGCAACATCAAATATACACACGTCACACCCATAGACTGTATAATATTAATGGACAGAGCGTGTGTGATGTCACCCATTGGTTTGTGGAGATCTGCTATGAGTCGAGTTTGCCGTTACGGTCGCAGCCATCCTGGTTGCGGATGTGATGATTTTAGACGAGAGTGAGGGAGGAGCCCTTACACTCTACGTTACGTTACACACTTTCACTGGCACACACATCATAGCCACGCCCTAAAACACCCCCTGCTTTATCACCGATTTTAAAATCAACAAGACTATTATTCAATAAATGAACATCATTCTGTGTTGTAGAAGAATTAAAACTAGCGATTGAGACCATAAACTCATTATGAAAATGTTTACTGAGGTAATAAATCAAGTGAGAAGTGGGTCACACACCGACCTCCTTTTGCAACCGCACGTGTCGCCTCCTGCTGGAATTCAGAGAGAATGCAGGTTTATGGCACTTCCGCATTTGCAGCACTTCGCCGAACCGGATGCTTTGTCCATTATTGTACAGTCTATGGTCACAACTCTTTCTAGACGGATAGCAACATGCAACCAAGGGACATGTGCAGTACATGAATGAGCAACAGAGGCAGAAGAAAAAGGAATGCCGTGAAGAGTCTGTGCCCGAGGACGGTTGCTGGGCCTTTTAAGCATTGTATAACACACAGTTATATTTTATAGGACAAAATCACAATCAAGTATTCAGAGGACCAGTGGACTGTCCATTATGTCTCCAAAGGCTGCTTTAAAGTGCTCATATTATGCTCATTTCCAGGTTCATAATTGTATTTAGATGTTATATCAGAATAGGTTTACATGATTCAATGTTCAAAAAACACCATATTTTTGTTGTACTGCACATTGCTGCAGCTCCTCTTTTCACCCTGTGTGTTGAGCTCTCTGTTTTAGCTACAGAGTGAGGCATCTCACTTCTATTCCATCTTTGTTGGGAGTCGCACATGCGCAGTAGCTAGGTAAGAACTACTAGCCAGTCAGGAGCAGAGTATGAGGGTATGCCACGCTAGCAGCTAGACATTATTAGCATTATAACGTATGTTACAAAGTGACGCACGTAAAGGCTGGACTACAGTAGAGCTGTTTGGAGCAGTTTGTGAACAGTGTTTTCTGTTGGAGATGGTAAGTCCCTTTGGGGTGGACTTCAGGCTTTTTCAGTTTGTAAACCTTTAACGTGCACAAAAAAGATATATAACAAAATAAAGGAAAGGGAAAAAGCATAATATGAGCACTTTAACAATTCAGTATGTACCCTTAATGAGATTCTGCTCCTTTGACTTGGGATGTGAAATATCAAATGGTTCTTGCCAGGAAGTGAAGATCAACCAATGTAGACAAGACAAATAAACCCATTTTCTATTTTCCCACAGTTGTACTGACTTTTTATGTAATACACTACTCTAAATCATCAAAGACCATCTTTATGGCTGCAGACTGATGTTTTTCCAGTGATGTTGAAGAAACACATTATACAAGTTATGTAATTTTCCCATGATTCATTCTTCACGCAAAGTAACAGGACGTAAATTGGTGTAATCTATCTTCTATCCGCCAAGATACTCAAGGCAAGACTGCATTATTAGATATAATCTTAATATTTACGTTATGAGGACTTAAAGATTAGGAACTTAATGACACATGCGGAATCAAGCCTATGTTTGAAGTTATTCAAAGAACCGAGCTGTGTGAAACATGTCGGGTCACTCCTGACCTTGTCAGTCAGTATCAGGTTGGCATGGAGCAGCTGGTCCATCTGGTCTGGGAGAGAACAACCAAAAGGCACACAACAGAGAAGGCACCGGGGGGGAAAAAAACTAACTTCCCCCACACAAACTCTCAAACAACTCGGCTCCTCTCAAACATGTAGAGAATGTCGTCCGACTGGAAACATCGACACGCGAAGGCTAACAGCTCTATCGAGACATGATTTCCACGACCGGGCTGACCCGTCTAACACACGGATTCCAACAGCGGGCGTGACCTCTTCACTTGAATCGTAGCAGAAAAAGAGCTGAACTCAGACTACCGCAATAACAAACAAGGGAGGTTTCACCAAGCTTTGGCTTTTATTTCTGTTTCAGCTCCCTGTTGGTCCTAACAGCCATTGTGCATAGTTGAGTCATATTGGCTTGTGTCTCGATTGGCCAGTTCTCACCACCCATCTAATTCCACTGCACAGATTAACAATAGTTATGAAGGATGCATGTGAATAATCTAATTTTATCTCTAATTACTTTTACATGAGGCAGCTACTGAAAACCTTAGTTATGGCTTTGCTCAGGTTTCACAATGACAACACTAGCTACAGTACAATGGAGAGCCCCTCAGCTGAAATGTAAGCTAGCTGACAAGCATGAGAAGTACAGTGTCGTACAAACTTAAAAAAGAAAGAAAGAAAAAGGCACTAGCTCTTATGATCCAAAGATCAGGACTACCATGATAAACAGAAGTGATAATAACAGGACAGTCTGGACCTTACTCATGAAGACTTTATACAAGCTAAGAAGGATAATGCTTGCTCAAGCTCGTGAAGAACAATATTGCATACAAATATGTGCATCTATCACTGCCTCGTTACATTACAAATAAAGAAAAACAAAGTAGGAAAACATTGTGTAAAGACAGCGTTTGGAGGGAAAAAAATGCAAATCAACTTTAAACATCAATTTCTAACCACGGTTGTAATATAGACGAAGTCAATTTCCTGTATTCGGTTTGTTTGCATTCGATTCATCTGCCTGCCCGTTATTGTGAAATGTGAGCTACAGTACAAAGATGCAATTTGGTAAAAGGTCAGTCCTTTTCAAGTGATTTTGTTTTTTCTCTCCTATTGGTCAGTTGATGTTATGGCGCGTTGACTGCTCACAGCAGCGTGCAGCCGCCTCTCTTTTTACGCTTGCGGACCTGCAGCGCCGCTCTAGTGGCCATCTCAAACACTTCCCGCACACCATCCTTGGTCTTGGCAGAGCACTCCAAGTAGCCAAAAGCACTGATCCTGCCGGCCATGTCTCTGCCTTCTTCAGTCTTCACCGGCTCCTGCATGGTTAGAGCAGAGATTGTTAGGAACTGTACAAAAAGTATTATTAGTATTAGTATAGAAGGGTGTTCAGAAAAGGGGATCGAGTTATGTTTTTCTGCTGAAGCAAAGATAATCTTTCATTTTTGGGAGTGATTAAACGTCATTTATCAGTCTCCTATAGAAGCTCCCACCACTTTACTCTGCATCTCAACAAAAAAGCGACAGTAGGTAGTTTTTGGTTCAAAAGTGTAGAAAATGACTAATATTCAGTAAACTAGAAAATATTGTTCTGTTTGCCACAATTTTGGCAATCACTTCCTCTAATTTGACTACTGGTCCCTACATCTGGAACAAACTACCGCTAAACTGTAGGTCGGCACCTAATCTCAGCTCTTTTAAATCAAGGCTGAAGACCTTTCTTTTTAACACTGCCTTTTCTTAATTCATTTTTGTATTTAAATTTTATTTTTTATTCATTAATTTTTTATAACTGTTTCTTCATCTGGGAGGGAATTACTGTAATCGTTGGGGCTTTGTAAATTATAGAGTGTGGTCTAGACCTACTCTATCTGTAAAGTGTCTCGAGATAACTCATGTTATGATTTGATACTATAAATAAAATTGAATTGAATCTGTTACCAATTTGTATGATATTTTTAACTGTGTCTTTATGTCTTGTGTAAAGCACTTTGAATGGCATTGCTGCTGAATTGTGCTATACAAATAAAATTGCCTTGCTATACAAGTAAAATTGCCTTATTGTGGATATGCAAAAAATATTAATATTTTAAGGTTTAAAGCTTTAGTACATAAGTTTTTGATATTAATAAACGTCAGTTATATTCAAGCCATTGCCAGATGAGTTACTACAAAGCTACTTAAAGGTCCGGACACATAGAGCCGATAATCGGCCGTTGGACAGTCTGGCGAGGTCAGTGATTCGAGTCTCTTCAGTGTGTTCCGTGCAGTCGTCCGTCTGAGGTGCCATCGGCCCTCATTTTGGGCGATTTGACATGTATAAATCGGCGGGGCGGGCACTGCCGGCAGTCTGACTCAAATTACCCATCTGATTGGTAGAGTGCTAACCCGGAAATGGAGAGCAGAATGAGAGTGACTAGAGTCTCTCAAAATCTGACGAAAATCTTTTAAACTGACCTTTGTTGATTTGAAATGAAGACAGATTCAGCAACTGCATGGCCTATTTCTCGCTTAAAATGTTTTCAGAAACATGTTTTGGTGAACTATTTTAGTACAATATGAGATTGTATTCTGAATGAGCCGCCATGACAGTCTGGCTTTGAATTTTCCATAGACAGTATATAATGGACCAATAGACCCCGTTGCTCTGGACGGAGACCAGTGAAGGCTATTAGAAGCACTTTTCCGGTGATGGCTAGCTTTACTGCGCAGCCTCCAACTGAGAGAGACAATGTAAATGTGACGTGAGCAACGTGTCTGAAAGTTGTAAGTCTTCTGGTAGCTGTGCCAAGAGAAATCTCAATCATTCCCAATCTTACAGAAACGGAGAGTGTAGGTATATGTAAGGAGATAACATGGGCACAGGCTAATTATTGCTAACTAAAATGCTAGTTAACATTAGTAATTAAACCTAAACAGCTCATGTAAGTCGAAACTGCCTGCGAGCTTCTCCTGTACTATACGGTAATTCCTCTACCATGTGACAGTAAGTCTCGTGGTTATGACACAATCGTTAGCCTATTTTTATAAAAGCGTCTGCTACGGAGCCATAACATGAGGTACAAGGTAATGGAGCCTTTTATACATTGTCGTGTTTCTTTAGAACTAAACAATGGACAAATAGAGTCTTTAAATGATTCAGATGTAAAGTTATTCACTGTCAAGTGACGTCAAAATGAATGCTAGTCAGTGGAATGCTAACGGGAGGTGATGACTAGGTAGCATTAAAATGGCACCATAGGAGGTTCGGGTTCTGAAGTGAAGCTTACCCCCTTAGAATTTCCGGAGAAAACAGACCCACGTGACACGTTCGTCCAATCAGCTGCCGGTTTAATTTTTTGGGCAACAATACAGATTAGCGCCGCCTGCTGTTATGGAGACATATTACGTCTTGTCTCTTCGGTGTGTTCCGAGGCATTATTTTGACCAACTCGGGGAGACTAATCAGTCCAACTGCCTTTTCTGCCAACGGTCGGCCGTCTGGTTGGTGTGTAAGCAGCTTAAGACTATCAGCTCCACACAACTCTCTCTGTATTTCTCAGCATGGCTATGCTCAAGATTGTGTCATCCGGTGACTTTCCCGCGCAGAAGCTCGAGTTAATCCTCCTTGGCTACTAGCCACTGCATCGAGGGGGGGGTGGGGATGCGTCCGCGATCACGGAAGGCTGTATCATGTGGACCCGCCGACAGTGTTGTTGTCATTACTTAGAATTCCTCATTGGGGAGACAGAATCTACACACTATAGCTTTAAATGGGAGTACATCTTAAAATCTTTGTGAACTTTTATTTTTGTGAAAAATAATGAGAGCTGCAACAATTAGTCTATTCAATAAGTCAGAAGCTGAAATAGCAACTATTGTGATTAATCGTTCGAGGTATTTTCCCAAGCAAAAATGCCAAATATTCTCTAGTTTCTGCTTCTTGCATGAGAGGAGCTGGTGCTTTTCTTTGTGATATATGACAGTAAATTAAATATCTTTGATTTTTTGACAAATTCATCGATAATTAAAATGTTGTTAGTATCAGCCCTAAACATGTTCAGTCTACCTACCCAACCCAATATTTTTTGTAAAGTCTCTTATAAAACCAAATAAGCTGAATGTGATGCACCTGTGTTTTTATGCCCGTCTACACCTTCTCCAAATAATGACAAATTTATCAAACAGGTAAACCTTGGAATCAGAGCTATACACACTACTTCAATAACCCTCCCAGCCACATCATTCGGTGGTCTGTGTGAACCATGTAAACGCCAAAACACTTGAACTAATGACTAACTGCTACTCTCGGTCAAACAGCTCCTAGTTTCTACAGAAATGGAAAGCTGACGGTAGCGTTTGAAAGAGCTGGAGAGCTTTGTCAACATGTTGCTATTATTAGCTGCACCTAGAGACAGACAGAGAACGGGCCATAGTTGCATGCTGTGACACAGTAAACCAACATGCTGCTGTCATTATAGTAAAGACTGAAAGGCCACTAGCAGCCTTTTCAGAGTGCTGTCACCGTTTGTCACTGAACGGTAACTTCCCTCTGGGAACAGACAAGTTAACAAAAATGAAAAGGGAGATAGTATTCAATTACTTCAATCTTTCTTTTGGCTTTTTAGAAAAACACCTTCTCAGACCAATAGTTTTCATATTATTTTACTTTATATTGTAATATCGTATATATGTAGTATCGTAATATTCACATTCTGCTTTTCAAAATAAATTATATATATATATATATATATATAAAAAAGTGTGTGTGTGTGTGTGTGTCCACACCTTTACCAGTACCTGAGGGAACAGGTCAACAAAGCAGCCCTTGTTTTTTGATGCAGTGCTTTTGTCACTCTGAACTCCCGGTGAATATGTCATGAATATGAACAGAAATAATTCAGATAAAAACTTCACAACTTGAACATGATGAAATGTTTCAAACCCGCACATATCCCCAGGCCTTTGGTGCCTGAGTATTCAAGGAGGTGCCCACTTGTGCCCGGTTACCCCGATCCACAGCTCATTGACCCCTCCGAGGCGTTTGTACCTGCTTCATCTTGGCCAGCTCTCTCCGTGTGTGCTCATCATTCCTCAGGTCCTTCTTGTTCCCCACCAGGATGATAGGAACATTGGGACAGAAGTGCTTCACCTCAGGCGTCCACTTCTCAGGGATATTTTCTGTCCCAGGAGAGAGACAATAAGTGACAAGAGACAAAGATAGAGACAGAGAGAGAAAGAGAAAGAGAAAGAGAAAGAGAGAGAGGCAGTCCAGAGTCACAGCGCAGAACACTTCTCATGATGGATTGCTCTGCAGACTGCTTGAGGCAAAGATGTTTTTAGCTGCACTAATCCTACTTTCCATCAAGTCAATTAAGGCATTTAACAAACAGCTTGCTTAGCTGATATGAACTGCCTTTATTCTGTGAAGATAAACACGATAACGATAGCACTTTCATACAATGTAAAGTCATGTATTTTATAATTCTGACACGTTAGACAGCTTTCCGTGCTGCTGCCGTCTCAGCCAGGCGTATCTAATTAAGACTTGTTTAAATATACAAATGTTTTAAATTAGGCTACTGTAGGTCAGCAGTTCCTTACCTAAACTGTCTGGGCTGTCGATGGAGAAGCACATGAGGATGACATCTGTGTCAGGGTAAGAGAGAGGCCTCAACCTGTCGTAGTCCTCTTGGCCTGCAGTATCCCACAGCGCCAACTCCACCTTGGAGAAAATTGGTTTTACAAACAGAGTGATTCTCCTCTTACTCCTTTTTATCTCCATGATTCATTCAATTCATTCATTCATTCATGTCATTTTGTTCAAAGTTTTGTAATTTGAACCATTCTTAAGGGCTAAAAATTAAAATTAGTGGTCTACCCAGAGTAATGTTGCTCATTGTTCCGGATGAATACACAAACATTTAACCAGTCACGACATCATTAGTGAGGACGTTTTTTTTCTTCTCATCCTCAGAGAGCCGTGACTATTTGGAGAATGATGTTTGAACGTTGATGTGGCGCGTCTTTTTCCGCACCCCTCCCAAAAGGCCAATGCTTTAAATACCAGCAAGTAAATAATGTTAAGATTGTTTAACCTTGGGACATTTAACTCCTCCTGTCACAAATACATTTCATCCTGATCATAACTTGCAATTGGTATGTTTTACCCCAGCTGCATTCCTTGTTTAGATATTTACTGCAGCTCTGACCTCATCAGCTTCACAAGTCCGTTATGTTCTCAGCGTTGTGGGAATGATTTCAGGGACTGGCCTCACCCCATTCATTCATTTAGGGAAAGTGGGACATTAGCAAGCATCAAAGCAGATACCTTCTGTCCCTGTAGGGGCATTAACAGTCGGCCTTTACCCGACTCCACTCTTTAGCTGACTCACTGTGTTCGGGGGTGGGGTGGGGGGGGGAATTTTTGTGTGAAAAATTTGGAATACTGGAACTTCTACTGAATGACAATAGATTCTGGCTATGCCCACAGAGAGTGCAAGCATCAGTCAACGGTCCTGAAATAGAGGTTCGCAGAGGCAGAGGGTGGGAGGTGGCTGCACACTGTTGAGACTGCATGAGCGACCAGAACGGTTATGTTCCCACTGGACTCATAAGCTGCAGACTTTGGGGAGGAAAAGAACGAGGGGAAAACCAGCTATATTTAGAGACTGCTCAATCCACTGAAGGTGAGAGAAAGAAAATGTTTTTGTCCTCGAGGGGAAGGGAGACTCAAATTTAGGGTCTGAGAACAACAACCATCCTCTCGAAAGTTAGAGGAGGGATAACTAAAAAGGGGCAGACCACTCATTATCTTTACCCAAATTATCCCCCGCTAGACCGATGTCCATCATGGATCCTGTTATTCCCCCCCCCCATCCAAGTGCGACCAGGACAGGAAATGAGAGTCATTTATCTGACAGGAGGGTCCTGGCGGGGGGAGAGGGATTGCCAGGAGACATCCCTGTTCCCTGTCTGAACAGGAAGCTGGGAAGTAGAGTCATTTCCTGTTTTGCCAAGTGTTGATCCTGCAGCGATGGTCGGCTCAAGAGAACAAAACTCTTTGACATAACAAGCCATCTGCAGCTCAGACTCAGCCCTCACTGACCAACTCCCTGGGACTCAGATTTAAGATGACACACACACACACACACACACACACACACACACACACACACACACACACACACACACACACACACACACACACACACACACACAGCAGGATTTGGGAGTTTCTTTTACACTTATAGGTTAAAAGAGATGCATCGAAAATTTAAAATACAGTACAGCAATAAAGTATGCAGTATCAGATTAGTATCACACTATTAATACTGGGACTAACTAGCGCTACACTGCAACAATGGTGTTTCTGTAATTTCATGTCTTCTACATGGATCATCAATGTTACTGATACAAGATACTGATTTCTTTGCCGGCTGACAAAGACAACTTTAGCCTCAGTCTTTCAGCAAAACATCACATACTGTATGGAGCCAGCAAATTCACATTTATCTTTTACAAGATCCTTCATTTAAAGCGAATAGTCAGATGGGTCATTCATGTTATTACTTTAAGGACAGTGCTGGTTTCTGACACAAACGGAAAGACTTCCTGTGCGACAGACACAACTACTTCTAGACTGCTCACTTGAGTGTCAAATCTACAAACCTGTTTTCCGTCAACCTCGATATCAGCGATGTAGTTCTCAAACACTGTCGGGACGTAGACTTCAGGAAACTGGTCTTTACTGAAAACAATGAGAAGACATGTTTTCCCACATGCTCCATCCCCGACAATCACCAGCTTCTTCCGAATGGTTGCCATCTCTGCTGGGAAACGAGAAGGTTTTTATTTTTTTTTTTTTTTTTTTACAGGAAGTCAAAAGAAATCAAAAAACAAAAAGTTGCGTGTCAAAACCATCACTACAAAAGACACTTTTTTTCCATCAAGGGAGATTTCACCTGTCAACAACAAAAGTCACACTCGGTTGTCTCGTTTGCGTATTCTACGTTTCAGATATTTAAAATTATTTGTAAAAGATCACAGGAACACAAGATAAAACAGGAACACAATGTCGTACAAAAACTTTCTGCTCATGCGGTGTGGCTCCAAAGCGACCACTGACATCTCCGACTTCAGTAGTACTGCATCACATTACGCCTTAGGGAGTGCTCTCTGATCTGCACGTTGTCACAGACAACTGCAGTCACAGACATTGAATCCCCCCCATGACGAATCTAGTGGAGTGATGGGGAAGAGAAAGAGAAAGTGTGTGTGTGTGTGTGTGTGTGTGTGTGTGTGTGTGTGTGTGTGTGTGTGTGTGTGTGTGTGTGTGTGTGTGTGTGGGGGGTTTGTTGAGACAAGCTGGGACATAATAGAATGTGTTATCATACTCCTGCTCCGCCCTGTTTGTTTCCCTCGGCAACGAGTGTGGAAAAGAAAAGCGTCCGGGAAATCAGAGCAGCTGCTTAAGTATTGGTGGTGTCCTCGAGCAGACAAAACCTTGCCCTGCTTATGATCTCTCCAGACGCTTCTTCAGGAACACTCTGTAGACATTATACTAATTCTCTCAAAATGACTTTGCATTAAAAAAGGAACAACAGCTAAACCTGCCGCACATAGGTTGTTCTGGTGTTACGCTTTAATTGCTTACATGGGGTTTACAGAGTTGTAAGCATTTGCACAAACTGCAGAACAAAAACAAAACCATGTCAAAACACAGATGGATGCAGGGTTCAATTTCACAACTACACTCCAGGCCTCCAAGGATGTAGCTTTGCAGGTTTCCTGTGCACAAAATACAATCCATAAAACCAAACAGAGCCAAGAAACATGTCTGCAATAACGCCAGATGAGGACTGCTGTAGTTAGTGCAGGCTGTGTGGGGATGAGTTAGCAGTGCAGCTGATGGATGAGCTGGAGCCCTGGTGTCTGGGAGCAGCTGTGCATATAGTCATTTGGCTGCTCACCTCATCTACTTTCTGCCAGACAGTCTTGACAGCAATCCTCTTCACGAGGGCACCCACTTATCGGGGAAAATGAATCTTTCAGTGCTGCTGGCATAACTTTTAAATTGAGTCTGCCCCAACGCCCACTCTGCTCGGATGCATAGCAACACCAAAACTGGCACTAAGTAGCATCAAACCATAAAAGAATCATCAAGAATACGGACTGAAGTTATTAGTCAAACTATTGTTTGATTGGTTTCATAACAGATCAGTGGATTAGTTAGCTGACTTGCAAACATCATTTCTTCCATGCAGGGCTGGGGGATTTGTGCAAACTCTTCTGACATTTTAAAGCTAATACCTGTCAACATTTGCAAAGTCTTAAATCATCAAACTCAGATTAAATGTATGAAGAAAATAAAAAGGACACCATATACTGTATGACATGGATTTTATGAAAGGACGTATTTGCCATTTTGAAAAAATGCATATATGCTTTCTTGCAGAGAATTAAATGATAAGATTGATACCACTCTTGTCTGTACAGTAAATATGAATGTGATATAAGAGAAGAAATTGCTACCCAGTCACCGAGATATTTAGACTTGGCATAACCAGTAGCTATACTGGAAATTGTCTGTGTGTTTGCTTGTTTGGCAGTTTTATTAATATCTTGAGTCTATTCCTTCTTCTGGGAATTCTGGTCATGGTTTGTTCCCATTTTCTCACTTTGGTCCAAAGGCCTACTCCCTCTGGTTCAGTGTGTTGAGTTACAGCTGCACAAGTTTTGCCAAAATATGCCAAAGACTCCATTTTGAATTTAGGCTGCTTTAGCTGGTCAGTGTGCTCACTTCTGTTGTTTCTACATGTTAAATATGTATTGAAAGACTGTTAAGCAAATCCCCCTGAATATACCATCGTTTACTTCAGCTGTCGTTGCAATGCTTCAACTATTATGAGATTATATTCAACTATTATGAGATTATATTCAACAAAAAACTGAACAGAGACTGCTATCACGTTGATACCGGAATAAATATTAATTCCGGAGAAACTGCACGGTATCTTAAGATTTCCAGAGTACTTGATAATGGGATCAAAACCCAAACAAGTGGGAGACAGCAGCACCAAGGCCTCAGAGGCTCACCCTTTGAAAAACAAACAATCCACTTCCTGTTCTGTGCTCCAGGAGGAGCTTTTGGCTGCAGTTCTGTTTGGACAGATTTCAGCAGAGCTGGGACAGGGAGAGGGCTGCCAAAGGCAACGCAACACATGCAAGCACGCAAGCATGCTTACTCACACACACATGCACATGTACACAGTGGCTCTCTCTGCACTGCACAACGATAGCTTGATCTTTCTGGCAGCGATATTGGGAGCCGACGAAGGAACATCTCGACACATTGGCAAAAGGAAATTATGCGTGAAAATATACCATATAGTCACAAACTGTGCCCAATACCCAGACTGTCTATGACTGATGCCCCCAAACTTAAGCGCTAATGGATAGTAATGACAGCGAGCACTGAGGATGAAGTTTATGTGGTTGCCAGTCAACAATTTCACGAGTGATGTCATCCAGATCAAGCCCGTTTATAACGTCTCAGCCAGCATTCATCCTCTCCACATTCATATCAAAGCCCGATCTCACCCTGATGCTATCACGTGTAAATGGGCACCACCATGGATGTCTTATAAGACCTGGATGAACGATATTGGCAGAGCCCTGTTCATTTCTTTGAGAGTTGCTCCGTTAGCTTCCGGGTTTACTTGATATGCGACCCACAGACTATGCGTGGTGACGTTACATGTTTTTAAAATCGCTTTTCTCAGCTCCAGGGAAGTTTTTCAAACATAAAAAGTCCATGGATTAAAACTACAAAATACAGCCACACCAGACCTTGTTTGCAGTTGGAGGTGTCCTGGCAGCAGTTTTATCGGGGTCTCTTTTGGTGGTCTATGGTTAAAATCCTTTCTAGGTCACAGAGGGATTTTTCGTTGCAATACCGCCGCGAGTGGCCACAGGACAAAATCAGCAGAGGGGCTAAGTGCTGTATGTCGGGGCCTGGGCACCACTTATCTGCAACCAGTATCAGCTGGCTGACCTTTGACTTCGACGCTACTGAATGAAAGCAAAGGTGTCACTGAGAGATTAACCGTCCTTGTGAATGCTGTGACAAAAGAGCAGGAATGGTTCAACATCATTCCATCGGCTCTCCATAACCATCACTCAGTTCAGGGTGCAGACATTTTCATTTACCTGTCACTGGGACTCTACACAACACAACTGAGATTTATCCAGTGGTGCAAAGCGGTATGCTACAACATAGTCATAAAGTCTTCAATCATTCTGAGGTTGACGGAGGACCAACTATGGTCTATAACTGTGAGACAACCACAACACTGTGTTACTTGCTGGTTAAAACATCAAAGAGACATACTGTAAGCAAAGATAACAAAATAATACAGAATAATGCTGAGCTACCCTTTAGTTAAAGTGACTATATGTAACTTTTTAAATGTTTCTGAAACTGTGTAATTATTAATCTGATGATCATAAATCACCAAACAAAGCCATAGAATACTTAATTCATAGCTTTTCAAGCTTCAAAAACTAAACATTCTGCAGTGCTCTAATACTAAATAAATTGGATACATAAAACTACAGCACTGAGCACATGGCACTTCCTGAATGTGCAAAACATAACAGAATATGTAAATAGAAAGGTTGTTAGGCCTACATTAAATTGTAAACAGAAATAATCGATTATGGCCCGGCCGATTATCGATGCAGCGTCGTCCATGTCCACGATTTGATGCATCGATTATTTGATTAATTTCAACACCTCTAGCAGGTGTGGTAAACACTAGCGCTTTTGTCCAAAGCTGCTGTCAGAATCAACACAAACTGAAAGTTACAAATAGACACTTTAACTGGTCTTTTTTAGTCAAGTTAATTTTTATTGTAATAAAAGCCTGCATTTAATGCCTTATCTACACAAAGTTATAACAAAAGCTGAAGAACAAATATGCAACCTGATACAGTGATATGAGCTATTTATATTAGTGATCTATTAGTATTCTTCCTCCCAATCTTTGAGCAGCAGTTCCAACATTTTTAGCTTGTGACCCTTCGAAATAAGCACGTTTTAGTGGCGACGAAAGATAAAATAATTCCTGCCGCAATAACTTTTCAAAGTTGTAAAATATTTTATAAACTGCTGTGCAGTGTTTTGGCATCTGAAAAGCCTTCATATTCACAGATCTCTTACTGAAACTTCCTGGATTGTATTTCATGTCTCACCGATAGGTGACGCCGACCAACGCAACCCTCTGCGTTGTTTAAATGCAAGGTTTATATACTGCATTTGTCTATATGGTGTTTAGTTCAGCCAAGGAGTTATTTTCCTTTCTCGTATTGGATAGGGTTAGATTTGGGTAAAAACGGGTTAGGGTTAGTTTGATATAGTTTGACATTTTTGGAAACATGCTTTTTTGCTTTCTTGCCCAGAGTTAGACGAGAAGATCAATACCACTCTCAAGGCTGTACAGTAAATATGAAGCTACCTTAAGCAGCTGGTTAGCTTAGCTTAGCATAAAGAAAAACATTTTGGGGGGGGAACATAGCAAGCCTTGACACTGTCCAAAGGCATCACAATCCACACACCAGCACCTCCAAAGCTCCCTGATTAATACCTTTTATTTTGCTTGTTTAAAATTGTACAAAGATTAAGGTTAACAAAAAAGTGTTGACCAGGAAATCAATCACCAACAATTGTGATAATTTATTAATCATGTAATTTATAAAGCAAACTTGCCACATTTCCTGGTTCCAGCTTCTAAATGAGAAGGATTTGTTGTTTTCCTCTTCTATTGTAAAAAATGTAGTATTTTGGGGTACTTTTTGAACTGTTGGTCAGACAAACCAAGTAAATTGTATACGTCAAGTCGTGAATATTTTTCACTATTTTGGGGTGTTTTATTGATTAAACAATTTATCGAAAAGTAACCCGCAAAATAATTAATAATGAAAGTAATTGTAAACAATAGTTACAGACCAAAAGTATACAAACAAACAAAGTATGGAAGCCGTTGTAGTGCGTGCGAGTTCACTGTGTCACTGGCAATAAGCATCAGACTGGAAGCATAAAACTTGATCCAAACACAACATAAGGAGCCGATAAAATACATAAAGCATAGCACCCTTACTTCCTACAACTGTTTGAGCAATGGCCCGGGTTAATGAACACACCACCTCTCTCTTTCTCTAAGGTTTCCTGAGGCTTATAGGGGCCAACAGGAGTTATGCAACAAGCTGAGCAGAGTTAGCCCAGAGCAGAGCGTGACCCTGACCAATGAGGTGGAGCTGCCTTTCAATCCTCATATGACTTTTAAATCAACAACAATGCTGAACATAGACAAATATCCAACCATTAAAAGGCCTCTTGTTCCTGAGATGATGACTTTTTTTTTTTACTTCTGGAGGCCCTGCAAACAAGCGAACATATTACAGGAAATGTAATATGTTTTGCTCCTCTAACAGGCATTCCAGGGCTGCACCTCTTTCTTTTATATACACTACACTACACTAAACTCAGAGAACCTGGAGTTACAGATCAGCTGACATCAACATTGAAAAGTTATTTCCTGCTTTTTTTTTTTCCTTTTTTGTGTGTGTTGCCATTAGGAGTTGTCAAGGAGCTCTGTCAAACTCTGGCTTCATAACTAACAGAGCAATAAAACCAAGGCTGGATTTTGACTGTTTGACAGATAAACATTCACCCAGAGAGCCTAACTCTCTATGGAACAACAATGTAAAACTTATTTTACTACAGAATAAAAAGAAAAAAACTTTTAAAGTACTTCAGGGACGGGATTTTTACAGGAATGTCCTCTAACATCTTTGGCTACCTAACTACAACTTATTTCTAATATGAAATTAGTGTTTTTACATCTTTTTATCTCTTTCTCAAGAGACACAAGCCAAAAGGCTGTTTTAAAAAAAGAAATACACTTAAAGATATGAAGGCACGCAAGAATTTGCCTCACCTCTGCAAGTCTGTCTGTCTGAGAAATGGGCTAAAGTCCATAAACTGGCCGAGGTTGTGGCTGAGACAGAGCAGACATCCTGCGACACTGGTTGTCTACACCACCATTAACTACAAATCTTATCTGACTGAATCTGACAGGAAGCACATCGAATCACATGCAGCAATGGGTGAATACTAAAAAAATTATCTTACAAAAAAGCTTTAGCCTGTTTCAGATAAGGCATTTATGGATACAATGTGGAGATTCCTGAGTATAAGCTGTGGACTCAAGTGCATGAAACTGAAATGTAAGTACTGAGCTTTCTTAGACAACAGCAGGAGTAGAAACAGAGGGTCAGGTCAGCCTCTTACATTCTTTGGGCGTATGTTACAAACACACCAGCTTCTTACACTGAGTCATGACTTTACTGGTACACCCATGGAAATGACCAAATATCCCAAAGGATAGCCAGCCCATGAAATAAAACCAGGTATGACATTTCCCTTGAGGCCTCCTAAGGGTAATTAACTATTTATCCATATAAAGAAAAAATAAATAAATCGGACTCTAAATTGATAATAAAAAAGGTACTTAAAATTAGGGCTACACAATATATTGTTTCTTTTAATCATTATCGCAATATGAACTTGCGCAATAAACCCATCGTGGCTGCGACATATTGTGAAAGGCTGCGACACTGAGATTTTTTGTTAGTTGAAAGAAAACATCAGTTGAAAAGTGCACTTTAAAATTTAACTCTCGGCGCCCGGATAGCTCAGTTAGTAGAGTGGGCGCCCATATATAGAGGTTTACTCCTTGACGCAGCGGGCCCGAGTTCGACTCCGACCTGTGGCTCGTTGCTGCATGTCATTCCCCCTCTCTCTCCCCTTTCATGTCTTCAGCTGTCCTGTCAAAAATAAAGCTGAAAATGCCCCCTAAAAAATCTTTTCAGTGGTGCCTTTTTTATTCAATTAAATGTTCAATGTGTTCCATAAAAGAATGTTGGAAATTATTTCCTTTCATTTGTTTTATTTATGTTTATTATTTATAGAAGCAATTTGTTGAATGTTGGCAAAATACTGAAAGCAGCAGAAATGCAGAACTAAGTACACTTTAATATCTGTTTATTGATCGCAAGTAATGTCTTATTATCGCGATATTAACGTGATTGCATATCGCATATTTTCCTCATATTGTGCAGCCCTACATAGATAAATAGATGTTTCTATATTAAATAAGGTTTTCATGTTAAAGAAATAGATATTATAATAGACATTTCCATTCTTGACAAGAGTTAGATTAGAAAATCAATACCACTGTTATATATGTCCAGTAAATACAGTATAAGGCTACAGCCAGTTAGCTTAGCTTAGCTTAATGAAGTCTCAGCCGACTCCAGGAAGTCACTGCACCCAGCCAAGAAATAGCCAAGCAAATAACCCACATGTATGTATTATAAGAACCGGATACCGGACTTAAAGATGGCGACGCCTATTCAACTAAATGAAAATTTATTTTTTTATCTTAAGCGTTTAAATGCATTATTGTTTATCTCACTCACTAGCCCCGGCCGAGCATTCCCACTCAGTTCATAGACTCTGGGATGACGTCGCTCACTGTAAAAAATCTCTTCTCTAGGCTCTGGGAAAGTTTTACAAACAAAACATTTTAATGGATTTGTGAACACCAACCTCATTATTCTGGGGGATCGCAACTCAAAAAGGCTGAGAACCACTGGTCTAGGGGACAATGTTTTTTGGGCCAGTATACGGCGAGTGGCAGCTGGCACAAATTGGCAGCAAGGCTAAGTAACTGTCCATGATAACCCTCCCTGGAACTGCAACTTGTCGTTTTTACACTTCAGGTTTAAATGGACTGAACAGACGAAAAATATAAAATGTAAATGAGTGAGTTTTACAGATGATGGTGGGTGAATTCTGTTACTTTTGAGAAGAGCCAGGCTAGTTTACCCGTTTATAGTTATGCTAAGCTAAGCTTTACATGTCATGTATAGACATGTGGTCAATCTTCTCATCTCCCCCCACAAGAAAGCAAATAGGCGTATTTCTGAAAATGGCAAACTATTCCTTTAAATTCATGTGGTTATGGTGGTATCCACAAAACTATGATCACAACTAGAACTTGTCTAATCAATGTATTGGTTGGCCATTTTTTTATTATTATTATTGACTGATCGCCTGCCTGGCAACTTTCATGGCTTCCGTCAAGCAGCAATTTATAAATACACCACAGGAATACAGCCACAAATACTCCTGCTCTTAAAGCCTATTGAGAGGAAGTAGGGCAAGACAAGAGAGTGGAGTCAGCTGGTGGCAACCGGAGCGTGATGATGACCAAACTCAAAGACAGGAGGCAGAGGATACAACGCGTGGGTTTGTGAAAACAGACACCTTATGACTAACTTCTGTTCAATAACTCAGGTCATAAGCAGCAGACAAACCAAATCTCCTCAGCCCGAAAACACGTCTGATTCTCCAGGGACAAGCACAAGGGCTGCAACTAATGATTCATTTCATTATCCATCAATCTGCAGATTATTCTCTTATTATTCCATTATTTATCTGGTCTATAGTGTCAGGAAATGGTTTAAAATAACCTTCACAATTTCAAAACAACAAGGTTAAAACGGTTTGTTTTGTCTGACAAGCAGTCAAAAAGCCAAATATATTCAGGTTACTATCATAGAAAACTGAAATCAACAGCAATTTTGCACATGCGAGAAGATGGAATCAGTCAATTTTTGCCATTTTTGCCCCCAAAAAATTACTCTGTGAAGTGTAAAGTGATGCAGATTTTCTGTTGATCAACTAACTGATTCAGCTATACAAGCCATTAATCAACAAGTTGTCAACAAAATTCTCTAACAATTGTCCATTGGACAAACCAAGCAATTTGAAGATGTCACTGTGTGCTCTGTGAAATGTATATTTGTCACTACTTTCTGACATTTTATTAGACAAAAAAAAATCTAATATTAATCTTGATATAATGATCAAAATTGTTAGATGCAGCCCTAATATATACAGCAGCAATACATTTAGACAAGACTAATGCACAAGTGTGTAGTTGAACATGGTGATGAAATACATTTCAAAACATATTTTGAGCATTTGAAAATACAATTTTCCAGTTTTCAGTACTGCAACTATGGTCATTATTTATTATCCAGTTGAATCATTAATTAAGTCTCTAAAATGTCAAAAGAACAGTGAAATATTTCCAAAGCCCATTTTGACATCTTCAAATTTCTTCTTCTGTCTGACTACCAGTGTAAACCCCAAACATATTCATTTTTATAATGATGCAAAACAGAGAAAAGCAGCAAATATTCACATTTAAAAAGCTGGAACCGAAGAATGATGTAATTTTGCTTGATAAGTTACTTAACAATAACTCCATTACACAAATTGTTATTCATTTTCTGCCAATCACTAATCAATTAATTGACTTAACTGTTATATCACTCACAGTTCTGCTGTCAAATATCTGCAAGTGTATAAAGAATATATTTTGCATGAATGCCACATGTAGGTTGATTTTTCAACACGTGTGGAACATATGGTAGATTAGGATAACAGAGCCTATTGTCATTATGTGGATTTGAAGTTACCATGAACGGGACCTTCCTATTTAAAAGAAAATCACATTAAAATCGCTTTCTTCAACATACTGTAATTAAGCCGATTTGGGCGTTTCGGTATAACTCACCAAATGTCACCCTCCGCAGGTTTTGTTGTGTTTGCAAATCATTGTGGGCAGTTCAAACAACGCCCTCTAACAGATGAGAGTCTTAATAATGAGGAAATGAAGTGTTCCCAAGAATAGAAAAGGCTCATTAGGAGATCTGCCATGTGGAGTTGCTTATTGAGGTCGCAGCAGTTGGACAGACATACCAACCGGATCTGATCTGCTGCTTCGACTTTGAAACTACCAGCAATGAAGCAATCAACAGTTGTAGAGAAACACGCCCTGACAGCTACACTCACACTGGATATATACTTCATTATAGTCAGGAATTAAACTACTACCAAAGCAAGGAAAAAAGGCCAATGTCAGTAACGTTAGGACAAGCCACCACCTTGTTCTCTTACCCAATAACGTGAGCCATAATTAGACTGCTAAGTTGCGTCAAATGAGAACATAGTCAAACTACAGCTTCCGTTTCATAATTACCTGTCAGCAACCTGATGAGAGGTTTTTATAAATATTAATCCCCGCTTTTCGTCTTGATCCTGGCAAACACATACGCACACACTCATACACCTACTTCTTGCTGCAGTAGGCTATTCGCAAATTTTTACGGAGAGGGTGCTGAGAAACGGGGCAGGCTAGCAAGATCCTCCCACAGACACCAGCGACAAGCAAGGCTAGGCTAAATAACCGGGGTTCCGTTTATGACTTTCAAAATAAAAGGGGTAGGTCGTTAAAGTTAGACTCCATCACAGTCTTCTTCACACAAGTGAGTAGTTCAGAGCCTCCAGTCATTACAATAATAATAATAATAATAATAATAATAATAATAATAATAATTTGACGGCTCCAATACTGCCTAAAATGCTGGTATCGGTATCGGGAAGTACTGGAGTTTATGCACCATCCAATACCACGTAATAAAGCCCTAAAGAAGATCTACATTAAAGGTCAAATATGTAATATTTGTACTGTAATAAATCCAAAAATGACACCAGTGCCTCATCAGATATTTAGGAAACATGTTAAACTGAAATACTATCTATTTTCTGACAACAATGCTAATGTCAGTATTTTTTCTTTTTGAAATTTACATTCTGTGACGGAATTTATGTTTATGTTTTGATGTGTGTGTTGTTATCAACGGCCCAGTTTGACAGGCAGGCCGGGTTGCCAGATATACCTGTAAAAACGTAAACCCAGCGCGCTACAGCTCTAACGGTAGTATAGCCATGAAAGCAGCAAACAAACGAACAGGATCAACGGAGATAGATTCTACATGACATAAAAAAAAGAAAACAGCATGTTTCTAACAGTTGCGTGACCAGAGACGTAACAATCCCCTGGTAAATATTGGAGATGTATTTGAAAGATGGAGACAGCTTAGAGCCCAAAAGGACGCAGAGTTGGTTTATTTTCTCCTGAACAGGTAAGCATTAGCTTCAGGCTAATTTATCACAGCTACTAGGGACGGGCATTTTTTGTCATTTCAACATTTGTGTACTCACATTGAATTATATAGCTAGAGTACCCGAGTTGGTTACTTGCAAAAACAATTGAGACATAGCCAGTAAAGTGATCCCGACTGGTCCTGGCTAACACCGCCATACTAACCCTGCTAACTGCTAGCTAACGTTACCGGAAGGACCAGGCAAGCAGCCCATGGCTGTTTACAACGTGTAGTTCAGCGGCTGGAGCCAACAACGGTGAGTTATTTTAAGCCACGAGAGGGGGGCTGTAAATCGGAAAGAGAGGACTGTGAGTTTACAGTTTAGCGATTGTTGCTGTAATTCTAAGCCAATGAAGTATGTTCCGTCGGCAAGGTAGCTAGTGGTATTTTTAGCATTCTTATTGTAATTCTAAGCCGAGAATGTGTGCCTGATTGGCGTGTGGAGAGGACGGTGAGGTTGTTGTGTTTTTAGCGGTTCATACTGTAATTTTAAGCCGAAAAAGTGTGTCTGTCAGTTGGTTACAGAGCTCCGCGTGAGCACGGGCTTTTATGACTGTCAATATAGCCAGCATCTACCGTTAGCTGGCTATGTGAGAAAAGCGTCTAGCAACATTGTTGTGTGAATGCTGCGGTCTCAGCCTGGCAACCTCCGTGAACTTCAAGTCTGGGCAGGAGGGAGGCGGGGAGACGACTCTTCAGTATATTGAATTGGTAGTGCAGTAACTATTTTAACCGCTAGCTGCCAGTATTACATACAATATTACATATTGCACCTTTAAAGTAGGCCTAGTTTATTTATGTTCTTTTTCCGTTCTAACTGACTGTCAAACCGCATAATAAAAGAAAGCAAAAAATGGTATTGGGCCATCTCTAATAATAATAATAATAATAATAATAATAGTCCTTTGTAATTTGATACTTACTTGCAAATTGGTACCACTAAAGTATAATATCAACAGGGTTCTCGATCATTAGGCAAAATAATCTTGGGCCATATATTGTGATCACATGGTGCATTTCCCTACATACAATTGTGTTTCATCAACTCACAGAAAACTTGGGGTAAGTAAGTAAACAAGTACAGGACAATTGGTTTTATAATTAGTATAGTAAACCTTTTGTCACTTCAGGGAAAACGTTGTTTAAGTATATGAGTGTACAAAGCTAAATTATTATTATCTATTATATATATATATATATATATATATATATATATATATTATAATAGATATATTATTATATTATTAATATTATCTATTATATATATATATATTAATAATTTAGCTTTATACACTCATATACTTAATGTTTTCCCTGAAGTGACAAAAGGTTTACACTGTTATTTTGAAGTCCACTGCCTGTATTTCCGGGGCTGTTATGGTTACTTCTAACCATTTTCACGGAGCTGATGCAGGCGCTGGATTCACCCAGGTCCCTCCTCCCCTCACCGGTCAAAGATGACATCATTCGTAGTACAAGTGCAACAGAAGGGATGTGTGTGGATCTCACCAGTGCGTCTCGCTGGCAGCAAAAAACATTCACTTCATATCTGAACAATATCTACAGGCTGACAGGTGAACATTCAGCAATAAAATGTCTCTGCATTATGGTCTGTCTTTGTTTCTTTTTCTTGATTGACTGAATAATTAGCAATGATGGAAAGTAGTACTACTTTTGGACTCTACTACATGCATTTTGAGCTATAGTTCTTAGTTATTTGATGCATAAATATTAAGTGAAGGTCCTTCGCGCGCGCGCGCGCACACACACACACACACATACACGCACGCACGCACACACACACACACACACACACACACACACACACACGCACACACACGTCAGTAACTGTTGCTGATTAGATCTTTGCTCAGGTTGAGGTTGATTGAAACTTTTTTCTCTTTTCACAGACCTGTAATCCATGAATTCTAAAGGGATACGTGTAATTGTATTTGTTTTACCTAGGATAACTGTTTTACGTAGCTGTATATGAATATTGATTTTTCATTGACTATTTATGTAATGTTTTCTTCTTATTCTCCACTGTGTCAAAGTGTAACTGTAAATGAAGCCATACAGAAAATGCAATAAAATATTCAAATCACATAAAAATAAGAATGATTAAAGGTTCCCTGTGGAGTTTTTGACCTCCAGCAGCACTATGGAGCTTTGTCTAAGAGTGGGTGCTCATTTTGTTTGTCACGTACACACTAACACAGTCCTAAGAGGACGCTTGAGCAAAGGATCTGTGTGGGTGGTCATTGGAGGCCTTTAAATTCTCCAACAGTAAAGCAGTTCAAATGAGCTCCACCTGACAGTCCATAAACATGCTGCTTACATATTAATGTAATAATAATTGACTACTTTATATGCTTAAAGTATATTGTACTGGTAATACTTTATTAATTTATTTTACTCAAGTAAAGTTTAGAATGGAAGACAATTAGTTGTAGTGAAGCATTACATGTTACATTGTGGTATTACTAGACATTTTCATCAAAGGTGTAAGGCCAGTTTGTGTCAAAGTGAAGGGTTACCACTTGAATACTTATATTATGTATTAATAAGGTCAGAGAGGAAAATAAATGTCTTATTTTAAAGTAAATAAGAATTGGAGTTTGTGAAACCTAAAATAATGAGAGTTAAGCCAATGTCAACAAAACACAACGGTTAATTCTTAAATAATTAATATCATGCTCAAAGGATTTGTGCTCATGTCACTAAACATGAGCCTACACGAAGAAGACTTTCCTATTGTTAAAAAATGTTATACATATTTTTGTAAACTTGTCACCTCCTAAAATTCAATGTAATAAAACATACTGAGAAATTCTACTTTTGAGAAATGAATGATGTTTTTAGATACTTAATACCAACTTATAATGCTCATGACTTTAATACCACAAGTCACGACAAGAAAAAGTGAAAATTTAGTAACTGAACTTTCTTCTTAGTCAAAGTAAGTCACACCAAAGGTTAATTTCCTTTTGAGTAATGCATGGGATGTGACAGAGTAAATAAATAAGGTCATAGCTTATGGGAAAAATTTGATTTATTTTGAAGCTGGTACACATTATTCCTCTACATCACATTCTAGGTCACACCATCTTTCCGAACAAACAGTTAATGGATGGAAACAAAAAAATAAAACTTCTGATACTGCTAACAGCCAAAGTTGTCTTCAAAAATATATGGATAACCTGAATAACAACATGACATAACAAAAATGGTACAAAAGAGGTTTACAGTACATTTCAGTTCATACATTGTTCTTCTACCAGGATCAAACTTAGTGCATTTGAAGAAAAAAAACTCCTTCATCTCTAAATAAGGCATATGTGTGAAGTTTATCACATCTTACTATACCGAGACATTTAGTGCTCAGAGAGTTAAAAAATAAAAACATGTCGTTAAATTAAACGAATGATCCTTTTTTTCATCATTTCTTTTACTGAATACAAGTGTGACCCTCGGTTATCTTTAAGGACAAAAATAAAACAAATAATGTATGAGCACATTCAATGAACAGATATAATAATTAATCAACAGACTACCACAGAGCATGTGCAACAGTCTTCTAGTGCCTACAGTGTCATCATTCATTTAACACAGGAAGTAAAGCAATACAGACTCAACTGATTCTGTTTGAGTCCAGTGCTGAAAAAGGTCCATTCCTCTGTTTTTACTTCCCACATGCATCTTTAATGTACAAACATGAATCTAATGATTATTTTGTTGTTGTTGATCTTTTATGTATTGATAGTTTTTAAAAACAGATTTCCATCCTAATGCCATAATGGCTTCTCTTTGGTTTCCTCACATTCTTTAATGGAATCCCCTTTAAAATATATGATTGTGAAACTGCAGGAGGTTTTTGTTTTGTTTTTACAAAAGGGAGTCATATTCAGGGCGTGACATGAAAATTAACAATCCATTCAAAAGACTGAATACCGGTCCAGCCTCAAACATGAACAGGAAACGAAATTACTACAAGGGTTTAATTCTCACTGGCAACCGTCACCAACAGCAGGTCTGGGAGGAAGTGTGTCTTCCCTTATAATGTCACTGGAAATCTTTTGTTACATGACTAAGACCAACCAAATGATATGGGATCCTGGGTTGGGTTGAAGTGAAGTGGCTGGGACTGGGTCCAGTCTGGGCAACCTGTTCTCACTCCCAACTCGTAAAATACTGACGCTTGGTCAGTGGCTCTCAGCGTCAGATACCGACGTAAAAATCACCCTTTAGCATCTGTATGGAATGCACCAGTCAGAGCAGCAGCTCGACCGCGGCGCTGTAAGATGACGTATTAAGAGCGACAGCGGTTGCGAGAAGTATGAAAGACAGGAAATCTGCTTAAGGACTTTCATCCCAGAGAACGAGGTTTGTGTCCCGTTCTTGTCCCACGTGTCACCAAAATGTACATTTTGTAACCCCACCCACGATCTTTTCCTAAACCTAACTGTCCCATTTTGTACCGCATGTCAGTTAAACGTACGTCCCAACACAGAGTGTTAAAAAGTGATGCCAAAAGTCCCGACCAAGCACGTCTAAATATGACGCCAAAGGGCTAGACACTAAAGGAGACTTCTTGCGTCCGTAACAACGTAGTCTCGCATTGCCAGACCTTCCTCCACAGCGCTGCGAAAGAGGGTCTGGCTAGTCCACACAACATTCCGGGATGGGAGAGAAACATGCTCTGGTTTATTGGCAATTCTTTAAATCAGTCACAATCATCATGGGTTGCACTAAGCACCGGGCAAAGCCACGGTGCTGCTGCAAAATATAAGGAACTTGTTTTGGTGGAACGTGTACGTTCAAAAGTTGTTTTAGTCGGGCAACAGAAAACGCAGATTGGACATATACTGTAGTCTAGCTAGCTGTCTGGATTTACCTTGCAAAGATCTGAGGAGCAGTTCACCAGTTTAAAATTCCAACACAAAGAAAGCGGAAGGTGACAGACATCCGACCGAAATTGCTGGCGGAATTTCCGGCAGCAACGGAGCAATCCTGGAAGTGGAATGTCGTGGATATAGACTACTAACAACGCCAAAGGTACCTGACCAAGCGTCGCTTTTCGAAGCGCTGGGAGTGAGAATGTGTTGGTCTGGGTTGATGAAGGTGCGGCTCAGACCCGAGTCTTCTCCGGTGACAAAGGTGTTTTCTTCTCCCGCCGCCCCATCGGTCCAGGGTTTAAGGAGCTTGGAGGGACCGTGGGAAGGACCCTAAAGCATGATCCCTGTAATAGCGGTCGCTGCAACACCTTGTCATGTCTCTGACTCCCGCCCCGCCAGTGGGATGACAAACACAGTGATGTCATCGCCTGAGCCCAGTCTTTCATTGGGTAGCCGCCAGCCGCGCTCTTTCAGCACGCCTCGGGACCTCATCAGCAGGTCCTGGGCTGCCAGAGTGTACCTGTGTGACACACAAAGGGCAGAAAAACAGTCATTACATTAGTGAGATACACTACAATTTAAGACTTTCAGAAACACACGTACAAAATACAGATTTATCAACGTAAGTATCACGTAAGTATAGCAGACAACAGCTTTTTGTACAGTGGTCACTAAAAAAATTATTTCAGTGCCTTCACTTTCTGACTCAATCAGTTGGGTAGCGCTTAATTTTACCCCTATTTACCATTGATAAGCAGTATACAGACATTTAATAAATGCTTTATATGCTACAATGTAACTGAGCAGATACAATTTCTTTTAAAGGTTTTTTTTCATGTAGTTGTAAACAACTTTACCTTCTCAATATAAAACGTTATATATCGTTATAGGAGAAGTTATAATTGTTGAAAATACTGTGCATTAACACACGCTTAAAAATGTCCTTATATCTGCTTATAACTAGGTATAAATGACAAAATGGTAGGCCAAGTTAACATAAATTGTTCCAGCTGAAGCCATAACTTAACCTAATAATAATAATAATAATAATAATAATAATAATAATAATACATTTTATTTGTATTGCACTTTACATTTAAAGCAATCTCAAAGTGCTACAGAGCATATAATAATATAGATTAAAAAAGATCAAGGTCAATAAATGGGTAAAAAGGAAAACCTATAAAAACATTTAGTAAAAAGCTTTTCTAAAAAGATGTGTTTTTAGGTTTCGTTTAAAAACATCTGTAGTCTGTGGGGCCCCTCAGGTGGTCAGGGAGGACGTTCCACAGCCTCGGAGATGCAGACGAAAAGGCCCTATCACCCATGCTGCAGAGCTTGGTTCTGGGGACTTGGAGGGTGTTTGGGTGAGTGGTGGACGGAGTTTGGCAATGTTCTTGAGGTGGTAGAATGATGTCTTACAGAGGTGTTTGATGTGGGTGTCAAAGGTAAGTTGACTGTCCAGTTTAACACCCAAGTTGGTGACAGATCTAGAAAGTGAGCTGTTTTGGCCAGAGAAAGGGATACTGGTGATGGTGGAAGAGCGGAGCTGATATGGTGTGCCAACTAAGATGGCTTCCGTCTTGGAACTGTTCAGCTGAAGGAAGTTGGGCTTCATCCACGCCTCTATTTCTTCCAGGCAGGTGGTCAGTGTGGATGTTGGCAGGGGTGCAGAAGAAGTGGGGGTTGTCCTGAGGTAAAGCTGTGTGTCATCAGCATAACAAAGGAATGATAAATAATGTCTGCTAATGACAAGGGGGAGCATGTAGATGGAGAAAAGGGTGGGGCCCAGCACAGAGCCCTGAGGGACACCGCAGGTGACATTGTGGGTGTGTGATTTTGCTTTGCCCAGGGCGACGTGCTCGGTTCTGCCGGTCAGGTATGAGATAAACCAGTTTCTGAGAGTCCAATGGTGTATTGCAGGCGGTGGAGGTCTACTCTGGTCTATTGTATCAAAAGCAGCTGTTAGGTCCAGGAGGATGAGTAGAGATGGGGAACCAGTATCTGCTGCCATCAGGAGGTTGTCGGTGACCCTGACCAAGGCTATTTCTGTGCTATGGCCAGGGCGGAAACCAGACTGAAACTTTTCAAACAGGTTATTGTGTTTGAGGTGATCATGAAGTTGTACTGCAACTGTTTTTCCAGAACCTTTGATATGAATGGAAGATTGGAAATGGGCCTGTAGTTGGAGAGAACTTCTGGCTCCAGGGTGGGTTTTTTCAGTAGAGGTCTGATGACAGCAGTTTTTGATGCAGATGGGATATGGCCAACCAGGAGGGAGTGGTTTATTATTTTGGTGATGAATGGAGAGACAGCAGAGATGTTGGCCTTCAGCAAGGCTGAAGGGAAAGGTTCCAGGGCACAGGTGCATGGCTTCATTTTTTTTTGATAATGTCCTCCATTTCTTCCTGTGTGACATCGGAGAAAGAGCAGAGGGACTCGACAATCTCAGACGGGTGGGGCAGGACAGCAGTGGCGGAGAGGTGTGACGTGAGCGGATGTTATTAACTTTTTCTTTGAAAAAAATGATGTGCATGTTGCACGTCTCCTCGGTGGTCTCAGAGTGGGAGAGTGAGGGGGGTTTGAGAAGGTGATTTATTGTTGAAAAAAGTTGTTTGAAGTTACCGGGGCTGTTGTTGATGATGGTGGAATAAAACCTGGACCGTGCATCCTTCAGAGCTTCTGCGTACGCCTTCTTATGTTCCCTGTATGCCTGTTTGTGAACAGTCAGTCCAGAGGCCGCCGCTCAAGGACACGCCCAGCCGCCTTCATCATTCACAGCTCGCAGGTGTACCAGGGTGCTGAGCACGAGAATGAGAATGACCTGGATGTTAAGGGGGCGTGGAGGTCCAGGAGACTGCTCAGGGACAGGTTGTAGAAATCCACGGAGTCAGCAACAGAAAGTAAGTCAGTAGAGCCAGAGGAGAGAAGTTGAAAGTCCAGGGCCAGGGCATTCGCATTGATGCTTTTTACTACTATAAGCATAACTTTGCAGAAGTCTTGAGTATTTGTCACCACCTATTGGACATACTGAGTACTAAAACCAAAAACGTACTGTATGTTAGGTTAGTGCCCCTATCAGTGCCCCATGACCAAAAGGCACTGACAAAAAGGCTGGAGTGGCTGCCCACTGCTCCTATGTAAGCCAATATGATGGGTTAAATGCAGATGACAAATTTCATTTCTCTGTGAATGACAATAAAGGCACCTTTCAGCTTTACTACTTTACACTGGATTTATAAAACTGTAGCTTTGTACAACGTACAACATGTTCACACCACATGAAAGAACATATAGCCAGAACAGAAAAGCTTAATGTAAAAGATTATTTGGCATACCTCATGGGATCAGATGGATCACAGCAGGATAAGTAAGCTGACACAGCATCTGCCACTTCCCTGTCTGTTGTTACGTCCCACAATCCATCTGTGCCCATGACCAAGACATCGTCTGGGCCGTGTTTGTTTTCATCCACATTATAAACCTTCACCTGTGACAGAAAGACACATTATTGATAATGTTTTATTAATCATGCTGTCATGGGCGCCGGATGGTTCAGTTAGTAGAGTGGGCGCCCATATATAAAGGTTTACTCCTTGACACAGCAGACCCGGGTTCGACTCTGACCTGCAGCCCTTTGCTGCATGTCATTCCCCTTCTCTCTCCCCTTTCATATCTTCAGCTGTCCTGTTAAATAAAGGCCTAAAAATGCCCAAAAAATAATCTTAAAAAAAAAAAAAAATCATGCTCTCATGATTTATAAAACTATTATGCATTATATATACTTGATTGTCTATCAAGAGAGGCAGAAAGTATTTTTAACTCCATGAAATAAATAAGAAGAGCTGTAATGCAAGATACTAAAAAAAATGATGTGTGCACTTGCATATTCTTAAAAAAGGTTCAAATGACTGCATATCTAAGATATATTTAGATATTTACAGGCCAGGGATAAATATGTGAAGGAAATAAAAAAAGACAATTTTTCCACCAAGGGCTCCACAGTGAACAATGTTCTGGTGGGTGCATATGATCAGAACAATTCAAGAATCATCTCAAAACGGTGTCAGGGCTGACAAATGAATTTTGTCACAAGCGAGTATGAGACAGCCTGATAAAGTGCTGCTTCTGTCTCCTCACACTCACCTCAGGGACGCATGAGAGGAAGGGCTTGATGTAAATGTTGGAGTTGTACACCTTCAGATCATGATCTCCCAGCCCACGGGTCACTCCGATTGTCGCCATGACACGTGCCTGTGTATGGACACACACACACACACACACACACACACACACACACACACACACACACACACACACACACACAAAATAATCTTGCATTGCCAGACAGACCTTTCTCCACACAGTAATGTAGGTTATTTGTTCGGGATGTGATTCCGTTCTAGGAAAATCCACTTAAGAGGGATTATTAAATGAAGACCATGTTCTTTCAGACAATAATAAAAATGTTGAGCAGGTCTCATTTTTACCCGGGTGGAAACTGAAGAATTTAACGAATAACTTGTATATGTAACAATGCCACATAATTTAAATAACCTGCACAGACAGACTCAAAGATAGATAGCATGACCACACAATAACATACCCGCTATAGATAATCTGTGTGTCGAGTACAATGCATTGTGTATTCTCTGTTTCTTACCTTTTTACCCTCTCCGTATATCAGGGGGAATTTCAGATCATCTTCAACGATCGTCTTATAAGCCCTACACAACAAAACAACCATCAGATCTCAGATGTAAGTTACTGAAACACGGAAAATTATTCAACAACAATTTTGATTAACTTCAACAAGAAGAAAATTAATTGTTCAAGTCATTTTTTTAAGCATCAATGCCAACAATTAGAATAGAATAGAATGCCTTTTATTGTCACTATACACATGTGCAATAAGATTAAAAGCAACTCCTTTCCCAGTGCCAACATATACGTATTTCACTGGTTCTAGCTTTTCCAATGTTAATATTTGCTGCTTTTCGTAGTTTATTTTTATCATTGTGAAATTAATATTTGGGGTCTCAAATTTGTTCCATAAGCAATTTGAACAAGTCAACTTGAGCTGCAATGGACATGTCAACTATTTTCTGACATTTTATAGACTAAACAATTGATCGATTAATCTAGAAAACAAATGGCAGATTAATCTGTAAATAAAATCATTGTTGACTATAGGATGCCCTGTACAGAGTTTACAGGAAAAGTGATTATGTGTCAGACATGATATAAAAAAGATCTCCAGGTTTACCAGCCAGTCATGGTTTGGTCTCTGTAGAGCATCTTTTTGCCCAGCTCACTGTGCTGAATCCTACGAGGGAACTCAATGTGAGTGAACTCATTACCCAGGAGCTCTGGCCTCAGGAAGCCCTGGAGTGACACAAAATGGGGCAGGTCGCATTAAACTACAGAATAAAATGCTTTACTTAAGCCTAACTGTCTGTCACGACTCTGAAGAAAAGCTATAAGATTGCATGGGTAACAGAAGACCTGCAGTACTGTATGCTGTATACTGAAGGCACATAACAGCTCCCTGTTTTAGCAACAAACACCATCCACACACTCTGTGACTCAGAACTACAACCAGCTACTAAAACAGGCAACCAGTGAACGTCAGATTATTTCAGTGTGATACAGTATTTCCGCCCTCGTCTTCAGGTTCATCTCGCTCATCTTTACTGTAACTGAAACCTCGTTTGACTAGTAAAGATCAACTGTTTATATTCATACTCTTCCTTTTATAGCTTGCTGTGCACTTCCAATATTATAAAATCCCCTTGAACAAATTCTGTACAGTTAGTTTATGTGACTGTTGGCAAAATAATTGTTTTGAAACATAGAAAACAAGAATACCAGATACTGTAGCCGTTGCCTCTCTGACTCAGGTGTGAATTCATTTGTCATGGGAATAACTTCATTATTTCGTATGATTATGGCCCTGCAGGGAGAAAGAGGGAGGGGAGACAAGAGTGAGAAGGTTCACACAGACAGAACCACATTTTGTTTTATACAAACAGCTCGGAGTAGGTTGGTCGGTAGGAAAAGGCTACGTGATGCTGCAGTATACAAAGTGAACCCCAGGGGGCACAAGAAGCTATAGACTTAGAAGATTTCCCATGACTATAATGCTGATGTGAATTACACAGATTTGATCCTGTAGTCTGCAGTAGAAAGTTTTTCTCAGTTCTCTCACCTGCTATCTCCAGCATTGGCAACGTAGAGTTTCCCCATTAAATAAATGGCAGCTAAGGCACAACACCCACCAGAGATGGTATATGACAATTTTTCCTTTTCAATTAGGTCATCCTGAAATAAAAAGAGAAAAATCAAAGTTAAAAACAAAATGCCCAAAAACCTCAGTGGTTTGAGAGCCCACTTTTCCTCTCATCATCCTGAATAGCTCATTATTTTCTCCATAAATATTCATATTAAAAACAAAACAGCAGTGCTGATGGAGAAAGACAAGGAGGCTTTGAGGAATACATTACATAGGCTGTAGGTTATTATCATCTACACCAGACAGTGGTTGCATCAGAGTATCACTTTGAGTTTACTTACAGATTCGGCCTATTTGGCCAATTTAAAGGAACACTGTGTAGTAGGGGTTGCACTAGTCTATATCCTTTGCATTCCACTTCCGGGATTGCTCCGGTGCTGCAGGAAATTCTGCCGGATGCATTTATTTCCATTTCCTTCCGCTTTCTTTGTGTTGGAATTTTAAATTCGGTGGATTTATGAGGACTGTGGTTAACTGCTCCTCAGATCTCTGCAGGGTAAATTGAGACAGCTAGCTAGACTGTCTGTCCAATCTGAGTTTTCTCTCGCACGACAATTTTGCAGCAGCTCTGTGCTGAGTTTAGCACCGCTCATGACGATTGTGATTGGTTTAAAGAAATGCCAATAAACCAGAGCATGTTTTCCTCCCATCCCCCAAATGCTATGTGGAGTAGCCAGACCCTCCTTCAGCACGCTTTGGAGGAGGGTCCGGCACAGCGAGACTAGGGTTGCACAGACTAATCGACTAGTCGACATTACTCCTCCGCAATGACGTTCTGAACTTGACGTTGACTAGTCGCTGATCATGTGGTTCACTAACAACAAACAACATAGACCTGTAGCACTGTCACTGGCAAAATAAGTCAAAAACCCAGCTCATTTGGAACTTCATTTGAAAGCCACGGAAAGTTTGGGACATAAGGAGATGGCGTGAGCGGACGAGGAGAGATGCTTTGTAGCTATTTGGATTTTTGCTATGCTAAAGGACGTTTGCAGTCAGCTGTTGGTGAAAAGATGCGCAGGAGCTACGTTCTAATACTAACGTTACAGGCTGTCGAGCTTCGGATCTTTGGATTTTCACATGGAGTCCAACGTGGGAGGTATATGCGCTACACTTGAATGGCCATTTAAATTGTGTGCACACATAACTAAGCATGAACCCAATGCATTGGTTGCCAACGAGGACGGACAATAGACTTTGCATTGACTGTTTGTTACAGCAAACTTTTGATTGACTGATAAGTAAACCCATAGTGTGAGTAGCGGTGTTGAAGCACAAAATGAAAAAACGGTTAACGTTAGTTAGGATCACTGCAAAAGCACTTTCTGATAAATTGGACAGGTTGCTAAATGCTAAAAAAAAAGGCTAAGCTACGCAAAGCAAGCATCTTAAGAAAACCAATACAAGGGTTGATATTGAAGGGTGATAAAATGCATACAGAATGCAAAGCATTCCCTCCCTCCTCCTTTATTTGTCTAATGACTGAAAAAAATGTCGATGTCGACTTCACTTTCATCACATCAGAGTTTAAAAAATCTGAAGTCATGTAACCCCTAGGGTGTAAGATTTAGGCGGAACAACTGGCAGAAATGGAATATAATATTTATAATTTTGTTTTCATTATTCAATAATCACCTGAAATTAAGAATCGTTGTGTTATTGCTAGCTTAAAATGAGCTCTTCATATCTACATAGGGAGCAGATCCTCCTGTTAGATGCTATAATGTTGATACCAAATGTAACTAGCCTACAGCGCAAGCGTCAACACTTAAGTTAGCAGCTACCTATGAAGCGTTAAGGTTAGTAAGCTTTAAGACAGGGTTTGGATTAGGGTTACATATTGTTACTTATAAGGTGAGTTAGGTCTTTATTAAAAATGAATTGTAAAGAAAGAATGTGCTGCGTTTGGCCTCATATCAACAACGTTTTATAGCAGGGTTCATTTCACTCGATAAGTTAAAATTTTGACCAGCTGGAGATCACCAAATTTGTTATGTATCATCCTCTTGGCAAAATAAATGTCTGTACCAAATGTTATGGCAATCCATCCAACAGTTAAAATATTTCAATCTGGACCAAAGTGAGAGAAAGTTAGATTTACCAACATCAGATCTTTCTCTTACTCCCTTTGGTGGCCTTTGGTACATCTAATAACAGAACACCTAAGATAGTAAGTGTGTTCTAGGAATACAAGTTCAAAATCCTGAGTATTGTTTCAGTTTCAAGATACAAAAATCTAAAAAAACCAAGTGCCAATTGAAATATACAACAGACTGCTGTCTTGTTTTGTTAGTAATCCTCTGCTCACCATCTGTGTGAAGGCGGTTTCTATGACTCCCATCACCAGGCTCTCCAAACTGACAACCTTCTCCATATGAAAGCGTAATGAGGAGTCGTTGACAGCATCGGGGTCTTCTGTTTCCTGTGCAGCTCCCTTCTTGGTGTCCACCTGGTACGGGCTGCCGTTCTTGGCTAGGCAGATAGGAGGTGCACTGGTGGGGTTCTCCAGCAGGTGGAAGATTTCTCCCAAACGGTCTCTAATGAGGCGGTGAAGAAGCTTGGAGGCCATGATGGCAGCGCCAGAACCTGCGTGTCCATCATATACGCCCCAAAAGTGAAGAGGGATTCCTGTGCCATCCTGAAAAATTGCACTACAATTAATACTTTTTATTGCCACACACACGTTTCTTCAGCGTGTTTCTCAGGCAAAACTTTGAAATTGCCTCAAAACTTTGAGATTGCCTGACAAACATTGCCTTTATATTTTATTATCAACATTAAGCATCCAGCACCCAGTCTTTCAAGTTTCAATGTGAGTTGAGTGTGTTAGGTCTTATTTTTTATGAACATAAAAATGTGTAAAATAAATGCAGTAAAAATAGTAGTAGTGATATAAAAATGATAGAAAAAGTAAAGAATCCTATGGTTGTGGTTTAAAAACCTATGAGATTACAACTCTGAGCAGAAGGCACAGATTTGTGAGGGTTTTCTGCAGCTGGTGACATTTTTTAATACTGAAACACAGTTGCACCAAATCTAGATTATAATATAATGGGAAAGCTGGAAAGACATCAAATTCATGTTGCTTTACTTTTCACGATTCATTTGGCATAGTTTAAATCTAAAACCTACAGTCAAAATCCATTCTGTGATTTCCGTCCTAACAGAATCTACACAAGTGATGGAAACACATCTGCAGACATGTTTACAAGCAGAGTTGGCCTGACTGATGACAGGCACAAAACATCTGCTTACATCTGCAAAACATTCTGCCTCAAGAGGGGGAAGGGTGCAACAAGGGATGATGTAATTCGTTTACACCAAATGGAGGACGAGAATGTGTGTGTGTGTTAGCTCTCTTTTTGGTCTAACCAACTCCTGATGCTGCTAAGTCCTCCAATATGTTCACCAGCAAGTTGTTAACTATGTCTGTTGGTTGTTTAGTGCAGAGACATGAAGTGCACAGTGGGTTGTTAGAGCTGAGAGCTGTGCCACTGACCAAAGCAATGAGCTGAAAGATGTTGAAATGCTAAGCAGATATTTGTCTGTGGGTTTTGTGAATCCTTCAACATTGTTGTCATGTGATCCATTGTTAACATAAAGAAGATTATTGATTAAAGCTGCTTTAAAAAAAATGTAATGCAGCGAGAGAGACAAAACTAAACTGGCACTTTAAACTTTACAGAGATAAGTCAAGACATTTGGCTAAACTTCTTCTTTTTGAGACTTTGAGGTCTCTGCAGTTACATCTTATTTACTACACATCTGAAGGTGAAGATACAAACATTCCAAAAAATGCTTATCCTGTATATTTTCTAATCACTAGGATTTCTGATGCTTTGTAAAGACAAAACCAGGAACAGTGAGGGATATTTCAGAGGCATTTTGATGGTAGTATACATAGTGGAAAATTAGAGGTTCCACAGGGACTGGAGGTGAATCCATCAATCCCACATGGGATAAGATGACACAACTATTGGGTACCAGACACCTTAAGGAGTACACTGACGTCAGATTTAAAAACATTATCACTAGATGTTTATTCGGCCAGAAATTCCATCCCTCATTCACTGACTCCTGTTCTTATGTTCGGGACCTCGGCCCTTTGCTCACCCCATTGTCCTCCAGCAGGGAGGAGTTGCGCTGTTTGCTGCTCGGCTTCTTCACAAACAATTTCTCACAAGAGGCCTGGTCCTCATTCAGCATGCTCTTCCCCGCATTGATCACCCTGATGGAGAAAGAGGCCAGGAAGAAAGGTGAGCCTGGAGTCAGATGATTTATGTAGTGTTGGCTACCTCTAACCACATGAAAATATAATAGCAGTCAGAAATAAGGAGAGAGCTGAAGAGTGAGGGAAAAAATGGGACAGGATGCTGTCATGTCCAGAGGGAACTTGCAGGGGGGATTAAGTGTTTTTATTATGAGCTGATGTCTGCAGAGAATAATGGCTTTGGAGTAATGTACTGTTTTATACTCTAGCAGCATCGTCTACCCTGGTGTGTGCTGCAGCAGTGTTCACTGGAGGTACCAATGCAGAACAGTGCTGAAAAGAGTGGTGAAGTTGAAACTGTGCTACGTAGCTCTATGAAAAATAGTAATAAATATTGACAGTTTTCCTGTTACACCTTGAAATCTGTGCATGCTCATAAAATCTCATCACATTATTATTTTGACCATATGAGGGTTTGTCATGTCATGTTCTAGCTCTACAAGTAATGTTTAAAGTACTTTTAATTGAATGATACACAGTTTTAGATTTCTGAATGTGTTTTTTGCTAACCGCTACAGGTAGCTGTTGATGTCCATTCATGTAAGTACATTATGAAAATCAACTAGCAGATACTTGAAGCTTGCTTAAGTTGTGTAATCCTAAAACTGCATCAATTGTTTTTCTGTTTAGTTTTTGCTACTTGGTGGTTGCCAGCCAAGCGCCACAAACTGTAAATCCAACACTGACGTGTTATATATGGCGTTGTTATGTGTTAGCAAACTTGCTTATCCTGCAGACACAATGCAACATTAGCATTCATTTGGGGTCGTGTTTTTGGCCACTTGGAGAGTTTAAGTTCAATATTTACTCTTCTTTTAGCTCAGTTTTGCTCGCCAACAACTCCTTAGGGAAATATGTGGCTCTTTAGCTGCTAAATACTTCACAATGTTCACTAGCTAGTCGCTATGTAGTTGCATCTTTGGTGGAAAACAGCTGCCTCATGGTTCTGGAAATAAGCTTGATGAGAGTAAACCAAAACAGTTGCGGGCCGTAAAACCAAAACAATAAGCTGAAAGATGCTAAAAAGCCCTGTAGAGCTGAGGGGAACTGCAGAGTCGGATGATAATACTCTCTGAGTTGACTTTTTGAGACTGCTTGGGGAAAGAAACTGTCTTTGTGTCGGCTGGTTTTGGCAAACAGTGCCCTGTATCGCCTACCAGAGGGAAGGAGTTTGAACAATTGCCCCTTTCCCGAAAAAGCCCAGCTCTGCTCTGATTGGTCTGCTTTTCCATATCACGGGAGTCTCCGCATGTGTGCTCTGCTCTTCTGTCGCTGCCTCTGTACAGAAGCATTTATTGGTCATTTTTTACAATTTAAAGTCTTGTTATATACTCCGTCGCAGTCAGTCTCCACCTGCAATGGAGTATATAGCAAGACTTTATATTGTAAAAAATCACCAATAAAGGCTTCTTAACCAGATACTACCCATCCGCTAATGTTCCAGCAAGAATGTGATCTGAATTATTGAAGAAATTAACAAAATCGGCAGCCAAGATTACAGCTTTCCCTGGCATTAGCATGTAGCTACGTGTAGTGAGCAGTGGATTGTCATGGAATATAGCAGCACGTTTTACTGTCAGAAATCACAGATAAAGGCATCTGAACCAAATACTACACAACCGGACATGTTCCAGCCGAAATGTGACCTGAAATTTGGGAGAAATTAACAACATTGGCAGCCAAGATTACAGATTTTCCTGGTGTTAGCACGTAGCTACATATGGCAGGGTATGTATCACAAACACTGTGGCATGCCTGCCTGGAACAGGTGACCATAGAAACCCTGCTCGAGAACAGAAACAAGTTTTGAAACCAGTGCGTTCAGAAAAGTGGGATATCTGAGGTTTTGGCTTGCAAGGACTTCTTATAAATACAAGTACCTCATTATTTGAAGCTTTGGCCAAATGTAATGTAATATGAACATCTGCATTGTAACATTATAGATACGACAGAAAATTCAGAAAAGCATAATAAGTCTCCTTTAATAGTTTTTGTGTATATATATATATATATATATATATTAATTTGGTCATGTTTACTCAAATTACCACACAATGGTAATCTCTCAGCACCAACAATTAATCCAGATTTTATGTTCACTCTGATAGATTACACAGCTCAAGCACGTTTCAGGAATCTGCTAATTAATTTTTTCATACTTTACTGAAGTGAATGGAAATTAATGGCTGCCTGGAACAAATCTAAAATACACTAGAATGTTTTGCAAAATGGTTAAATATATGCAATCTGTTATAAATGTGCTACAACATACAAACATCCACTGGCATGATGCTTTAAGCTGCCACATTAGGCAAACTGGGGAAGGCTGCAGTTTGGACCTCCTGCTGACATATTACATAACATTTTCAGTTTCAATTATAGATAAATGCCACATTAGCTGGATAATACCGCATAATGCCTATACAGAATTCCAGTAATTCAAGTATTGTCATTAAGATTCCCTCTGAAACTTCTGCAGAGGAGGGATTAATCATTTATCAGTTACTGCTGGGATCATCAGAGCAAGGACAAAAAGCGTAAGAGACCAAAATAAAAGAGAAACTGGCAGTGAGAGAGAAAGATGAAAAACTGCAGTCAAACAAAGGAGACGAGAAAAATCCAGGGTAAAATTCTTATCAAAATGAAACCTTTGACCTCTCACTTTCCGAATAGTTCAGCTGATTACAATCACTGCAGAAAATGGTCGCTGTCTGACCGAAAGCTTTGATATCAGAGAGCAGCAGAAATGAGGCACAAAAATGGAACTGCTGCCCAAATCTGGATTATAAAAAGCTCTTTCACTGTTTAATCAGTTGAAAGCAGCAGGCAGGCACCACAGTGTCCTGCACTGCGCTGCCTGCATTAGAATTAATGACAGGGAAGAATTTACAATCGCCTGATTGTCGTCTAAACTTTTGCCAAAGCCAAAAGTTGGCACAAAAGACAAAGTATTCATCTTTAATTATTTGCTTTTATTGGATGCATCAGCCATTGGAGGCTGACAGTATGTTAGGCTGGGTGAAAAAATGCCACCATAATACTTCTTACGGTTTTGTCTTATGTTACTCTTTTAAATAAACATATTTTATATTAGTGAAGATAATAACGTTCAATAAGACGTCATAGTGGAATCATTAGCTTGTTACCTTAAAAATGAGAAGTTCCTGATATAGCCATACATTATTTCACTTTTTTTGAGAACAGACAAGGCTGAATATGAAAGCAAATGCCTATTTTTGTACATTTTTGCAGTGTGATGAAGTTTCCCCACTCCCACAGTAAAGAATCAACAATTATTCTCTGTTTGGAAAGCAGTCACATGCGCTGAATGAGCTATAATTGAACATAATGTTGGCGGTGTGGGAGGATGTGATTCTAAACCAGGAGCTCAAGCCTTCCTATAATGTGACTTAACTCTTTCACATATCTGTGTTTCGGTCATATGTCTCCACAACTTGTGACTGAAAACCATCTTGGCCATGTTTGGTAAAAGTATGTTTGAACCCTCCTACTGAACAGTATATTATGCAAGGAAAGTTCATAAGAGGAAGTTGAGAGTTTTAGTGCATTCTCTGATTGTGGCTGCTGGACCTTTTTAACGTCATAAATGTGGTGAAAATCTCTCAGGAAAAAAAAAGACAAATTCTGAAGTAACATGTAAAGCTGTGGTTGATTAATGTTGCAATTCACCTCATGTCTTGCAAGTCAAGAAAGGCTGATGCAAGATTTTGTGGTTCAATCAGAGGCAGATCTGTGGCGCATGTAATCTATTGAATGAAAAAAAAAACTCTGGAATAATCCTTTTAGATTTTGCGTTGTTGATCATTTTCTCACAACACGGACACATTTGGGAGTAAAAGAGTGGATTGTTTGAGAGGATTTTTACAGATGTGAATGTCAACCTTTCACATGACCAAAACCTGAATCCCCGGTTGCTGCTAAACTATGCTACATCAGGTGGAGGGGAGCAGCTAAACAAACACTGCAGGCCTGTACAAAGTCTTCCTCCGTAGCACGTAAGAATTAGTCTAGTCATAATTTGAATTCCTTCTCAGGGAGAGGAAGTTGTTCTTAATGTTTGCAAGACGCAGGGTGGAATGCTGAAATGAAAACTCACACTGACAAATCTGCAATAACATGTACTGCAGTAACTTGAATATTGCTTAGAAAAGTATGCAGGTACTGTAATTAAAACATGCTGCAACTCATAAACTGTCTCACCATCACTTTCAATATCTGGACACAGAAAGTTTGAACGAGGATAAGAGTGATATGAACATAAACAGGTAAAAAATGATGTTCATTGCACTGAAATGCATGTGAACATTACCTTGCAGTTATCTACACTTCAACTTTCTATGAGAGCAGTGAGAGTGACCCAAAACAGTAAAGTTGCAGCCGGACAGCTAAACAGTGAGCTGAAACTAACTATAAACTCTGTGAAGCAGAGGGGAGCCATTAGATTTACCGCAACCAACGTCTCTAACATTACACATTGTTTTCACATTGTCATTTGATACATTGTTATTATAAAAATATTGATTATAATCGCTTTAACAACAGTTTTACCGCACTTTCAATGTTACATGTGAAAGGAGCTGTTCTGTATCCAAACTTTTTCAACATGAAATCATTCCATTCAGTCATCCATTCTCCTATAGCTGCTTATTTTCTTCAGGATCACGGAGAGCTTTGACGGTCCTTTTGTGCTTGCCTAACATCTGTTTATTTATGCATTATTAATAATATCACATAGAGTTATTATACCATAGTCAATAATCAATTATATATGAAGTCAGAGAGGTAGTATACATTATTTAAATTTGTTCCCATGCATATCTTGCCTTGAAAATAAGAGAAAAAAAATCGATGAAAACATTTTCTAAAATGAGTCTTTGCCTCCTCACACTCTCTTTCATGATCTCAGTGCCAGCGCCTGGAAGCTTGCCTCCATATTAAATTGTATCAAATAGCTATTTGACAAAAGCATTTTGAGTGGCTTACCATAAGTGCACTCACATGTTTATGCTGACAAATGCTGTACAGCAGCATCATAGCATCAATTAGACTCATTATCTCGAGCATCTGAAGCCTGTGTGGTGCTAAAACTGCAGACAGAATTTAGGTTCACAATTTGAACCTTTGAAATTAGACCCTATGTATCTGTCTAAATTTTGAGAAGCTCAACGCTTTTACTAACATAAGCTCATTACCACCATAATGGCACTTTTAAGTGATAACAGAGGAGAAGTTGCTGAGAGTCTGAATGTAAGCCAGTTAGCCATCATTGTTCCCACTCATTACAGCACAGGGGGAGTAAACATCAAGACAAAAGCGGTGACGCTGATAGATGCTCCAATAGATAAATCCTGCTCTGTGAAGATCATCATTTCAGCCAGATTGATCTAAAGTGATGTTGTGCGGTTTAATCCTCTGTGTTTCGGTCAGTCCACGCACATCACGTAACACCTTTTGAGTGCCTAGAATAGTCTTATCAGAGCCATATCACGCTACACTTTAGAGAGTGGACATAGTCTTTATTTTCAATTGCTGATCTTTTCAGTTGCATTCATTTGGGATGGATTTATGTTCATCTTGTCAACTCACAATGTGTTAATTTAACACTGATAGGTGTGGACTTTTTGGATTTTTACACTCTAGCACTGACAGCTGATACATGATACATATCAGCTGATTAGGTTGTGTTGTAAACAGCACTGCTAATGTTGTGATTACAGTTTCAGCGACTTAGACCAAAGTAATTTGCAGCAGAATGCAGACGACAGCACTGATGATGATGCGCACTCCAACATGCTAACCCCCCCTTTATGAATTACAGCAACCTCATTTGACCTCTCTCATTCAGTCTTCTGTCCCCCTGAGACTCTCTGCATGAGTCAGCCGTTCTTTTTTTCTGTTTCCACACTGGGTCGAGGAGGACAGGCAGGGGTGGTATAGTCCACATACTGTACTGTAGAAATGGAGCTATGCAGTCCTTCATAACCCCCCCTCCTCCTCCTCCTCCTCTGGGAGAGTCAAATGTGTGAAAGTGTTTTTTTTGCTCAGTGGGAATAGCATGGACAGCAAATTCTGGTCAATGGTGTGAATTAAAAAGTACTGCTTTGTTTCTACCTGTGAGGGCACTGCAGGTGTATTCGAGTATAAAAGCACCTGCAGTAAAGCAAGGGGCACAGTGATGTTCTGCACCTACGCTCACAAAAAAATGTGAATGGTCATTGGTCACTAAACCTTTTTTTTTTGAAAGACGGAGATGAAACAACTTAAAGCAATAAACAAAAACAGGCTCAAATGCTCTTTGTGAATTACAAATACAAATAACCTCCCAGAAATTGAGCTCTCATTGGGGTTATATGCATTTTCAAGGTATGAAAAAGGCCATGAATGTAAGAAAACACCCAGAAAGGCTTGTTAGTTACATGCGTAGACATTTCCTGCTTTCACTTTTGTATTGCCTGACAATCGACTTGAGGAGGAACCTGTAGTCAAATAGACCATCTTTGAACACAAATGTCACTGTCATGATAGGGAGCGTTTTGACTGATTATTACACTCCAGATAGCCTATCATTTACAGCAGGGGAGGAACACTGAGGTGGAAACTGTACAACAGCAAAAGGCCATGTTGGCCATCATTTGGCTGCTGCAGTGTTCTCAGAGGTGCTGAGGCTGCAGCAACACAGGCCTGGCTGACGCTCACCAGGACAATATTTAAGTCAGAATATTTGGTTAGGCTATGTGCATGGTATTTTTTTCTTCTTTTCTGTGTGGACATTTCGTCAATGAACGCCACTTACTCTGCGTATCCTGTCCGCCAGGGAAGCCTGCTGTCTCTCTTTAACGTGAGCACCGGCCGTGACGCGTGCTCGGTGGAGTACTGCAGGAGCTCCGGGGTGAGGTCCAAGAAATCCGGCCGGCCGTAGGGGAAGCGCGGCGGCAGGCTGTCCGGTCCACAGGTCTGGCCACCACCTGAGTGATGGTTGTGGTGGTGGTGGTGGTGGTGTCCGTGCGGCATCATCCCTCCCACCAGAGTGGACATGGCGTTTTTAACTTTGCTGATCATCATCAGCGCCGACAGCAAAAGATCCGGACGGGAAATGAGACGCGATGCGATGTTACGTTAGAGAGAGAAAACAAACAATACACAGCCAGTGACGAGAAGCATTTCAGGAAGCGAATCCCCCTAACTCCTCGGCCCCATGTGACAGCTTTCAGGCAGGCAGACACGATGTTTTCCTCATTCAAAGAGAATAAAAGCTCTCGCTGGCTGCGTACGGGCTGTGATCCGGCAGATGGCTACAACTCATCTCAGAAGGCAGGGCTTCACAGGGACGCGCAAGCAGCCCTGGACATACCACCACACCAACCATACCCCAAAAAACAGCGACAAGAAATATTTATAGGCTGCTTTATTCACGAGGATTAACAGATCTTAATGTGAAAGTCAGCCAATGACAAATTTAGCAAGATATGCTATCGTGATATATGACCATTTATTTGGCCGACTGTAGCCTAGGCTACTGTACAATAAAGAGCACTCAAAATGTAGCCTAATAGGCCTATTTACACCCTATAAAACGTAAAACAGACACAATCTTTTTTGTTGTTCCAAAAAGCCACCATTTATACATTTTGGAACTATTCACTTTATTAGAGCTTAATAACTATTTTAATAACGCGTTATAGATCCGGACATGAGGCAATGTTGAACCAAATCTCTATGGAAACATTGACTGTCAAGTTATTCATAAAGGTCTATGAGTGTCTCACTTTCTAACAGTCATGAATAATAAGGGCGAGGAACAGGACATTTGGAATGTAACTAAGTGCATTTACTCAGTGATACAGTAGGCAAATTTGAGAAAGACTTACTTTACGTGTGTATTATACATTTTATGCTATTTTATACTTCTACTCCATTACATTTTGGAGGAAAATATTGTTAGTTTTACTACACTACAATTATTTGATAACTTTAGTTATTAGTTACTTTGCAGATGTAGATTATTAATAGCCTTATGATGTATCATTATAGGTTAAGCTACCGAGCACTATATAAAGCACCTGAAATTACCACCAACTTGGCTAAGATGCTAATACTTTTACCTAATTAAAAGTTTGAGTGCAGCACTTTTACTTGTAACAGAGTACTTTTCGCTAAATTGCTACTTAATATGCTTTCAACTTTAAGTAAAACACCTGAAAACTTCTTTCACCACTGAGTACCTACTATACATAACTGCAACATTGAGATACTTACTGAGAGTATATCGATTTCATTGTACATTTTACTTAACCACATTTACACTCCTTGGCCACTTAAATATGTACACCTATTCAATTTTATGTAATCCAAAAAACTATCTGCCACATGTTCAGCATTTAGGAATATTATAAAGTTCACAAAGGGAACTTTATAACTTTACAAAGGGAAGTACTGAATATTCTTCTTAAGAGCAAACTATCTGATTACAACACATGATGACAGATCTCTAAAACATGATTTAGGGAAGATTCTTAGGAACTGGACATTATGAACTGACACATGATTTCAAAACACATTATTTACACATTCACAGTGCAGCAGATATTGAGTAGTACACTGACTAATCACATATTTCTCTACAGTTGTACCTGCATATACGTTTTAGTAGAAAAGGCCCAGGAACCATATTTCACTTCCCATCAGTAAAACACTGTAACACTGCACAGTGAATTAGAGCACAAAGGAGATAGAGTTTGGCATTAGACTAGAGTCGTGGTTTTTGAAAGAAAGCTGCACTAATGGTATGTGAAGAGTAGCCTGTAACTGTGTTATATAATCACTTTTATCTGAGGTCACAATCCATCTTTCAGCTGACAATGCTCAAGGACCTAGGCTGATATGTGGTTTAAAGGTCCCATATTGTAAAAAGTGAGATTTCCATGCTTCTTTTTTTTAATTATAAAGCAGGTCGAGGTGTTACTGTGAAAATATCGTATTCAGAAACTGTGCCATCAAACGAGTTGTCTGGACTTCCGTCAGGTTATGATGTCATAACTATATGATATATAGGGGAAAGTGTCACTACAGTGCCGTTACAGTCATTCCCCAGCTGCAATGATGGTGCAGAGACTGATGCTGATTTCCAGATCACATACTTTTTCTTTTTAATTTTAGTATGTACTGCATCTGCCCTCTCAAAGTATGTACGGTTGCATGCAGTATGCATACAATTTGGACATACTACTTCTTCATAACAATGCACCTTGAACTTTGACCCTTTTGCTCATAAAAACTGCAGAAAGGATTGTGGGTCAGAATAGCCAGAAAAGCATGCTGGCTTGCATAGTGCAAAATCTAAACGGATGCAATAGGACATCCTGGTATATTTGGCATACTGCATTTGACGTACTATGTATTGGGACATACTAAATATCTTTCTGGCATACTAAATAGTATGGTAGTATGGGTATTGGAACACAGAGTAAGAGCACAGATGCAGAAGACCCAGAAATGCTGACTAATCAGAGCAGACTGGGCTTTTTCAAGTGGGGGACTTAAAGGCAGTAAAACAGAGCATTTCAGACTAGAATACAGGTATATTCAAGCTGACAGTATGAGAAAATGTGTGTTTTTTGAACATTTGAACATATAGAAACCCAAAATACAAGTGAAAATGAACATAATATGTTTTATTGGCTTGATGTCATCTGCATTGATATTCAATTTTAATTAATGTATTTGTTCAATTCTTTTAGTTTATGGAAGGAGTAAAAGCAGAACCAGATCACATTACAGTATCAGAGAAGTTGTTTTTGCTAGCTGTGTGTTTGTGTACTTATTGATTTGTTTATTTTATTACAGTGGTGCAACATAACTGAGTATGTTTACATTTTTTCTGCCTTAAGTACTTTTACTTTCATTCATTTCATTTTAATAATGTGGTATTGGTAATTTTAATTTACCCCACTGATTTTACAAAACCTATGAGTTTATAAAATCTGATGCATTGGTATGGATTAAGTCATGTAACAGTCATTATAAGTCAATACAAGTGTATTAAGCAGTTATATCAAAAAGTAGTATTAGTACTTTTTCTTATGCACTTCATACACAATTTGCATTTTCTGTTTTATATCCATGAAACAAAGCAAAGTGGTGTAAAGAGAGCACATTCAGTGTGTTAATGCAGTGATGAGGTTACTGTGCACCGTATTTTCACAGTGTGTGTGTGTGTGTGTGTGTGTGTGTGTGTGTGTGTTCTCCAGTAGATGGAGCTAAAGTATTACAAGATGAAACTCAATTTGAAAACAATGGGGCTATGACAGAGGCTCATATCATTATGTTTGTTGACCTGTTAAACAGATGGAATTTTTGTCTATCTTGCATGTTATAACGTTGTAATTCTATGGCTCAGCAGGACTGTTAACACATTTTCTTTTTATCACCATTTCTTTTTGTAATAACAGCTGTTTTATTGCTAACGGTCTACAGCTCCACATGCTGGCAAGAGATTAAAGAAAATAAAAGGATTTCCTTTGCCTTAAAGTATGGATTTAAAAAAAGAACGTTTATTTCCCTTCTCAAAGATGTAGTACTCTCAACATCCAGTAGCAGTGGATGAAGATTTAATCTCTCTCCTGATGAATGACCCACTACTTCTCTGTCAGAGGCTGCTGAAGCAGACCGCCGTGAATCCAAGAGAAACAGCGAAATGACTCAAAGAATTTGTTTCTTTGATGAAGACCAGATATCTAGTAGAAAGTCATGTGATGTGTAGATCATCGGGAGAGAGAAACAAGACAAAAGAAAAAAGAACACCTCTGGAGTTCATATTTCATTGTGTGGTAATGCAAAATGAATGCACTGCAGTCAGATCTACACGGCAAAAATCTTCATTTTAACAAGGTTTTCATCTCATATTCTGTTTTGAATCTGACGCTGCCTCACAGGTGCTTTAGTCATCAAAGAAACACTCTCATAACAACGATGTCATCGTTTTTTATATAAGAATATGTGAACTCAATTTAAAAGAAGGCAAGATGTGCTAAAACAGGGGTGGCGAACCTGTGGCTCTGGAGCCGTATGCGGCTCTTTGCCTGCTCCTTTGAGGCTCTTACTGAGTGGCTGGGGGCTGTGTTATTGGTGGATTTTTATTTACTTTTTGAAACATTTCAGATAAGTAAAAAAAAAAAAAAGAAGCCTTTGAATGCATCTGCCAATACATTTGCAAATTATTTTAAAATAGTTTTTTATGGACAGATCATGCAACTTGAGGAAAGATCACCTTCCTCATTAACCCTCTCACCGCTGAATCAGACTGTTTGAAAGCACCTCTAGTGATAAGTGAGTGAAAGAGTCGCTTCGAGTGGCCACACCTGAGTACAACAAGACCTAAAAAGGATTGTGGATAACAAAGACTATCAGGTTTCCCACTGAGTCAATCTAAGTAAGAAAAAAACCCTGTTGCTGTTGTAATGTGGACCTGAATGTGTTGTGTGGCTTTTTGCTATGGTGCGTGTTTTTTTGTGGCTCTTTATGCTGAACTGGTTGGCCACCCCTGTGCTAAAATGTTGATCTAAAGAATTTTCATTTAGTAATGTAAAGTAACTAGATTTACTCAAGTGCTGTACCTAAGTACAGTTTTGAGGTACTTGTAATTTACTGGATACATTTCACTCCATTGCATTTATTTAACAGATACATGATATGATAAGCGAATACAAAACAATGCCTTGGTATGCATATTAATTAATCTAGTGGTTCCCAACCTTTTTGGCTTGTCAGATGGTCAAAAAGCTTCCGACGCTTCTGGCCTCCACCCAAACCTTTCTTCTGTCAGAAAAGGGGGGGGCTGTTACTTTCCAAAACCAACAAGCCGACATTCACTTCATACCGTGATTGTCCAGCTGTGCACAGGTGAGAAAGTAACCAGGGGGTGAAATTCTCTCTCTAGCTTTCTTTTTTCATTCTTCACACAACTAGTTCTGTCACTTTTCCTGTGTACAACTGAGTGCAACACTGGGAATCAGGGGTGGACTTAGGTGTAAAAAGGGCACCAGCTACATGTGGTGGGACACCAGCACATTGAAGGTTGTCTAGCATGTAGGGCAGCCTATGTTGCACTCCATCATGTTTTCTCCACTGTGCTTTATCATATTTTATCTACCAAAGTGGCATCCAAGAGGGCACGTTTGTTGTGTTTTTTTTTTTAACATGACAAAGCCTTAATATGGCAGGTTTACTAATATGTTATACAGGTGAAGGTCACATGATCAGCTCCTCTATCTCCTGCAGAGTTGAACAGCTAAATACTGCAGGTAATGTAAAGTGACTGGACCACCTTTATGGCCGATCAACAAGAAGGACCAGAGAGAGAAAGAGGATCACACTGAGGCTGCAGAAACTTCATCTTCATCAACCTGCACAGCAACAAAGTTTACACACTGAAACAGATTAACACTGGCAAACTAAAGTCTAATTCTTGTGATATAATTGTGTGTGTCCTTGTTTTTGTTTTGTTTCTTATTAATCATATCCCGACTAGGGGTGGGAATCCCCAGAGGCCCCACGATACGATATTATCATGACTTAAGTCACAAAATAATATTGCAATTTTAAACATATTGCGATGTCCTGCGATGTATTGCAATTCATTACCTTTTTTCCAACTTTAAATTATGTCCTCAAAGCATTATTTTTATATAAAGTAGGTCAAACTAGCTCAACCAGTTTCAACAGTAAAATGCTACTTATGCATTGATGCATCAGTATTAAATCTAATTATGTCCTTTATAATAGTATAACACTCAAAGCAGCCGTTTTTCTGCAGAACGAGAGACCTTTACTTTTGATACTTTACAGTAAGTATGTTTTGCTGATAATAATATACGGTACTTTTACTCAGTAGGATTTTAAATGTAGGAATTTTAGTTGTTATGGAGTCTTTTTTATTGTCGTATTGGTACTGTTCAGGCTACTGTTACTTAAAGTGCTCATATTATGCTCATTTTCAGGTTCATAATTGTATTTAGAGGTTATATCAGAATAGGTTTAATTTTCAAAAAACACCATATATTTGTTGTACTGCACATTGCCGCAGCTCACCCTGTGTGTTGAGCTCTCTGTTTAGCTACAGAGTGAGGCATCACAATTCAATTCCATCTTTGTTGGGAGTTGCATATGCACAGTAGCTAGGTAAGGACTACTAGCCAGTCAGAAGCAGAGTATGAGGGCGTTGCAGCTAGGTGAGCATTATAACGTGTGTTCCAAAGTGACGCAAATTCGTTACGGAAGTAAAGGCTAGACTACAATAGAGCTGTTTGGAGCAGTTTGTGAACAGTGTTTTCTGTTGGAGATGGTAAGTCCCTTTGGGCTGGACTTTGGGCTTTTTCAATTTGTAAACCTACATACACAACATACACAAAAAAGATGTATAACACAATAAAGGAAAGGGAAAAAGCATAATATGAGCACTTTAAGTGAAGGAGCTTAATACTTATTTGCATCTGAGTTATAAGTGTGTGACTTTCTCCTCCTTTTGTTGATTAGTTAGAGAACATACAGTTTGCCATTTTATTTGACCCAATCTAATTTCTCATGTTTTGAGAATGTATACATGTGACAATATTCTGATAAACATTTTTGTTAAAAGTAAATTTTTCTCATTTTGATGGCAGATTTATTTGTGTTACACTTGAATGTACAACCTGTAAGACAGTGTGCATTCTAAATGGTAATTTTTGCAGTGTAAAATTGGCTGTTTAGATTGTGCTCTATTTTTTGTTTATTAAAGCTGTTGACACGCTCACTGTTTGGACCAAATTAAGTTCATATATTATGACTTAGTGTGGGCATTATTTCTTTCTCTGTGGCTACAGCTCCCCACTGGTATCTGAGCAAGTTGGTGAAGTTGGAAACTCCATTAAGGCGGCCCCTGATGAAAACCCATTAATGGCTCTGCAATCGGGATTGAGGTCGGGGGAAAGACCTGGCAGTGCTACTGCACACAAAGCCATAAAGCCTGATGTAGCTGCCTCTCATCCAGCATCTGCAGTTGAGGAAGAATAACTGTCCCGGTGTCTACAGACCTGTTGAATTAAAGGGGGCATTAACTGCTGCTTCCTCTGCATTATTGATGGCCAGCTCCATTCCTGAGGCCATTATGCCTCCTATTTTTCCTCTTGCAATTTTCTGGTAGACATCCCACTGTCTTCAAACACACCTCCGTGGTGAAGGCGAGTGAGGGTTCAGGCAGAGGGCTTGCACTGTTCCGTGCAGAAGATGTTATTTTAAGCTCAACCACCACAATCATTGTCTGTGCCACCTAGCATTCCCCACCAATCGGTCCCAAAAAGTTGGCATTTGCCGGATGACTCTCCATCTATCATTACCAACAAATGTTTCTGGGGATCCGTATGTGATGTAGAACTGGCCGGCAGCAATGTTTTCATCCGTGTCTTTGTCTTGCCCAGCGTAATAACCTGCAGCTACCCCTTTGACTGCAGGGTTTTCCCCTGTTTCTCCATAAACTCAATCTGGGGGGGACATAACTCAAACAATGGCATTTTCACGCCATGTCTGGTTATCGTTACCCTCGATAGCTCACAGACGATAGGCCATGCTCGGAGTCAATAACCGGTCAAAAACATGCTAGCACGTCCCTGTTAGATAGTAGTAAATTAATAATGCCTTAGTAAATGCCTTAAACATATTCTTTGTAAATCTTTAAAAAAATTTACAAAAAAGAATCAAGCAGGCCTGCCTTAATGCATAATCAAAGTTTTCGTCAAAACTTGCCATTTTGAGGGTATAGCTTGATAGTTCGGAGGTTGTTGTTCTTGTTACCTGTATATTGAAGGGAGTTTGAGAATGGTAACACACACATAGCAGAAAGGGCCGGGCAAAGCCTGACATCCAATGAGGAGCCACATGTCGGATGAAAGGCTTTATGCTGGCAATGTACTTCCGTTGCACAAGACTACACCTACAGTACAGTAACAAGACCTAAGTGTGGTTTCCTCTGTGAGATGCCAAATGACATGACACCTCAAACGCAGCGGATGTGTGTTCCTCATTTCCCGCGCAGTGTGACCTCAAAGAGACAAAACCAGAGACTTTTTTTATTATTATATTTTGATGCCCAATGCTCACTAACCAGTATTACCTCATGACTCACCTCCACTGCCACATACATTTGTTGTTGAGCTCTCTCACAGAACCTAATACTGCTGGCTTTATCTGCTCTCACACAGCTTGAGACACCTTACCTCACGGCTGACCTCATCCTGTCATATGATTTAATGAGCAGAGCTGTGTCACAAACCACAGTGTCAGGGCTATGACAGGATAAGTCTATACAATGCACTAAAGATTAATGAGGTCATCTCCTCTCTCTTGTGTGTGTGTGTGTGTGTGTGTGTGTGTGTGTGTGTGTGTGTGTGTGTGTGTGTGTGTGTGTGTGTGTGTGTGTGTGTGTGTGATGGAGTGGGAGGACAAAAGACATTTGATGACTTTGGGAATCACATTAAATGACGTAAATAGAATCAAAATAACAGCTTCTCTATTCGTAGGCAGTTATGAAGTGATGTGAAGCCTGGCTCTGGTCTGCATATCTGCTTTAAAGTTATAGCTCAGCCAGGTCAGTGATAATAGCCTGACATTTTTTGTATTCAGTCCCCTGGGATTTGTGTATTCTGCCCTTTGATTCTGCTCGCATGTGTGTGTTTTGTGTTTGTGTATGTGTGTGTTTGCATATCATATATATTGTGTCTATGAGGTGGATGGCTTTGGCTTTATGATGATAACCCTCTCTGAGGGTGTCCAAAATCAATCAAATCCAAAACCCAAATGGTTGAGCCGCATCTCCACAGGCTATCTCAAAGGTTGGTATTGATTATTCCACCCATTCCTGCCTTTCAGAGGCCCAGACGAAAGAGACTACTTGAGAAATGTAGAGACGATAATGCAGTTACTGGGGGGAAGTCTTTGTAGACAGGGCAGTAAGGTTTGAGGAGAGCGGAAGTTCAATGTGAGAGACAAACAGATCTATTATGATAACCTTGGTCAGGATAATGCATGTCATAATGCGCAAGTTCTTCTAAGTAAGGGATTGTACACAAATGATTAGGGGAGGAAGGGTGGTCAATATAGAGGGAGGTTATTGTCATTATTATTTTTGCTGATGGGAGGGTAGTCCAACTACTTTGTGGGAGAGTCTAACCCCAACCCAACGAGATCACATAATTACATCAAAAGAAGTTTTTTTATGTTGCCACAGGCAGATGATATGGGATGTGGTAAAAATATTGCTAGGCACAAACCCTGAAGGGATACTTCACCGATAACATTAAGCTTTGTATCAGTAGAAACCTGGTAGTATTTAAGACCATGCTTCCCTCCCTGAGACTTGCTTTCTCTGTATTGTGGGTCCGGAAAAAAGCCTCTGATGATGCAAAAATCATCATTTAGTGTCATCAGAGGCATTTTTGCGCAGATCCTGTGGACTACAGCCAGCTAGTTCCGCATGTTTTAACCCGCCCATAGGGGGTTGGACTGTCGTCTTTACACGGAGCTTGCCGAAGCAAGCTGAGTGTCAGCCATCTTGAAGCTTAGCTAAACAGGCGCTGTCTTTTCAGCAGCAAACTTTTACAACAATTATGTGCATTCAAATTACCGCACATGTGTACCACCGGGATACATAGATCGGAGAATATGCAGGAAACTTTATTACAGACGGAATACTCAACACACTACGCAAGCTTCGCCTGCTACGGAGACCAGCACCTCAGCCTGCGGTGTCGCTCGATGCCGCTAGCCAGTAAGGGGACATCCTCAATGGTAAAACACTGCTGCTCGAGTCCTCACTAAGACCAAGAAAGTGGATCACATCACATCACTGATTTCAAAATACTTTTGCTAGTCTATACATCACTACACGGTCTAGGGCCAAAATACATTTCTGATCTGCTAGTAAACTATGAACCACCCAGACCTCTCAGGTCATCTGGGACAGGGCTGCTAACGGTCCCCAGAGTCAGAACAAAACAGGGGGAAGCAGCGTTCAGTTTTTATGCTCCACATATCTGGAACAAACTTCCAGATAACTGCAAGTCCGCTGCAACTCTCAGTTCTTTTAAATCAAGGCTGAAGACCTTACTTTTTGATGTTGCCTTTCTTTAAATAAATGTTTAAATTGTTTTTAACTGCTGTTTAATGTTTAATTTCTTATACTGCACTGTAACTTTTATTCTCGTGTTTTATCTGTTTTTAAATTTTGTTTTTAATCGTTTTTATGTAAAGCACTTTGAATTGCTTTGTTGCTGAAATGTGCTATACAAATAAAGCTGCCTTGCCTTGCCTTGCCTAGGAGGAAAGCTAACGTTAGCCGCCCACCTGTCCCATCAATCCTGCTTGCGAGTGTCCGCTCATTAGACAACAAACTGGACTACATCCAACTTCAACAAAACTCCCAGCGCGAGTTCAGAGACTGCTGTGTTTTTGTTGTTGTGGAAACATGGCTGAACAACAGTGTACCGGACTATCCAGCTACCAGGCCTGCTGCTCTGTCGCCGGGTAAGACTAGTGGAGGTGGGCTGTGTTAACACGGACTGGTGCTTGTATCCAACTAACTGCTAACTGCTGGTGGAGTTTGGGACTGTTAAATGCCGACCATTATACATTCCACGCAAATTTACGGATGTGTTTATAGTCAGTGTTTACAGCCCACAAAGCGCTAATGCTAGTATGCGTTAGCTGAACTTTACGGAGCCTATAATGTGTGTGCACTAAATGTAGCCTGTTTCGTATGTTGTTTTTATATAATGTCGTTTTTATATATTTTAAATGTGTAACACCATTTGAGCCACGGTGAAATGTTGTTTTGTGTATATGGTTGAAATGACACTAAAACACACTTGAGTTGAGTTGAATGCCTCACTGTCTCGTCTGTCTATGTCTGTAAACGGTAGGCGTGGCTTGGGAGTGAACTCATAAAGCAGTGAAGCAAGTGCATTCTGGGATTTGGTGTCTTTCATCCACATGAGCCAAAAACATATTTGTCTGGCTTTTCTCGGCCTAGAAGGCACCAATTTCTAAAAAAAAAAAACAAATCATTCAGATTTCTACTACATAAGTGACCCAATTTAAAGATATATTCATCTTTCCAACTGTGAAATATCCCTTTAAACAATAAAGAAGGGCTGTATTTTCACCATTTTGTTATGGTTGTCATAAATACATAATCTTTACAAAGATATTCAGGGGAGAGTAGTGAACGAGTCTGAAATCACGAAAAAAATATTAATAATGCGGGGGAGGTGTTATTTTGAATAAAATGAAATATAACATTCAGCACTCCTCTCGACCCAAATAATTTTCATACAGTCCCTAAATGTTTTTCTATGCATTAACCAAAAAAACACATGACATCATAAACTGGCCTCTTTAGTTAGTTAGTTTGTTAGCTGGCAATCAATAAATAAAAACCACATTAAATGTAGCCTAATTATCAACATAAAAAGCCATAAAATAATGCTGTACATTAAAGTTACGCCATTTGTAATAACATTAAGGAAAATGTACTTCGCTGATATAGATCGTGTGCTGCTGTCTTCAAGAAAGCACAACCATCCGGACCGGACCGGAGTGAGATAAATGTCTGCGCTCCTTCTTGTCAACACCGCAGACCTCCACTGAATGGCGCTAAAACTCCAGCGCAGCACAAGCACACACACAACACGCACACACACACACACACACACACACACACACACACACACGAATCCGGCTGCTCTCTCTCATCCCTAGGACACCTCAAATCCATTTCTCTAACTGCACGAAGACGTTGCCATAACCCAACTGCAACCTGGAAGGAGGATTGTAACGGAAAAAGACATGCTTGAATCCTGAAAGTATGAGTGACGGTGCAGCGTGTTGTCCAGCTGCTGTGGCGCTCTGGCGGACTGGAAGTTGTGAGTCAGAGCCGGAGGAGCAGCAACTTTTGTAGACTTTTAAGCGCACCGCCTGCAAGTAGCCAGCATCCCCAATTTTGACTTCTTTTACTCAGGGATTGTGCGTCTGGAGAGCTTTGACATTAGACCTAGTCTTTTAGGTTATGTACTGTCGAGGGCGTCTTGAAGCGACAAGGAAATGGCATTGTGAAGAAGAGGTCTCTGTTTTTTGTGGTTGACAATGGAGAATAAATGAAAGGGACCGTTTCAGGGAATTAATTGACAGCACAACGACAGGTAAGTTGACATACCCTGGAAATGTTATTGTCTTATATTTTGTTCATTAAACTGTATCATTTGTGGCTTTTACGTCGTCAAGACATTACTGACTTCAAACAATTGATAGGCTACTGCGAAACGTGTCACTGCGAAATTAATCAGACAAACCTGAGAATAAACAAAACGTATCAATGACACTATTGATTGCTTCCACTGTGGTAAATAGTTATTAACTTGTGAGAAACCCGGCGAGCTACTGGAAACTAATGACTTAAGGTGGCTTGTAGTGGTAGCTGGAGTCTAAATGTCCAGCTATCTATATTCAGAGAATATCAAATATGTGCGGCAACACGAAACCGTAATTGGATGCTTAAATTAAACAAAAATCACGTTTTCTGGGTGCTCATTTTGGGTGCACACATGCCCTGAAGCTACTCCTATCAGAGTGTAAATCCCAAAAAACCCTCCTTTATCTATCTATCTATCTATCTATCTATCTATCTATCTATCTATGTGTGTATGTGTGTGTGTGTGTGTGTGTGTGTGTGTGTGTGTTTTTTTTTTTTTAGAAACCTATAGGCATATATAAACTAAATAAGTGATACTGTAAGTGATGCGTGTGGTCTCATCAGCATGCAGACAAGTAATTTTCTGCCCCTGGCTTCAGAGAAGAAGAAAAATATTTTGATTCATAATCTTGTAAAAACAACTGCCACATAATCATCTCTATCTATCTATCTATCTATCTATCTATCTATCTATCTATCTTTCTATCTTTCTATCTTTCTCTTGTTATGTGGTGCAGTAGATTACATCCAATCAGCTTTTTTTGGCACCCCTCCGCCCCAAAAAGAGTGCGTAATATTTCTATCTAAGCATTTCCATCACCTATACCTTAGTGAAGGTTACCCCCAGACATAAACTTAGCTCCCCACAGTAAAGCTCCACAGCCAAGTAAAAATCACTGCTCTGAATTTGGACCTGGAGCTGACAGCGTGGGCCGTGTCCTCCATCAGGGCAATTCCCCTTAACTCCAAAATGAGAAGGAAAAAAACGCAGCTCCTGCTTCAAGCGGCTTGTTTGTGACTTAAGAAAAGTACAATGCTGTTATCTTGTTGGATTATGTTGAGAAGACACGGATGGAGACCCTAATGAAAACGGGCTTCTGTGTTTGCTGTCTGCACACAGACTGTAGATATTTATGATTATGCTTACACACCTCAGTGATTACTTCTCTTTCTACAACCCCTCCCTCTTCACAACCCCCCATTCCACTTCCTCTCTTCTTTTTTTTCTATCTTGATCCATCTCCTTGTTCACCCCGTTCTTTTATCTGCCCTTCATTCCCTTGACAAGCGTTGTGCGGTCAGCTGTTTTTTTCCTTCTTCCCCTCAATTAGTGCTATCATCGCATTTCATCCTGTGGAATATGGGGATGGTAATAACCTTACACTGCTATTGCGAGGTGATACAATTCTGCTGTGATTAATTGAAGTCCCCTCAGAGAGTCAAAGGAGGCGTAGATCTTCCCTTTCACACTCGCTGACAGGCAACCCATTATATTGTTTTATAGATCGCCGTCAGTAGCCCTTGAAGCTGCCTGCGGCCCACTGTTGTTTTGGAGGATTTTATTGTGCAGTGTTATTGGTTGGTATTGCTGACAGGCAGAGCAAAGGCCACCCTGGGATTACTGGAGATGGGATCCCTGTGACAGTTCTACTGTATTTGATAGTAACAATGGAAACTTGGAAAAAAATGTATACACTCCACAGCGGTTGTTGTAAAAAAAGTGGGGATTTGTTATGGAGCTAAAGGCTTAGAATAAAGTTGTGTCTCTACCTGTAAATGCCACAATTACATTGCCTTGCTGCACTGTGGCATGCATATTCCCAAACAAGTGGTGAAACAAAAATGGTTGCTCATGCTGTTTTTGGTGGCACAGGGTACTGCACGATACATGGCTCACAATACTGAAAATATCATGACACAGCAATTCTGCCATAATCCGTATATTGCTAGACAATCCTAAAATGATACATCACGATATTGAACTAACTATGAATACAAAATGCTGAAAATGTCTTTATTCACTGCAAGTCCAAACTGTTTGAAAAGAGCACAATTCTGCACACAAGTTTTTCAGTCTGTAAATTAAAATTACAGAACTAATGGGTCCAGACTTTGGACATAAACGTGGCTCGGGCATCTGTTATTTACCTCAGACTGCTGTCCGCCATCGCGTTAAAAACCTCTTCGGCTAGTTATCATATGGCGTTTTTCCATTACATGGTACCTGCTCGCCTCGACTCCAATTGCCTTTTTGGGTTTTCCATTACAAAAAAAAGTCCCTGGTACCTGCTAACAGGTACTTTTTTTAGTACCGCCTCCATTGAGGTTCCAAACGAGCTGAGGTGATACCAAAAGGTGACGTGAAAACCTGCAGACTACTGATTGGTCGGAGAGAATCGTCACTAATCACTGCGTCATCATTGCTAGCGACAGACGGGGGTGTCCTGAACAAACCCGCCATTTTTAAATAGTTTAGTTTTTTTCTTTTTCTGCCTCCAGCTTCTTTTGAAACTAAATGTGTCTTCTGGCTGTGGCAACAGCCACATGCCGAGAATTGAAAAACAACACACCTTCGACCTTCTGTGTGTGTGTTGCGTTAGGTCACGGCAGTTTCCTGCTGCGTCGCTATGACGACCAGCCACGCTCGCCTCATGCATGAGGCGGTACTAAATCTGCAATGGAAAATGGAGGACGGGGCACCGCGGTCGAGCCTAGCCTAGTAGAGCTGGTACTAGCAGCGGGTAAGCGCCATCATTCAAGTTTCCCTCATTCATGTGTTGAGCGCCACCTCGAGGAGCCATGAAGTAGTGCCTTATTTTAATTAATTATAACCTTGATATTTGGCGCCAGTGTATCGATTATTGTATCGCAGGAAGGACAATGATGAATTGCTGTATTGCTATTTTGTCCCAGCCCTATTGACAGACTTGTTTGCAATTTTAGTTGTGCTTTTCTTTTAAAAGCCACCATTCCACAGACATTGCAACCAACAGCAGAGACGGCAGAGCACAGGCTTGGAGATAGTACTTGATATGCATGAGCCACCAGGTGATTTCCAGAGGAAGAGAACACCATGGATAAGAGGCTTGTCTCTAGTTTTAAGCAGCCACCCCAGGCAGTATTTGTGTTCTCTGCCAGCTTCCTGCTCACTCTGTCAGATCAATAGGGCATAATATGTGAGTCTAGCTTGTGTTTGCAGGCATGAGACAAAACAATACATTTTAGTTTTATATATGTATTCACAGCCATGTGGTAGTTGTGCTATTAAGATTGCCTGTTGAGACTACAGCCCTTCCAGATGTCTCCATGTAACACTGACATCACTGCATTTCCTATAGTTTGGGCATGCCGAACATATATGCAGCATTCATATACATGTGACAGCCCAGTGTCAGCCCAGTGTCACAGACAACATAGCACTGCAGCACCATCACGAGTTAACCATAAAATGCTGGGTATTGCATAATTTCAGAAACTCAGTATTCACCACCAGCCTTGCAGATTTGGCTTAGGGAAACAATAAAAAGTCAGCCATCTATCTACATGATTACACCCGATTTCAGCACCCCGAGATTCTCTGCTCAGCGGTGTTCATAGGCTTATGTATTGAGAAAGCACAGTTTGTTCCACCTTTCAAAGCGCCAGCTCGAGCTGCTGGGGTGAATCCATCGGGTGTTTAAAGGGAAATTCAAAGCCCAACCACAGCGAACGAAATGCAGCATTGTTACGCCCGTGTGCAGCTCCGTCATGTACAGAGGAGGAGGAGGAGGAGGACGATGACATGGGGATAGCATATCCCATGTTTTATAGATGCCATTTAAAGGAGCATGCTCAAGATGGGCTGGCTGCAATGAACTGTAACCGCTGACAACACACCAAGACAATAAACAAACAAATTGGTTTCCTAGAAGCCAGCAGTGTCCCAAACTCGCCCAGGCTCAGCCTTCCGATGCGGCGAGCTGTTTTTCCTCAGAGATTAGGCTGTGAAGCACCTCTTATTTATTCATGCTGATTTGCTGTGTGTGTATGTGTGTGTGCGCGCATCAGTGCAACACTATTTGTAAAAAGGGTGTTTTCCTAAGTGCTTATGTGAATGATTTGTGTGGGCACATCATGCATCTCTTATTGCTCTATTGACGTGTGTGTGTGTGTGTGTGTGTGTGTGTGTGTGTGTGTGTGTGTGTGTGTGTGTGTGTGTGTGTGTGTGTGTGTGTGTGTGTGTGTGTGTGTGTGTGTGTGTGTGTGTGTGTGTGTGTGTGTGTGTGTGTGTGTGTGTGTGTGTGTGTGTGTGTGTGTGTGTGTGTGTGTGTGTGTGTGTGTGTGTGTGTGTGTGATGTCATTGTATCATATCAGTTCTGTTGTTTGCTCAGTTTGCATGACTGGAGTACAGGGCTTGATCATGTAAAGTTAATATGACTCCATACAGCACTAGAGTAAACAGGCCATTTAAAGGCAGTGTTCAACTTAGTAATAGTGTATTCAACTTTTTGCTTAAATTCCTGCATTTGTTGAGGTGTATTTGTTTGAAGGAATTCTCTCTCTTTGAAGAATGTGCTGTTTTGGGCCTCCCTGGTTTCAGAATTAAAAGTCCCATATTTTTTTTATAGACAGTGTGAGGTGATAGACAATTAGAGCACTTCTCCGCCTTGGTTCGTCATGAAATTCTCTTTGCTGCCCTCTCTGGTTGACAGTTTCAAGCGTGTTGCACCTATAACCACACCCAGCATTACTGTTGGGTGATGTCACAGTGTCCTGGAGTACGCCTTTAAATCACCAAGATACATTTTGGTAAGAAACATCCAATTAAAGAGCTTTTTAAAATGTTTCTTATGTGCGCCTCTAATGGTCGGTGGAAAAGATTACAGTGTTAACTAATAATAACTAATAATACAATTTGCAGTTTAAATGGATTTATGTTTTTATTTTTTTATTTAAGATTAATTCAGCAATTGTGGCACCATGTTTTGTTTAAATGTTTAATCCAGAAGATAAAAAAATAAACAGTTTCTGGGGCAAAAAAATATGTCTCTTTAAAATTTCCTATCTTGTTAATCGTCTTTTGACCCCCTCTTGTGAGCCCAATCCCCAAGTTGGAAACTGCTGATGTATACAATCCTTAGAAGTGTATTCAGGTTTAAAATCACACTATAATGGAATTAAAATGATATTTGAATCTTTTGAAATGATTGATTATTCAAGTGCTCTGGACACTGAGGACAATGAGGTTTGAGTGGAGAAGAGTCTCAGCAGGGAATCCACTCTCCCATGGAGGTATTTTTTAGCTCTCTCTCTCTCTCTCTCTCTCTCTCTCTCTCTCTCTCTCCTTTTAATCTACCGCTGTTCCTTTTCCTTGAGATAGTCAGTATTTGGCAGCTTTCATTCTCAATATTGTGCCATTGCTGATTTCTCATCAACTCCTTCTCCAACACAGCAGCGAGAAACTCAATTCTCCAAGCTCTTAACCATTGGCCTAGTGGAAAGGTCTGGGAATTGCAGATTTTGAGAAGCCCACTTCTAAACCCTCGTTCCTATTGGAGTAAGAGAGTTCTCATTTTGTGTTGGCAGATTTTCTCTCTCTCTCTCGCTCTCTGCCTCTCTTGCGGTGCCTGAGGGTCCTTTTTTCTGCTACTCTTTTATGGTGCTGTTGTCAAGCTCCACCTCCTGCCTGTAATCATTAGACTGCAAGAAAATTGCAATTATAGTGTTAAAAAAATTAGCTAAAGTTATTTTCTACACTTATTATGTCCTTGTTGAGAAAACAGGAGGATGGCAATCCTGTTGTGATTATAATAAAACAAATTGGTCTCAATGAAATTGTCAATTAATGTCAAAGGTCTCCCCATTTGCTTCATGTTCAGGCTTTTTTTCTTATGGATATTTGGACTATTTCTTCATGTGGTTTGCTTACATGATTTTGAAAGGTCCTTCTTCTGTCCCCCTGTCTCTCATCACACAAACAATAGGAGTTGGGTTGTATTTTGTGACCCAACGGGGAGGCCGGTCAGGTTTCTCCATCATCAGATCTCAGCAGTGGAAGAACTGAGGACTCCCCTTCAAAGCAGGCTCCTATCTTCAAAAGAAATGTGCCCATGTCATTAAATGTATTGTGCAGAAGCCAGCGTCTGAGCCTTGATCTAATGTACATGTTGAGAATGAGAAACCGATATCTTTTATTATCTCTCCACCATGATAGAATTAGCTCAAGGCAAGCAGCAGTTCACGCTCCTCTTTCATCCGGTCAATCACGCTGCCTCTATCAGTCAGTTATGTGCACAACGTACTCACGCTATAAATATATACAGAACATTTCACTTTTAATTATTCTTTTGCAGTTTGATTTGTCTAACTTATGAAGCTTAGTATTGTGTGTGAAGAATGTACAGGCTTCAACTGTGCCGTTATGTGTAAATATAGTTTTACCTCGATGCGAACTGGGAACATTTTTGAGCATAAGCAACGTTTCTGTATCTATCTATATCATCTGTATCACTGGACCAATTAACTCTAGTTTACATTTAGTGAACAACCTCTTAGGGATACCTTACGTTTTCATTATTCCAATCATTACATTAAAAAGTGGCATTATGTTTAGTGATGAGTGCTATGTATGTTTCCCACCTATGGTAATAATTACAAAACATCTGGTCGGTCATGCTGACATTTAAAGGCAGGGTTAGTAATGGTGAAAAGCTGGCAAGATTTGAAAGTAGCATCTCATCGCGGCTCCGTCTAACCCCTGCCCCTGCCCTGGGGGCTGCGACCCACACACAGATGTGTGTCGCTGCTTCAGAGGAGAGCAGAGAAAGGAACGCAATTTTACTTCATGTCTCATTCAGCGCGAAGCAAACTCCGAATATTATCATACCAAATATTTAAAACAAAAATGATACTGTTAGCAATGTGACGCACATTGAGCTCAGACTGGTACACGGAAGGGGTAGAGTATGCACAGCGGGGCAAGGAGGCATTTTATTGGTTCTTTCCAAGCGGACAGCGAGGCAGTGATTGGTGGGCGTTTTTACAGGTTTACAGCAGCTACTGATGACTGATCTTGTTCGCTCCTTTTTCAGAGCCCATACCTTATTTATTGCTGTCTGGGTGTCCATTTCAAAAAGACCATTTCAAACAATATATAAATAAGTGTATATTGGAAATAGTTACCAACCCCGCCTTTAAAGCTGAAGACTTTGAAGTATCAGATATTTTATTGTAATTAAAACTGTTTGGGTTCAGAGTTTGCATGATCTCCCCGTGTCAGTGTGGCTTTTCTCTGGCTTCCTTCCACAGTCCAAGGATGTGCAGTTTAGGTTAATTAGTTCAATTGGTAACTCTAAATTGCTCGTAGGTCTGCTTAACTCTGAATATCCGGAGAGGTTTATTAAAGGTCCCTTGACGTGGTGCTCTTTGGATGCTTTTATATAGACCTTAGTGGTCCCCTAATACTGTCTCTGAAGTCTCTTTCCCGAAATTCAGCTTTGGTGCAGAATTACAGCCACTAGAGCCAGTCCCACAATGAACTTTCCTTAGTATGTGCCATTTCTGTGTCTGTAGCTATTGACGAGGAGAGAGGGGGGGCAAGGTGGAGAGTGGGGGTGTGGCCTTGACCAACTGCCACTTTGCTCGTTTGAAAGCCATGATGTCTCTCTCTCATGGGTGGGCCAAATTCTCTGGGTGGGCAAAGCAGAGAAAGGGGAGGTAATCTTGCTCCTTATGACCTCATAAGGAGCAAGATTCCAGATCGGCCCATCTGAGCTTTCATTTTCTCAAAGGCAGAGCAGGATACCCAGGACTCGGTTTACACCTATCACCATTTCTAGCCACTGGGGGACCATAGGCAGGCTGGGAGAACTCATATTAATGTTAAAAAATGTTTTCATGCCATGGGACCATGGGATTCAGACTATTGTTTACTGTCTACTAGCATTAGCTGTTGATCAGTGTTTGACTGCTATCTCGGGCTGGAGAATGATGTTGTGCAGGTAGCAGGTAACGGTGGATCTTTATTGAACGGCAGACTCCTTACTCTTTTGGTCTTTGTTAACAGTAAAGTCAAGCAATCCTTGCTAACGTTTGTGGCATTTCACTTCTTAAAAAACATCTTTGGCCGAGCATACAGACATCACATTAGCAATACAAGTTTACTAGGTAACAGCCAGCAGTTTCATTTTGTATTTTGGCTAAAGCTAGAATTATGCTTCTCTGGGCTGCACATAAGCCAACGTACACAGTTGTCGTTTAGACACGTTTACATTAGGGGTGTGACGAGACGCTTACTCCACGAGACGAGACACATCACGAGATTGGGTTCACGAGAACGAGACGAGATTTCTTGTCGAGGTGAAAAGTTGTCTCGTGAGGCGATGTGATGTCCGCGTGATGGAGCGTGGAATTACTATTGAAGATCCCCCTGCCACTTTTAAATAATTTGTGTGGCAACATTTTGGTTTTCCTGCGGAAATAATAAACGGCGAAAGAGTGACAGACAAGACGAACACAATATGTAAACATTGTAAGAAAAAAATGCCGTATACCGCGGCTAACACGAGCACTATGCAAAAACACTTGCATTTTTTTCTTACAATGTTTACATATTGCGTTCGTCTTGTCTGTCACTCTTTCGCCGTTTATTATTTCCGCAGGAAAACCAAAATGTTGCCACACAAAAGATTTAAAAGTGGCAGGGGGATCTTCAATAGTAATTTCACGCTCCATCACGCTGACATCACATCGCCTCACAAGACAACTTTTCACCTCGACGAGAAATCTCGTCACGTTTTAATCTTGCGAGATCTCGTACAACTCGTAAGATCTCGTATGTTTCTTTTATACTTGTACGGTTTGGGGGTATGATTTGAGTGTCTTCCAGGAAGAAGTATCACGTTTAACAAACCACAATGTGAGGACAGAAACATAGAAGAAATCAGTGAACATAACAGTTGTAGTGAGTGTAGCGTCATTTTCACAATGCAGTGCTCTGGCTCAGACCCTGTAAGAGTCTGTGTGAACATTTCTTAACCTTAGAGGCTCTTGTAGATTCTCTTACCATTTTCAGTTCTTCCTCTTGTGGCCACTACTGTATCTTTACAGCACAGAAAGGCTTTTCCTGTTACGGCAGCACATTTCTGATGCTTAGATTGATGTCCTTTTTTCAGACCAGCATCACTTTTCAGATATAAAGTGGAATTATAAGCCTTGGGATGGAAAACAATTTTGTTCTCTCTCCCTCCCTGTTCTCTTTCGTCTTGCTTGCACTCTCTCTTCCCTCCAAGCACACTCACAACTCCTCCCTCTCCACTGCGTGCGGGGTGACTAATTTCTCTTGGGCTTTGGACTTCGGCGTGAGAGAGGGTGAGAATTAAGGAGAAAATGAAAGCGAGAGGAGAAGCAGTGATGCACTGGCAGCTCATAGGAAGCTGCCCACATTGAAGAAGCCTGATATCACCTCTTATCTCATCTTTTTGGGTGCCAGCCTGTCTCAGAAACCAGTGCGATCCCAGAGCATCCAGCATGCGTGTAGCCTTTTTGGGGCCGTGTCAATTTTATCATTTTTTTACTCCCCAGTTTTAGGTACTGGACACGAATCATAAGCAATGTGCGTGGTGCTCCCATCTGGGAGGAGAAATTGAAATCTAAGTGTGCTGTTTTGGCATCCAATTTGAGCCGTCTTTGCTGGATTCTGTAGAGCGGAACGCCTGCCAATCAGTAGGGGCTTTGTTTACTCACTGTGTCCTGCTGACAACTGGCTGGTACAAATATCAGCTGCTGTAGTGTCACACACTGTGCCTTTTGTACAATTTAATAAACATCATACTCTAATAGGTTATATGGCACTTGTGTTTTATTAATGTACACACATACATAAGTTATTTGAGAAAACCAGAGTGTTTAAGACACTGAAAATGAAGTGACTAAAATAAATTGAATTAGTTCAAAGGAAGGCTGAACTATTGGGACTTATTGTCATTGTCTGGCTTTAATACTGTGTGGCCTCTCTTTGCATCTTCACAAATATCTCCACTGAATAGTCATTGAAAATCTTCATCTCATTGCTGTACAGTACAAAGAGAATTAGGCGATAATTGTGCCAATGCCAAGCCATGTGCGTGTATTTGAATTATGTCAAAATAAGGCCAGTATTTTCCATTGCTAGTGCATTAACAGAAATCTGTCCAAATCCCAGCCTGGTTGACAAAACAAGCACTGCACTCACTCGACAGAATTGTCAAAGCTAGTTTGATGTAGGACTTAGCATGCAGTTATGTCACCCCACTAATGACATGACTTAGCAAGTTTTATTACTGACACAGAACACCTCTCTGCTTCATGATTAGAGACACAATGGAGATATTTTTGCTGCCATTCCCTCCCTCCCTCTTGTACATCTCTTTACACCTCCCCCTGGCCGTAATTCATTTAAACATTTAAAACAGGAACCTCAATTATTCATGTCTTCCAGTCGTCTGTGGCCCTTGCCCAGCCTCCTGTGGCTCCCCAGTGCAGAGTGTGTCTGGATGGACACATTCCCAGGCTGCTCATTAATTGATGCCTCAGTTGATGCCAGAGGTCTAATGCACTCTCAGTCTCTGCTTGCTCTCCCTGCCAATCCAGCATGTCGTCTCTTCCCTCTCTCACACGGACGGTGTGAGGTTTCTTTTTGTTGTTGCAGAAAGCGTGATGTCATGAAATCGTGCTTTAAAGGTTCAAAGGGTGTCTTCACCCCACTGGCCTGCTAAGAGGAAAAACTATGTTAGACAAGGGGTTAGATCTGAAGGAAAACTCAGTTCATGGTCAGACCGCAGGAGTCAAGACTGGTGCAAGTGGACAAAATACATTTCTTTTTTTTTTCTCTGAACTTGTCCTCGTTTGATTTCTCTGGAGCCGGGCCTCATATTCGCCATCACTCAGCTCAGTATGTGGGTGGTGGTTACCTCCTCTGCACCAGAAGGGAAGGTTCAATGAGGTCATTAAACTGAAGATTCACCACAGGGAACATTACATGAAGAGTAAAACAAGATGAAATGTTAAGTAATTAACTACTGCAAAGTCACACAAGAAAGGCTTTCTGTCTAAGTTAAAGATCTACTTTATCATCTTATCATTTTTGAAATTATAGTTGGAGACAATGCGTGCCAGACACTAGCAACTACTCTAAACACTGGCAAAGTTACATTTGAATGTGTACATTCACAAGCTGAGTGTAGGGGTGTGAGGAGTGTTGTTCACACCGCGCTTAGCACTTTGTTTGCACAACAATGCAATTATATAAGGATTATTATATGTGGTTTATTAACCATAAACCACAATTATTAGCATTATTGTACTTAAAACAAGGTTGCATCTGTCTTAATGTATCACTGATTGAAAGCACCACCCATCGAGCACGCTAAGTGACACAAATCAAACACACCCACGAAATTGAGTGACCAACAAACAATTCTTTTTAATGAAAATAACTAATATAAAGTGGGGATTTCAAAACTAAGTTTGATGATATGTACCAATATTTTCACTTTGCATTGGTGATATTGGATCGCTGATCATTGAATTGATGTATCGATCCATATCGATGTACACTCACCTAAAGGATTATTAGGAACACCTGTAAGATTTTTCGTTAATGCAATTATTTAATCAACCAATCACATGGCAGCTGCTTCAATGCATTTAGGGGTGTCGTTCAGGTCTAGACAATCTCCTGAACCCCAAACTGAATGTTCGAATGGGAAAGAAAGGTGATCTAAGCAACTTTGAGCGTGGCATGGTTGTTGGTGACAGACGGGCTGGTCTGAGTATTTCACAATCTGCTCAGTTACTGGGATTTTCTCGCACAACCATTTCTAGGGTTTACAAATAATGGTCTGAAAAAGTAAAAACATCCAGTATGCGGCAGTCCTCTGGGTGAAAATGCCTTGTTGATGCTAGAGGTCAGAGGAGAATGGGCCGACTGATTCCAGCTGATAGAAGATCAACTTTGACTCAAATAACCACTTGTTATAACCGAGGTATGCAGCAAGGCATTTGTGAAGCCACAACACAAACAACCTTGAGGCGGATGGGCTACACCAGCAGAAGACCCCACCGGGTACCACTCTCCACTAAAAATGAAAATGAGGCTACAATTTGCACGAGCTCACCAAAATTGGACAGTTGAAGGAAAAATGTTGCCTGATCTGATGAGTCTCAATTTCTGTTGAGACATTTAGATGGTAGAGTCAGAATTTGGCGTAAACAGAATGAGAACATGTACCGTCATGTCTTGTTACCTGTGTGCAGGCTGGTGGTGGTGGTGTAATGGTGTGGGGAATCTTTTCTTGGCACACTTTAGGCCTCTTAGTACCAATTGGGCATCGTTTAAATGCCACAGCCTACCTGAGCATTGTTTCTGACATGTCCGTCCCTTTATGCCCACCATGTACCCATCCTCTGATGGCTACTTCCAGCAGGATAATGCACCATGACACAAAGCTGGAATCATTTCAAATTGGTTTCTTGAACATGACAATGAGTTCACTGTACTAAAATGGCCCCCACAGTCACCAGATCTCAACTTAATAGAACATCTTTGGGATGTGGTGGAACAAGAGCTTTGTGCCCTGACTGTGCATCCCACAAATCTCCATCAACGGCAATATGCTATCCTATCAATATGGGCCAACATTTCTAAAGAATGCTTCCAGCACCTTGTTGAATCAATGCCACGAAGAATTAAGGCAGTTCTGAAGGTGAAAGTTTTGATTGCCAATGCTTGACCTTGATAACAAGCTGTAGAAAAAAAGGTTTTGCCTTTTGAGTGCTATTGTTTATCCTGAAATACAAAGCCTGCAGACCAGGGGCCTGTCATGGATGCCTGAGTGCCAGCCTGACCACTGTATTAGAACTGTGCAAGAAATCAATTCAGGAAATATAGAGGCAATTATTTTGTCTCCCACATTTGCTGACAAAGTAGCAGCTAAGCGAGCCAAGATGAAAATACAGAATTAAAGAGAAGAAAATAAATAAGTCACCACTGTGGGGTTTGGGGACTGTATATAGAACATGTGGGTGATTTAAAATGCTGTATACTTATGCAAAGCATGCTGTAATTAATGAGACTGTGAATGTTGTTGATTTGCTGAAACCTGTACTGATTTTATACTGTGTGCATGGTTGGAACATAGACTCAGAAAAGCATCAAATTTAAGGTTAGGCCATATTAAAGTGTTAAGTGTATTTTTGTATCTATCATGCTGTTGCCTGTAGTCAATGCTTTGTAATGGGTCTTTTGGGTATATGAATCATGCACAGTATATAGTGTTCATTCCCAGCAAGTTCATTCAGAGGCAGACAGGACCACACTGTGGAAAACAGATTCAGTTGTCTTTGTTATCCTCTTTAGGTAAAAGTGTTGTAGTGTACGTTTGAGCTCCTTCTAGCTGCTGATGGTTTTGAACTTACCTCAGAAGATAGCAGAACAATAAGTGCAAATATATTTAGATGATTACAGAAGACTACTGGAACAAACTTTCTGATGTAACAACGTACAACGCTGAATTGTCCTGATGTTGTGAACTTCATCCGTATGCTACTAAAATACTGTAAATTAAAAATCTTGGGCGCCTGAGTAGCTTACCTGGTAGAGCACGCGCCCATATGCAGAGGCTCAGTCCTCAATGCAGCGGCCGTGGGTTTGGTTCCGACCTGCTGCCCTTTGCTGCATGTCATTCCCCTACTCACTCCTCTTTCAAGTCTAAGCTGTCATATCAACAATAAAGGCACAACAATGTATCTTTAAAAATCTAAGCATTGGTTGATCAATACTGTAAGTTATGATTTATAATGACAGGAACACACTGCCCACGTTGTGTTACGGAGCGCCATGAAGTGCCACAAACATGCATTTCTACGCGCCGGACACAAAGCGACCCTGCTCCTCTCCACTCGCCATGGCTCGTTATATTGTGTGTTTGGTAGTCAACCAACAACAACCCCCACCACCTCCAGCCAGGCCACTCCAAACTGTCTGTCTGTCTCTGTGTGTGCCTGATTGCCTGTCATGCTCTAGATGCACTGAATTTAAAGAGATGCCGAAACAATCGATGCAGCCCACGGGCCGGCACGACCACTGCGCTAGTGATCGCAGCTGGTTTGAACTGACAAATCGGATAATGTGGGCGCCGAAATGAAAATCGCTCCACTTCACGGCGTTTGTTGGCACTTTTGTGTCCAGTGTGTTTTTGCCGTGAGTTTGACTCACTAGCATACAAATCATCCTCATCAGTATCTTTTATTAATCAAAATTAATTCCTGATTGATTCCATCTTTCATATCTGTCTTTAACTGTGTGTGAGTTCTGGAATTTATTCCCTAATCGGATCTCAGAACTTCATTACACTCACAGGTCTCTCATGCAGAGCTTTTCAGCCTCTTATTTTCCCGTCAAATGAGGTGTGCAAAGATCAGCTGTAAGCCATCAACAGCAGAGGCCAAATGGAGGGGTAATATACACCCCCCCCTTATGCAAAGATGCATAGCTGCAATCTATGTATTAGCATTTGGGAACAACTCAAACCTCATAATCCTCTGGATAATTAAAAAGGGCACTTTTCCCTTTGTATGGCTTATTATCCGCAAATGAGGTCTATAAGAAGTAAGGGAGAAACAGTGTGGAAGAGAGGGAGTTGATAGCTTGACAGTTAACAGTTTGTGGAGCCTCCATAGAATTAATGGTTTGAGACTTGACAGACTGTTATTCTGTTGTAAGATATGGCATATCTTGCCCTTAAGACCCCTTATGCACCACTGGGACTACACAGTTGGACATGGACTTGGACATTTGCATTACAGCGAGGGTTGTGAAGGCATTTCCCCCTCATACTGCGGGAGCCAAGCCAGAGAAGACCGAGATACAGATAGAGCACGTATTTTCCAAAGAGCATGTTCTATGACACGACTGTAAGAATCTGACAGAACATCATCCTGACCGCTGTGAGGAGAAGAATAATTCTCTACCGAAATGGGAGGAAAATGAAATGTTCTGGCTCACTGTTAATGAACTGCGATATGTTACAGAAGCTGTCACTTTCATCTGTTCCAAGAAAAAAAAAAGAACGAAAAAACTGCAGTAATGGTAGTCTATGTGTCTCTTGCTCATCCCTCCTGCCAGGCATTTTGGTGTTTACAGCACCTGCTCATCAATTGTACAATGGATAAATAAAGGTTAATACATTCAGCATTATACAGCACTATACAGCACATACAGCACATCCTGAGGGTCAAGGGAGTATGTTTAAAAAAATAAAAGTATTTATCTATTAAGTAGTCATAGTGAGTCTATTTCTTAAAGGGACAGACCCCTAAAATGCAAAATACATATTTTGTCTCTTACCTGTAGTGCTATTTATCAATCTGGATTGTTTTAGTGTGAGTTGCCCAGTGTTGGAGATATCGGCCGTAGAGATGTCTGCCTTCTCTCGAATATAATGGAACTAGATGGCGCTCGGGGTGTGGTGCACATAGCGCCAAAGGAATACATATGAAAAACTTAACAACAATGTCTCTTTCCAGAAATCATGACCCGGTTTCTCAAGATAATCCACATAACTGGTTGTGAGCAGTTTCACGTAGGAAATATTTTTTTCTTTCGTCCATGAGTAAGCTTGCAGTGATCCCGTTGGTGGGTGTACTTCAGTTGAAAGAAAATAGTGTGGGGGGTGGGGGGTAGACACAGAAGCTGTGGTAGCAGATGTTAAGAGCAGTTACTTACATTTTTTTAATTTTTTTCATGAAGATCAAAGAAATGGATTTATGAGTTTTTATTTCTACAAGTTGATTAACAATAGCATGTGCATCTGCGTCAATTTAACCCATGCTTGATGCGAGGAACATGACGTCACCACTCTCAATCCCACCTACAGAGCTCTGAATAGTCAATTATCTCTCTAACCAGCTGAAACAGCGGTCAGACCTGTTTGACCCACTAAACGAATCCAAGAAAAGAAAAGACACCACATGCTCATGCCTGAATAAGCAATAACTGAAGTTAAAGTAAGAAGAAAAAACATCCATTATCATTTTTGAAATTTTAAAAAACATTAACAGGAGTTAAACACATGTTAAGAATTTAGTCAACAGGTTTCATCACAACTGTGTTGGTGTGGTTTGATTTTAGTCCAAGAGAGCCCTGTCCACTTCTAACCAACATACTGTAAATTTCTCTTGTGAAATATCCAACATTGTTCTAACTTTGGCAGAAAATAGCGTGTTGGTGTAAGACCCCATCACTCATAAAGACACTGATTGAGAAAATGAGAAAACATTATGAGTAGGTTTTATTTTAAGCAACAGTAACATTAGTGTTGGTCTTTCTTTAGTAATGATGCTGTATGTGGTTCTGGCTGATGTTTATTTGCCCTTTTCAATGTTTCTCATCTGTCAGGAATCTCAGTTTTTGATTAGTTTCCTACTGTTAAACTGATCGTGTATCTTTTCATGTGCATGAATATATGTTTGATTTGTGTTCATTATTAGTATACATAAGTATGTATGTGTGTGGGAAGCACAAGGCTCGGCTTTCGAGCACCCTGGTAGTTGAGCCCTCTGAAGGGGTGGAGCAGACACTGAGCTCAGACACACCTATTCATCACTCTGAAGCAGGGAGTTCATTAAAATAGCCCACGCAGCCTCCTCTGTGGCTCCTGAACCCGAGCCAGCCTCCCATGCTGAACAAACCGGGTCAGAAAGTGATCTCACCACACAGTTCAGCAATAACGAACGCTGAAGAAGAAAAACCCTCAAATAGAAAAGCTAACGGCTTCTGCCTGTTTATGCAGATAATTTGCCATGGCTATGTCACGTCTTATACAATTTCTTTGATCAGAAGCTGCCTGATTTGAATTATATTTGTCTTTAACTTTATAACAGATTTTATTTGTGCGAAGATCCAGTAGGGCTGTTCATGTTAAGACAATAATTCTCGTTGTTTTTTTGTTTTTTTATACTACAACTACCAAAATTTTATTTGACACAAATACAAATGGTCATAGCTTTTTCCTACAAGACATCGAGGTCAATTCCTCTTTTTCTGGTGTTTTGGTATTGCTTTTGAGAGTCATTGTTTCAAGATTAATTAGGGCTTAGAGAAAAGAATATTTCTGCAATTGATTATAGAACAAGGCTAGACTTCCCAACTATATGAAATATAAATTTAAGGTCTAAATCACTTTGCACCAATGTTCAATAATACAGAGGTAGCAGACAGAAACACTCCTCTACTGACTTTTTTTTCTTAATTAACTAAAAACCAGAGACAAAAAATCCAACACTTGGTGGTAGAGATTGTTTTTTTTTTTTTTTTTATTTATAATACTTTACCCAAAAGTGTAAATCTGCATCAATTTAATGTAGTCTGGAATGAATGAAGTGGTTTAGGCTAAAGATAAGAACTGAAAAACTCCACAGAGCTTCCAAAAGTCGTACCCATTAGTGATACACTAAAGTTGATCAAAGACCAATGTTATCACAGCAAAACAAAAATAGAATGTTCATAATAACTCTTTAAACTTTTTTTTTTTTTCAAACTACAGTATGTATGCAGCATAAGCAAAGCCTAATATGCTCAATGCATTCCAGTTTAAAGAAAAAGTAATCCTAAATAAACCACCACCAATGCCAGCTGGCTTGTTCATTGGCTAAGCGTTAAATAGTGAATGTACTCCTCTGAATGCAATAATAGCTTAAACGGTATTCATTTAATTGATAACTGTATATTGGACTTTTGAATTTGGCTGATTCTTTTCTTTCTTCTGTTTTTGTTATTGTTTAAGACATTGATTAGGGAGAAAAATAGCAGTAGAACTAAATAAGTTTTATTAACGCTCAGTCTTGCTCATTATCTAAATTCGACAAACTGCATGGAGAACACCATTGATGCAATGTATTATTCCTTGTAGTGGTATGGCAACTTAATGAATGCTTTTTGTTTGGCTGTTTGTCTATTTCTATATACGTTCCTTGTATAGATTAGCTATATGTACTGTATGTGTGTTTGTCTGTTTGTTTGTTTTGCTTGTGCATTGAGAACACAGTGAAATCAGAGTCAAATTCAATTTTCAATTAAATTTTATTTATAGTGTCAAATCATAACAGGAATTATCTCAGGACACTTTACAGATAGAGTAGGTCTAGACCACACTCTATAATTTATCCACACTGACTAAAACCAATTGAATCTAGTAGTGAGTTGAAAGCAATACTGAGGCTGTCGTTGTCAACGTCCATATGGATATTAAAATCCCCTACAATAAGTACTTGGTCTGATTTAAGGACTACATATGATAGAAACTCAGAGAATTGGACCTGGAGCTCGGTAGACAACAACAAATATAATTGGCTGTACTGTTTTCCATGTTGGATGTTGAAGATTAAGAACAAGGCTTTCAAAAGAGTTATAATTTAGTTTAGGTTTAGGATTAATTAACAGGCTTGAATCAAATATGGCTGCAATTCCTTCTATGTGCGAACTTACCTGGTTTTATTCTGAACGAGAAGAAAATATCTCTTTGAATCTCTGACACAAAACAGACTAGCTGGCAGAAAAAGGGCAGTTATAAATAAAAAAAAATTCCAGTGAATGTTACTCCAGTAATATAATGCAGTGAAGCCTTTGTAGATCTGTGGTGGGTGTAATATATACTGTAACAATGTTGACCTCTGGGGAAGCTTTCTTTATAATCTGAACTTTTCAGCGTGGCACAGCATGATATTGCTCTTTATACCCACACTTTATGTTGCTGGAAACATTTCTTTGATCTCACTATCACTGTCGCTGTCCACTTACATGTGTACAGCACCGGAGCCCCTCTGTGGTTGGTATGATGGGAAGTGGAGAAATCACTGACTGAAAGACAAATAGACAAGGCAGAGTGACTGAGAGTGGGTACATTGTAAAAGTCACAAAACAACTTCTGGAAAGCATCACATAGAATATTGGTCAAATCTTAGCAGTGTTTAAGGGCAGGTTTTCCCTTTTTAAGAGCATGCAAACATACACACTGTGCACTATACACACACTTAATGATGCAGTTAGCCTGTTTCTCCAGTTGCATTCAGTATACAAATGCTGACCTTTGAGACAAAATTAAGTAGGCTACATTAAAATGCCAACATGCCTAATAAAATGGTTAGTTTTTGAATGTACTGTTAATGGACACTTTAATGACTTCAATGATGTGGTGCAGCAGAACTGATAAACAAGAAAGCACTCAGAAAGCGTGTACCTTTTACAAAGTGCTTCACAGTACTACACTTGCATTTACATTTTTGTTTACTCAAAAGCAATAATTTGCAATTTTGGGAAATTTTTTTTACTTACTTGCCGAGAGTTATATGAGAAGATTGATACCACTCGAGCCAAATGCTAGCTTAGCAGGAGTAGAAACATGGGCACCCAGCTAGCCTCGCTCTGTAAAACAAACAATATTAGGGTGTGAATCTTCACTGTCACTCCTGTCAACGATTCAAATCAATTTGATATCCCGATGCATCACCTCCTTAATATTATATATTGCTACACATGGTTTTCATCAACAAATTTAAGCAGTCAGATAGAGATATATATATATATATATATATATATAGATAGATAGATAGATATCTATCTATCTATCTATCTATCTATCTATCTATCTATCTATCTATCTATCTATCTATCTATCTATCTATCTATCTATCTATCTATCTATCTATCTATCTATCTATCTATCTATCTATCTATCTATCTATCTCTATATATATATATCAATGGCGTCTGAACACTGCAGACAACAGACAAAAACAATCAACAATTAACATCAGTTAGCAATAATCGATTAACCAACTACACAGGGGCTTTGCCACTGTGTAGTTGTTTGACTACATCAGTGATTTCCTTCTGGGAAATCGACGACAATCCCCCATTATCCTCCAGCTCTGCCTCTAACATAGAGGGCGTATTAGTCGGATTCAGGAGTTCCTCAAAGTGCTCCTTCCACCGCCTTATTACCTCCTCAGTTGAGGTCAACAGTGTCCCATCCTTACTGTACACAGCTTGGATGGTTCCCCGCTTACCCCTCCTGAGATGGCGAACAGTTTTCCAGAAGCACTTTGGTGCCGACCGAAAGTCCTCCATGTCTTCTCCAAACTTCTCCCACACCCGCTGCTTTGCCTCTTTCACGGCAGAGGCTGCAGCCCTTCGGGCCCTTCGGTACCCTGCAACTGCCTCCGGAGTCCTCCGGGATAACATATCCCGGAAAGACTCCTTCTTCAGTCGGACGGCTTCCCTGACCACCGGTGTCCACCACGGTGTTCGTGGGTTACCGCCCCTTGAGGCACCTAAGACCCTAAGACCACAGCTCCTCGCCACAGCTTCAGCAATGGAAACTTTGAACATTGTCCACTCGGGTTCAATGCCCCCAGCCTCCACAGGGATGCACGAAAAGCTCCGCCGGAGGTGTGAGTTGAAAGTCTGTTGGACAGGGGCCTCCTCCAGACGTTCCCAATTTACCCGCACTACACGTTTGGGCTTACCAGGTCTGTCCAGAGTCTTCCCCACCCCTGACCCAACTCACCACCAGATGGTGATCGGTTGACAGCTCTGCCCCTCTCTTCACCCGAGTGTCCAAAACATACGGCCTCAGATCAGATGACACGATTATGAAATCGATCATTGACCTTCGGCCTAGGGTTCTCTGGTACCAGGTACACTTATGAGCATCCCTATGTTCGAACATGGTGTTCGTTATAGACAATCCATGACTAGCACAGAAGTCCAACAACAAACAACCACTCTGGTTTAGATCAGGGAGGCCGTTCCTCCCAATCACGCCTCTCCAGGTGTCTCCATCATTGCCCACATGTGCATTGAAGTCCCCCAGCAGAACAATGGAGTCCCCCACTGGAGCCCCATGCAGGACTCCAGTTAAGGCCTCCAAGAAGGCCGAATACTCCGAACTCCTGTTTGGTGCATATGCACAAACAACAGTCAGAGTTTTCCCCCACAACCCGCAGGCGAGGGAGGCGACCCTCTCGTCCACGGGGTAAACTCCAACACAGCGGCGCTCAGCCGGGGGCTTGTGAGTATCCCCACACCCGCCCGGCGCCTCACACCCTGGGCAACTCCGGAGAAGAAAAGAGTCCAACCCCTATCCAGGAGTATGGTTCCAGAACCAAGACTGTGTGTAGAGGTAAGCCCCACCAGATCTAACCGGTAGCGCTCCACCTCCCGCACCAGTTCCGGCTCCTTCCCCCACAGAGAGGTGACGTTCCACGTCCCCAGAGCCAGCGTCTGCCGCCCGGGTCTGGTCCGTCGAGGCCCCTGACCTTCACTGCCACCCATGTGGCATTGCACCCGACCCCAACGGTTCCTCCCACAGGTGGTGGGCCCATGGGCTGGAGAGATGGGAGCCACGTAGCTTGTTCGGGCTGTGCCCGGCCGGGCTCCGTGGCAAACCCGGCCACCAGGCGCTCGCCGACGAGCCCGCCATCTGGGCCTGGCTCCAGACGGGGGCCCCGGGCTTCCTCCGGGCAGGGTCACTCCATCTCTGCTTAGCTTTTATATATATATATATATATATATATATATATATATATACATCTCTCTCAATGGCGTGTGAACACTGCAGACAACAGACAAAAACAATCAACAATTAACATCAGTTAGCAATAATCGATTATGGTCTGTCACTATGATGTGATAGACAATCATAGATATGCACTAGATTTAGTATTTTCTTACATTTATAATTCAAGGGTAAATATTTTAACAAAAAAATCCATCACACAACGTAAAAATATGTATTTAAAATCCTTTACCAGCGTGTCCTGCTAAGTTTAAAAAAAAAAAAAAAAAAAAACAGCCATCCAGGACCAGAAACGTAACAAAGACAAACGACAGTAATGTGAAACTGGCGGTCGTTAGTCGCAGCTCGACTACTCATCGGCACACGCCTTGCATCATTTCCTGTTGGTCCACCGCGGCAAAGCACATTCATTTATTGTCCACATCACTGCGGCCCAGCTCACACAGTGAGCTGGCAGTTGGTCAGATTTTGCTGGACATCATTTGCTCTGTGACCAATTGGCTTTTGGCCCTTATTGTGTGCAATCTCGGTGACCTCTGAAGTTATCCTCGGCCATTTCTACCACACATGACAGCTGCACATGCATCATTTGGCTCCATGTGGGTTACTGTGAGCTAAAAAAAAATTAGGTTACATATTTTCTTTTCTTTTTTGGATGGTTGTCAGGATTCAGTGTAAACTCTTCCCTCGTGTGTGAGCTAACTGAATATGCAAGTATACATTTATTTATATATATATATATATGGGGAGTATTTGATATATTCGGCGGGTGCTGTATTCTGCTGTTCTTTTATTTTTTACGGTTTGCGGATGGTGGTGCACCGGAGCTGTGGCATTTAAAAGGCCTTCTTTTTGGGAAGCAGGTGGCTGAGTGTGATAGATGATAGATGTCATCTCTGGCTCTGCCTTGTTCTGTATTAGTACTACTGGAATGAGTTGCTGTCTTTGGTGCTTCTGTGACGCGCGCATGCATGTACAGGGATATTGAAACACACACGCACAGCATTCTCATGCAAACCTTGTGTTTCATTTAGAAAGTGTGTACATTCAGACACACACACCGGCAGGGAAAAGCAGTCCAGCTGTGATAAAGTAGCCCTGAAATCCCACAGCGGCACAGTGTCAGACCTTTTCTCCTCTCTAATGACCTGTAAAAGTCCACCAGCACAAAGAGCATAATAAGTATAATGTAGTTTGATGTGGAAAATGTTTTAGTCAGATATGCCATGCTATCACATGCACAGAAACACGTGACTTCCAGCTCCTAGCCTGTTGTAGCTTCTCCCAGCATGCACCTACAGTATAACACCATAATGATTTGAAACTGTAAAAAAACAAAACTGAGATTGACTGATTATAATTATGGTTGTATCTGATTTTATAATGATGTGTGCGCTCTCCTCGGAGCATGTTCCATTTTACTTCTTCTCATGCTGCTGCTCTTTATTCTAGGGGAGGAGAGAGGGCGTTTTGAACGAGCCCACAGCAAACAGGACTAAAAATAATGATTCTGTGGCTCTGTTTGAGCTTTGCTGCTCTTTGCCTCCCCCTCAGGAATAGCTCTCTAAATACACACAGTGCTGAAGCCGTGGCAAAGCTCTGGGCTGTCTGCGTGCCTCCTCAGTCATTTTCTTAAAATATCCAAAAGCTTTATTGATCTGGCCCCCGTCAGCTGTAGATGCATTAGATCTCTCCACTGCCTTTTTCAATATAACTTGTGTTTGTTTGTGTTTGTGTGTGTGTGTGTGTGTGTGTGTGTGTGAGCATCCTGTTTGCCTGTGCTTTGCAAACACTTTAAAATCAAGCAGAGAGCAGGGTGCAGGCAGCTGAGAAAGTGTGCTAAATTATTGTTATTATTAGCTCCGTAATGACATCATTTCTCCAAGGAACTGTGAGAGTTTGAGAACAATCTTTCCAAAACATCACATTTCTTGTGCTGCTGTGTGTTCTGACAGTGCTCCCCACTGCTCAATTAATTGTAATCAAATGTTTACAATGCACTAACTTGGAATTTTGTGTGTAATAATGATGCAAAATTTAAGCTTTGTTTGAAATGATCGCCCCAAACAAACACTAATTAGTTTTCTGTGAGAGGTGATATATTACTGCTGTCCAATCACAACCGAAGAGAGAAGCAGCGGGAATTATGGATAATTGAGCTCCCATTGTTCATTTTTTCTGTCGCTACAGATTTTCTTGCCATACATAAATTTCTTTTTTTCCTCTCTTGCACTCATTTCACTGCTTTTTCTCCCATCTCTCTACTTCCTTTTCCCAATCTAAATCTCTCTTTTGGTCTCTTCCATTGTTTCTAAAATACATCAAGTCACCCAGACCTTCTCCTGCTCCCTTTCATCCCTTACATCCCTAAATTTCCGCCTTGCTCCCCGACTCTATCTTCCTACCTCAGTTTAATTCTTAATGTTCTGCCTCACTTGCATTCTTCTTCACTCCCTCTTTGCTCGGTCAGCCTCCCTTTGCGCCCTCTTGAGTATCACTCCTCCAGCTTCTCCCACCTGTCTTTACTGAGAGGCAGCACACATGGCCCTCTGGTCTAAGCTTGAGTGTGTTTGCTATTCCCTGGTTCCCGTCTCAGAGGCGGCTGATACACCTCGACCGGGGATCTATAGCAGCTTTGAACACAGCTAATATCTCTATGCTGATTTTTGTCTGTGAAATAATTATTACCCGTCTCTCCAAGCTAACATTAAACTTTGTGAAGTACATTCAGTTACAGTAAGATGAAGTGTTTTGAGGAAAACACCTAAAATGATTGCTCCTCTGAATGCCAACTTAGAGATTTAGCTTTGTTGTCATTGTCATATCCTTTGAGAATTTAACTAATCCTATTGACAATACCTATGAAAGTATTTACATGTCCACTTGATAAGATAATCAGGGAATCAAGGGAATAGTTCAACATTTTTTGGAAGGTGCTTAAAACTGTCTAGTTTGATGAGAAGGTTATTCCCGACTGGAAGCAGGGGTAAACGGCTGACTTGGCTATGTCCAAGGGTTAAAAAATACACCTATCAACACCACCACAGCACCTGGCCACTGGTCGCCAAGAAATAGTCCCAGCCCATAAGTCCCTGTTTTGGTTTCTGTTTGGATTAAACAAACAGATGCAGGATATTCATTTTCAAACTTTAGAGGTGCATGTAGAAACATTTTAGAACCTTAGGAGCATGCTAGGCTACCTGTTTCCTGTCTTTATGCTAAACTGAGCTAACTGCGCCTTGGATGTAACTTCATATTTAGCTTCATATTTTAGAACATAAGAGTGTTATAAATCACCTGATCTAAATCCTCTATTTTTAAGGTGTCCTGTTTATGTGCTTCACAGTAAGCATTAAGAAAGAATGGCATTAAGGTACAACATCCAACTCTCCACCAAGAATAAAGATCTGAAAAAGATGTACCTGCACTTGGCTTTATCATAAACTCACTGCTGTGCTTTTGTACTGAAGCAATAGTTTAAGGATTTAAAGTTGTTGTTGATAAAGAAACACTACTACTAAAAGTGGGACAGACTGCTCTTTAAATCAATCAATGAAAAACAAAAAACAAAACAACAACAACGCCACCTACAGATATTCATCAATACATAACCACCACCAAAAGGCCAAAATGGCCAATAAAAAGTAAACAAGTAAACAGTATAGAATGAGTGAATTTCTAACTACAGTCAAATATAAACATTAGGTATGGACAGTAGATATAAGGACTGCATGCATTTTTAATAACCAAGGCAGTTTATCTTAAAGTGAGCAGACAGGGCATGTTTAAACAAACCAAGTAAAGAAATGTATCTTATTTCCAGAGATAGGTTATTCCAATCTGCTGGATTATTAAATTTAAAAGCTCTTTTGCCAATTTTTTTTTTTAACTGTCGGGACAGAGAAGTAAAGTTGAGTAGAGTGCCGAACTTCATAGTTTGATACTCAAGATACTGTTTTAAATAAGGAGGATAATTGAAATAAATACATTTAAATATAAGTTGAAGCCAGTGCGTGTGTCTTCTACTACTTAGAGATGACCAATTAAGTGCATTATACATTATACAGTGATGAGTGAGATAAGGACATCCAAGGACAAATCTGCAAAGTCTATTACATACTGTGTTAAGTGGAACAAGGTCTGAGTTAAATGTATTTTGATATACAACATCACAATAGTCAATAATTGGAAGTATAATTTGAGAGGCAAGTTTTATACGAACACTGCGCGTTAAGCAATTCCGAGCTCGATATAAAACATTGATTCCAAAGTTCACTTTACGTAAAAGGTTTAGAGTCCATGTAAATGCAGCTCTTGACTGATGTTCTAAATGTTGCTATGTTTTTTTTTATCCACAGTGTGAGCTTCAAGGTGGTTTTCAAAGTGCAAGAATGCCCAGTTGATACTTTTGTGGCTGTGCAGAATTTTTTTTTCCCAACGTGTGTCTTGTAGAGAACAAACAGCTGAGGAACGGGAGCCCAGGGATCTCACCTTCACTGCTGAACTGACTTGTCCTTTTCAGCCGAGGGTTGTGTGTGTGTGTGTGTGTGTGTGTGTGTGTGTGTGTGTGTGTGTGTGTGTGTGTGTGTGTGTGTGTGTGTGTGTGTGTGTGTGTGTGTGTGTGTGTGTGTGTGTGTGTGTGTGTGTGTGTGTGTGTGTGTGTGTGTGTGTGTGTGGGGAGAGAGAAAAAGCAACAGTGGTCGCATAACAAGGGTAAATAAAAGAGAGCAAGTGTATTTCTATTTCAGAAAAAGTGACAGTCACACTCTTTAGTCAAATCACCACATATCTTGTGGTTGCACTGCATTATGGGTTAATAGGCCCATAAAGTGAATCTAGAGAGAAAATGTCGCTCTTTCATAGCAAGTGACTAAACGTACAGTACATCTGGTATTTACCGTTATTGTTACATAATATAAGTGTTCTGCTATCAAACATGTTTTAAGCTGCACATACTGTATCTAAATGTCATGCCACTAAGATCAGAAAAAGAATAGATCAGGAAAAAAAAAGAAAATAAAACAATGAGCCCAGACATGGTAGACGTGCATAGATTGTGCATTGCCAGTAGCTTTTAGAAAGAATCACTGCAAGGTGTTGAAAGGAAGATTTTCTAGATGGAAAAACAGGAAATAACACTGATTGGATGTGATACCTTTCTAGGGTTTCCCATTCATTATCGTCACGCAATCACCAAGTTGCCATCTGGTGCATCCCCAGTTGGCAAATAATTAGTAAATAACATATAATAAAAAAAGTAATTATCCATTCTGTGTTGTTTTGCTGTAGTATTGTACTTCTGCTGCTAGAAACTTCTTCAACAATAGAGGAAACAATAATGCAAAAGACTGGGACAGTTGTTGAGCCCAAGCTTGATTGGCTTAATCTGCATCTGTGCAAATAGTGTTTAACAAGGATAATTCTTAACCTGCTGCGAGGACCAGATGTTAGAGATTTGGCAGTAATTCCATTCAAAATGAAAGTAAACAAAATGGTATTGTTTAGTTTGGATGTCAGTCTGTCTGTCCACCACTTTGGTCCAGACTGAAAAATCTCACCTTCTGCTTTCTTTGTGTTGGCATTCTAAACTGGTCGATTTATGAGGACTATGGTTAACTGATCCTTAGATCTCTGCAGGGTTTATCGAGACAGCTAGCTAGACTATCTGTCCAATCTGAGTTTTCTGTTGCATGATTAAACCGACCTTTGAATGCACACATGGTCCACCAAAACAAGTTCCTTCCCGAGGCTATTTTGCAGAGGCAACGTTGCTCTCTCTGGGGCTTAGCGTTTTTCTGTATAGGAAGGTCCGGCAATGCGAGACTACTGCGAAACACACACCATTCTCATCAGCCTCAGCTGTACTTTGTGTTTATTGCTAATTAGCAAATGTTAGCATGCTAAATTATGATTATACCTGCTGAACATCAGCTCAAAGCACCGCTGTGGCAGACTACAGTGGCCCAATCCCAATGTCACATTCACAGACTCACAGACTCGCAGACATTGAGGCGCGTTTCTGATAAGTCCGCAAGTGAGTGGGGCTGTCTCACTGTCAAGTGGATGAGGGCTCTTTTGCAACATTTTGATCCCCGTAAGTCAGCATATCTGTAGACCTTTTCCTGAGGGTGTTACCCACAATTCACAGCGTTAAAACACAAGGTTACCAGGGGAAGCCTGGAAGCATAAAAATATATAAAAAGTTAACAAGCAGGACTGGCACATGGCTGTTCATGCTGGCATAATAAATACATAGGTACATAGGAGTACATAGGAACGCTACATTAACAAGGATTTAAGATGATATAAAAAAAACATGACATCAGAGGAATGTAAGCATAGGCCTTATTACACCTTTAGTTTATTCATCAATTATTTATTTTAATGTTTTAACAATGCTGTTTTGACAAAAACAAGTCAATTGATTATTTGACAATTACCTCAACTGTACTCTGTAATGCAGGAGTCTGGAGTCTTGTAGAGAACAAACAGTCAAGGAACAGGAGCTCAGAGATCTCACTTTCACTGCTTAACTGAACTTGTCTCTGTAATGCAATAGTCTGGAAAACATTCAAATCAGGCACTTAGTCCCTTAGGTGCCTTGGTCGTGAAGAAAGTAAAAAAACGTAAAATAAAAAGTCCCAAACCCACAATTGTACGTGGCGTGTTTTGCCGATGTCAAGGTAACCAGATGTGTCGCCGCAGAGTGCTGTCCCATTAATGTACTTACCAGATGACGTCAGTTAAGTTCGTAAGGGTTCACGGCTTAAAGGGCGGACATTAGGATTGGGCCGGTGTCACAACGCCATCAGCATGGCTGCAGACTGTTTTTTTTTTTTAATTCCTCCTGCATCCTTTGACCTTTTAAAACATGCAAAAGTGTTTACTGCTAAATGTCTTCTCAGGGAAATGCATTCAGTTATCTTTTCTTTTCAGAATGTTTTAATCATTTTCAAACCTGTCTGTCTTTGTTTTAATGCAGTACACTCTGCCGCAAACATACTGAGACTAGCTAACAACTGTTTGAAAACACAATCTGGTCCAGCTCTGCTTAGCACAGAACCGACAAACATTAAAACTCTCTCAGAACAGCCAGTAAAAAGCAATCACGTCACGCTATTGATTGTGTGATTGCAATATTAGCCTTGTCGACAGCTGTACTTGCTATGCTTTAACTAGCAGGAGGTAAATATGGCACAGCATTGGGGTGCTGATTGAATATGTTTATTTAATTTCTGGCCAGAAGCGAGTCAGGCAGCCGGATGTCTGATTACCACAACTATTACCACAAAGCATTACTCTAACGTTGAGTTGGTGAATGGTGTGCCCTCAAACTGTGGCAGCAGCAGAAATAGAAATGCAGAGCAGTTGTACTGTGGTGGTGTAGATGTTATGCTTCCTGTGGGTTGGATCCTTTTTGCGGCGTAATTAATCTTTCTCACGTCACTTGTATCGTAAATATCTCCTCCAGGTGATTCACCGCCGCAGATCAAACTTTCTCTCTGTGCTCTCTCAAGCAAGACCAACTCCCTTTAAAATATTCTTCACAAAGAAGAGAGTCTGACAATAAAAGCAGATATTCATGCCCCGGCGTAGCATTTTGTCAAAAGATAAAAGCTTTCCTCTCCCCTATCTCCCTTTTCATCAATACAGAAGAACACAGTGTGAAGGCAAAAGCCCATTTTCTATTGCACTCCGAATACCTCCGCAGTGCAATGTGGAGGGTGTCATTTGTAATGAATAGCCCTGAGGTAATTAGAAACACGCTGCTCTTCCAGGAGAAAAATAAGATTTTGAAAAAGTGATGATGAATAAATAGAAAAGAGAAGAAAAAAAAAACCTGAAAAGGATGACGGAGGAATGTGCCCTCCTTGTCTGAGAAACAGATGCCAGGGCTGTAATGTTGATACTCTCTGCTGTTTGGCAGAGGACTCAGGGCGCTTTTGCCAATTCGTAAACGAATCAAGTTAGGAGACTTCACACTGTCTCCAGCAGTGCTCAAAACACCGGCCACTTATCTTGTTACTTATGAGCATGTTTGGGTGATAACAGGGTCTTGGTGTGTTATGTCTGACAACTGTGTTTTGAATCCCAGAGACTGCAAGAGACTGGCATATGAGAGGATATCTTTTAGTTTAATTCAGAACTTTAAAGAGCAATGTAGTTCATAAACCCTGTTTAACATAAAATACATTTATATATTACTAATAAGCTTTGCGCAATACATTTAGAGGGAATAGTAGTTGCTGCCTGTATCACCTTCTCTGGCAGTGTTTTGTCCAATGCCAGAGAAGAAGTCAGGGTGGATGGTTCGGCGAAAAGAAAACCTAATCTATTCTTTCTCTTTCTTTCTGCTCTGTAATTTTTTGAAATGCATAAAATCCCAATTTTACCTGAAATGCAACGGCAGGACACAAAAACAAAAGTCTACAGGAATCTACCAACATCAAGGCTTTAAATGTATCCCCACTTTCAACCCGCTGCTTTGAGTTGTCATGTTGTTAGGCAGATTGGGGGGAGAGGGGGGTTAGTCATCACTGAATGTGACATGGATGGGAAAAGAAAGATGCAGACACTAATAGAGAAATCAATATTCACCATTTTGAATGTCGAAGCAGGCTCCCTGGTCAAAAGATGGCCGACTTGATCTGATAACAATCCCAGTGTTCACGCAGTCCTTTTCAGATTTTTGTGAGAGTACAGCTGTGAATCTGCCAGGTATGTGCAGCATGGTTATGCTGGTTGATACATTCTCACACACACGCACGACACACACACACACACACAGACACAGAAACACAGAAACAACACAGAAACAACACAACGCGCGCGCGTGCGCGTTGTGTTGTTTCTGTGTTTGTGTGATAAGAGTAGAGAAGGCAGATGTAAATGTGTGAGAAAGATGTCATCTTCACACACCAGATTTTGTGTGTGTGTGTGTGTGAAAGAGAGAGAGAGCGTTTGCAGGTGATGATTATATGCAAACTCACAAGTGTGTCTAAAGAACATTCATTGTACATGTTTGTTCTCAGAAACTAACTACTTAAAGGATGTCAGTGTGCAGCAATAGCAGAATTAGTCAGTGTTAAATCTGCACCTCAAGATTTATGTTAATGCCTACATTTAGTGCCAGTGCAGGAAGTAGCATTGCCTTTGTTTAGCGAGACGAAAGGATATCGGGCTTCTGTTACAGTACTGTAGTTGCTATGCAAGTGACAATTTTTAAAGCACTGGCACTGGATGTCAATTTTTTTTTCATCAATGTGATCCAGGATTTTGCTGAATTTTCTTGTTCTTGTCTGGGGATAGGTTTGTGGTGTGTTTTTAAGTTCAACAAATGATGCACACTCAACAGTTTTGCTGACCCCTTTCAAATGCATGCTATACCTACAGTTGAAGATTTGGTTGTATTTTTCTTACTGTTCCAGGCAGCCATTGGCTTCCATTAAAATCAGTTAGCAGACTCCTGAGTTTTGCTTGACTTGCATAATACATCACAGTGAACATGAAATGCGTGTTTGGGTAGGCGATATGGCCAAAATCTTCTATCCTGTACATGTAATTTTATACCACGGTAATGGCATATATTACATGATACAGTAATTGTTCTGTAAATCCAATTAAAAAGTGGTTTAAAATAACCATACCACACATCACATTTGATTATTTCTTTTATTAGGAACTTCCATACACACAAACAACTGCCTAAATGTTCCAACAATTTCAAGTGTTACAAGTTTACAGGTTAACAGGTGTAAATAAATACCAGCCTGACTTCATTTAGTGCAATATAAAAAATCACACAAATTTGTATTTTAGATTAGGCCTATACAAAAAGAAAAAAACAGACTCTACTTTTCCTGCAGGATTTGCTGCATCTTCCTTTTGAAAAAACTGATTTAAACACTCAAAATAAACTACAGTATGCAAATTTCTTGTAATTAGGTAACTCCACCTTCAGTACCAATGAGAACAATATTTTAAAGGTTGGGATGCCTTCTCCTGCGCTGTATTTACACTTCACACTCCTTCATGTCTGCCCAAATCACGTTACTTTTCTAGGCAGCTTGATTCACGAGAATCCCTCTAGAATTACGAGATTACGTAAGAATCACAAGATCCCGTGATAATAGCTTCCGTGGTGGAAGCGGTATTGCCAAATCTCTAACAGTGGACACATTCAAACATCCCTGTAGTGTAGTCACTGATATATGGCACTCTCATCTGGTTTGTTTCGTAGACTATCATCAGAAAATCTAGCCTACCTGGACAATAGCATAGACATGCTGACATTTATATTGGAACAAAAATATCTGTCATATAGATCAGAAATATATTAAATACAGAAATACACATGCTTGACGCTTGTCCCAACAAGCAAACAAAAAATGATGTCCACCTGAGGAATAATTTAATGAAACATATCACTCAACTCTACCAAATGGAGCATGTTGACAAAGTTCCTTGTTGTAATCGGAGTTTCTCCTCCTGGGGTTGAGAATCAGCACGGTCAGAGATGCTATCCTGTTTATATATTGTGTCCATTTGGTGACACGTTTCAGTCTTCCTTTATAATGCAGCATAACAGAGCTGAGTGTGACTCAATATGACAAGCCTCTCAGGTTGCAGGAGGATGTCGATAGCAGATCGCTACTTAGCTCCACTTCTGAGAGATGACCTGTAAGCCTGCCAGGAATCTGTGACTGACTTGGCTTGTTGTACAAGGTAGTCTCATCAGAGGTATTTATCTATACTAGTCTGTTAATCCCGGAAACATATCAGCCAATATCACAAATTTGGCTGCATCAACTGAGGCCTTGTGGATTTTTCTTGTTCATAACAGCGGTGCGCAAGGGCTTTATCCAGGGAAAGATGGAAGTTAGATGAGATTGATACCACTGTCACAACTGTGAGGTAAATATAAAGCTGCGGCAAGGAAATTGTTAGCTTAGCATAGAAAGACTGGAAATGGGGAAATGGCTAGTCTGGCGCTGTCTGATTGACCCTTTCTGTAATAAAAAACAACTTGTTAGCGTGTTTTTTTTCAAGAGCAATAAAAAAAAAAAATCCAGCTACATTTGAGGTCAATTTCAGCTTTTTTTAAAACTTTTTTTTAAACGAATTTAAGTTGACACAAACTTGTTGGTATAGGCAAATTTCTCATTTCTTGTTTTGTCTCTCTGCTTCCGTTCCTATTTCTGATTACTGTTATTGTGACCTGCCCCAATTTGGTTTGCTTATACATACAAATATGTTGTGGGTGCAAAGTGCGGCTTTATTATTCATATGATATTCGAGCAGAAGTGCATATTGTTCATTTGGCTGCCTTACCTGAGAGAGGATTGCAGGTTGTTTTACATGACAATTGATTGTTGGAGACAACAAAAGTGAAATACTGGAGGTGGAGAGGCTTTGATAAGAATCAAGAGGAACTGAATGTAAAATCTGACAAAAGATAGAATAAACACAAACAACATGCACATTTAGAATAAGCTTAGAATAAGCATTTAGAATACATTTCTGGTATTCCTGGAATATTTTGGTCTTCAAAGAGAGGCAATCTGAACATCATATTTTTACATGAGCTAAGAAATCGTGTGTGCCTGTTTTACATTCATGTCGGCAGATTATTCTCTGCACCTCTTGCTGCAAAAACAGTAGTCCAGAAAAGAGGCTTATTTCCTTGAGCTGCAATACACGTTGCTGTCTGGAAGGTGATGCTGTACTCGTAGGTAGCTGAACAGACAGCTGCCAGAGAGGAAGGAGGTAGAGGAGGAGGAGGATAGGACAGAGAGCGAGACTGCAGAGAAAACAACGAGAAAAAAAAAGATGAGAAGCAAGGAAATGAAGAGAAGAGGGGGCAAAGCCTTTGAGTTAGCAGTCAGCAACATGTCAAACTTCTCTCCAGATTAGTCTGCACACACAAGAAGTAGCCAGCTACAGGTTATTTCTATGGACACACACACTGCCTGCTCCTCTGAAAGGACAGATTTTAAGCTGCATCCAGGAAAAAAAATGAAAGAAATATGCCATCTAATTGGTAAATAAGCTCCTGGATCAACTGAAGGTTTAGCATCTGTTAGCAGTGTGAGCGAGAGAGAGTGAGAGATAGAGAGAGAGAGAGTGTGTGTGTGTGTGTGTGTGTGTGTGTGTGTGTGTGTGTGTGTGTGTGTGTGTGTGTTGCGGTGCATATGCTTACACCTTTGTGATTATGCTTAGCAAGCTTATACAACCCACTTAGCATACATGCTGTGATAAAGTATTAACATGCACAGTCACAGGCCAAATAAATCCTGGATTAAAAAAAAGTGGTGAAACTGTAACTGCTATTTTAGTCCCACAATGGAAGGTTGATCAAAGCGAAACCAAAAACAAAGCCAGAGCTCAGGTTTATCTTTAATTAATGACAGTAGAAATATAAAACATTAACTTGTTCTGAATAGTGTGTGAGGGAACCATTTTGGCATAAATCCCTTCACTCTGTGTTGATCTGAGATGCTGTGTCTTTTAGAAAGATTGAGAAATTTGAGAATTGTCATACAGGACAATGTGCAGGTCCTTTTTAGTATAATTAGAAGAATCTGTTTACATTCCTCGAAGCATCTCATTAAAATACAATGACAGGGACTATGATGTTTGTCATCTTCATCTCCCCCTCATATCACGCCAGAGAGACTTCAATCATTGAGGCGATTTGAAAAACATGTAGAAATAAGCCTCTATTGACTTCCCATCAGCTGAGAAACCATCAGCACATTCTGTCATGCTACAAAACTTAATACTCAACATCTGTAGTATCAAAATAACTAATAATATACACATAATGTGTCATTCATCACATTATTGATTATGTTGATTGTTGACAGTTCAATCACAGAACATCTAATGTGTTGCCAACACGTTTACAGCATATCACAGATGATAAGATGTGCTGTGTGTATAGCTACTGTTCCCTTCAGTTTACTATGATCAATGGTAGATTTACCACTTGAATTTCTAAGTATTATTTGAATCAACGGGCCTGGCTTGATTTCAGACAGAGTTAAACAAAATCAGTTTTTTTCATTTCTAGCCAACAACCATTGATTTTGCTGAAATGACACTAGCATTGTCAGCTGTTTACCAGCTAATTAACCCAACGTTGGCTCATTTCAGCCGGATGTCTGTTACCTTCCTCTTTCTTTGTGTTGGAATTTTAAACTTCGGTGGATTTATGAGGACTATGGTTAACTGCTCCTCAGATCTCTGCAGGGTAAATCCAGACAGCTAGCTAGACTATCTGTTGAAACTGAGTTTTCTGTTGCAAAACTGAAACAACTTTTGAACGTATACATGTTCCACCAAAACAAGTTCCTTCCTGAGGCTATTTTGCAGAGGCACCGTTGTTCCGTCCGGCGCATAGTGCCGCCCATGACGATTGTGATTGGTTTAAAGAAATGCCAATAAACCAGAGCTCGTTTTTTTTCTCCCATCCCAAAATGCCGTGTGGATTAGCCAGACCCTACTCTGCAGCGCTGTGGAGGAAGGTCTGGCAAACCGAGACTACCACTTAACAAAATACAATATACAGTAGTAGTTGGTTTTTCAAACAGGTTATTTATTTTTTTTTTTTTATGTAACAAGAGAAAAAGCATCTATAACGACTAACTAAAACGTAAAGCCAGATCTCTGTTAACTGTGGTTGCTGGAGTGTAAACTTCCCCAAAGCCAATAAAGACTGTGGCTGTGTTGAAATCACTCACTCATTGGCGATTTTAGACCCTTTTTAGGGGGGCTCAAGCCGAAGCTTGACAAACTTGCCGTGCCTAGTTACTGTTGCTAAGCTACGATTGGACAATCACTGTTTGGAAGAGGGGTTTAGCAAATGGCCAATTTGTCATATTTTGTAACCAGTGTTGGAGAAATAAAATTGTGCATTGGACTAGTAATAAAGAACTTTTTCCCCCCAGCATGTGCACTGACCTGAGGGCTCCGAGTTACTGGTAACTTAATGATCACAGCTGTTGCTACATGTGCTGTGCATGCTATTGGCTTCAGGCCACCAAAGAAATGCTGGCCCAGATGCCATTTTGAACTCACACAATCTACTAGTAATATGTCTGTACCTATAGTAACTTCATGGTAGCTATTGTTTTTCGCTGCAGAATGATTTCAAACGGGGCTAACAGTGTTTGCTCTGGTCAATAAAAGCCCCGACACAACAACAAATAAATCAATTAGAGGATGTGAACATTTAATTCATAATTCCTACACTCAGCTATAAAATCTCTGTAAACAGTGTGCAAACTGGATTGATTAAACCTTCCTATCCAATCTGTTGGGCCAATCATGCCTTTCCAACCAATGACCCAATCTGTGTCCCAGAGCTGTGTTTTATCTGGTGGTTTACATTAAAAAGAGCATGTGTATAAAGTGGTTCTCTGCAGCAGCTGCCACCACCGGCCGAGCAGCTAATACTGAAAGCACTTTGAAAGTAGTAGTTAGAGGAATTAGTGAGCGTCGTGCACAGATCGGAGGTAAAGTGGACTCCGGATTTTTTGTTTAATAGCCCGCTCTCTCCCTCCCATCCCCTCCTACCCCGACATATATGCATGGCTTGTCCCCAGGGGGCTCGCTAAATTTGGGCAGCACTAAGTGGAAAAGAGTGTTAAGTGTGGTTAAAAGGAATGGAGGGGATATGAAACGGAAAAAAAGAGTGGAAATTGGCTTCGGCAGCACAGGCTGTGTTGTTCACAGTGGTGGTGCGGTGTAAGGTAATATTTTAATGAGCAGTGGTTAGTAGATTGTCACCGGAGCGCCGACTGAGCCGATTCAGATCTCCGGTCAAAGGAGGAGGCGTTTGAGCGCTAAAAGCCGCTCTGAGTGACAGCTCAGCAGCAGCATTGCTCTCTAAGAGCTTGTCGTTTGACGAAACACTTTCCGTGTTCCTTAGATGACATGTTTCCATGTCAGTAACTCTTGTGTTGACTCTCTGTTGATATGTTTTCATAAATGTTGCATGCCTGGCTCAGGGGAGTGATGCAGTCATTATGTGAGTCAATTCTAGTGTTTACAGTGGAACTTAGTGTCACGTACGGTTTAGAAGAAGCATTTTCTCAGCTCACCCTCAATGCTAATGGAACCTAGAAGGCTCAACACTGTGATAAAACAATATTTAAGAGATGTCTGGGGACCACAAACCAATGTCTGGATTACCTATGCATGTGCCCGTGATACAGTAGTTTGAGAGCATAATTCATGTCAACAATTTAGGCATGTTCTGAATATTTTTAAGGCTGCTTGACATACCAGTTATCACAAAGAAATGTTTTATGAAACAGAACTTCTCAGTCCTGTGGGGGGGGGAAGTATTCCAGGCAAAGCTACTGTAGGATTCATCACATTTCTGGGTCAGATAGCATCCATAAATCTTTCTTATTGAAAATGTCATTTCTGCCCCACCTCGCCTGATTCCTCATTCAAAAAAAGGAAAAAAGTAAGAGATAAACAAAAACCAAAAGAGGAATAAAAAAAAAACGATTGTCTAGACATATGTTGTGGAGAGACAGATAATTGAGGCTCTCCGTCCTTGATCTGGAGATTAAATTTTCATTTACAGAATAAAGTACAAAGCTGAGGAAAAGCCTTCAAAGAGTCTCTGTGAAACTGATAACACAGCACATATCAACATTCACCTGACGTTAGGTAGAATGCCATTATAATATGTGCTGTGCTATCGTTTCGGGGCCAAACGCAATGAAAGCAGTTTTCAACCTTGAGGCCTTGAGCTCGCCTTGCAGACTGGCAGCTACACTGCCAATTATTCCACCAGAGTGTTAAGGTTGTTTACCTTTCACACTTTGAGCACCTCTTATCTGTGCTAATATCTGCTACTAGATTTGAACAACACTGTATTAAATATCAGTCATTTTCATCACTTTAATGTTTGGTATTATAATGTTATGTCTGATTGGCACTTGAGGCATTAAAGTAAATGTCCTTTTGTAAAGTGGTGTCAAAGCCCGTCCGAGCTGTAGGATTAGACTGAGACGGTGATAAGTGAGCAGGCAGGAGCTAATTAAGAGTTGCTTATCCCTCCGAATACAGTTTCATATATCAGTAATCCTGTATGACCTCGGCCACTGGAGACCAGGGATTGTTGGCTTAGGCACAGAAAGCTCACTTATATATAGAATGATGTAATAGATTTCACTTTGTCCATTAACAGATCATTTGACACTGTAATTAAAAACAGCTCACAGTGATGAATTAATCAATCCCCCTGAGTGGGTTTGTAAGATAAGCTGAGAGCAGTTTCTCTCACACCGGAGAGCAGAAGGTATGCGCAGTATTTAGATACTTTGGAGTGTGTGTGTGTGTGTGTGTGTGTGTGTGTGGGGGGGGGATTTTATGTTTGTTTAAAATGTATCTACCATCGGAGTGACGTTATTGTTGCTTGTTATTAAGAGTTTTAAGTGGCACGTTGAACAGTTGAAACATCTTTTATTCATTTTCATCAAGATGAAAGGTGCAAAATATGGAAATGAAATGCACGGGTAGGCATATAGAAATGTGAATTAAAACACAGAATAAGTAGCATAAGTTACACATTTACCGAATCCCTCCATGTCCCACTACCACCAACATAAATGTATACCTCACGCTGCAAATCCTGCACCATATGGATGACCCCGAGGGTCCTTCTGCTCGCCTGCACCATTGCCGTGATAACACTAGTGGCATGCTCAGGGATGAAGTCATTAGCACTAAAGAGTGGCGTGTGAGCTGCAGGTTACCAGTGAAGGAACGTCTGTTGCTTAGACTCAAACTCGAGTCATTACTCAGTTTCTGCTGTTGGAAATGTGAAGATACTTAGAAAGGTGTTGTTTCTTTGGCTGTAAATCACCACTGTTGTATAGTTTTTATCAGGTTGGTATAACATCTATGTAACATTGAGACTGTTCTCTGAAAAACGACCCCATAGGTCTGTAGATGCAGCAATTGCAACCCATATTTATGTTTATTGTTATGCGGTGCCCTATAGTAGCCGTAGTAATTATGACACGAGCAGAGCAGGAAGTAAGGTAGCGAAGTATAAGAGGGCCAACCTCTGTGTAAGCAGTCAGGTGGTGGGTGGGCGGTTCAAACAACACAGGACTTTCACGCAGGAAACTGGAGTAAGTGTCCCATTTGAAAATGAAAGCAAACAGTGAGATATTTTTTGTGCCCTAACCTAACCAAACTGCAACTGTTTCACAATGTTAACGCCATGTTTTAAACCCAACTGCTACGGTTAGGTATGAGAAATGAAAACACTTCTGTGGGTCATATTTCCTGCTAGGCTTGCTAATTTATGAAAAGCTCCTAGGGGGTCGTACTAAAAGGTTATGAACACTTTCTCAAGTGACCTATGTGGTTGTATGGTTTGGAGGACTTGTTGGTATTTATGTCATATAATAAACCTAATTGACATTTTCACATCAAAACTACACAGCTGGACAATTTCTGTTTTTTTTTTTTAAATTTGTGACTTCTTAGTCTAGTCTCATGGAAACATTAAGAAATTTGCAGCACCAAATACCTGTTGGAAGAAACAGCTTTATGGTCACATAATGTTATGTTAACGTTTTTTTACATAGACACGTTTATTTAATACGTTTATTAAGAGAACTTAGACCACTTGGTAAAGGGAAGATGATAGTGGCTTTGTTAAATATTTAAACGGTCAATAGCTTTAGGTTTATCATTATACGTAAATGGAACTGACTCTTTGATTGACTTATCATGTCTCATGTCAGAGTTTATTTGCAGCTTGAAGCTGGGATCTGTTTACCTCATGTGACCTGAAACTGTATTTTGCTTTCTGTAAGAGGAATACTGGGTTTTGTAGTATAAAAGCACATGATTGTTTACTGTAATACAGTTACAGCAAATTCCACTTGATATAATGCAACTTATGGATTTCATTGAATTCTTTAATTATATGCAGCAGCACATTCTCGAGGAGTCACAGGAGATCCGGCATCCTCGCTCAACTGACTATAGGTGCAACAAATAAACAGTAAACTCAATTCCCACTTGCAATTGTCTGTGTCTCACCAAAAATGCGGCCTCATTTATACTTTAAATTAGCTTGCATAAATAGGCTGAAGTGTGCCCGGAAAACACAAACACAAGACTCCCCACTGGAAAAGGCACAAAGGAGCAGCACAGATAAACAACTTTTGAAGGGACTCTAAAAGGGAATTAAGCAGGCCTGTCAAAATTAAACTGGCTCTGGTTTGAAAAGGGATTCGTTTAGCTCCTCTCTTCTGCCTCTTCATTCCTTCTCCTAGAACACATGGGGTCCTGCCAAGACACTACAGTCCACACTGCAGATCTGTCTGCCATGGAGGACAACCTCACACAGAGTCTGTTGTTGGATTCCCTTAGGATACAGATTTGAACATTGGCAAATTATCAAAAGATGTTTTATCAATATTAATAAAGTTATGAATATGGTTATTAATAACTGTATCAAATCGACAAACAATCAAAACTGGGCACCACCCTGCAAGTCAGGGACCAATATTCAAACTGTGGAACAGTCTCATTTCTGTGAAAATCCTTTAAAAGGAAACAAAGGGAGGGGTGATTTCGAGCACGGACCTTTTTAGCCAGCAATTATTACAACAAGTACACAAATAATCACAAGCAACTGCTAATTAAGTATAATAAGATTTATTAACGTCACAATTATCAGTAGCTAATCAATAATCCTTCCATAATAAACTTCTATACCTTTTTCAGTATTACAACCCAAAAACAAAGCAAAAACAAATGAGGGAATACTCGGCCAGTATTTCCTCGGATCCCCTTTGTATATCAGACCGATATAAAGTTGTCCCAGCTCCAAAACTCGACCAGCAAGATGATGCTGGCTAGATAGCCCGGACTAGTGTGCCTCCTGTAGTGACCTGAGTCACCGTGGAAAGAGCCAAGAAGCACAAACGTGGACAGCTTTTATCCTTCCTCCGCCTCCTAGTGGCGGGGTGATGCATTCAACGGCCCGACGGCCAATGGGAAAACTGCAACTTTGTCACAGGTGTGAAGCAGTTCTTTGTCTCACCACCAGTCTGCCTTGTCCCACATGTGTTGAAGGTATATTCTCCATTTTGGCGACTCTGCCTGTAGGAGTTTGGTGAAACTGGCTTTGGGATTCACATGTAGGCCAAGATCCTTTGTCTTGCCTTCCCTGTGTCTCTGCAGTCAACTCAATCTGAGCCAAATCACTGTTTAACCAGCTTCTTGGTCCCCAACAGTCTAATACTGCTTGTCTTGTAAAGGAAAACACTTGAGCAGTGTTACGTTTTATCCAGAATTTAAAGACTTGAGCTTTTGGTAAACCAGGTTATATCTTCTTGGTCTAAATATTTTTTTCATTTTTGGAGTTTGCATGGATTGTTTTGTTTATACCAGTTTAGCCAGACCTAGGAATACCTGATTCATATCTTTCAACACATTAGTTTTCAGTAGTAGTAGTAGTAGTAGTAGTAGTAGTAGTAGTAGTAGTAGTAGTAGTAGTAGTAGTAGTAGTTGTCAGTTTTTAGTAGTCTGCTATAACTTATCAAACCTACATTATGGTTGTTTTTTATGTTTGGGAAAGGACTACTTCTTTATATTTACTACACTTGTTTAAGTGAGTAAATAATCACTATGGTGAATATAGGGATAGGGATTGCTGTGGCACTAAAAACGGAGTCTGTTGTCCGTGACTGAATGAATTTAACAGAAACACAGGGCACACATCAGGTGGCTGTAGTAAATTAATTACTGAATATCAAGTGTCATACAATCAAATGTGCCCAGCCCACATGGGGTTTCCTTACATTACAGAGGAAAGAGAAAACAAAAGGAAAGCAAGCAAACACATAGTATTGCATCCATATATCTGAAAACATAGTGTACCAGATATAAACTTAACAAATTATACATACAACGCTGTCATGTATCAATGATAAGCCTTTAAAAACAGAGCTAAGTCAAAGGACTAATACAGTTATAGTAAATATTTCATGTAGGGCTGCAACTAACAATTATGTTCATTGTCGATAAATCTGTTGATTATATTCTAGATTAATCAATTAGTTGTTTGGTCTTTCAAATGTCAACAAAATGGTGGAAAATGTTGTTCAGTGTTTTCCAAAGCCCATCATCACGTCCTCAAATGTCTTGGTTTGTCCATAAATCAAATATATTCAGTTTATGTTACAGAGGAGTGAAGAAACTAGAAAATATTCACATTTAGAAAGCTAAGTCCTCAGACTTTTATGAATTTAGATTTTTTTCATAAGAATTTACTCAAAACGATTAATTGATTATCAAAATAGTTGCTGATAAATGTAATAGTTGACAACTAGTCAATCGATTATTTTGTAGTGTATATGAAGATATTTATCAGTATTCAATGTCAGAAATACTATGAAATGATAAAAATACTGTTGTTTGATGTCATATTTAAAAATGTTGAGGCTATCTTATCTACTGTAAGTGCCTGGGGAAACAAATGTTTCACTGCCAACTGGTGGAGGGTGGATTCAGCTACGAATTTTCCTATTCCCCAAACCAACAAGGAATTTTGAAAAATGTATTATGAGCCAGATTTGTAGCAGGCACACTTACATATGCTGTAAGAGAATCATATATCAAAAAGAATAATATATTTCTTCAATGATTTCATTTTGTGATTCTCTCATCTTTATATTTCATCACCAGCCTTGATTACTTGTCTGTGGCTACTGCACCGTACGTTGCACAATTACTGTTACTAAAATATAAAAAAATGGCAATCCTCACCACATCCAAAAAACAGAAATGTGTAAAGCAGCACATGACTAATGTTTGTGTAAGAGTGTGTTAGGAGAACACAGTGTTGGAGGAGCTTTGTATGGAGTAAAACTAAAGTTCTAAATTACTCTGAGAATTAACTTGTCCAAACATGTCAGAGGACTCAGTTAGACATCCAATTAGGGCTGCTGCACTCTCAGGACTATTGGCTGTACAAACCTTAATTAACTACTCTTTTATGAAAAATGAATCCAAACATTCTGCAAATCCTCTTTAGATTGGTGAGGGGACGGGGGTTGACGTCTAACCCCATTTGAACGGTTCGTTCATCTATATGGCACCAGTTATGACAGTCTGTGTGGACCTCTTACCAACAGCTTAGAAGAAGAATTAGATAAATGGCAGTTGCATGAAAACATGCAATAGACCATGACTTAGTATAAGTGAAAGCCTCTGATTGTACGTTATAGTACATCAAATATCCCTCTCAGGGAGCCACCCCTTCTCTGCTTTCTTCTTCCTGCCAGACGGTGATTAGATCAGTTTAGCAAAGTGGCGGCGTGCCCAAATGCCGCCAGAGATGCACATTTTGTTTTCCTTTTGTGGCCTGTTCGCCCTTGTTGTTTTTTCTGTCTGCATTTTGTCATCTGGCGTTTAGTTCTTCATGGGTGACTCACTTGCATGGACAGCATTTTACCGTGCCCAGATTAACCAGCCTTCTCTTTCACTCTGAGACTGGGCTCCTCTTTATGCTTGCTCTTCCTCGATCCCACGCGTTGTGCTGCGCCTGCATTATTTATGAATGCATGCAAAGCTACTTCTGCTGAAGCAAATGGAACGGGAACCCTGCCTTGCTCCAGTGTAAATAATGCATTTGGCATGAACTTGCAGTCTTGGAAAGGTATTGGTGGACTTTTATGTGGTGGAGCACAGTGTTGTCTTGGAGCCCCATGAATACTGGCCAATGTCCCAAATTGTTGCCCTTTAGAGGCTCTGGCACATACTGCTGTCCTAAAGGGGGCTAATGAGGTGCAGTACAGTCATTCCAAGTTATTCTTTTTGACCCTTTACTTATTGTGATGCAGAACAGAGAGTCCAGCAGCACCAGCACCAGCAGCAGCAGCAGCATAGGGACTCATTATTTAAGTGGTAATATGACTGGCAAGGGTGGCTTGTTTTCCTAGAAAGCTCTGCTGTGCCACAATCTGGCCATGAACACAGCAATACAAGCAAATCTTGCCTCTGAGAACAACACAACAAGCTTTCTGCTACCAACAGAGAATAATCAAGACGCTTATTGATGAACCAAAACTGATTGAATTCAGGATTCAGGAGCCATCGCCCCTGATCTGCATTAATGCAGAGGACCGCCCCTCACATTCACTCTGCCTGTTTCTCACTTTATTAGAATCTTATTTCTTTTTACAGCTCATCTTTAAAGTTGAAATTGACCCATTTCAGACTCAGTATAGTAACTGCTGAAGTGCAATGTGCAGCTCACTGAATGAAAGGGGTGACATCATCAAGCTGTTGCTCTTCCGAAAGACACGCACCAGTCACTTTAATGTTGGTGCAGAATGTAGGTCAGGAAAAATTTGGTTCCACTGGATCTGAGCCTCTTGGAGGTGCATTGGCATATGTTTGGTTTCAGTGTTGGCAGGGATGCAAAGGCTAGGTTGGAATATGCCAAGGAGGAAGATAGATTAGATGTTATGAAATCTGTAAACATCTTTTTACTGTACGCTGCCTTCAAGGGTGAAAAAGGGAAGGGTTTATTGATGTACAAAAATATATGACAAATGTTATTACTTTGAAAAAAATAAATATCATAGGGCTAAAATTGGTACTACTTACAATGAAATACAGACTACCCTGACCTGGTTTGGGGGTTAACAACACCCCCGGATCCAGCCTGGCTGGGTACCTTTGTTGATATCTTGGGACAGCACAATGGTGCAGTGGTTAGCGCTGCCACCTGACAGCAACGGGGTTCCTTCCGTGTGGAGTTTGCATTTCTCCCATGTCAGTGTGGGTTTCTGCATCATTTGTCCTCCACTATGACACGTTACATGGGACAAATTGAGCAATTGTCACACACAATGGTTATTTTCGTTCCCAACGCCCCATGTCAGTCACGTTGAGCCATCATTGGGCTAATTTCGCCTGCATTTGGTGTAAGGTTATAACTATGAACTTACTCTCAATCCGTCATTGTTAGATTTGCAAAAAATACACAGCATAGAATAATGACGTTCAAAGGGGGTCCTGGTGGTTACCACATAGTCTTTAGGGTCCAACTGTAGGCCTTTGCTGCATGTCATGCCCCCCTCCCCCCTTCTCTTTCTCTCTCTCGCTCTGTCCACTATCCAATATAGGTGACATTGAAATACAACAGCAAGATGGCTGCAAGGAGCTATCAGGACTGCAATGCATTGCATTGTTTGTGGGGGTTTTATGTGGAAGAAGGAAATGAAAGACCAGTGTTAGAAATGTCTCCCACTTCCCTAGCTCCTGATAATTGTTCAGGAGCAATGTTTACTCACACATATACACAGATTGTTGGTCTGCTGGTTTAGTGCCATTCATTAGTCATTTTACTTGGGCTTAATTTCTTGGTAGTTCTTATCTGCTCAGTCAGTCGTTGGAGCTTAATTGTGTGAGAATGAGGACCTGAGTGAAGACTGTTTATTCTAGGCTGACTTATATTGCTTTAAAGCAGCAGAATAATTTTCTGCTTCAGCAGACACATTGTTGGATGAAATGTAGAAATAAAGCTTGAAGATCCACTTAGCATTACTTTGATCTTATTACAGCTTATGCCTGGCTCATGCATTCAGTTTATGTCAAAATACTTTTCACGGTTTTGAATATTCATTTATGCATTTTGTGACTGACTCAAAATGAGACATGACAACAGTACTGCTGAGGGGGAAATAATTTAGAAAAATAACCGAGAAAATTCAACAAACTTGTCTAGGTGTTTAAAATGCAAATGACTCATAAGTATCCACAAGATTATAAATTCTGTGTGAGTTAAATGTTAATGCAACCATGACGGCATTTATCACTGTTTTTAGTGTCTGAATTCTCACTGGTATTCTTTGTCAGCACTGTCAGTATTTGTGAAAAAGATCTTCACTCATACAAATTTTCAAATTAGAGACTCAAACCTCCAGAAATCAAAACTGTAACCTGACCAGGTTAATAACTGGAGCCATTCAGCTTACAATGATTGTCAGACCGCTTCTATTATTAACTTATAAGTATTTGTTTACAAGCTGAGAATGTATGGGTAACACTGAGGGTTGTCAGTTTCGGTTATTTTTGCTTTCAATAGCCCGACAGCCATTAACCGGTAACTAACCGGTTACTTTTTAGACCTATAGACTGACTTGCGTAACCGGTCTAAATATTCTTGGTGGTTAAACGATTAAAATTTAACTGTTGACATCCCTAGTAACACTTTATGTTACTACCCCTATTTAACATTTAAGTAGTAGAGTTAATACATGTTTATAACACACCATAATGTAGTTGTAAGCAAATTTAAGGACACATGGTATAAAACAGTATAACATAGCTGTAAGCATATATAAATATATATATGATTACACACATGGGATGCGGATGTGGCTGATTCTGTATCGATGCAGTGACAGACCATAATCGATTATTGCCTACTGATGTTTGTTGTGGATTTTCTGGTCGCTGCTTTTTTAGTTTTTGCCTTTTGTCTGCTCTCTTCTGTGTTCAGACTCCACTATATTCAGAAAGTGTCTTTTTTAAGAGCAGATACAATAAAAAGGGGAGTTCATATATATCTGACTGCTTGAATTTGTCAATGAAAGCCATGTGTTGCAATATATAATAATATTGAGAAGTTGACGCATTGATTTGTATTGTTGACAGGATCATAATAATCAAATCAAATCATGAGACCAGTGAAGATTCACACCTATTAGGGCTGTGTATTGGTAAGAATCTGGCGATACAATACATATCACGATACATGGGTCACGAGTCAATATATTGCAATCTATTTTGATACTGTGCGTAAGGTGATATATTGGTATTTTTTTTTTTTTATAATTTTAGAAAAAGTAATTGTTAAAAAAAGACATGATGTTCATAAAAGTCAAAGAAGATTACTTTAGGTAAACAATTCAGTACACAGAAAATCAAACTGCCAGTCTGGGATTGTGGTTCACAGGTTCTTAGTGAGCATATCATAGCAATCAATCAATATATATATATATATATATATATATATATATATATATATATATATATATATATATATATATATATATATATATATATATACATACATACATACATACATACATACATACATACGTGTGTGTGTGTTCATGTAAAAATGTTGCTTCATTTCTGACCTTTACAATAGTACATTGTCAAAATAGTGTTATCTCAAGGTCCACCTACAGCATTAGATTGATTCCGGAGCTTTGAGCTGTATCTCGTGACCTAGTTCAGGAGAGCGAGTTTGCTCACTTGTCATGAAGAGTGAAGAATTATTTGTAAATATAAACACAATACGTGTAATGAATAAATACATTATATTTCACATGCATATTTTATGTGATAACTCTCATGTTACATTGATGATCTTGATTGACATTGATGTTACAGAAGCTTCATGAGAGGACTTGTACTTGTTGACACGCATTTAACACTTATATCTACACAACTACATTACAGTCTTGTAAACCATTTATTCATTGTTAATAAACTGCTTATAAATACTAGATAGGGGAGTTTAAATACCAATTTATAATTTCCATCATCGTTATTCTGGGAACTTTATTCTTTGAGGCGTTTAAAGAGGACACATTCACTTGTGTGTAGCATATTAAAAGGTTTGGAATGACTGTCATGAACTAATTTTTGCCTTTTGAATTTTCATCCAAGCCTCATTGTAATGCTTGGATGGTGATGTACAGTGTGCCGGATGCAGTTTAGTGTTTCATTTGCATATAATGTGACTGAATGGAAAAACAAAGTGTGCTCTTTTGCCAGCAGCACTGTTTTAGACATACAGTGGCTGACTCTTCCTCCGGTCCCCATGCCTGTGCAAAGTGATGATGCAGTAGGACAGCTATCTGATCCCTGCTGCGTTGTACCGTGTGTCCGGTGGCACAGAACATGCTGTGAGGACACAGGATGAGTCAGAAGCAAGTAGACCATTGCTTAACCACAATAGCGAGAGAGAGAGCGAGAGAGAGATAAAGAGGGACAGAATTAGAAAGAGGGACTAGCCAAGTTTGTCAGAGGACTCCAGCTACACTGAGATGACCTCTGCCTCTGCACCCTAGGGGATGTTCTCCAACAGGTCTGAGCCTAATGTTGGCTTCTGGATTTAAGTACTCGGCCTCCTCTGCTCTGCCGCTTCCAAAATAACACCACACCAAGCCCGTCGGGGGGTGAAAGCTGGAACACGGCCGCAATCCCCCACCACTGCCCACTAAATTTACCGCTGCTTTTCATAACTCCAATTTTCTCTGTCAGTATTAGACACGGTGGGAGTCTGCGAGTCACTAGAGCTTGATTGTGGTGAGTTATTGAACTACAAATAACTATGAAAATCAAGTTTTTGTACAGCAGAATTGGAAATGTCTTTCTCTCTTACTATCTTTATAACACACATTTGTAACCACAAATTCCCCAGTCAGAAAAACAGTCTGAATGGAAGGCAATTTGTTCACCACATGTCTAGGAGCCATTGTTAAATAGTGCGACTAATAGGTCTTCCAACACTGTTGCTGTTGTCCCTGGGAGCACAGTGGGGCGAGCTTTAATTGATTGGTTGAAAAGCTCAACTGAGGGAATAAGCCACACTATTTTTGCCATATAATATTGACTGAATTGATGTATTTTGGCCTCCAACATGCCACATCTTCTTCTCCCCCCTAATATGTTGTCAAGGATGTAGGCTTGGTTTCAGAACACCATTTCCTCAGTTTTATACATTCATATCAACAACAAATTATGATGAAATTGGTTTTTGTGCTTTCCATAATAATGGTAGTACGTAGTAGTATGCTAAATTGCTGCAGCATTAATGCACCAATCCATAAAAACATGCTTAGTTTTCTCAATAATTTATTATTTCCAACTTGACCACATAGATATACGAAAATGTAAATAAAATGAAATACAAAGATTGAATACATTTTCTTTTACATTAGTTCATATTTGAACCCCAAAACATGCAAAAGTCCTTTTCTTTGCCTTTCTTGTATGATGCTGTCGTATTTACAGACTTAAAACATCTTGCATTTGACTGCGAACTGAGCCATATGCTGCAGTGTTAGTTGTGCATTTGATTACATGCCATGCACTATTCCCTCAGAAGCTATAATTTAGTGGCAGTCAGTTGTGTAATATTTAAACATTTTGCACATTATGTTTCAAGTTATCTGTAGGATTGCACAGGATTTGTGGGTAGAAAAACACGCTGGGGGCAGAATTCTATCACTTTATGGAAATGGCCATTCCCTCAATCCATTCATCTAGGGATTTAAGTAGCGCACTTTCCCGCTCATCCTGTCATTACAGTCCTTCTGGGAAACGGTCATTCCAACAGCATTCTAGATTGGCAACGTCTCTACCTACAAGGACCCTTCTGCCTTTCACCTCATGTTATTATCAGGGAAAATGCTATTAAACAAGGAACTGAAATACATGTCAGACATTCTCACATGCGTGAGAGGATGGCTGAATGACTAATTATTATCACCAGAAAGCCTTCATTTTACCCCTCGATTAAATGAGGTATCTCAGATCCAGTAGCTAGAGAGTTCACCACAGACTCTCTCTCGACTTAATATTAGGTTGTCATTTTGTGTTTAACACCATGACTTCTACTTTAATTCAGACATTGAAAGCAAGGTAGTTTCCCTTAATTATCCCAACAATGAAAAGTTATGTCAAACAGTGTGTGTTTTGTGTCTGTATACTTCTTGTTTCTATGCCGTGTGACTGTTTAGATGTATAAAATACTGTCCTAACTGTTGGATTTAATTTAGCAGCTCTACACTGAAATTAAAGAGTGCATAGTATGTTTTGACACATTGGTGCACTGAGCCACTCAATTTAAAATGATTTGCTTAACTACAGTGTACATTGTATATCCCTCAGGCTAGCTGGTATTATTGTAAACACGTTTTCTGATAAGTGCCTTTCTCTGACTCCGACATGGAATTGATTTTTATAAATGGTTGTAAGTTAACCACAAGCTCAATGAACTGGTTGAATACTTCAACTTCTGTATATTACTTACATTTCTGCATTGGGTGTGACAGACATAGAATTGTAAAAGTAATTTATTTCAATATAGTGTAGTTATATTGGTTCAGTATTTAAAGGAAAAATGTGAGTTTTACAGTCCTAATTGTAAGTTATAGCCTCTCAATTGTAACTATTTGCTTATCTTTTCTGTTTAATATCTTTGAAAGTTAAATACCTTTTGGCTTTTGACTGTTGTTGAAACAAAAGAAGACATTTTAAGATGTCAGCTTGGACTCTTTTTCACTACTGCCTGACATTAGGCCAAATTGAATAAAGGAGACAATAATGGACAGTATAATCGATAATGAAAATAATCAATAGTTGCAGCCCTACCTATAACATGCATACAACATTATTTCTCAGAGAGTTGAGGAATAATAATGGTTTTAGATCTCTAGCCTGCTTCGTTAACCTCTTAACATGCAAGCGCATTGCTTGTGGGTCAGTCATTATAAACTCATGCTGTGCAGCCAAACATTGTTCAAACCCACTGAACTTTATTTTGAATTCTAGTGGAGATCCCAAATTCTCCCAATACAAGTGAACCAGTTTGGATAAAAATTGTTGAATCTTGGTGCAACAACAAAAGAACTGGAACAAGCTGATATAGGACCGACATGATGCTGATGATGATGGTGATTTTAACAACTATAAAGCTAGTTATGGATAAACAAAAGGGGATATTTTCAGCTAGAACAGTGATAGTAAGTGTCTCTGTCTAAGAGTTACATTGACATTGACTTAAGGTATTACTTAACTGTTTTGATGTACCCAACGTCACCTTCCAGGCAGCACTGCCTGGAAGACACTAGGATTAGGCAAGGGTTATGGCAATGGTTATGGTTAGGGTTAAGGTTAGGGTTAGGTGCTGCCTTGAAGTCAACGTTAAGGGCTTAAAACACCATTGAGCGTTTCAGCAGACTCCACATTTTCTCTGTCCGTGTAATAACTGTTTATGTAACTGAGGGAAAGCTCAGCCCGGGGCATGACTGCTGGCACACAACCAACTGTGTGCCATATTTAGAGAAGCGGTAAACAGCGCTAACACCTAACATAGTGCTTTAGTTTTGCCCTCCAACCACAGCAGCCACCTCAAGCTTGTCCACTCTGTCATGTATTAAAATAAAGTGATGGTTTAAAAGTGATGCCACCGAGATTATCACTGAAAAGTCTCTGATGGTATCACTTTTAAACCATCACTTTATTAATGCAACACATACAGTGTCAACTTCAAATCCTAATCCAGTCTCAATGGACACTTCAGCTATAATTTCAGCCAATCTACAATTTTCCCCACCAAGTAACAGTGGTTTTTCCTTTATGCCTTTTTCCACCTCTCAAGTCCAAGATGAACTTATCAGGCTGAAAACAAACAAATCTGCTGGCCTTGATGGTCTTGATCCCATGTTTTTAAAAGCAGCAGTCCGCTTTATTGCCGCTCCTGTCACAAGATTATTTAATATGTCCACACAGCTCTCTGAGTTCCCCACTGATTGGAAATCAGCCATAATTTTTCCCCTCTTCAAAGGGGGCTCTAAATCTGACCCAAATTGTTATCGTCCAATTTCTATCTTACCATGCCTTGCCAAAGTTCTTGAGAAGCTCGTCCATAAACGGCTAAATGATTTTTTGGGTAATTATTATATATTATTCGATATGCAATCTGGTTTCCGGATGGGACATGGGTGCATAACAGCCACCACTAAGGTGCTTGATGATGTAATTACAGCATTAGACAGTAAGCAGATCTGTCCAAGGCCTTTGATTCCGTCGACCATAGGATACTTTTACATAGACTTTCCAGTATTGGTCTGTCCACCTCTGTCTGTGATTGGTTTGCAAGTTATCTCACCAACCGTGTTCAGCAATTGAAGGCTGAAACCATCATGTCAGATCCACTTACCATCTTTAAAGGGGTGCCTCAAGGTTCCATCTTGGGCCCAATCCTTTTTTCTATTTACATTAATGACATAGCCAGAGCTGCTGGCACCTCACGAATTCACCTTTATGCAGATGACACCATTTTGTACTCAGTTGGTTCTTCTCTCACCTCTGCAGCTTCCAATCTTAAATTAAGCTTCACCTTGATAGAACAGTTCTTTGATAATCTTCACCTCTGTATTAATACTAGTAAGACAAAATATATAATTTTTAGCCGAAAACCTGTTACTGAAACTCCACCTACAATCACCTGCATGAACGGTATGGCTATAGAGTATGTCGAAACATATAAATATCTAGGTATCTGGTTGGATTCATCTTTGTCATTTATTACACACATCAAGAACCTTCAAACTAAAGTTAAAGCTAGACTAGCTTTTCTTTTCCGCAATAAAGCTTCCTTTACTCATGCTACCAAATGCATCCTTGTTAAGATGACAGTTTTGCCAATTTTGGACTAGGGCGATACTATTTACAGAATAGCACCAAATACAGTCCTAAAAAAACTTGATACACTCTATCATTCAGCCATCCGTTTCGCCACTAATGCACCTTTTCATACTCATCACTGTGATTTGTATAAACTGGTGGGCTGGCCCTCCCTTCATACACGGCGGCTCCATCATTGGTTTTGCTTCATATACAAGACAATCATAGGCAAGACACCTCTCTATCTGTCATCTTTTTTTCATGTTGCTCATAACACCCATTATACAAAATCAAGTAATTTTATTAAGTTTAGTACCCCCCCTACTTCTACTACCTTTGGACGCAATGCTTTCCGCTTTGCAGCAATACATGATTGGAACACACTACAAAATACTCTGAAACTTACGTCTCTAATCCCAATTTCCACCTTTAAGCTTAACTTACAAAACAATATAGTCGATTCCTGTTCCTGTTGATAAACATGAATCATATTTATACACATATACTTAAGCATTTTCTTTTTTTTCTTTTTTTTCTTTGCTGTCTATTTTTTTATTTTTTAATTGCTTGTTCTGTGTGTTATGTGTATGACATGTATATGCATCGTTGTGGAGTATGTTACCATTTATTTCTGTAGCCTCTTGGCCAGGTCATGTTTGTAAATGAGAAGTTGTTCTCAAACAGTTTACCTGGATAAGATGGTTTAAAAAAAAAAAAAAAAGCCGGGGCATGACTGCTGGCACACAACCAACTGTGTGCCATATTGAGAGAAGCGGTAAACAGCGCTAACACCTAACATAAACAGCAGCAGTGCTTTAGTTTTGCCCTCCAACCACAGCAGCCACCTCAAGCTTGTCCACTCTGTCATGTATTAGCTGTAACCACACTCCTCTGTCTTAGTAGTCCCATTTACATGCTGCTGCTGCAAGGCAATAGGTGCTCAGGGGGATGTTTGTTGTGTGAAAGATTCTGTGAGTATGTGTAAGAACATTTGCATGTTGATTATGTCTATCCAACTAGCCGTAATCAAGGAGGAGGGTTTTCTCACAAGGACCAGCAGTGAGACTCACTTGTGTGGCTGTGGCTGCTATGCAACACAAAATGGGCCAATAGCATGCAAGATACGTATATATTTAGTATAAGCTGAGTTAATGCAGTGCCTGTTGAAAACGTGCCTTTTTCGGAGTGGGGCCATTCCTTGGCTTTCGGTATTGCTGCTTGCAGCTTTTCGCTCATCCAAATAATTTCCCAATCGACATTGCGCTTTTTTGGGTCCTGGGCAATGCACCTGCCATGACATAGTTGTGTCCTCTCACGATGCTAACAGCTAGATATTTGGGACCATGCTATTTCCAGGAACAAAAGTGTTCATTTTGAAAGTCACATGGCTGATGCTTTAAATTGAGTTTGCTACAATGTAACATCTCCTGTTTATTTTTCATCATCTGTTCTTGAATGTACTGTAGTGAGCAATGGAGAGTGAGCTGTACCCAGTATGCCGTTTGGCGGTGTAACTGGTAATTAAGGTCCCCTCACAATACACTACCCAGTGTGTACATAATGCACTACTGATATATGTATCCTGCAGATCTCAAGAGCTTGCACTTGACACTTTCTTGGGTCCTCAGTAATACACCGCCAAGTGCGAAGTCAATTGGATGAACGGTTGTCAAGAAAATTGAAGACAGACAGAGACTCCCTCCATTTTAGTTAGATATTCTGGAATAAGAAAATAAGTTAAGTAAAGCAAGACTAAGAGCCTAAAGCCTTGCTAGAGGCTCCGTGAGGCTGTACTTGTAACAAGAGAAAGTCAGTAGTTCCTTTTATTTGCTTATCCAAACAAGATGAGCCGCTAACGCTGTGGTTAAATGATGTCTCTTTGAGTAAAAGCCACATCTAGTCAGCACCTATTTCTTCAGAAGCCACTCAGTGAAGCAATTTGTGGTGTTCATATTCCATTTAGCTGCTCTGATATTCATGGTGCCATCAGCCAACCCGGTCTCCTAATATGTTATTTATACCATTCATATTTACAACTAATGGTCTAATACTTGTTGAAGGAAACATAACGTAACGTTCCACATAGAAGTAGGCAGGGGATCAGGGTGGATGAAGACTGTACGAAGCTGAAGAGTTGCCACTAGACTGGGGTATGCTCTGTGTGTGGTCAGGCTACAAAAACACAAAGTTAGGGAAGAACATGGTTTTGGTAAAAGACCATCAGTGTGTCCAAAATCCATACGACAAACTAATTATAAGCAGGTTTTGGTATATTCTTTATTAGTAGTATATTCTGTCAAACCAGACAGAATGGATACTAAATACTGTTGATTTTTGACTGTGCTGTTAATGGATACTATTTTCCCACAATACAGTGTACAAAGGGGAAATGGAGGAGCAGCTCACAGCTGAAAGAAATTAAATAGGTGTGGTGAAAAAGCCCCAGAAAGATCTTGGAAAAATAACAATCAAAAAAGTATTACATCTTAAAAGACATTTTGACTTCTGTTTGTGAAGCTTAAGCAGTGACAAAGTAGTAGAAGTTACAGTTTGATGAACGTCTGACGTTGCAGATATATATTATTATATTATAATATCACTTCTTGTTCGTACAAAGCACTTTGTACAAAAACTGCTATTATACAATAGTTACAGTACGTAGTTGTGAGGGACACAACACTTGATCTTTTTCTAACCTTACCTTAGTGCTTAGAGTTGTGTAAACATAACCATGAAACATTAGTTATGCTTACATTGCCATCTGATGATATTGAAGGTGAAATTAACTATGACGGAACATTTTGAAGATGCATTTAGTATGACTATTTTGTGACTCTGCAGATGCGTTGATTAAAACATTCTCTCAATATATTGATAAAGACAAATCAGCCAATCATTAAATGTACACTCTGACCTTTCATGCACATGGTAGACAAACCATTGAAAGTAGCATGGTATCCAAGCTGCATCCAAACGGATCCTCACACTAAATGTTTATTTGTGCCTCCAGCATGTAAAAATCAGCCTTCACCTATCACAAAATAGATTTACCCTGATCAGGCCATTTTGTGATGAGCCACCTGGTCTCGGTGTCCCAACCATCAGGTGGAATAATTATCCTGTTAACCAGCTCCAGCATGCCACCTGGACACTGCCAGACACAAGATGGAAGTTGTAGTTTAAGATGCTAGAGTAGATTTAAATCTCGTTTGGAATAAAACAGTCACACACTAACTGCTAGACATTTCATTTTCAACAGGCAGGGCGAGACACACTCAAAATCCAATTATTGTCTGGAGTTCAACTGTCAGAGCAAATGTATTAGTTTCTCCCTTTCTTGTTAACAATAACTGCAAATAACTAGAAATAATATTGCTTACAGAAGTAGGACTATTTAATAAAAATAACCAAAGATATTCAATTTACAATGATACAAAAGGGAATATTAGCAAATAATTACAATTGAGAGGCTATAAGGCTGGGTTCAAACAGCCTACAGCGAAAACTTGAGACAGATCAACTTTTGGAAAAACGAAATCGGACGTCACGCTGCGGTGGGCAATCATGTAACCACCAATCAGACCTGTCAGTCGTTTTGAGGTGGTGTGAGTCCCCTACAGTAAACACCACTGTGTCTATCGCTGCCACAAGAAAGGTTAACAAAAACTATGAGGCTAAAAAACAAAACACACACTTAACTGTCCAGGGGTCCGTTTCAGAAAGCAGGTTAAGTGAAAACTCTGAGTTTGTTAACCCTGAGATGAGGGAAACTTCAGAAAGAGAGTTAACTTAACCTCAGAGTCAGTTACTATGGTAACTGAGCCTGTGAACCTAACCTGGTCGGAAGCAGGTTTTCTTCAATAAACCAAGAGTTTCTCTCAGTCTCCTCCCTCTCTCATTCATTTCCTCATTCAGTCTGTATCGGGCGCATTTTAGTGCAGTTTGTTAACAACAGGGTTGGTTTATTAACTGTCTTAGGCAGACTATAAAACTTTTTATTTCTCAAAACATGGCATTTCCTTTTGTCGACGATCCCGTTGATGAAGAAGCTGTATTACTTTGCAGGGTGTTGTCGGGAGATGATATTGAGGCCCCGACTATAGGCTATAGCCTACATAGCCTTATCTGTCCTCATATCATTAACGTCACCCATCGTGGACATGCTCTTACATCCCAGCAGATTCTTTGTGTCACATTACTTTTTTTGCAAACGGCAGTTTTCTTTACAACATTGGTGATGCGGAGCATATTAGTAAAGCCAGTGTATAGCAAAGCTCCGTCAGAAGAATGTGACTGATGAGAATAATGTAAACCCTTTGAAATAAAAGATTATGAATTATAATTCTGTTAATGATGGTGCTGCAGCCTCAGAATGGGAGTAGTAGGCATAGGACTTTTTTGCCCGCATGATTGCACCTAAATGAAATAGATTATAGGTTCAATACCATTTCACCAGTAACATTATACTTATGATTAAATATGATATTAAAACACTATATTGGAACTTACGCATTTACTTGAGCAGCAATTTTCTCCCACGCATATTCTCTCTCTTTTGCAGCAGCCGCTGTGTTGCTTTTTAAATAAAATATATGTTCAAACTCGCTGTATGAGTATTTCCGGCGACCAGTTTGTTTGTGGTGGTTGTTCATCTGGTCGGTTAATTTAACTGGTTAGTCTCCAATGAACAGACAAAAAGATCACGAGAACCACTTGAGTTACGCTGGATGTTGCAGTGTGTATTTATTTTGAAACGTAATGTTCTGCAGAAGCTTGATGCCTGTAGGCAACCACAACAGGCAAGTGTTGAAGCCAGTGTGAAGTTGCTTAACCTGCAGTTCATCACATGACCTAAAGAAGTTAGGATAAGGGTAAGTTAAAATTACCTTTTTATAGTGTTTTTTACATTTCGTTTCTTACAAAACTGCAGTTTATTCTTGATGCCTAAAGACTATGTTGAATGCATTTCCTTCCTCATAAAACATTTTCAGTGCCGATTCTTGGAAGAATCTGAAACCAATGTTGTTTACATCAATGTTTGCTAGTCAGCAGTTCTCTTTTGCATTCGTTGGCACAATTCTACATTTCTTAGAAAGTTACTGCCACTTTTATACAGTATCACATTACCTGCATGCATGGGTGTTCTTGGATTTTTTTAAACAAAAACTGCAAAGAGTACATTTAACATCAGAAAACTCAGTTTTAATTATGCCTCCACGCAGGCGACAGCTGTGGCCAAAGGAATTATGTTTTTTCAGGTTGTCTATTTGTCTGTCTGTTCGTGTTTTCCATTTTTTTGAACATGGCTGGCGTAACTAAATAAGTCACATGCTAATTATAATAACATTTCACACAAATGTCTAATAGGATGAATGATGACATTTTATATACAAAAGGTCAAACCTCTGTGACATCATAATGTTCTGTAAAAACACTTTTCTGGCCATTATTCAACGCCATACTCCGGAACGGAAGGGGAGACATTCGATCAGATACTAAATTGGTGACACTAATCTCAAAACTGTAGTGATTGTATAGATCTTCTGTGTTTTTTAAATTTCCTTCAAAGTCTTCACTACATATATTATGAGTCCAGACCGACATGGATATAGCCTGCAACTTGACTGGTGAAACTCGATTCTCAGATTGGTGCAGTGGTGAAGACCAGCTTTTTCCAGCTTGGGCAACTGGTTAAGTGAAACCGGTTCTATTGTGACATGATTTTGAAATTTTAATTCATGCCTTTATTACTACTCGTTTAGATTATTGCAATGCACTCTACACTGGCATTAGCAAATCAAATATGGCACGATTACAATTGGTTCAAAATGCAGCTGCTCGTCTTTTAACTGGAACTCGAAAATGTTATCATACACCTATCTTCCAATCTCTCCACTGGCTTCCTGTGCATTTTCGCACAGATTTTAAAATTCTTTTATTTGTTTTTAAATGTCTGCATGATTTGGCCCCCAAGTATTTGTCCAATTTGATTGTACCCTATACCCCCTCTCGTTTGCTCCGGTCGGCGGACCAGGCATTACTGGTCATCCCTAAAACCAAACGTAAATCCAGGGGGGATCGTGCGTTTGCGGTGGCAGCTCCGAGACTCTGGAATGAACTGCCTTTGCACATAAATTGACCGAGTCTCTTCCCGTTTTTAAATCTCGTCTTAAAACTCATTTATTTTCTTTGGCTTTTAACTCAGTTTAAGGGATGATTTTGAGGTTGTTTTTCTTTTTTAAAGTAAAATACAAAAGTATTGCTATTTTATTGTTCTATTGCCACTACTATATGTTATTGCTTATTTTAGATTGTGTTCAGCACTTTGGTCAACCATGTTGTTTTTAAAGTGCTTTATAAATAAAGGTGGATTGGATTGGTTGGCGGAGGCATACAACTGCAAGGCAATAATAATAATTAAATAGGAAATACCACAACCTCTCTTAATAAATACAAAGTCGACACATTTGACATAATGTTTACATTAGGGGATTAAAATGTGCCTTGGCAGTTGTTTAGAAACTTGATTTTTTACAGGCTATTGAGGCCGGTCTCTGTGCGTAATTCAGAGTTTTTCCTGCCTGCCTCTATGGCGTGTAAACAGCCAATCACAAGCATTACAAGATATTGGTAGAAGCATGCTGCATGTTCAATGGCTAATTTTTCGATACTCAATACAGTTCCAAAAAAGTATTGGTACCCAGCCCTGTCACAGTCAGCTCTCATGGCTGCCGCTTGTTTGCCTCACCTCAGGTCCACCCCACGCTCCAACTCTTTGGCTTAAAGTTGGATCATTTGGCTTCAACACCTGACCAGATGAGAAGAAGTGTAAATCTAAACTCCAGGCTTCAAATAGTCTTTTTAGTAATCCATTGCTGATGTTTCAGACACTGTGTCTATGTTTGTCTACAGTCTGTGTGCTCATAACATCCCGACTGTGTCAACTGTCTGATAGAGCCTCTCATTAAGATCTCACCCAGCTCTGGCTGTCAGTACAAAGGCAGTCACAGTGAAAACATCTCCTTCATATGCTAGCCTCTGCCAGATAAGCGAGAGACGATCTCTTTTCATGAAACCAAGCATTTTACTAATTTGAGTGGATGCACTGGAACAGTGTTCAAAGCAGAGCTGTGATTTGCGGCTGCTTTCTCACGAGAGAGTGGGCCAGTTCTGTTGGCAGTAAGATGAGCCGCTGATTGCATAGCTTGTTCCGCTCTCCACAGGCCTCTCCGATGGAAAGTATTACTGTACAACAGCCCTGTGAAAGTATATAAAGATTACTGAGCTGAGCACATTAAGACAGACCACACAAACAGCATTACTCACCTCCCAGGTAGCAGGATGGCAGCAAGTGGGAGAGAGGGAGACAGAGATAGTAAACAGACTTCATTTGTTCTGGCTGTCTCCAGATCTAAATTGGTATTATGAATTGCAGTGTGTTTGTACACGGATGCCAACTCTCACACTTTTGGCGTGAGGCGCCCACTTTTAGACTCTGTCTCAAGCTCACACTGCTCAAATAAATGTCTTGCGAGGAAACCACAAAGCTCACTCCTTAAAAAATATATTTATGCTGGTTAAATAGGCTTTTTCTGCACACAAGATAAAGTCTGAACATCAGGCTTTTATCCACATTTCAGCACCAATAGTGTTCCATAAACATTACAGATCTTAAAACCACAAAACACATTTCATTTATGTTTAGTTTGGCCTCATTCACTTTGCTCAATGTGTCTTAGTGTGATTAGTGATGAGTCTGTAACTTAAATCAGATTAATGAGGCTCACTAGTAATCCCTCACGGCAAAAGTACTATGGTATTATCATGATAATGGCTGGTTTTACCATGGTACTTACTTGGTAATGGCCTATATGCACCAGCACTCTGCCATGGTACAAAAAGTGTACCGTTGAGGGATGGTGGTGTGGTGCTATAGTCTTTTTTTTGGGGGGAGGGGGGAAATGACCCATGTCAATTCTTAGTTCCAGCTTCAGGCTTTTGTCTGATGCGTTAAAAGAGACAGATATCTTGCCTGACAGGCCTACCTCCACTAACATTATACTTCCTAGACCCCACCACCAGAAAACAAAATAAAAAAAACAGTCTCACTCAAGCTGGTTGTCAAAGGTTTGTAGCTAGATATCTGCACAAAACATACAGTAGGCTACACGTTTGTTGAGTCATCATGCAATAAATTAACATTTTTAAAGAAAATGTACACATGTGAATCCGAAGATTCCATCAAAAGTCCATCACACCAGACAAAGGCACAGTGAAGTATTTGGTGCTTGAGACTTTGAGACATAGTGACTACTGTAACTGTTTTTTGGCTGCCTTCCAAAAGAAAGCATGATGAAATCGGAGGATAAACCAGCAGAACTTGCAACCCCAATCATAAAGTTTTGTAATGTATAATACAAAAACCACGCAATTTAATAGTTTTGGCTGGTAAAAATTGTGCTTTTTTTCATCTACACACCAACTTGGCCAGTGAGTCAAAAATTAATTTCAGACCAGTGTTGTAGTCAAATCACCTACTGTCAAGTCCAGGTCAAGTCTTGAGTGCCCAGTGTTCGAGTCTGACTCACCAAGAGTCAGAGTTGAGTCACTATTACCTGAATTTGAGTCTGAGTCGAGCCACGAGTCCAGAGAATAGCGCCACAGGTCTGAGTCCATGACTTGACTACTCCATCATTGCCTATTACACTTAAAAATAGTCGAAAACTTCATCCAACTTCCAATTTCATAAATCCTTGAGTCCAAGTCGAGTCACGAGTCCCGAAAATAACAACTTGAGTCGGATTCAAGTCCGAGCCCAGGACTTGAGTACTCAATCGCTGTTTCGGATTCTGTTTATACTCCAACAAAGGAGGTTAAAAACAGCTGCATCGAGTAGCACAGCTAGTAAGCGTCACAGATCCTCCATTTTGGACTCTGCTACCAAAGGTCAGCAGTGTTAGGACAACTTGACATTCTTCAACAGCGCAAATTTACATGCCAAATTTCACCAAAGTTGAACTTGATGCAAAACAGTTAGCACAGATTTACTTCACCGCAGTGAGCGAATCCACTGCGAATGCTTGTTGTTATTGTACTTATTTACATTTCCTGGCAGTATCTATCCACATTTTCTGCACCTTGGGGAAACCTTATATGTGGTCCGCAGCAGGCTTATCTTCAACACAGCAAAGGTGTCCAGTTTAAGCTCTGTAGATCCAAGCTTTGTGATTTCAGGAGTTACTATAATTGACCACCTCTGACTGCCAAGCATAAGCCTGTTGGCATGAGCCCATGTGAGCCAGCCAGCACATCTGAGCGTCTGGTGATGCAAATATGGCGGACTGCTGATCATCTTTTGCCTTCTTTTTTTCAGAATGCGGGAGAGGGACCTACAGAGCATGTGCAGAAGGGCGCTGCTGCTGACTGTCTGTATGGTGTCTCTGTGGGGACAACTGACCAGCGCATCGTCACACAGAAGCCACATAGGTACAACACTGCATGTGTTCCTTTTTGTTATTTTTTTCAGGGTATCATGACCAAACCAACCAACGTCTGCTACTACTGGCTGATACTAACAGCTCGACTAGAGAAGCTGAGGATTAAAGAAACGTACTGGTGTTTTATTCATTTATATTGTCCCTATTAAAGTCATTGCCCATGAAAAGTCTAAAAAAACAGTTTTTGATGTAGGCTACTGTGGAAAGTAATGGGGGCTTTTGACTTCCAGGAGGACAGGAGCATCAAACTGGCTAAAAGGATAGGGTAGTTAGGATAGTTATTTCCTGCAGAAAGAAAAACAAACTAAGAAATTTTATATATATATATATATATATATATATATATATATATATATATATATATATATATATATATATATATATATATATATATATATATATATATATATATATATATATATATATATATATATATATATGTGTGTATAGATCACTGACATTATCCTTTAAGTATCTTGCTGAAAAGACTGTAATGACTTAAAAATCGTTGAGGGAAGACAGAGCATTTCTCACTGATTGTCCCTGTGCACCTACATTTATGTAATTTTCCCTAAAACCTAATCCATGTATGTGGAGTCATTAAACCGACTCTATGTTCCTATTTACTGCTTTTTGAGAAGGTTTTATTACAATTAACTGGGAAAGAGCTCCTAAAAATAGATTTAGTTTTTTTTTTACAGACATTTCTGTTGAAACCATAAATCATCACAATAAGACAGTAACACATACAATACAACTGAAGTTCTCACACTGAATAAACACACATCACAATCAATTCTTTACAGCAGGTCAGTCACATGTGTTAGCCATAGTTCATCTCACTGAAACCAATATAATTAGTTTTTTTGGTTTCTCAGCAAAGCACAGATGTACTGTAAGGTTGCGTTTTGGGCAGTCATGCAAGTCAGTGTGTGCATACATTTGTGTGGCAGGGGACAAGACCTTTCAAAGTGATTTCCCTTAAGAGATGGCCTGATCCCTGGGTGTATCGGTAGAAACTGTGACTACACATTGAAATAATGAGCCTTATTCCACTGGAGGACAAACAGCACCCGATGGCTGGAGGGAAACGGCTCCACATTAGCTGAAAACAATAACATGAGCAGCAAAAGACTTTGATAGGGAATCAAAATCCAGAGCAGTGACAGGATAGATAGACTGCACATAATATGAAACAAAGTGCCTTGCTGAGTGTGTTTCAAATCAAGTTGAAGAAGGCGGAAGAAAAGCTGGGACAGTAGAATTAACTCTCTGTCAGCCTAATGTTTGACTTCACCAGCTGCTGAGTCATTTTACCATTTAGCTAGCCAGCTTCATTTCAGATTCACCTGTGGAGAGACTACAGTTTGAGTATGAGTTAGGGTATATTTGGTAAGTAATATGTTATTGTTCATTTTTAATTGATTGGCCTGCAATCCACACTATGTACTATTACTATAAAGTATACATTATATACTAATCTTCATATGCTCAAGAAGAAAATGGACTTTACTGTTCTGTACTAAAAAGAAAAAGAACAAGACATGTGCTCAGACATCAATTTAACAGCAACTTTAGAAAAGTTATCAGGAAAATCAAGAAGCTACTACTCAGGATACTGAATGTTTTTTGTTCCTGAGAAAAATAAGTGTGTAATATGGATGTGGAATGCAGTACACACTGCATTCCACATCCATATTACACACTTATTTTTCTTACACACTTATTTTGCTTTTTAATGTCACAAAAGATGCTGAGCTATAGCTCAGCATCTTTTGTGACATTAAAAAGCACCTTCTCTTACCCTTTTCATCATGAATACATTCAAGAAACATGAGATAAAAATATACTATAAAGTAAGCAGACATGTTCCCTGTACACATACTGGTGTGTACTTTTGTTTTTCATGCTTCCATCTAGGCCCCAGAGTTTACATTAAGGGAAATGCTACTACAGCACAAAATTATATTTTAGACTTTACATTCATGGAAACAATTTGGGAAATGCTCTTACCTGTTTCACGACAATGCCTGTGTGCACAAAGTGAGGTCTATAAAGAAATGTACTGACCCTTAAACCTTCCACCTAAATAATTGGAACACCAATTGTGAGTCGGGCCTAATCAGCCAGCATCAGCGGTCGACCTAACTAATGCTGTTGTGGCTGATTGCAGCCTGGCCCAGAAGTCTTGTGTAGAGCCTTCTCGGAGGTGTGGAGGCTGTTAAAGCAGCATGAATGGTTTTGGTTTGGAGTGTCCAGGTGTCCACATACATTTGGTCACTGCAGCTCTCAGCTGCTCAGATCGTTCATGGGGAACCACATGTGATAATTAAATCCATACATTCAATAATTTCTAAATATATTTGATGATTGTAGATTGACAGTAAAGCGGTAAATCCCACGTTTGACTGCCAACATTTGTTGGATAAACAATCTAATCTCCAGGCTTACATCACTGTCTCTTTGGTTTTGTGTTTGTCCCGCTCTTGTGGTTTGCGCACTTATTCCTGTGATTTATTAGAAGGGAGAGAGGGGGCCAACACGTGTAGGCTGGCCCCGTTCTCCCCGGGCTGCACTGACACTTAGGTAATCACGCAGCCTGTCCCTGAGCTACGGAGGTTAAGTCAAGGTGGGCCCAGTAAACAAACCTCTTTAGCCCTTCTGTTTATTGAGGTCGGGGCTTCACCAAAGCAATTGAACCTTTCACCATAGCCTGACTGGAGCACGCACACATAACCCCTGTAATAAGACCACTGCACCCCCAGAGCACCATCTGCATTCATTAGCTAGTCATGAAAGAGTGGTAAGGGGGAGGAAGGGTGAGAGGAGAGTGGTCTGGATAGAGAGCGAGCGTGCTAACAAGTACCCTTCGGCTGTGCAATTTGTTTCGGTCCTGTCGATAGGATTTAGACTGATGATGTTACCAGGTCGAATGGCGGCCTAATAACTCAGCTATTTAGATACTTGGATACTTTTTTTCTCAGCAATATCTCACTCTGTCTCGTTTGAAAAACTGTAATCAAGCTCTCTGTGGGTTGTTGGTCAGTGTCTGCGAGGGCAAACGCTGAAATGTGGTAGAGAGGAAAACTGGCGTAAAAACACATTTCCCACTGAGGCTGTGTGATGCAACGTGGCAGCAGCTCCCCCTTTTGAGATGAAATCGCTCTAAGCAGTGCCGTTTACAGGTCGTACACTCTGTTATACTTTTAAATATAAGGCATTAAACCACATGGCTCATGGATAGCGCCACAAATTGGAATCAAAATTACTTTGGAGCTCAGGTTTACATTGGGTTTAAATCAAGGTCCCGTTCTATATTCACATGCACACAAGGGGCCGTGCTGCCTTATTAATAAGATGAAACTGTGCACTGGCTCTCATTTGAATTCAGTGGAATATTTCCATATTTGCTTATGGTAGAGACTTCTAAAAAAACTGTGTGATGCACTCTAATGGCTCATTCTCAAGCTGATTTTCATGCTTCAGGGGATTTTTTTTTTGTATTCTATGCAAATTGGCTTTAACTTTTTTCCCCTTTTCATTTTCAGTGTTTCATATTAGGAACAAACTGATTCTCCGAAGCCCAAATGAATGACAGAATCGAACAATAATTTTTTTTTAACTGATATTAAGTTTTTTTTCTCTCCCCACTGTCCCAGTCAGATTCATTTTTGGAAAAGATATATTAATATGTGTCCCATTAATAAAACGTGTACATTTTAATATGCTTACTAGATAAATTAAAATGGTTCCCTGTGCCAGCCTGGAGGGGAAAAGGCTGTGAAAAGAGCTTTTCATGCTTAATAGGTCTTGATGAAAACCAGGCAGCAAAGTTATTTTTCCAGTGTTTAAAGGCTTAGATTATTTGAGAAATTCAAAATAATATAATTTGTGACAGTTCAACTTCAAATAGCTCTGGGGTAGATTTAGTCATTGTGTTTTGAATAATGAAATATATTATTTTTTTGTTCACAGTATATCAGTAAAGAAATATTAAAAGGGAAATTGCTAGATGATTGAAAAAAGCACTTTGTCTTTATACTGCATGGTCTCTTCATGTTATGCTTAACCAACATTTGCTTTTTTCTTTATTACCATTTTCTATGGAGCCTCAAAACTGACATAACTGTAGTAAAAGATAACCACGCAAGTCAAACTTCCTGACCTTTTACACAATTTTATTGGTTCCAGGGCTCTGTGTTTTTTAACAAAATATATTTTGAAGGTCAGCAGATATCAGTCAGAACACATAGTCACTGTGAGATGAAGAGAGGGACCAAAAAGAGGGCAATAGAGGAGGGAGGACAATCATCAGATAAATTGAGCCTGACTAAATAGCAAGCCACTGATTTTAGTGGCTGTTCCACAGGTCAGTTAGTGCCTCATTTGTCAGTTCACCAACACAAATTAGGGCAAAAACATTTCGGACGCGGAAACATTTTGGGGGAAGATTTTGATCGAATCCAACTGGACCTACACAATGCATTTTCTACCTCATTATTTCTCATCAGGAGTTTCAGTACATGGGTTCCTCCAGTTTACTGGCCTGTAATGAGCCCTGTAATGCAGTATATCTCTGTTGTTACATCCGCCTGCTGCACACTCCACCCAGCAGGTCAGCGTGGAACCCTTGCCCAGGGGGAGCATGACATTATACCAAGCGGCAACAGAGCAGGTCACCCCCACCCTGGGGATGTGTGGGGATGCGGCTGCGGAGCATTCGTCCTGACATTTGGAGAGCAGGTGGATGGCACAATGGTAGACGGAGATAGCGAGTAGAGGGAGATTGAGATGGAGATGTGGGGCTGTTTGAGATGCACTGTGGGGATGACAGGGGTCAGCTCGCCCCATCTCCTGGTGGCAGCTCCCGAGATTAGAAAACCATCAAACGTCCTCTGCTATACGCATCTGAATGGCAGCTGTATAGATGAGCCATGAGTGGCTGCGTGTGGCCTTGGTTGTATTGTGTGTGTGTGTGTGTGTGTGTGTGTGTGTGTGTGTGTGTGTGTGTGTGTGTGTGTGTGTGTGTGTGTGTGTGTGTGTGTGTGTGTGTGTGTGTGTGTGTGTGTGTGTGTGTGTGTGTGTGTGTGTGTGTGTGTGTGTGTGTGTGTGTCTCTAGCGGAAGGGAGCAGGGAGATATTTGTGCTGAAAGAGTGTCAATAGTTTTATTCACATGCTAAGAGGAAATCAAAGTTCACTCCAGAGCTTGTTCTTTTTATCATGTGAGTAGTGATAAAAACCAGAGAAGTAATTTTATACATCCGCTACGATGAACACTTTTAAAAGGAAATTCTGGTTTTATTCAACCCAAGTCCTATCAAGGGAGCCACATTAAACATTAAGCACATACAACAGTAAATAACCATAAACAATAAAAACCACACCAAACATCCAACAACAATGAAGACTTGAGGATGCAGAAAACAAAACTTAAACAACAACGCAGCAATGGTGGTGACATGAAATCATCAGTCCAATAGCTAAGATGAATCAATAGATAATTAAATAAATAATCAATAGCACACATTATAAAATGTCTATGTGCCTGTGTCTGATCTGTTCAATAACTGAATGCTCCTCGGCACAAATGATGTAATGGCACGTTTCGTTTTTGTTAGGGGCATTCAAAATTTACATCCAGAGGGGAGGGGGGAAAACTCTGAGCAAAGTGGGTGGGATGGATCATCCAGTATCCTCAGGGCCAGATTAAGGGTATACTGTTCTGTGAGGTTGGAGATGCTTTTAACATCGGATCCAGTAATTTTCCTGCCCATTTTAGTCACTTTGTCCAGCATGTTCCTGTTCTGTTCTCCCCCGAAGAACTGGATGGCGAAAGTCACCACACTCTGAATGAAAGTTAAATAAAACAATGTCAGAGTTGTTGTGTCTGCATTAAAACTACGCAGTTTCCTTAAAAAACAGAGCCGTTGGCAGACCAGGTGAGTTTGTAATCAATAATAGTGCCCAGGTACTTGTACTCCTCCACAGTCTCAATGACTGTCCCTTGAATACTAACAGGTTGCAGTGGAGGGGGCCTTTTCCTAAAATCAGTCACCATTTCTTTTGTTTTTGAAATGTTTAAAATTAGTGAGTTTATTTCTGCTCGGAGTCAGCCCATAATGACTGTGAGGACTGTGTGCGCTGTAAGCATAAGCTGTACGTGTGTAAAAAGTACAAACAAAACCCCAAGTGTCTGTCAGCTGTTGACCATATCTGTTTCAGAGTCTTTACTGTAATTGTGTATGTATACAGATTTTTTTCAATTTCAGATGCATTTCCCTTCAGTTTCACCTCCAAATGAAGTAGACGATATACAGTATGTATGTGATAATTCATCACACTAATTTATCCTATTTGATATCCTATATGTTTTTATTTTCATCCCAAACTGAAATAGGCCTATAAATATATATTTTATCAAATCATCATTTGTAGAAATACATCTGAGAATGACAGGTTCATCTAGACAAACTGTATGCTTGTTTATGTCTGTCTGATTGACCACAATGTTGTCCAAGACGCAACTTGTAATAAACTTTGTACTTAAAATCTCTGCATTTGTACTCCATGTGCTTACATTAAGGTCAATTCCCATCTGATCAGAGTTTTCAAACATTGACCGGGGCAACAGCTTAGAGTAAAATCTTTCTCTGCGTTCCATTGTCGCAGATAGGACCCATACTGTGTCAGAATCAGATACGCCAGCAATCTTCTATTTCCATTCTGTCTCTAATTACAGCTTAAATGTAAACCCATTATCCCTCTCCCCAATATGAGTTACCTCTAGCTATTCTGAAACGCAAAGAAATGAGGATTTTTGGATTTTGATAGAAATCGAAGGAGATCCTGGTGATAACGATTTGAGCTGATGAATGCAATTAGTGGAGAAGTGCTAACAGCATGGCGGTAATTGGGTCTTACAAACTAAAAGCCTGCCCTTACCCAGCAATTAGAGCAACCTCCTTTAAACTTAGTCAATTGTATTGCTGTTAATGGTCTGTGCTTGGTTGAAGCTTAGCACGAGGAGGTACAGTCCCTTTTCAAATTGGCCACATCTCCGTTCCTCGTCACAGGGTTACTGTGGTCTGTTGAAACTTTAATGTGTTGAAGATTTGTTGAAGCGATTAATTTGTTAATGATGGTGATTCACTGCTTTACAGACTGTGTTATATGAGAGGCTGTTTGATGCATGTTGCTACATTACATTAACTTTGGAATCAGTCGTTTATTACAATTTATCATAAAGAGGAATGGTGCCATTGTTCAGCTTTCAAACATATTGTTCCTACGTTCTAGTATTGCTAATATCCAAGGAAGGAGGAGAAAGCTGTACACTTATAACCAGTGTTGGGGAGTAACTAGTTACATTTAATCGCATTAAGTAATTTAATTACAAAATAAAGGTAACTATATTCCGGGGTTACTGGGGAAAAATGTGTAATCTAATTACACTTACTTGAAAATGTTTATGATTAAATTGGGGGTTACATCTGAATATTTTCTTTAAAAAGCTAGGCTATATGTTGAATAATATAAATTGTGTTGCTTTGAATGTTTTTCATCTGCACAATGTCTTCTTTTGCCATTTCTAGCCACAGCCATTTAGTAAAGTTTAGTCTCTCATTGACCTTCCTCCACAGCGCTGCGGAGGAGGGTCACACAACATTCCGGGATGGGAGAAAAACGTGCTCTGATTTATTGGCATTTCTTTAAACCAATCACAATCATCTTGGGCCCTAAGCGCTGGATGGAGCCACGGTGCCTCTGCAAAGTAGCCTCGGAAAGGAACTTGTTTTGGTGGAACATGTGTACATTCAAAAGTTGTTTGTCATGCAACAGAAAACTCAGATTGGACAGATAGTCTAGCTAGCTGTCTGGATTTAACCTGCAGAGATCTGAGGAGCAGTTAATCATAGTCCTCATAAATCCACCGGAGTTTAAAATTCTAACCCAAAGAAAGCAGAAGGTAATGAACATCCGGCCAAAAAGCGGGACATCCGGCAGAATTTCCGGCGGCACAGAGCAATCCCGGAAGTGGAACGTCGTGGATTTAGAAGTAAAGTTTGATTATATTCTGATGTTTTTGATTGGTTCTCCTGTTTGAATTTGCAGTGCCACCCATCTGACAGTTAAATTGCAGCATCATTTGCTTGGTCCAGTTTTTGTTTTGTTTTGTATGATTTAAAATCTGTGACCTCAGAATGATCTCATATTAAAAAGAGATGCTGAAGTCTGATTTTGTGGTGGCTGTTCTTTAAATTATTATAATCTTAATTCATGTGATGAAGGATTTGAAAAAGAGTTTCACAGTAGTCAGAGTACTACTGTAATTTACACTGCCAGGTTTAAACATTTGAAAACATTCATTAGAAATTTAGAAAAGTAATCAAAAAGTACTAATAAATTACATTACTTTGACAAGGTAATTGAAATAGTTACATTATACATATTACATTTTAAATAGGGTAACTTGTAATCGGTAAACTATGACATTTTCAAAGTAACCTTCCCAACACTGCTTATAAGTGATATACACTTTATAGCACATGTTCTCTGAAGATAAACATACTATAACTTAACATGTACAGAGGAAAACATTGTACTCAAACCAGAGAGAACTAGTAAAATATCAATAGACAGAAAGGTGGACAATAATTTATTTGGTGCTAAAGTGATTGATTGGTGGTTCGGACTGCTCCCAGCACTGTGCACCCAGAGCATGTTTTAGCCTGAATCCCAAAAAGTATCTTAGTCCTCCTTAGTTTTTGTCAATAAAGTAGTAGCAGAATGTACACCAGCATGGAATTGCAGATTACACTTTTGCTTCCCTGATAGCTACCTTTATAGAATATGTCAAGCTTACACATATTGAATGAGTCGCCATAAGGCGTTAAGAATTGTACATGCTAAAGTTGGGTTGTGTTATGCTTAATGCTCTACTAATGGTTTGTAGCTACAGGAGGTGTTTTCTTTTTGTGGCACACAGTATATGCCTGTAAAGTGTATCAAAGCAGTTTAAGTAGCTTCAAAGGAGCAGGCAGGGATGTCTGAGTCATGATGGAAACAGAAGCAGACAGGTGCAGCCATACTTAGAGCAGCCTGGGACGTGTTAGTGCAGAACCAGTCAGCTGGAGGACAGAAAGAAAGGCAGGCAAAGATCATAGAATTTCAAGTCATTTAACTTTTTATGGAAGTTTTTTCATCTACACCATCAAGTTTGCTATAATAGAGCATCTTAACAAGTACATCAAAGTTCAACATACAGCATTTTCATATAAAGCAGGTGATATGGAGGAAGTGAGTCTGAACTGATGGTATGAGCAGATTGTCTGGTAGTTTGAGGAGTTTACAAATTCACTTTTAAATACAGCGATTGACTCAAAGATCTAAGGTCTTATATTTAATATTTACAACCTGATGTCTGGACGGTTCCTACGGTGCGTGGGGATTACAGACTTCAAAGATCATTAGCCACCTGCTGAGTTTACAGTGAGTTCAGGCAGAAGAATCATAAATAAGATTCACAAAATGCAAGAAATGTATGTCTTTCTGGTGCTCCTAGTTACAAGTTACAAAAGGTTGACTCATTATGAATCAGTCCAAACACAAATGTGAAACTATCCTAATCATCTTAATTCAAACTGATTGGTAGTCAAGTCAAGTTGTGCCAATTAATTAAGAGAGCACACTTTCAAAAAAAATTAATACGGACATCTGCTTTACAGAGAAGTTAAATACCTTTTTAGATAAATGATTTTCAAATCATGAAGGCCTTTTTACAGTCGCCGCCGTATCTTCGGGTCCCGTTTTCAATTTATTTTTTTATATCAGAAAATATGGGATGTAGAAATAAACGCTGAAAATGTAGAAGAAAAATGTAACCAGACAAAACGTTGGAAAAAGCCAAAAAAAAAAAACGTGAGGCAGAGATACTGCGTGAGTTGAAAGGGACAGGTGCATGCAGGTGTTGCAGAGGAAGTTAGTTATTGTTGTTTAGCCAGTGGCTGTAGCACATACTTAAAATCCTTAGTGCCTGATTGATAATTTGCATCAAAAATAGCACCCATTCTTGGAATCATAACTCTGTCAAATCTGAACACACCAACATGATACACACAGCCAAACATTCAGTGTGGCTTGCACTTTCTTTGCATCTTAGCATTTTAATATCTTTGATAACTCTGATATATCTGGTCCATTGTGATTAAATGCCCATAAACCTATTTAGAATTTATTGAAATGAATGCTCCTTCTATAGAAGTTGCCTGAGAATCGTCACGTTTTAAAATTTTCTTCAGTATCAAAGTAATTTGGTGATAGTAGTCTGTACGTCTAACTAGCTAATTTGGCATACTGTGGTAATGATTGTAAGTATGTAAAATGTAAGTAATTAGAGCCTAAAAAAACATGTTGTAGCCTACAGCATTACTCACTGAATCAACATTGTGGCAACATTATGCTTCCTGATTACATCCGCCAACACATGGGATATTTATGAGACATACTATGAGAACTGTTGTTCAAAAACTAAAATTTTGACCGAGGGGGGTCCACAATGCCAGACTTTGAAAATCCCTGATTTAGATAAATAAATCCTAAGAATATATTCTAACAGCTTGCCTCGAGACATGTAACGAGTTTGTCATGATCAATTGAAATTCATCTTAAGGATTTTCCCTATGAGGGCTGGTTGTTGTAGCTCTTTCCAACAGCTTGACATCTGTCTCTAAATTGGCATATAGTTTTATTTCAAGACATCTGAGAACATGTCGGCAAAGTTTTAATGTCCTCTCTAAACGTTAATTCTTTGTACTTACTATTACAGATTTGCAGCCCCCAATCGTAAATATAATCCATTTGCCTTAACAACTGTCCCCTGAAACCTCTTTTCCATGCAGTTTGATTATGTAAATCCTAACAGACATTTATGAGTGCTCATCTGTAGTCAGGCGATGTTGAGAAGGAAGTCTGAGAGAAACTCGTCAGCTGTTTAGCCTTGGGTTTCCTTTTTTCTTTTAAAGTAATGCTACGCTATGGCCTGGTAGTTTTTCTTTAGAGGCTGGATATTGACTGAATAAAGTGAAATATAAGCTTCTAAAATGCGGTCTATCAATTGCTTGCCTCCATCTTCCGGTTGCGCTCCATGACTTTTTGCCTTCTGGCTCACATCTCCCTAGGAATGAAGTGCAGTGCCGAGTGTCCACATCGGACCATAAAAACAGCAACTGAGGCTGAGCATCAAGTTTATGTGAATGGACTGGAGCATAAAATGTAATGGGTGCAACCATTGGAGTTCTCCTGAAATGGCTTTTTTAAAAGGTTTGTCGACATATTTTTTAGGAAGATGGTCTATTAAAAAAAGGAACATTTATATTGAGCTGACAGTGGGTGGACAGGTCAGATGCTCCGTAATAGTGTCCTCAGACGGCCCGCAATTCAACGGGGGATCAGTGCCTGTGGCTGCCTCGCCACTAACGAGATAATATTGTTTTCCAGGGCAAGGTTTGATTTAGAGCTACTGGTTAAATATACCCCTCAGTTAGCAGCATTGTTAGTGTAAGTACATGACAATCTGATTTAGAGAAGAATAATCTCTGATCTTCAGCTATGAGTAATTTGAAGCGACTCATTGTTCTTATTTTCAGACTGTTCTTGTCGGTCTACTTTTAACGCAGTTTGTCGTCTCCTCCATCTAATGAAGACTGATCCGTTTACAACCCTCATCCCCTTTTAGTTGAACCAATCTTTCGGGTCTTATAACACATGTCACTCAGCTCTGAAAGGCCTCAGTGGAATCTGCTCAAGATGAAAAACATGGGAATCCAGTTGGAGAGCAGAGACGGCAGCCATTTAGAGCAGACATGACATCTGCTTGACAGATAAGCAGCATGTGTGCATGTTAGATGAGAGACCAGAGACAGGAGTAGAAGATCTCCAGTTTCTCTATTGTCTGCCTCTGGTGGGACACATACGGTCATGGTGAAGTTGGGCATGGAGTGCTTTTGATTACGCTGTAGAAAATCCACTTACAGGCATTCTATACAGTAATATTATGTTATATAGGTAACTGGTAACCATAGATCTAAATGATATAGCAAATTAAAACTAAGTACCCAATGGATTAAATGAAAAAGGAAGAGAGGTCCCTCTGTTTAAAACCAAAAAGTTCTGGACTTCACTTCGCTTGAATGAGATGGAACCCAATGATTTTTTCAATATTTAAAATCATGATCTTTCTGTAACTTTAAATGTATCTTGTGGAGTTTTCTTTTGGTAAACACAGTTTAGTACCCTTAAGGTGTAACAAACCATCGTCATGAATGTGTGATGCTTTGCCTACAGTACGTGCTTCTACGTCCATGTGTGCACGACAAGATATACAAACAAGATCAAGCGTTCAACTTCCTTCTCTGGAAAGTGAAGCCAAATCAGAAGTGCCTTAAAATTTCCTTTTTGTCTCATTTCCAGCAGGGGGCGACTCCATGGCCCCAAAAACATTTTCCTAACGTTTCTGGTCTCAATCGATACTTTCAAGTCTTCTTCAAAACAGCATTTTGTAAATGATGGTCCAATTTATTTAAAAATGGACGATAAAGCAGGGGATGCTTTAGGGACAGGGCTACACACTTGATATTAGCAATGCTTAGCAATGGACTGTGTACATTAAAACTTGTTTTTGGGTGTTGTCTGTGGTTTTCCTAATCAAAAAAAACTTTTTTATTAAGTTCCTTTCAAATGATAATATAAGGCTAATATCAGTCTGAATAACAATATTTAGTATTTTTTATTCCTTTTTATATTATTGCACATGTTGGAGAACAATGCAAGAGTCAAGATAAAACAGGACAAAAATGTTTTCTGGGTTTTCCTTTCCAGAATAAAACGTTTGACCAATAGTTAATTCTCTGTTGTTACATAACAACAAGAACATGTAAGCCAAAGCAAGACACTTCATAGTGGTGGTCCATAAAATTAAATGGTACTTAAAGCTAGACATTAATTAGCAGCCATTTTCTTCCTGTGGAGTACCTTCTAATATCTAGAGAATGTTTCCAGATCTGAATGACAATCATATAGTGATTGACAATTATGGGATACATGTGCCAGACTGCTTTCATTCTGCTTGCAGTAGATAATTAGAAAAATGTAGAAAAAAATCCCTTTATCGTGCTGTATCTTCAATGTTAAAATGAGATTATGAAAAATGCACATACAGTGTTGTCGCTAAAAGCGCCAGAAAATCACATCTGATGAAATGAGAAAAAGACTAAATTGGTTCTTTGATGGTGTGTCTGAACATCCCTTATTACATTTTCAGTGACTGTCTAGAGAGTGAGTAACCGTGTCAAGACAACACTTTCTTAGCAGAAGGCTTTGAGTCTGTGCATAAGTCTTTTTCTGACTCTGTGCTGCTGCTGTCCCTGGGTTTAATAACTTCAGTAGCCTTTCACTTGTAAGGCTGTATGATTCCTTGAGGGACTCCAATTGATCAGTCAGTGGTGGGCTCTAACATCTTGGCAGCCAGATGAATGGTACTGACATGGACTTCATCTAAACCGCTAAAGCATACACTCGGGTGTCCTCAGTCAGTAAAAGATTAAAAAAATTGAAGAAATTCTGCCACCAGATAACAGACCTATGAGATCTTGATAAAGATCGATGAGCAAGCAATACTCACTTTATTTTAGTAATTGAAAGTAGTACGACCTCAAAAGCTTTGTGTTGCAGTTGGGTTAGAGTCGGCTTGATTCTTGGTCTGGGTGCTCTCAGAGGAATAATATACCACTGGATATATTAAGCACTGTTGTTATTCTTATATTTTTGTCCAATATAATATAGCAAATATAACATTTTCTTACCATCCTGTTGTAGAGATATGGGAAACAATGATTCTGCCAACAACTCTGTTGATAGGGGAAAGGATCTCAAGCCTCCTACAGCTTCCAAAAAACCCCTCAAACTAATAGAAATTATCCAAGAAGCCCTCTGAACAATGCTTCCACAAATTATCATGACATCATAACAAATGACTCATATGGTAATTTTCTCATCTGCCACCTTTATGGTTAGGTTTACCCAGCTAAAACTACTCGGTTACATGCGCAGAGTTTGCGGGGGGGGGCAGGGGGAGCACTACCCCCCCTGGTAACTGAAACGGGTAATTGCATTGTTTCAAAAATGAGTGGAATAATTACTTCTGGCATAACCAGATATTTTATAAATACTTTAAATAACACAAAACAACTAAATGGTGATAGGTAATACATCTGATTTCATATACTGCTTTAGTAAAAATAATATTTTTTCAGGGCTCTGGCTCTCACCTGAGACCATTGTCGATGCATATGCAGGACGCAAAAAAACGATAATTACTGCTGCACTAGTTTGGACATCTTGCCGTGCCAACGTTGCAATAAAGGTTGTCTAAATGTCATGTATATAAATTTGCTGTCAGCTTACTAATTGATTGCGCGTTTTGTGTAGATTTGGATTTTTATACGTTTTATTCCACTTTGTTTAAACGGCGAAGTTCACCTCGTTCACCTGTTTGGAGCTGACTGGTGAATGTGACGTGCGTAGTATAGGCCTTGCTGGATACACCGTGACTCTGTTTGTGGATCTACTGATAGCTGTGGATTACTTTTTTTCATGTCATTGGATTACGGCAAAATACTGATCTTTTTTCTTAACGTGTCTTAACGTTTTATGGTGTGATTGCGCTTGGTTTCTGCATTTGGAGAGGCATCTCAACACACTTTAGGTCCAACACTGATTGTTCACTGTTACATGTTAGTTGAATTTAAGTGTCGGGGAATTCCGCCACCGCCTGTCTATTGTGCTCCAACACAGCTGTGCCGCGATTGGATTTCATAAGGGCGAATTGTTAAATTGTTACAATGTAATTTAAAATCTGCTTTAAAAAATAAACATATGTTTAGTTAGCATGTTTGTTTTGTCCATATGTGCTCGTGCTGTGTTCCCAGGTCTCAGCTGCTAAAATGAGTTTTTTTGTTGTTGCCCCCCCTGGCTCGAATGTCAAACTCCGCCTATGCTTGGTTAAGGAAAAATTGTGTTCATGGTAAAAGGAGCCTCCGTTAACATTTAATAAGAGATGGGAATGGGAACGGGAACAGGGGTTTCCTGCTCCAAAGTCAGACAACCCAATCGACCAACCACCCAAACCTCTTTCCCTAAGAGATTTTGGGGTGCTATGACAACATTACTACTACTACTACTCTTACCTCATGACAGATTCTTAACTTGCACCAATACACTTACCTCTAAGTCGAACAAAAGTTAACAGAAAGTAGTCCCCTGGAAATTCCTGTAGCTGTTGTAGTGAACTGCATAGTATATTATATTAACTATGACAGGTAGTTAGATCAGCTGGCAAGTTGAAAGCAACATCAGCATTCATTTAGAGTTGTCTCCACCTGGCAAACGTAAGTCCAACATTCACTCTCCTTTTACCTCAGTTTTGGTCTCCACCAACTCCTGAGAGAAATACATTGCTCTTTATCGTCTAAATGCTTCACTACCAGCTAGTGGCTAACTTTGTCTTCCTGCTGGTTGGTGCTGGTCAGGTAGTGTATAGTAGGTATATTAGAAAACTGAAAACTGAAAACCATGCTAATGAGAGCAGTGAGACTGAATCAAAACTGTAAACTTGCAGGCCATAAATAACAAAATAATAAGCTAAAAGTGGCTAAAACAAAGATAACTGCAGAGTCAGGTGATCATTCTCGCTTAATCACTACCAGTGACACATCCACATTAAGGTTGTTTTGTTTTTTAAACGTTTTTTTGCAAAGCTGTTGGAGGCCTGAGTCCACATTTGCCATATCTCTACAAACTAGGAGCTGAGTTAAATGTTTTTTTGACCATCATTCATAATGAACAGAAAATATTAAAATAACAATCAGATTGAGAATTACTAATTTCACTTTAAACTAAACTCCTACTTCAGTCTCTCTCTCTCTGACGTGAGCATATTTGGGTCAGATTGTCAGCTCAGCAGGTTTACAGCTGGGTGAAAAAGAGTCAGTCTCTTCTGAATATGGTAATCCCATTAAACAGTGGTCTCGTGAGAGTTCTTTTTATGTTCCGCACTAGGCAAGATGAATGAATGTTTTATAAACCAATACCTCAGTATGTCTCTGGTATGTTTGCTGCCACATCATAGGGGCGCTATGCAGTTTTGGCCAATTCTTCGCTTTTTGCTCGCAGGTTTCTCTATAGCGCTCCCCCTACAGCTTCGGAATAGATATTTGGCAGCTATTATGTTTACTTGTGTCTGACTCCTTGCTCGGTCACTCTGCCGTTTCCTCTTCCTCTGTTCCTCAGACAACGCTTTCCTAGCTTTCTGCTTCTTTTTTGCCGGCTCAGCCATAACGATAGTGTGAAAAACTCTATAGCTACCTTGTTAGCCGGTTCCTGAAATGTGTGCAGTGCCTTGAAGCAATTTGTTACATCGCGAGACCTGATCTCACGCAATACTTCCTGACGCTGAGGCCGGTGGCCCGCCGGCTGAAAGTTGCAAGGGTGGTTTTTCCGCTCACAGGCGCTAGGGGGAAGCAAGACGACCACCATTCAACTAGAAAAAAGTCATATAACCATTCCAATGACTCCGAAGCTGTTCAGTTAAGGTAAATTAAGCTAAAAAAAACTGCATAGTTCCCTTTCAACAGACTGTTAAATGTGTCAACAAACCATTTGAATTGTTTTACCTGAAACTATTTTAATACACTCTCCCATCGCATGTTAATGAGTGTTGTTGGCTGTATGAGACTGTCAGCTTTGGTCCTTAAGCATCTTTTCTATTACCTGGAAAATATACTGCAGTTAGTGGTTTTCAGCATGTTTAAAGGTTTTTTAAGTTGACCAAAATGTGTAGTCGGAATCTGGAGCAAACAGTATGATTTGAATCATTACTTATTCAAAGGCTGTCTCCATTGTATGGCCTACAACCTCTGTTTTTATGGCTGCTGCTGTGTCTGTGGTCTGGGCCTGTGGCCAGGATGTGACTTTGTTTTCAGTGTTTTGATTGACTGGAAAAGGCAGACTGGCAGATCGCTGCATGAGGCCGGATTGAAACAGAAAATACACGCTGCATGTTTTGCTCTCGGTCCTTCTGTGGTGAATGCCGGACTTGATGCCTCAGTTGATAAAGAAGTTTGTTTCCTGTCAGGCAAATACGTCAACAAGTAGGTCAAAAAAAAAAGCTCATTTCATTTGACATTTATTCAACTGAGTGTTTTTGGGCACTCAATTTGGCCTTGAATGATTGGTTACCAAGGGCTGTCAAGTGGGTACTGTTTTGATCTCTGCACTTGGTGTTTAGATAACCAGGTTCTTGATTAGTGTGTGTTTTATAAGTGACTGCAAATTGCTGTGTAATTGGTTCAATTATTAAAATGTTGTAATGTACTTCAGTAATTATGTTCTTCCATACAATCTCAGCACCCTGCATAGGCGTGAAGATGTGCTGGAGTGTACACAGCTGATAACAGTGTAAATACTGTCTGTGATTTACTGCTTATTGATTCCTCTACGGTTCCAAACAGTCATTAAAAAGGAAATCATATTTTGTGTGTTTTCGTTGCTCTGATGTCAGTGAATCAGCATCAGAGTGATGTAGCTAACCATGAAATAGCCTTATCTGAATATTTCCCTGCCTGAGGCATGGTTATGTAACAGGTCATTGATATTCAAGACTTTGTGGGCTAGACTTATCAAGCCGTTTGCGCCTGTTTCCAGGCGTTAATTGTTCACAAAGACTGATTTAACCGATGCGGGCTATTTACAAACCGGGCGCACCTCGGTAAACTCGCAGATTGCCTGCCACATGGAGGAGCATCTCGCTGCAATGGCAGCAGACTAAAAACTAAATTAAAAAAACGCTTCCATGTCTGTTCCAGATTTGATGAACAATTTTGTGATTATTTAACTATATGACACTCTCTTTAATGACTTAACCCCATCAGTTGGGTTGACATATGAATGATAATGATACATAAAACCAACACAACAGTATCATAACAGACCACACATGCCTTCATTCTCTACAGAGATCTCAGCAGTATCTATGCCGTCCACACCTTCCACCTGTTCAGCAACAAGTGTTTGCTGCACCACCTCTTCAGTAGTAGATAGCGTGTCTATTTCTGGTGGACCTGATACGGTTCTCCTCAATTGTGCCCAGTTGTACGCTACCTTCACTTTTATTCTGTACTTTATGTCTTGCTACCGTTTTTTTTACCTCCTCCACTTCTCTCCGTGTAGATGATAACGAGTTGATTTTATTTGTTATGGCAATCCAAATTAAATTTTTTCCCGAGGGTGTGGATGTTCTAACCTGTAGTATGTTCAGTTTTGTTGTTACTTCATGCGCTAATAGGTAAATTTCATCGTCCCTAAATTTAAGCTTGCGCTTTCTTTTTCCCGTTGGAAGATCCATGATAGATACATGCGGGCCCCTTCTTTTCTCTTTTAGAGGTGCGCTGATTACGCTAGAGGACGGAGTATGCGCTGATTGCCTGATGGGTGTCAGGTTTGATCAATACTACACAAAATGAGGAAGCATAGCATACGCTATTACCGAACTCGCATAAACAGACGCAGCGTAAACTGTGCTAGTGTTAGTAAATCTACCTCTGTGTCTTTTTTGTCATGTGGTACAGTAAGTCCTTGATGAATTCAAACTTTTATGTCCACTGAGCACCTTGAAGAAAACTCGTTTTTGCTGTATCTCTGATAGAGATACAGTTTATCTGTGATAAGCTAATATCACAGATATACAGCCGGCCAATGTTTGGCTCCAGCTCTAATATCATCTGGTGAAATAGCACAGTACAGTGGCTGGAGAAACACAGCTGCGTTTGAAAAGTGTGGATTGGGTTTCTCAGGTTGTACATGTAAAGTTAAGAATTACTGATGCTGTCTAACTTTATCACTTTTGCCAATAATTTGCATATTTAACACTTAAAGCTTCGCCAGTTCCAAAATGTTTTTAAAGTTATGGAATTCAACTTTAATGAGTGCTTTGTGATGTTAAGCAGTTGCTTTCTTAAGGCAGTTCTGTCTTTTTAGTTTGTAGTTGAAAAAGTTCTGAAATGTTTTAAAAATTGGCAGTTTTGTAGGGCTGCTCCCTCTTAGTCGATTAGTCGACTAATCGGTCGTTTTGGTCTTAGTCAACTTAGATTTCTTTAGTCGATTAGTCATGTTTTATGCTTTTTTCTTGCTGAATGACTTATTTCCAAGAAACGTACGAGCCCATCTCTGGTAAACACAAGAATTAAGGGTTGACATTTTACCTAATAGATATCACCGTGAAACCTACTTTAATTACTTTCATTAAGGCAATTATTTGTTGTATTACATGTTTTCTGAAATGTTGTTTAAATATACAAAGGAGGCATTATCTTATTCAATATATGCATCCTTTTGCATGACTTTGCGGAGAAACTCAGATTTACAGATCTGTTGATTAAATCAACTAAACAATTAGTCGATACATTGAAACGAAGCTTACCGAAATTGGTGCACTAAGAAAATGACTCTACTCCAGGAATTCATACATAATTTCACATAATTGACAGGCTATTTTTAGGACTTAATCATATACTTTTACAATACCTTTACTTTTACAATTACTTAATACAATACCTCATCAGCATCACAATGACATATAAAACGTAATGTGCACTTGACGTGATTTATTTCTGATTCTGGCTTGTTGTGATCAGTGAAGTCTCCCTGTCAACATCAGAATCGACACCGTGCTTCAGTGTTTCATTTATCCCCCGTTGTGCTTCTATTACTGTATCTTGTGCTTGGCTGGGCAGGTGAGGATGATACAGCCAATCATGCAGCTGACAGTTGGAACAGTGTGTTGTTTGTGATGTCTCCCTACCTGCATGTTAGATCAATTGTTTGGTTGCTGCAGAAGCTGAAAGCACCTGTGGCGTTGTTCTAACCTGCATGATTAGTTCTTTGATAAGAACAACAGAAGAGCACTTTACCCAGTGACTGGCAACGAGTCTCAGTACAGAAGTGAATGTACAGTGTTGCCCCAAAGTTTCCAGTGGGATTTCTCAAGGGCTTCCTGAGCTGGCACCAAATTTATTTTGAGTTAAAAAACAAATTACATTCTACTTTTAATGTACATGTGGCCTATATAAGAGAATTATTACTGCTGCCAGTTTCAAAACACTGTTCATACAAATAAAAATACATTTAGTGTCAGATTGACCATGGATCCTTGTGATGGTATACTTGTTTAGTTTCCGACAAAATTCATCCATGTATAATCAATAATGTACTCCATTCAAACCTCTTTATTAATAGTTTATTGTGGGTGAATGTCTGGCAGCTGTTAGAATTAAACACATCGTTTCTAATTAATTTCTACCAAATGTAAGAATGCAGATTGACCAATGAACACATTTTATAAATAAAGTCAAGGTAAATGGTTCTCTTTTTTCAACCCATTTTTTGTCGTTACGTTAGCTAACTGCTGCATGAAAAACATGATATCAGGTCAAAGAGAGTGCAGTGGGCAATGTGACAAGTAAAATAAGCACATTGAAAGGAGTGCATCCGTCAACTCTGCTTTTTGTATCAGAGGATTTACACATTGCAGTCTTATTTATAAATGCCTTTTACCCCCATAAACGTAATGATAGGTTTATATTTTCTACTTTTAGATGTGCCACACTATTCACCATGAACCAATGCACAATACTGTGTAGTTTCCAGTGTTTGACACACAGTAGTTTAATAAATTGGCTAACCAACTGCTTGTCAGAAACCGGCGCATGTTTCATCATCAGTTTCATTTAATCATCTTCTTTGTAGTTCAAGGTCAGAGTGAGGAGGTGATTTTTGGGGCTCCAGCCCTGAATGTTTACTCAAAAGCCCCAAATATTTTAGGGTTTTAAAATTTGCGTAAATTCCCCTCACTCTTTCTGACTGGACCGGCAAATCAATGGAGCAAAAGTTTTATTACTGCGGAAATACAGCCATTCTCTACTAAAAATATTACAAGATTAGTAATGCTTTTTACGCAAAATTCCTACACTACCTACTTTATGCAACTTAATTTTTGGTCTTTTTAGGTAACAGGAGTAATTGCTAGTAGTTGCTCCCTGGACACTGTATGTAGCCTCCACTGCTCCTAATGCTTAGAATGAGTTAAATGTAGGGATGCACCGAATCCAGGATTCGGATTCGGCCGAAATGACGCCGCCGTTGATTACGGGAAGGTGTTTACGTAGGTGGATCGTTCAATGCAGTAGGCTGTGAGAAAGTGAAAATGGAACTTGAGAGCAGAAAAAGTGTTGTTTGGCAGTACTTTCAGTCAAAAGAAGGCAATTCAAGTCGAGCTACATGTTCAATTTGCAATGCCGATTTGTCTCGTGGTGGCAAGGGCCCTAAACAATACACAACATCGCCGCTGTTAAAACATTTGCGTATGAAACATCCGAAAGAATACGAGTTGTGCATGAAGGAATCTACAGACAGCAGCCAAAATGCAGCAACTTCAGGTACGGCAAAGGAAGGACAGTCACAGCTAAAACATTGTGTTAAACAGACGACCATTACCAGCTTTGCTAGCCCTACACAGAACAAACAGTGGGACTGTGTTAATGGACTGAGGGTGGGAGTAGGATTCGATATTCGGTTTCGGATTCGGCAGAATCTTAACCAGTGGATTCGGTATTCGGCCGAACCTCAAAAATCTGGATTCGGTGGATCTGTAGTTAAATGCAGAGATGGAATTTCACTACATTGTACTATACGATTATGTGACGAATAATAAAGTTTCTTCTTCTTCGTTAAATTTTTTTTCAGAATGATGAAGACCGTTGGAGAACAGTTGGATATAAAACAGGATGTAGACTCTACAGGATGATTCTTTTTCTTGGAAAGTATCGTGTTTTTCCCAAAAGATGTACAGATGTTTAGGCATACTATTATGAAACAGCTTGAAAAATAGTGTTGTTGTGTTTTATTACAGCTGTCACTACAAACCTGTCACTTGTTCAACTCCCCTGTAGAGAGCAGAATGTTGAAATTGATTCTACAAAACTCAGTTTTTTGACGACCTTTTTAACATTCAGTACCGATGTTTAAAAAGTGGTTATGATTGTGATTATGGAAAATAAACATTCTGGTTTATGTATGTTTTAAAATTAGGCAACTAAAACAATTGGTTTGTAAAAAATGGCAATCATTATTTGCAGGCCTGCTAAGATGCTAAGTTCGGTCTCCAACATAAATCCGAGATGACTTCCCTTATAATTTTACTTTTCGCCTTTACTGTACATAAAAGGCACACTACTTTTGCATTAAGCTGCATTCTGGCCTTTTCCATTTAAGTAGCTTTTACGTTTCTATCTGTTTAAGTTCAATCCAGTTTTAAGTTATAGTGGCAAATCATAGCAGAAGTTATCTCAGAACACTTTACAGATAGAGTATAGGTCTAGACCACACTCTGTAATTTACAGAAACACAACAGTTCCCCCCAAGAAGAAGTAAAACCAGGTACAAACTTTATTTAGATGTAACAGCCAGCAATGGGGGCTTTGCAGCCATTTTGCCAACGGTTTGTCTCTAGTTCTTTTCATATAATAGGAGTTATGGACACTTTCAAAAATGCCCAATATCTACGACTTGGAATTACAACAAGGATTCTGTTGCTTGTAATTACAGACAAAAGGATATGACATGAATTGAATATTTGCACTGAACATAAATCACACGGTGCAAATGATCCAATATGAATGTAATTCCTGGGGATACTGGGCTAGGATGAGTAGATGTGAATTTAAACTAATGCTGAAATATGAATCTGGGATGAACTTGCAAAGCCAGTCATGCAAGTTCAAGTTATGCCAGGTATTTCTGTCAGCCAAATTCTGATCAATTGGTCACTTGCCTGGTTTTTGTCTTACATAACTTTGCAGCTGTGGTGGCTCGACAAGATGAAGTATTTTACACCAAAAAAGGAGAAAGCAGAATGTTGGTAGGCTGTATTTATAATAAAAATAGGTGAACAATGTATTAGTTCTATGTTTATGCCTCCTATAACACTGATGACCATAACACAAATAGAGAATGTAATATGTGTCACCAAATGTAGACCAATTATATATTATTTAATAAAAAATATAGAGATGCAGGTTTCATGTTTTATCACCCAGTCCTAATCCCAATTAGTTAGTCCTAGGAGACAACCTCTAAAAGAAATGCTTTATATTTGCTCTACTGATACCTTTATCAGTCAGGGATCGATGAATATGATTGTGAGTGTGTGTGCTCTGCTTCAAAGTGGTATTGATTGGTTGAAGGGTTGGGCCTTATGCCAGCTCTCATTAGTGATCTCTGTCCTTTCACCTTTCTGCTGACGTGGGGGCCTGGTGATTCTAACTGATGACAGTCTAAGTGCTTTATTAGAAGTGTATTGATCACAGGTGTTGTGAGCCATTTACACACACGGAGCTCATGGAGAAAACAGGCAGCCTCTCTCCTACATGTGTGTTACACTTAACGCCTCTCACACTCCGTTGCGCCTATTGATGCCATATGAAGAGCATGGTTACTGTGAACAGGGTGACCCTGGTGGTTAGACAGACCATTATACAACCAGGGAATCAGAGGGTCAATGGACATCCAACCGTTGGCAAAGTGTCCTTGAGCAAAACATTGGCCTCTTTACTCTTGCCCCCAGCTGCAGCTCTGAAATGTATGCATTCATGTATGTTTGACTGAAAGGACATGAGAAATAAATAGCAGTAATATACACACATCTGCTTGTGTGAAACATGCCCAAAGGGTTTTCTAAATAATACATGGATGTTAAATGATTCATAAAAGATGTTCTAAATGTTTCTCCATTTTAAATGTTTTTTTTATACCTTTTTAATTTTCCTTTTTTTCCCCAAACAAAGAACCATCCAGAACCCTTTAGTAGCCAGAGTCATTAACTTATAACATACGACGTTAACATAAGAAGTTCAAAATCTGAACAAAATAAATTAATAATAAAGATAACATAAATAAAAACTATGCAATAAAAAAAAAGCAAAACAAATAAAATCTAATTGTACATCACCCTTTCCACATTTTCTTTTTCTTCAATATATTCTTAAAGAAATTGTTCAACATTTTGGAAAATACAGGAAAACTAGCATGGCTCTGTCCAAAGGTGTGTGTATATATATATATATATATATATATATATATATATATATATATATATATATATATATATATATATATATATATGTATGTATGTATATATATATATATATATATATATATATATATATAAATCCACCTACCAGCTCCAATAAAGCTCAATAATTAAAACATATTAGTCTTTGCAAAAATGATAAGTTGTGGTTTTACAGTGAGTTATGCTAAGCTAACGTCTCCTGACTGTAGCTTCAATGGAGTGGTATCAATCTGCTCATGTAACACTCATTGCATAAAAAGCTAATAAGTTCCCAAAATGTCATATATTTCAATCGTGCTTAATTGAGCCAAGAGTGTGTGCTTTGTCTAATTTTGTAAATTAATATTTCTTATATCTTTATTACTTCAGTTTAGTTAAGTTCTTTCCCTAGTTTTTTAATACACTTTCTGTGCTCTATTGTCTCACATACTCAGTATCCTGTAACAACAGTAGTCAGTTCATGGTTGTTTCTTCTCCTATGGATCGTTACCAGCTTGGGCTGACCACAGCGCCCTGCTCTCTGAACTCTCATCCTGTCCACACTGCATGGTGGTATTGGGTCTAGCCTTGGAGTCAGTGACCCTCGCCAGCAGCTCCAGTTTTAATCAGCAGTTCTCTCCACACGGGCAGCCCCAAACAGCCGCTTCCTGCACCTTAATGAGACGAGAGTCCCAGGCCAGACCTAGCCGCAGCTTGCACTGTAGCTTTCTCTCCTCCTTTTCACAGCAAAAACCACATCCAATGAAGCACGTGCGAGACTAGCAGACAAGGTTGAGAACATTTTAAAGGCTTTTGTGTGACATCTGTCCCTTGACACTTTTTTTTTTTGACAACTAATTCAATTATATTGTAGGAGATGTATAGAAATATTATCTTATTATGTATTGCAGTCTTGATTTGTGATTTGTGATGCTGACCAGTTATAATTAGTGAGCACTTTCTTGACACTGACAGGTAACATGCTATTTGTTTTTCCACATAATCAGGTGATTTACAATGATTGTCTTTGCTCGTTGCACCTTTTGTGATTACCTATTGTCCATGCGCATCTGTCTCTTAAACAAAGTTTGAATATTCTATCCAAGTTATCCCAACTTTTGAAATTAACTTTGATCGGGGGGGCGTGCTGGTGGCTTAACAATAATCACATCAAGGGCATGGAGCCTGACCTGTTTTTGCATCAGTAAGTTTCTGCTCGGTGAAAAGCACTCAATCGGCAATTGTTGTCTTGCCTTTTGTGGGAATGTGAATAGCACCTTATTGATTGGAAGCAAAATGTTTTTAATGTTGTAGATAAGATTTCAGGATTGGTAGCTAATGGGAAGATGGAAGCTCACTGCAATCTATTTTCAAGTCAAGTTCCAAATTGAAAATCTTTACAGGCATAATTAAAGCTTATCTGAAAGGAATGTCAAAACTTTTCAAATGCTTTTTTTTTTCTTTCTTACGTGTAAATAGACAAACATGCTCAGAATGGTGATGAGCCTATGCAGAAAAGTAATGAATATAAAATAGAGAGCAGTATTGATGTTTGATTTAACTTAGGCAGTGAAAACAGTGTCCTTGTAATTGATATTGTAATGTTCTTACACGTAAATAAGCAGTTTAGTGATGTTAATAAAGTCATTTTCTAGAAGTAGGTGTGTTTTTGATGTTGCATTTGGAAATTCTCTTATCGTCCTCTGGTTGGGGTGCAGAGTCAGTGGATTAAGTATGTTGCTCAAGGATACATGGACAGGTGGGGCTGCTCCACCTGGGGGATGTCCTGGATTTCAAGTAGCCATTGTCTTTGGATGTTTGAAACAAGACTGTGCTGAGAGACAAATGCCCTCAGCCAGACTAGCTGTTTCCCCGTACAGACATGAGAGTGGTATCAATCTTCTCATCTAACTTGCAGCTGGACAAGCCTTGTCAAACAATCAAAAAGCCCAAAGCATTTAGCACCTGTTTACATAAAAGAAAAGACACAACCCATATTTACAAGTATACATATAATGCATATAATGTTCTATTACTGTATTTGTTGCTCTAATGCTTTGGTTACAAGATGGAATTACTGTAGCAGAGGGCCGTCCCATGCATTCTAACAATTGTGTTTGTCTGTGCTTCCAGTTCATGTAAAAGCGGGAACCTGTGAGGTAATTGCCGCACACCGATGCTGCAACAAGAACAAGATCGAAGAGAGATCCCAGACTGTCAAGTGCTCCTGCTTCCCTGGACAGGTGGCGGGAACAACAAGAGCGGCTCCATCTTGTGTAGATGGTATGCCAAGCTTCTTATTATAGTTTGGGAAAGGATTTGAGACTGACTTCTGAATAGGATACAAAAAAAAGCAGAATGGTGCAAACACTGTCACACCTGTCACTGTGCCTCTGGTGCTTTTTTCACTGATTATTTGGGAATGAGAGGTTTATTGTCTGAAAGAAGACAAAAAAAAAGAGTGTTGAAATTTCCGTGATCCTGCTGCTGTGTCTCGAAGGCTTTATAATCCTCAAAATCAAATCGCCCACCAGTTCATTCAATCACCCCTTTGTCTGTTGTCGAGGCCATATCAGACCCTGTGTTCAGCCGAGTAGACAGAAGGCCAGGTCATTTAATATCATGTCAAAAGTAGCCTTAGTTACAGGTGAATCGATCCTCATCTCCTCTTTTAACTGTAATTGCTGTGACAGGGACTTCCTAGATTTTGACAGTTGTCTTTTCACTTTAGAAATGTCAGGGGAAGCTGTTTCTCCCCTGTAGGCTTCCTTGGAGCAACTTCAGACCTTGACGCGTTAACCTCTGCTGCACTTTGTATTACCATCCCTCCTACATACTAACATTCACCCTCCTCACAATGCACGCACCTGCTCACAACACTCACCGGCTTGACATTGACCAACGCCCTGTTATTCAAACCTGAAAACACATCGGGGCAGGACTGATGGGTCTCCTCTGTCAGCCAAAGATCAAAAGACACTCTCTTCAATCACTGTGATTTGTATAGAAACCAAAGGTGCTTGTTTTTGCTTCAACGCAGGGCAGAACCTTGCTACACTTTCAAACAGCATGTTGCTAATTGCCTCCAGTACCTACATTTTTTTCTTTACTGTTTTCTTCCTTTTATTTTCCTCACAGCATCCATAGTTGCACAGAAGTGGTGGTGCCAGATGCATCCTTGCATGGATGGGGAAGAGTGTAAAGTGCTGCCAGATCTCAAAGGCTGGAGCTGCAGTACAGGAAACAAAGTTAAGACAACCAAGGTGGGTTACATTCACAAACATTCACTATTTGAAGGTAGATGCTAGCTATTCTCAAATTATTATGCGTAAAAGTCTGGCCATGGCCTTGGATAATAGTTGTAAAGATATATGCCCCGAGAATAATGAAGAAGGGCTAGATACGTTTTTGAAAAAGAAGGAAACAAGAGGGCACTGTAGGGGATTTCTTTTTATCAACTTCAGATGAGAGATGAAGAGTGGGCAGGCAGAGTGGGAGGCAGCAGGAGAGGAAAATGTGACTCACAGGGGAGGGTCAATGAAGTGTTTTCTTAAAGCGATCAGCTTGCAACAATGGGAAGGGGTGAGTTTAGTTCAGCTATCTACTTAGCTACATCTTGCAATTTGTTGTGGTAGCCTAAGAACAGTCAGTTTATTGTATTTTTACTTAAGTTGTTAATTCGGTAGAGCCAAGTAGATCGGGTTGTCAGCAATCAGGGATATCAGGGACTAATTGTGCACAGTTGGGAAGAGAACAGGCAACACAGGGGGATAGAGCAGGATGTTCTAATGAGGCTGCTCCCAAACCAAAATCAAGACATCCACTCCCATGCAATACCAGTATACCAGAGTATCATTTAAAAAATGCAGTTTGCAGTTGGTCTGTGGCGTGAAAGCAAACAGACAAACCACAGGATGTTGTGATAGCAGATATATTATTTTAGCATGGTTTGAAAAACTGCCCATCATGTGCTGTTTAAAGAGACATGAGAAAACTCTATGCTTCATCACGTCAGGTATGTCAAGCTTGCCTCTTACTATTTTAGATGTTCTTCAATAAACAGTGAGTGAAACATCTGATACATAGCAGCCACACAGTGACTATCCTGCCGTAATAATATAAAATATATAATTTATACTGTACAAGCTTTTATAAATATATTCCATTATGACATTTATGAAGATTGTTTTGTCAAGCTTGTAATTTCAGACTGACAAACTGGGCAATTAAATTGCAATTTCACAAATTTGATTGAAAAGTGATAGGCACTCAAAAATATACTGTAGTTTGATGGCTTTTCTATGACGCCAATGCTCTCCTGAATAATCATTAATCATTTTCAGCGTTTTCATCATAAGCTGAATCTGCACTTGTATTAACACAGAGCCTAACTACAAAACAGAATATTTAGTGTCAAAATGATTTATGAATATACATGATGTGTCACTTTAATATATGCAACAAGACATTTGTCTTGTTTCTGCATGGTCCTACTGTATAATTTCACAAAAATCTGAATTGCAGGGTTGATAGAACATTGATTCACTTGAACTCAACTTTATTATCACATACATATGTATAGATATCAAATGATTAGACTGATATAACATCATGAACATGGCAGCTCTAGGCAAACTAAGCACAGCACATAATATGACCTTCATATCCAACACATTCTCACTCCCAACTTGTCGAATACGGCCATTTGGTCAGGACGTCACTTCTGAACGCTCTGGGTACCCCTTTGGAGTCCTGTGTATTTAAACAAAACTACATCCGGACTCGTCACATACTGACGTTTTCACATTGGCGTCACTTGTCAACGCACTGGGTACCCGCCTCAAACTGTGACGCTTCACTCTGGTTGAACACACAAACCAGTGGTTAGTATTGTGAATTCAAACAAAACTACGTAAAAAAAAACGTAGTTAGGGTTAGGAGAAATTGTGGATGGGGTCAAAAGAAGTAAGTTTGTAATGTAACTAAAGTGACACACGGGACACGAACAGGGAAAGAACCCCGGCCTCCTGGGTGAAAGTCCTGTGTGGTTTGAACCATCCACCACCCCAACCTACCTTCTTAAACGGAGTGTCAGTCTTTAATAGTGCTACCTACCTTTGTCGCTCTTCATACTACGCAACTTAAAGTGCCATGGTAGAGCAGTTGTTAAGACAGCCCAGTGCTTCTCATACAGACGATAAATAGTGCATTGTGTGTCCGTATCAGACACTGAGGGCCACTGACCAAGCTGCCATATTTGATGAGTTGGGAATGAGAACAGGTTGCCGTATCATCAACCACTGCACACTACAAGGAGTTCAATACTAACTAGTCTCGCTTTGCCAGACCTTCCTTCACCACTCTGCAGAGGAGGGTCTGGCTAGTCCATACAGCATTCCGGGAAAAAACGTGCTTTGGTTTATTGGTATTTCTTTAAACCAATCACAATTGTTCTGCACGGAGCCACTGCAAAATAGCCTCGGGAAGGAACTTGTTTTGGTGGAACATGTACGTTCAAAAGTTGTTTTAGGCGTGCATGAAAAAACTCAGATTGGACAGATAGTCTAGCTAGCTGTCTCAATTTACCATGCAGAGATCTGAGGAGCAGTTAACCATAGTCCTCATAAATCCACTGGAGTCGGCATCCAGCGGAATTTCCTGTGGCACAGGAGCAATCCTGGAAGTGGAACATCGAGGATAAATACTCACAGACAGCCACAGGTTACCGTCATTGTGACTCCTGACTATTCACCAGAAGAAGCAGCAATCAAGACCAGTGTTAAACTTATGTTGCATAATGCACGATTCGAGAGTGACGCCATGTAACGCTAATACTATAAATATAATGTGATAGTCAATCACACAATCAAAAAGTTAAAGCTATAGTGCATAGTTTCTGCCGCCCCCATGAGGAATTCTAAGTAATGACAACAAAACTGTCATGTCCACATGATACAAGCCTTCCACAATCTTGTGAACATAGCCATACTGAGAAATCCAGAGAGAGTTGTGTGGAGCTAAAAGCCTTAAGTAGCTTTGTAGCAACTCATTTGCCAATGGCTTGAATGTAACGGACGTTCATTATTATGGATGCATACAGCACATGACAATTGAACAAAGGGAAAATCAATGATCACCTCTGTAAAAAACAGTGTGATTGTTAAACAGGCAAGTTCATCGGTAAAAATTGGGAAGCGCAGCCTCTGGGAAACTGAGCAGAGATCCAGCACATGTCTCCATCTCCTGTCATGTCTCAAGTCAGAGCAGGCTTGCATACGCCTTCAAAAGGGTCAGCGAGAAGCAAAACAAAGGCGGGAGAAAGATAAACGAACAACAACAAAAATCCCTCCAGGAAGCCAAATCATCGAGTGGGATGTGCTGAGCAGGCCAGGAGGGCTCCAGCTGTAGCACTTCCAGAGATTAATACAGGTTATCTGGACGTGTGTTTTGGGTTTCAGGGTGTGGTAGAACTGAAGTGAATGGTAGGTGAGGAGAGAGAGAGGGGGGGGGGTCTGGGCCCTGAGCCATCCATCACGCCTGAGTGTTTGACTTACCAAATGCCTGTAGTTGAGCTGCATCTTCCATTATTCATGGCTACAGGAGGCCAGGACGCAGCGCAGAGCTTTTTATTTTAGCCAGGTTAATAATTCATGCCCTCTCACACAGCCATGGGAAAGCAGAAACAGAGGCACAGACAAGCAGGGGTCCAGGTGGCTAGTAGAACCCGTCAGAACCTAGACTCTTTTTTTGATTTGGGAGTCAGCGGGGGTCGCTCCATGTTCATGGCCCTGCTGCCTCCCACAGAGAGCCAGCAAGAGACGGGCTGTGTATGCTAGAGGGAAACCTCTGCCCGGGCATCCTGGATGGTTAACATCATTCTGAGGAATAAATGGAGGGCTCTGCTGAGGATCCAGCTCAGGTTCAAGTGAAGTGACAGTTTCTTTTGAGAAAATTGATGCCGGTTTCTCTCAAAATTACTTGAAAAATCAAACCTATCCTGGACTCGTAGATTAAGTAAAATTTTGGTTGACACTTTTTTTTATTATTCAGTATGCCAGAGTTTAGTCAAAGCAAGTCTCAAGGAAAAGCAAACTGAAAGTCAGTTACAAGCTTTTAGGTCTGTAAATGCTGTATAAACGATCTGGCATCTAAACGTTGAAAGGCCTGTATACAATTCTATGTGTGTGGCTACTCAAACCCTGCCCGTAGCCAGATGAAAAATCAACTTCTAAAGGTTTATGGTTTAAAGTATTTAGTAGATTTAGTCCAACAAGTCTTAAGTCTTCATTTTGGTGACCTAAAGTTGCACTAATTAAAAAGTAATGGATCAAATTACTACATGTATGTGAAAGGGTAGTTTATACAGTAGTGACAATAACATACTTTAAAATTAAGCAACTGTTTGCCAACATGTTTGCCACAACAATTTTACAAGGTGATAATATGTTTTCGTTTTTATGAATAATATAGGTGAAATGTATTCCTCAGTTGCTGTACGTGCCTCATATAGTACTATAAATTATTTCTTCTTTGATGTCCAGCGGTGGCATTGTTGATAAAAAATGATGGTGTCGTTTCACCTCATGATGAAGTCGCATCAATAAATCAGACATCTTAACACCCCACAGGCCCCTGCTCGGACCACTCCAGTTGTTCGCTCTTTCTCTGCATGTCCGGGAGCAGCTAGTTTTATAGTCCTGCTGGTAATGTCAGGAATTATAACCCTGGCAGCTCCTGCTTTTCACTTCCTATCAATCAGAGGACAGAAGGCAAAAGAACCACAGAGCCTTTCTGCTTGACAGGGACTCTGATGCTTGTTCACAATGTGTTGAGGGTTGGTGATGGATAGCTGTCTAAGGTGGATCTATTTTCGAGACATATGTAATGGACATGGCCTTACATTTACTGAACCAAAATCGTGTAAAAGATGATGTACTAGCCTTTGTACAAGCTGTATCATGACTTGCAGCTTGGAATGTAGTAATTGAACTGTACCATTGTGTGTTTTTGTTCCCTATACTGGGGAGACTTGTGGAAATGTGCAATACATCTGGGAGCACGGTGTGCATGTATGTAGCTCCTGATTGACAAAGTCAGCTCCTGGACTGTTGACTGACCTCCAGATGCTTCATCTAAGTTAATGACAGCTCATAGGTACGGTTGAGCGGTGAGATTACAATGAGACTAGATTATGATATAACAATCTGAAGCACTAGTTATATTATTAAGGCAGTATGACTTTATGGAAAATGATAAATAGTGCAACCACTGGAGAATGCATTAAAAATTGTCCATAGCCACTGCTGCAGTGCATCCTACCGTAATTTTACAACACAATGATAGTCAGGTCTAAATTCAGGTATGATTAACACAATCACGACTTTGTTGGTTTGGTACAAAATATTCACATTCTTAGTGTCACTTTGAGGCAGTAACTCCATGGATTTAAGCCACTCTGCAGTGCAATGCTGTCCAAACCAACCAGTGGGAGGCGCTAGTGCAATGGCGACGCAATCCCTCACTGGCTTCCCATCCACAAACATACATATATACATTAGTATGCATTAGTACATGCAACCTAGCTGGGAGGCACTGCTGCCATGACACCTCAACTCTGATCTTGTTGGGAGCGTTTCACCCCTCTGCCACCCAAGAGCCTTATACCATATGCCTCGATACAACAGCATTAAATGCAGCACGTGGCTGACTCTTCTGTTGTTTAAAATCACTGTAAAATAAATTGGCAAAATTCACATGTATGAGAAGAATTTATTTGCAGATCCTATAAAAGCTGTACTCCCGGTGTACTCTTTAAACCAACTTCAATCAACTAATAGAGATCTCTTGAGGTATTTAGCTGGATTAAGTTGTGCAGATATTTTAAGACAAATCTTGTGGTTTTAATCTGCAAAAATATGTCAAATCTTTCACTCAAAACAAGCTAATGTCAGTGAAGTTAAATCAAGCCATGTGTTAAATTCTAGTCCTCTGCCCTGTGTTGTCAGTAAGTAACGGTGTGTGAATAAACGGATTTTTAGAGTTAAAAGGCTGAAAGGCAGTGTGAGACGTTTGTTCGATGGATAGCCTTTAAAGAGGAACTAAATCACTCTATTGATGATTGATTTGTTTTTGAAAGGTGCATTAAGACATTGCTGGAGGCTGACACTTAATGCAATTTACAAATTTAGAGCAATATCACAACTTGAAGTAATATACTTAAATAAAATACAGAATTAGACAAGACCACCGCATTCAAAGCTTGAAAATTCAGAGATGCTTAGTTCTTTATCGCTTTATCTAGATAATAGTAGATGAGTACTGGACACACACATGCATATTAACATGTGTGTTTTAGTAGCTCTCCATCAAAGTTAGGCTCTTAGTTTGATTGTCAATGGGACTTTGCACCTACAGCTGACCAGTCAATTATGGGCTTCCATTCTGAAGCAGCTTAAGCATCAAACCCTGAGGAGCTGCCTTGTGTTCTCCTGATTCCCCTTTGTGTGTTTACTCACCGATAACCCTCACAGTGACAAACCACAACACCACGGCATGTTAATTGCTTTTATAAGGCTTCCCTTTGCTTCACTTATTTGGTTCCTACTGCCATATACATTGTTTTGTTAATGTCTTAACTTGTTTATCCCGTCCACTTCTTTCTTATGACATTCCCTTTGAAAGTTGCTCCTGCATTTACAATAGTGTTCATATTTGTATATCTTAGTACTTTTTCCTTCTATAATGAGGCGATGCAGGACATGTGTAAACTAGAAAGTTTATATATAACAATTATCAACTAGCAGAAATATCAGAAATCCATCACTAAAAACCATTTGTTTCTGATAATGTTGCGACCAAATAACGCAATTTGACTTATAATGCATAAATCTTTGTCGACAGCCAGTTGCTGCAACAACAGTAGCAAGACAAAATCATTTTCATATGCTCTCTTACATCATGATTCCTGAGCAGTGTCAGATGGAAGTGAGAATGAAATTGTGGCTCCCCAAACAGCAAGCACTGTGTTTTCAGCTGCAGCTCTAAGCAGCAGAGAACTCTCACTGCCACTGAATATTAGAACCGTATCGCTCGGAAGACTGATTGTGTGTGGTAAACCCCTCGCTGGTTCAACTGGTGAGACCCCGCCAACTGCTAATTGAATGACAGTAATGTGCAAATATTCATACAGGAACACCTGTGTGTGTGTGTGTGTGTGTGTGTGTGTGTGTGTGTGTGTGTGTGTGTGTGTGTGTGTGTGTGTGTGTGTGTGTGTGTGTGTGTGTGTGTGTGTGTGTGTGTCAAAAAGTTAGTTGTGTTCTACTTTTAAAGGGCAAACCTACAAGGAACAACATTCACCTCCGAGAGTATTTTTAGAGTTCTGCTTAAAGTGAGAGTAGTACATACTGCATCTTTCAATCTTTAATATATTCACGAAAACGTCTGAGAATACTTATGGCAGCAGTATGCCATCATGAATAGTAATATTCCTCCTGTTTGCATGGAAATCATCGAGCATGATGTTCTATGCATGTTCTATGTTTCCACACTTCTGCTTATCTAATGATGGCTCAATTGTAATAAGTAAAGTGGGTTTAATTATTCCACTCCTCTCCCAGTGGTTTCTGTCATATTACATGTCATTTTGCATTGGTTTTGAGAGTGTTACTATTTCTATTTGTCATCATTAATGAGTCCAATCCATTTTCATCCCTTGTATCCATTCAGTCACTGACACAATCTTCCTCTGTTTTTCTTTTCTTTCTCTTTCTTTCTAGGTCACACGATAGTTGTCTGTTTCCAGGATAACCTTGTTTGGTACCAGATGTTTGTTTCTTTGACCAACGTTGCAGGACATTTGGATATCATATGTTTTGAGGATTGGCTGAAACCAGGGACCAACAAGGACAATAATCACAGACATTCCACTGAACAAATGGAGGAAAAGGAACAGGGAGCATCAACAGTAGCTGTATCTGAACTCTATTGCCCACCAAATGTCTCTTTGTATTATAAATGTATTCCTATGGACGCGAAGACTCAACCGTGAAGATATTTATTGACTAAAAGACTGTGGATTACACCAGAAAAAAAATTCACCCTCAAAACAAAACGTGATGTGAAGCTTTTGTGTTATTTTCTTGCCACAAAGAGCCCCAGGGCTCTTGATGCATATCTGTGTTGAAGATCTAGTGAGATCATAAGCATTTTCATTCCTTTTAGCCTTATGGAGATACTGTACCTCTTCTCTTTCTTTTTTTGTTGTTGATTTGAATCTACCAAGTGTTTGGCTTTCTTAAGTTTGTTAGGATGTCATGTCTTGTTTTTAAAGACAAAAGATGATGCCGCAACAATAAAACCTAGAAGAAATGTAATGAAGAAGGGTCAACACAGCTTAGTTCAGCCAAAATGTTTTAATGGTATCTGTTGTTTTCAAAGCCTGGTGACTACCATTGATTACAAATGTCAATATTATCTCAATAAATCTAATTCAATGGATATTGCTGTTCAGGGAAATCTGGGTTTTTGGTGTGTAATGCTTTTTGTAAACCAGGCCAGAATGCTGCATAGGCAGGAGCTGCTGAGACTTCAAATTAGCAGGTCAAGCAAATAATTTTGAAAAAAAAAGGAGAGAGTGGAGGAGAGCTCACAGCAAATAAATGTTGGGTTCATGATGGAACTGAAATGTGAAATTCAGCAAACGTAAAAAATAGGCCATGTTCAAAAATACAAAGGGAAAATCTAACAGCACTGTTTCTTAAAATGAGCAGACTTTACAAAAAGCCATCTGAAATCTGGTCCGGTGAGAGACTGATAATTGGCTCTCACTTGAACACAACCTTAATCCTATTTAATGCATTTCCAAAACTAGATGTGGTCGTCGTCTGAGCCTGCTTTTATTGTGTTAAGTTAATGCTACTCAACCAATGATTGGTGGTGGGTGGTGGTCCAAATGATTTCCAGTAAGGCGTTGTCTGCTAGAAATCCCAAAAGGATTGTTAGTGCGTGTCATTAAAAGCTTGCAGAAAATAAACCTTCAGGCTGGGTAGCGTGGAGCAGGAGGGTGGGACTAAGACAGAAATCAAAGCACAATGGAAAAGGATTATTTAGCCCTAGCAGCCATGCTACCCATGCAAATTTGTATAGTCCAAGGGCGAGTGAGATGTCCATCCATTTTGACACATACATACTGTATACTGTGGTTACTATGATTACTGAAATCAACATGGAGCTCCATCAATCTCTCTGTGGTGGCCACACAGGCTAGAGGCACGCTGCTCTGAGGAGGCAGATGTATTTATATTTTCCCTGCATGTGACATACATGTACCTTAGGGACATGAAACCATGGCATACAGTATAATACAGGAGTCCCTCCTCTGATGTGATAATAAGAGACATTTCTGAAATGTAAATTTTCAAGACAAACATCAGCATACCATCTGTGTGTGAATGATAATCTGAGAGATGTTGTTACTAAGATTGCATTATTCCACACATTGAAGCAGAGAAAGCTTTAGTCAATTTAAAGGGCGTTTTGACTCCAAACAAACCACTGCTTTATGGGGAATTTTATATTTTGTAAGTCAATTTCCGTCTCTAATTGAAACAGTGCAGTCACCGCAGAATGCTATTTATACTAACCATAATTAGTTAAGCAAAAATGTAGATGGCTCGCTCCAAAAGATCAGACCCAAGGGATTGGCGCTGAAGGGGAGGTGGGAGCTGCTTTGGTTAGCGATCCAGGTTGCCTCTTGTTTGGTTAGAAATCATTAAATTACAGTAATGACTAATTTCTCATTCCTGCATGCAATTCGCCAGAGACCACCATGGATTTAATAAATAGCTGGCGATGAATTACAAACAGCAAACGACTGAGGAAAGGCTACGTGATTATACAGCGTAATTCAAAAGTGCATTAATAAAACAATACCGAAACATTGCTAAATTATTTGAGATAAAGGCTATTTGCATAATTCATTAAGATTAATCAGACCAGGCAATCCACCACAGTGCTCCGAGGAACATAGAGGGAAGACATGAATCCAATCCCATGGAAAATCCCTTTCTATCTACAAACAATAATACAAATCTACCCTTGGATCAGAGAATTAACCTCTGTGCACTTTACAGCCCCTGCAGTGTTAAAACACAATGATTCAGTCATTCACCTTTATGTGAGCTAATATTCTATTAATAATGAAAGATCTTTTCATACCATAGCTCCTCTGGGTTTTGCTGCTCTGCCATAAAAGACCTTCACAAAAGTTGAATGGAAATATATTATGCTGGGTTTGGAAACCACAATGTGCATCTGACGGCTGGCTGTTGGACAATTCTGTATGCTCCTATTGACTTCGGTGTTTTATTCTCTGAAGCACAATGAGTCGGACAGGATGCACATGGGATGAGTTTGGCAGTGGCCAGGGATCACATACTGTAGATAAGTCACCTGTTGTGCAGGCAGAGCCACCTGTAACCAATGCATTCCTCACTGCAGTCGTGTTCTCCATCACCATAAGCTCAGGTGTGACGGATATGGAAGTTTAAAGGTGAAATAAGGTTATTTACTGACTTGCTGAGTTGGATGGGAAAATGTTTTATTGTGGGAATCACAAATTACTTTGCTAGTTGTGTTCGCTTCATTTCAAAGATGTATAGCCACTAACTATGTTGTTTGTTCATTTTTTTGTCTAAGCTAAGAGATCACATCACCACACACCACGACGTTCAGCACTGATTCTGTTTTAAGTAAGTTCAGTCATTTCATGCTGGTTCATGCTGTTCAATATAAAACTAGCCTTTACCTACTGTATATGTTTATGTGAAGAAGACACTTTATTTATTCCTCACATACAATTGTACTTTACAATGTAGTGAAATTGAATCCCTGCATTTAACCAATCCTATTAGGATTGCTGGACATGCACAAAGCAGCATCTGGGGAGCAACATAGGATTAAGTGTCTTGGTCGAGGACAATGGACATGCACACTCGAGGAAATGATGACTCACTCTACCTCTGACCAGCCACAAAGAAGCAACGTCACAAACAGGATTCAAACCTGTGCGGGGAAACCCCATTGGATTTCGAGTCCAACGCCTTAACCTCTCGTCCACTGTGACTTTATGATATCACCTGCTCAGCACCCAATGATGGGGGCGAGTTATCACATCAGGATAGTTTATGTGGCTTTTGTGGTCTTAAAATAAGCTTTTAGGTAGGAACTAACGTGCTGTGTGTCCCAGCAGAGCTGACAACAGTGCTGTCAGTCACCAGTAAGTAGCGCTCCACTGCTAAAAGCTCCTGATTCATTCAATGATAATGGTGACTCAATAAAGTCACGTTTGAGGATTTGGTGTTAGATTGGTTCATACATGTACTGAACACCTCTAATGCCACTCTCATGTCTGTAGCTTAGCTTAGCATAAAATCTGGAAATGGGGAAACAGACAGTGACTGGCAACGTCCCAGTGACGACAAGACTCCAGTTTCCTGGAAAAAAATAGCCTGGTACATTAATCTTTGTTCTTCTCAGTGAAATTAATCATCTTGTCCAACTCTTGGCAAGAAAAAAAGTGACTAAATATATTTCCAAAAATGTCAAACTATTCTTTTACAGCAAGCAATACCGTTTTATGTCTGTGCTGATAATTCTATCAAAGTATTCATCATTTTCCCTAAATTTTGTTTTCATGGGCATTAAAGTTTTCCACTGTAATTCCTACTAATTAAATTCTTTGAGGTGTGTTAAAGTCTGTGGGTTATTAGCATATAGCTGGTTTCACAGACTAAAGGCTCTGAAGCTGTTGATTAAAGTCCTCCCACACCTTCTCCCTGCAACAAATCCCCTGGTCAGCCATCTGAAATAGAGAATATTACTTAAATGTTTTTTCTAGCTCTGGTCAGTGAATGGCAAGCATCTTATTGGAAGTGGACGATTCAACTCACTAATCCTTTTTTGAATCAAAGGCCAATCTGAGAGCAGAAAAATTCTGTTCAACCCTAATTCAGAGTTGCAGTTTTCTATTTGTAGTATTTCTCTCTTTTTTTGGAAGAATTTCTAAATTGAGTGAATATAAACTGAAGAGCACTAACAACCAATTTGTTTGTTTTTTGGCTTATCTAGAGAGCAATCTGAGATTGTAGAGACAATTGTTCTTTCTCCCAAAGAAAAAAAGAAACAAATCACAATGCATATTTAGATCTAAATCAGGAAAAAATATGAAATGTGCACACAGGAAACAATGCTCTCAGTTACACAAACACCATCTGCTGCCTTTACCTTGAGAGGATGAATTAGTTTGAGAAAATGTCAGATACACCGGGTAAAATTAGATTTTCTCATTTTATAATGAAAGCTGAAAGGCTGTAATGAAAAAACGCTCGATCTTAAAAAACAGCCAAGATGAACTGAAAAAGTCTAGCTGGAAAAACTTTCCCGCTTTAAAAAAAATCGAATTGTGTTATTCTCTCTTTTCAATATCTAGGGTATTTTTCAACCCTAAATTAGATGTTCTAATTCAGTTTTGTTCGGAGTTTGATGTTATTTCTGACTGCTGCTTGTGTTATTCTCATCATCCGTAAGCAGTTTATTTTGAAGTGAGTTGTGCCTCTCTCTGTGTTTGTGTACTGCTGTGACCTGAGGCATAATGGGATTATCCTGCTCAAGGCAAGACGTAGATGCCTTGAATTCTAATATCAAAATATTCCTCGCTGTACCTGACACCTCCTCCTCTCTGTGTTTCTCTTGCCTGACTGGACTGAAAGGCGATTAGCCCATGAATCACGATGCAGCCAGCAAGCTGTTACAGCAAGTCATTCACACATCCTGTTGAGGCTTCCTATCCAAAGTTGGCTTTTTTTTCCTTTTCTCTGGGTATTGACAACAGCACATACTGTACCTTCACATGCACCAACAAGTTTTGTGTGAAGTAAGTGTCTAATCATACTGGGTTTCTGCAATCTGCTCAGCAAGTCTGAGGCTGTGCAGTATCCTATGGGCTCCCGTGTCCAAGTACTGTGTTGACAAGACATTAGTGCTGGCCAGTGCATTTGCTCTCGCCCCTCATCAGAGACACTCTCCGCTCCCTCACTGCATTATCACAATGCCCTCGGGTCAGTGAAAAGGCCTGCTGTAATTTGAAAAGGAAATTATCTTTTGTGGAACTTACTCAAACTGACCAAAAGTAGAAGAAGAAGAGGGCGGGGGTTTAGTTGGTGTCTATTAGACAGGGGGGAGTTGATGAAAAGGTGAAAAATACTACTTCGTCTCTTGGCAACCTGTGAACAGGTTAATGGAAGTTGGGTTAGCAATTAGCTGGTACAGTATCTATCAGAGGAAGAGGCAGAGAAACACAAAATGATTTCTAACTGCCTTTTTTCTCTCCGTGGCCCCATTTTGTGCCATGTGCATTTATTTATTTACCTAATTTCTTTGACGCCGTAAATATCCAGTTCTTTGCTATTATCCGCGTTGCACTACACCAGGAGCAGGCCAGTCCAAGTGCAACGTTCAATGATTGACGAGGGACTAGAAGAGGATGCTAGTGAAATTAAAGTATCTTCTATCTCTTCTATCTGGTATGGGTCAATGGATCATCCTTCTGCTAAAAGGGATCTTCCATGTTTGTGGTATGCAGAGATGCAGCGCTGTTGCTTGTTTTTTAGCCACTTTATTGCTATACAATTTTGTACTGACATTCATGTTCCCCAGAGTATGAATAGTAATAACTCTGTTCCCCTTTTTCATCTTGCACCTTCATTATAAATCATTAATTATGACCAAATACCTGCTAATGATATTTCCATCAGCATGCTAACACACTAAACTAAGATGGTGACTGTGGTATACATTATATCTGCTAAAAAGTCTGCAAGTTAGCACACTGGTGTAAGCATTTAACTGAAATGATGATTATGAATTGGTAACAGTGGGATATTAAATCTAAAACTAAATTTGGCAGTACACCTTTATGTCGCTTCCACTTTGATAAACAAATGACAAAGCAGTCCCAACATCTCGCAATCACTCAGGTAGAAGTCATGCATCCCTTTAACACAGTAAGCTGAAGTCTTTCGTTGTTGTATGCACAACAATTAAAGTGGAGCAGTCGTTGGCAATGAAATTCCTGTTCTCAGGCTTTATTTTTTGAGATGAGAGATTAAATTTAAAGTGAAAAATTTGAGGTCCGAGAAAGTTCAAACTTGTTTAAAATGTATAATTTAGTTTGATCTCATTTGAAATTTAGGTTAGTTTTTCACAACATTGGGACTGACTAAAGTTCACATACCATCCCGCCACAGCCAAAAGGAAGTGTACAGGTGGACCTTGGTGATTATTACAAATGATTTATCAATGTAAATAGCTTGAGCTGCTCACTCTCTATTCTGAGCCAAATAATGATTTAAGATCTGTGGCCCATGAGGTACAGGGGAACCTCCTCCAACAGATGTTCCTAACTAATTATCTATTGTAGCACAGATCCCACAATCCCTCAGTTCCTCTGTTATCTTCCGGTGGGAGCCTGGTCATCCCTGTTTCATATCCTTGGCTGGGTCTCCACTTACCTGGAGCACTCCTCCCCATCTGTGAAGGGAGCTGGAGAGACACAGACTAACCCACCAGCAACATACAGTGCCATACACACACCTTTAGCTGTCATTTTCAAGTGCAAACACCCCTCTATCCTGCTGTTCAGGCTCGACGGGAGAGGAGTTATATAAAGTGCAACAGTCTACAGCTGTTATGTTTAAGTGTGCTTTGCAAAAAAAAAAAAAAAAAAAAAGCTGTAGCATAACATACTGGGCTTTGATGAAGCCATGTGGTTATTTATGGAAATGGACCTTTGAACATTTATGCTAGTTAGGCATTTCAAAGCAAACAAGTTATTCATTCAGATTCAATTTATGCATCCAATTCAACAAGTCAAACAAATTCAACAAGAGTGAAAAAGCATGAAACTGAAAGACAGAATTCTACCATTTGTAAGCCATGCAAGTGGATGTGACTTGATTAAAAGGTACTTTTACTGTGGTGTGCAGAGTTAATGCTGTGTGAATCCCTTTTCAAAAGACTTGAGCATCTGAGACTGAAGGAATGAGTTTTCTGCTTACCGTTCTCTAGGATGAGCATGTTGCCACATTTATTCCCAATGAATAATTTAACAAAAGAGCGTTTACGTGGAGAGCAAATTGGAACAGTGTGCATGCTCAGACAAACGTAGCCTGAATATTTAAGGAAGGGTAGGTCAGAGGAAAAATGGCGGATTTAGCTGTATACTCAACATGAAACGACAGAATACGTCTGGTTCTGTCAGCTGTCTTAGTCCCTAGCCTTTACGAGCAGCATTCAGACTTATAGACTAGCTGGTTGGGAAAACCCTTCTTGTACACAAAGAGAGCTTCAGCAGCACCTTAGACAACCCAGGCCACAGCAAAACAGAGCTAGAACGGATTAAGGTATGCTTGGCTGCCTTTCGCAGTCCTGTCATTGTGGGCTGTGGCTGTGGGCTGGCACTGATCACAGAGATGCAGGAAGGTCATCGCCGCTGGGAAAAGGAGGCAGTGAAAATATTGTCCTGACAAAATGTAGAGTGACTATTGCAACCCGAGGCTTGTGTTTCAGATTAAACCATGTTGGCTGATAGAAGAGATGAAGTCAAAGGAGGTGTGAAAAGGAAACTTGAAGGGTGTTGATGCCACCACCTTTAAATTCACAGTACCCTCGTCTTAATCAGTTCACATAAATATTTCTGGAGGATGCATGATGAAAGACTGCCAATCCTACATGAGTTTCACCTCTGCGACCATGGTGTTAAATGTTAAAGAGACAAGTTATCCTATTCATGAATTAGTAATGATTTACAGCATTTAATTAACAACTGTTACACAATAGACTCACTACTTCCCAGGGTAATACATATCAGCATTTACATATCTGTATCAAATATCATTCTTTGTTTTTGTGGCCCTTAAATGATTCTATATTTTTATTATTGTGAATACATCTCATGAAAAGACTGAAACTAAATTACAATAGGGAAGTAAACAACGTCCACAGCCTCTAAAATAGTTAAATGTAACAACTTAATGTTGAATTCAAACGCTCTTTTCACATCGTAGAAAAGCACATCGCTATCTCCAACTATTTTGTTTGTTTTCGAAATTAGAAAGCTAACGTTAGCTAACGAGCAGCAGCCAGCCGTTCGGTCGCTCCGCTCCCATTATAGGCAGACTCATTATCCGAGAGAACGGCTGACAGCCTGGGAGAGGCACTGTCTGGTTAACACAAGTTTTTAGCTGTGACTGTCCTTCCTTTGCCGTAGCTGAAGTTGCTGCATTTTGGCTGCTGTCTGTAGAGTTCATGCACAACTCGTATTCTTTTGGATTTCATACGCAAATGTTTTAACAGCGGCAATGTTGTGCATTGTTTAGGGCCCTTGCCACCACGAGACAAATCGGCATTGCAAATTGAACATGTAGCTCGACTTGAATTGCCTTCTTTTTTGACCGATAGTAGCTACTGCCAAACAACACTTTTTCTGCTCATGAGTTCCATTTTCACTTTCTCTAGTGCAAGTGTAGGGATCAGTGGAAAAAGATTCTAAGGTTCGGCAGAAAACAAACCTCCTCAAAAAGCCCAATATTCGGCCGAACCCGAAGCCGACTCCTGGATTCGGTGCATCCATAAATTACAATTAACCTTAAATGTACCAATTATTGTAACCATATTAAGTTGGCTTTAGCTTCGTTGGATGTTTTAGTAAACAGTAAAATAGATAAGCCAAGGGTCCACAGGGATCAATAAATTAACTTATATTTAATTGTGCAATAAAATTGAATGCACATTTACAGTGGCCTCATTTTTGTATAATGTGTATGTTGTATAATTATAGAAAATTGTTATTAGTAGGATCAATTCATTGGCTCTTTCCAATAAATTGGTTGACAATAAGAAAATATATACATATTGCCAGTCTTGTACTTTAAGCTAATTATATTCTTTCATAATATTTCATAATATTTATTCCTTTCCTGTGACAAGCATTGCTGTCCCAGGGGACGTGTTGTCCAACATTTTCATTTTCAAATTGATCTGAAAGTGTTATTGTTATTAGAACGTTTTGAGTTTAAATAGGTGTGCATGCTGTACTAAAGTAACTACTTTGTAGCCCTAATAGACTTTTGAATCAGATTTTGAACCAGCTCTGCATAAATCTTCACATTTTTAAATCATAAATTAAAAAGCATGCAGATTCATGACTGTATCTAATAATACTTTTTGACTGAGTAGTGTTTCATGCACCTTGCTGGTGGTTCAGCCTAGTTTGTTTTTTCCCTATATCACTCATTAGGACTGCCACATATGGACCCATCAGGCATAACTACCTATTTATTTCTCTGTGCATTGGCAATTTAGGTGCAGTTTTGGCATGGTCCAGAAAGGCCTCAGCAGCCTCTCTCCATTGGTTTGGCTGATTCAGGGTTGTTAGCCATTTTTAATTTCCCATTAGACCCACAAAAGCTCTATTCATGTTTTCTCTCAGGTAACTCATTAATTTGCTGTGATGCATATGAGATGGTGAGTGAGGGCCTCTTGCCAAGAGTTGGTTAGCATTTTATGCATAAAAGAAATACAGAGTAAAGCAGATGGTTACATTAGGGACTGATGATACTGACACAATGCAGTGTGTGAATATATCTGTGCGTTTGTGTGTGGGTATGAATAAATTACACACACTCCATGTGTGTGTGTGTGTATTATATTAGGATATTAGGGTGATGATGTGTGTGGATCCCATATTTCATGCCTTTGCTGTATCTGCATGTGTGAATGATAATCCTGTACATTCAGGTTGTTTGTTAATATGTGCTATTAACAATCCACTACTGTCTCTTCAGGTTAAGTATGAGTTTGTACAACTGTAGAGAATGAAAGCAACAACAAAAAAAATCAGAGAGAGATACATCAAATCTGGAAATGTTTGGACCACAAAGAAAGGAAGCACATCCTTATGTAAAAGGCACATTTTTGCCTATATTGTCAGAACAAGTGAGGCCTAACAGAAGGCTGGGTGGGCTCTGCGCTGCAGGCGATGCTCCCATTAAACTCAATGTGAGTCCAACATGCTTGCCTTTGTTCAGCCTGTTTTCTGAACATTACCACCATTTGTCACTTTGCTGTATGCAGTTAGAGTACCTCCGCATGACTCCATTTTTTAAACACACTGTAAGGTAAATTGGCTCAGTGGTGGATTTAGGCCTAATTAAGTGATATCGCCTCACAGTCATGGACAAATGCAACAAACCTCATCATGTTAGCTCATGCTTTAATAAATATAAACTGCTAGGGTCTCAATTTATGATTATTTTTGTTATTAAATAATCTGTCCAATTTTTTTTAATTATTGTTAAAGGGGCTGTACTCCATATTCAGCACATTAATATAGCAGCAAACACAGGTAGGTCTGGCCACGTGTGTTAGTGCATGTGGCCATGAAAAAAACATAAGTATTTCACGTATTGGGGAACGGTCTGTTAGAGCTGTCTGGATCACTAGTTTGTGATCAGATAGACTCAGATTGATTGACACGGGGCCTCGAGGGCAGAACAATATTTTTGTAATAAACCTGCGATGACAAAAAACACTGGCACGGCATATTGGCTGGCAATCATGTCTTTGAATAAGAATGATTTTACAATGAATGAATGCATAGCTAGATAGATCAATTGACAAAAAGTCAGCTCAAGAAGTGAGTGACTGATTTGATGGTTGATTGACTGATTCTATGTTGTACGTCTGTTTTCTCCAGAATATAACCTTGGCAGTGTAGACAAGCCTCTGCTAGCATCTAGATAACAGGATAAAAAAACAAAAAGCAAACAAATAATATTAATATTAGTGATAATAATGAACAGAAAAACTAAATATCATATTGAAATCAATTCAGGTCAAGGGGTTCCTATGGACAGACAATAAAAAAATCTAATTGTAAGATAAAATGTATATATCCACCATATCAGCAGTGACCCACATTGGCTGTTTTTTTTTTCAATAAGACGCCAATGTGTGCAAACTATTATACTGGTCCAACACTAAACTTTACATTTATTGGCTATTCTGTGTTGTGTTTATTGCTTTTGGTAGTCTGCAAATTACAGCTCACCTCTAAATATCGTTAATGAGCACCCAAGGCAAAACGACTTTATTGAGTGCTCCAGTCAAACGAATTCAAGAGTAAAAGCTTGGATGTCACCTATAAGTATATTCAAAATGTCAAAGGTTGATTGTTCAGCAAGCAAAATGGAAATGCTGAACTAAAGTAAAGTACTAGGTTTAAATCTACTGTATCATACAAAACAACCTCACCAAAGCATTAACATATTCATTTTGTAATGTTTCGTAATGCTTCTTAAGGAGGGCAAAAATATGAGACATGAAAATTGCAATCAGTAAGAAGATGAAAAGAAGCAAAGGGGCTCTCGTGGAAGAATCTCTGAGGGGCTGGAGACATTGCAATTATAGAAACTATTGACTTGTGTTTCCCAAGGTATGATCAATTGCAGTGAAATAATGACATCTCTGTGTTGTTTTGACCCATTCACAGTAAAGGCAATTTATTTTGTGTGACAGGAGGCTTGCAAGGGACAACTCAGCTGATGTGCGCCAGAGAACAAGGAGAGGAGAGTTTTCAGCTGGAAAGACAGCAGAGAATTGGAGGAAGGTCATTACTTTTGTACATCGGCCTCTTTTTTTTATTATTATTATTTTTTAGTAGTCAGCCACTCTGAGCTGGAGTTAAAAGTAAAAAACACTGATTATTTCTCAAGCAATTCTTTCTAAGACACATTCCTAAATGTGTTGCTAATTTTCTTTTTTTGGCGGGGAAATGTTTTTATTTAGAAACAGATTATTATTTTTTTATCCGGCCTTCTTTCCCCCTGATTGTGATTGAATTGAATTAATTTCTTTATTCTCTTGCTTTTAGAAACGTATAAAAAGTATAAGTTTCTGAAACATTAAATGTTGTTGAAAAACAAATTTCCTCTCGTCTGTTTTTATCATCTACGTTTTATTAAATGTTTTCATTTGTTTGTTTTTTATTTTTAGTATTCCCATCACTTACGATTTATTTTAAATTACATCATATTTTACAATACTTTTAAGTTGAATATAGTACAGTATTAGTAGTTGTAGATTAGTTGTTTATTATGTTATATTAGATTAGGTTATACTCTTTTTGTTAAATAAAGTTTTAAAAAAATAAATTAAAAAAACGCACCTTGCTGCAATATGGCTGCGTAATTACAGAATGTATGAATATTAACTTGAAGTTGGTAACACTTACCTGCTCTGTTCTGCCACTATACTTTGTAACATCTAATTTCAGCGAACAACTATCTGATTCTTTCTCACACCTATTTTAGGAGGTTTTGTGGAGGAATAATCGTGTTTTGGAGGAATAACCTTGTTTTAATCTGTTAGCTAACATTAGCTGTTCGTTACATCAACTGGCCTTAAAACCCACTTCAAGCTGGAAGAGGAGTTTCTCCTACTGTTGGCAGCCCACGACCTTGCTGGATCTTTTCAACTCCGCCGAGATGATGAGGAACACCCTTTTTTAAATCAAGCTAAGTGTTTTCTGTTTTGCTAGTATGTTATAGTTATGAACACATGTCTGTTCGGTGGGAGCTTGTTAGCATTGGCCTACTGCAACTTGCTGCTTGTATTTCAAATCAGTAATGTTTTCTCACCTGCAAATCTTTTTATGGCTATTAACTTATTGTGTATCTGCTGGCTTAAGTTGCTGTCCATCTACCTGTGTGTTTTGCATTGCATTGGTATTAATTGTCATGTGTGGCTTATTGTTCTTTTGGTTGTTGTTTGATATGTGCATAATAATACTTTCATGCTGATGATTCACGAAGTAGTTAAATATATTTGGATGAATAGGCCAACTAGAGAAATATTCCGTCTGACATATAAATATGGGCAGTAACGTTACTCGTTTTGGAATATTATGCTTTTATATAGTATATGGTTTTGTGGTGACTTAGTTTTGTGGCGTCTATTGTTGCCTTTGTTTTGGGGATTTCCTACTGGTTTACTGAAAACTTGAGTATCTAGGGTAGAGGGTAGTTGTGTGTAGGCCTACTGGCATTTGGCATGTAAACATAAGCGTACGCCTATGTTTACATGCCAAATGCCAGTTAGTCGCCCTTATTCTTTCACTGTTTCTTGGGAAAACTCGACATGGCATGTGTCACACGAAGTAGTCACATTCACATTTTCTTAACACTCAGTTAAGCATTAGAGAAATATTTTTTTAATTTCAAGACGACTGATTTATGTAACAGCTTGCTCTACATTTTAAGCTGCTGATCTCCTGTTCAACATTTGTTATTGCTTTAACCCAGTCACACTGCCACTCTTAAGCTCATATCAATCTCTCAGTCTCTCCATGAACATAAAAACCATACAGTCTCACTTCAGTTCCTCCTAAATCTGGCGACTCTGCAGCAGGTTGTGAACTTCTTGGACTTTCCCGACTGATGATTGTTTCCCCAGCAGTTAATCCCCCTTTGTCCATCACTCTGTTGCCATTATTTCTAGTCAGGACGGGACAGCCAGTTGTTCTGCCGTGGCATATTTATCGGCCCTTATGATTATTTGCTGCATAGCTAATATGTCTTAGCCCGGTGTGGAATATCACATTGCTGTCTTTAGATTTATCCAGAGCCATAGAGATATAAAGAGTTGCGACACTTGTTGATCTCGCTAGCGGGGTGGTCACGTGGTTCATGTAAGCCTGTATAGTTCCAAACACACGCAGCACTGTCATGTTCTACTATGGGGCTGACAGCAGTGATTGCGATATTGAATGGTAAATAAAAACACATACCCAAGTACTTGTTTGATTGTTATTGCATTATTGCATATTTGTAAATGTCAGTTTTACATTTGGAGTGGTAGGGTGACAACTGAAAGCTATGTATAGATACGTTTTTAGTTTTGGAGGGAAAGCTTCACATCCGTGTTAGCATGGGTAGCACTAGGCTACTGGCTTTAGTGGCTTAACCTTAACCTTACTACATCTCTGTTTTTAAATCAAAGACGATTCAAGGTGTTCTTTTTTGCGCAACTGGACTATTGGATTTTCCTTGATTTTTGCTTAAAATTCAAATTCACTTACCCGTGGTCAGAGAGTGATTGAGAAAGCAGAGTAGCAACAGTCCATTCAGCATTTAGTGTCGAGGCAGAAGTTGACCACACAACCATGATCATTTTAAGACTAAGCCATACGCAAAGTATCACATATATTAAAGAATAACAACTCATTACACTTGGATGAATGACATTTTTATTAAACAATGAGAGAGAACAAGAACAAGTACAGGAAAAGAAGAGAGGAATACGGTGGGGAAAGGAGACAATTAAAAAAGCAATACAAATCAAGATTTACCGCTGGCACCACTGGTTATAAAACCCTCCAGCAAAAGCAGATTCCACTGCCTAACATCTGCACACTGCAAAGGAGGATGCAGCATGTAAAGCTGGAGCCAGGAGTTTTGGGGGAAGTGTTTGAGATGCTGAGGCTAAAGGCAGGTGGAATGAGTGAAATGGAGAGTGTGTGCTCTCCTTAGATGAGATGTCCATTACTCCAGGCGTGGAGCTCCATATGGGTCCCTCCAACACGGCGGAAACAAATTGTGGCCTACCACTATAGCGGCAATTTCACCAATGGCGCAGTTTACCGGCCCATCGTAGTCAGCATTGTTGAAGCGGCTTGTAGGGCTTCATATGCTTAACATCACCACAGACATGGGGAACCCCAATAGAGCAATGTGGAAGTCCTTTGACAAGCCATGGATCCAGCATCCTGTTGAGCCAAACCAGCGCCTCTATTTTATGCCTGACGTTCCTCATCTCGTCAAGAACTTGAAGAGTGCCATTATCCGTGGTCACATCATCACCATACCACAGGATGTGATGGAAAAGGAGCAACTGGCTTCCAGTGAGGTCTCTGTTGCCCCCTTAAAGGATCTGGTGTCCTTCCAAGAGGGCATGGCAGTAAAGCTGGCACCCAATCTGTCCAGTGGTGTCCTGGAGCCTAGCCATTTTGAGAAGATGAAGGTTAGTTCAGCAATGCACGTATACCCTGAGGTACATGGTGGAGGAGGAGCGCAGACCAGAGTCCTACCTTACAACGTCATGGTTTTTTCAGGACTGTATAGAAAATACTTTTTCTTGCATACGTCAGAGGAACTCTATACCGACACCTGTGGAGTTCCACTATGCACTACAGGCTGTCGCTGTAGAGCAGTTCCTCTCGACAACGCATACTGGCAGTTACTTGGATAATGCATCAGACCACTTGGCGGACTTCCTGGACACCCATAACAGCAGCTGCAGTGCTTCTAAGGTTGTGCGAGTGGAGCAGCTAGTACACCCATCACCACCTGACTTGACAAAGACGGAGTCCTGTGTCCTCTACCACCTGGCAGGATATATAGTAAAGAGGGTCATCGGCTTCTCACTCTGTAAGGAATGCCAGTGTGCACTGGTTGAAAAATTTACCGACACCACAAGTGAGAGAGTTGTTTTACTACAGTTAAAAGAATTTAAAAGGGGTGCATTATACCGGCCATCCGATGAGGTGTTCACCCTCCTGCAGGACGTGGACCAGCTGTTCCGTTTGCAGACGAGTGATTCCCTCATGGAATCCTCCAATGCAGTGGCACAGCTGGAAAGAGAGGCACCAGCAGCCACTACCAGCAGTCGCCATCAGCAGTCCCCACCAGCAGCCACTACCAGCAGTCGAAATATGATCATAATTATTTCGGTCAGTATTGAAATCACGATAATTTAACGATTACTTGTTGACTTCTGGAAATATGTTGCAATTATTGAACTTAAAAAAACAGTGGAAAAAGTTAAATAAATCAACAGTGAAAAAAACACAACTGTGAAATTTGACTTTAAAATTTAAACACATGTCATTGTCTTATGACTCTTACTGATATTTTTTGTGTGGAATAATTTGTATTCATACATGTAATCCAACAGCCCTTTCAGGGGTATAATTAAAAAAACACAACCTTATTTCTACATCCGACACACAGCTGACTAGCTAACACCATCAGGTTCAGCAGATAAAACCTAAATAAAACCTCCAACATCAATAATTAACTAAATAAAAGTTGTCATAGATACACTACCGAACTACATAATTGTTTGTGTAGCGATAACTACACAGCTGGCGAAGTCGAGCTAACAAACTAGCAAACGAGCTAACAAACTAGCAGGCAATTGGTCGTATATAGCTAATAACGCTGTGCACATACAAATAAAGATCAGTATATGCATCATAAAGGGCCTCTGATATAATATAGACAGTTGACAATTCAAAAGAGGTAGCTATTTAATTAACTTACCTCAGAAGTTACTCGACGGCCAGCAATGGAAATGAATGATGTCCAACGCCGTGATTGGATTGTTTGGAACTATCCGAGACTACATACCCTGGAAGTAGGCGGCAAAAAGCGTACAACGGAGTCCAATGGGAGTGTCGTCACTCTGTCTTTCTCTATCACTCTGGATTTATCTATCTACTTTTTAAATGCGTTAATTGGTGATCTTAACCTAATTGTATAGAAATACATTAACTGACATAGGAGATGAGTGATATGTGGTGTAAAGTCAGAACCCCTCTGGATTCCTCTGGGGGAAGTTTATCGTTGTCACTCACTGTCAGTCTCTGTTGGTATTTGCTTTCTCTATTTCTGTTGCTTGTAGGATGTGAGGAGGTAAGAGCTTAGTCAACTCATATGAAACTAGATATTCTGTAATCAAGTGATCTGTTTTATTAAGTGTTTTGACTGGCTAAAAAGTAGAAATAAAATTGAAAGTCCTGTATAGTATTTTGGGTAAATTACTAACAAAATGGTAGACACACCTGGATGCCTCTGTCTCACATAGTGGGTAGTCTACCTCTAATTTTAAAACTACGTTTTTCTTCTCCAGAGAGATTAACATGTTGAAAATGATCTTTCCATAGCACGTTTCACTAGTCATTACACAAATGAATGTAGTAAGGATTTATTGATGGTAAAATGCTACATGTGGTTGCTTCATCAAAGGTAAAACGTCAAGCATATAAATAAAGCTTTCCTATCTGGTCGAGATAGAGTAGCGGTGGTTGCAGAATGCTCTTCAAAATGAACTCCCCTCTTACACTCACATCTGTATTTCACTGTGACACGGACAAATGGGACAATGGGGACAGCAGAAGAAGTACTCAAGTCCTCTGGCCTGTTCACAGAAAACGATCCATCAGCCTCCCGCCGACCCCTCTGCCTGTGCGTCTGTGTTGTCTGCAAATCGCTTAAATCCCATTCCCACCCACACATCATCCTGATTTTATTGCTCCTTTCTCCCATGACTGAATGGCACATGTTGGGCACACAAACCTGTCATCCTTCTACAGGAGGAGCTTGAAGATGAGCTGAGGCTAATTGGTACTAGTAGCTTGGCCAATTTACACATATCCTCTAGTTGCCTGATCAATTTTATGACAAATATAGACAATTTGCTTTAATTGTTTTCATATAATACAACCTACCTTTTAAAGCAATGCTTGTAAATGTGATGATAAAGTAAGTAGATAGATTTTTATTGATCCCCAAAATGGGACATTACAGTGTTACAACAGCAAAATATCAGACACACAGCACTGTGAAGCAAAAGCCTGAATTTACTTCCATTGTTGTTCAAAAACTAAATGAGCTACAATGTTGAACTAAGTGACTCAATCCCACATTCACATCTAGGTGTCATAAATAAACACTAGTGCACCTAATGTTTATTAATCTGCAGCTGAAAATAGTCCCAACAAATGCACTATTTACTCCTGTTTGAGTAATGTGTACAGTGCCCTACTGTTTCAGGAAATTACTTAGGTTTTTGTAAACGATTTAACCCTTTTTCAGGAATTACAATGAGGCTTTCATCTGATTTGTTGACAATACAAATAATAAAGAATAATGCAATCTTAAGTCATTTTTGTCTACCCGTTAGAGCTGGGCGATTTGTTTCCCTAAAAAAATCTGTGATTTTGTTTTTATAAAAAACTTGATTTACGTTTTGATTACCCCCCCCCCTTCCTTTTAAAACAAAATAACTGTGAACTGTAAATATATTTTAAAAATATATATTTATTGTATTTAATTAAAGTGCATCAACAAACCCTTTCTCTAAGTGTAAAGTCACTGTGCAGTGTGCAACAAAGATTGTTAAACATCCAAATTATTTATACTGTATTTGGATAAAAAAAATCAATCCAATCGATTTTTTTCCCAGCCCTACTACCCGTGTATATTTTGTATTTGCATACTGTAGGCATTACAGTTACAATAGTCTGAGATTAAAAGTCACAGATTCTGTGCTCCCGGCACCTCTTGTACTTGTGAAGTTTCTGCTTCCAGCCTATTTCTGTATCTGTGAATCAGAGCCTGTCATGTGTAATTAAAAACTTACCGCATCACCCATCCTCTTAAGGGTGTATATTACTTCTTCCTCTGAACAGTTTAAGTAACATACACAAATATGACTTGATTTGGCGGGGTGGACTATTGCTTAAGGCTAAAACAGAGGTGATACTCTTTACATTAAACTTAATATGATAACTCTTTGTAGAGATTGACCGGAATTGGCAATTTTCACGTGAGCGGCCATGACCGGCGACCTGCCGGTCAGTCTGACATGCCGATTTTATGCTGGTCAAATGCACTCGGGCGCCGCATGATTAACATTGCGCAACATCAGCAGCGGCGCACCGCTGCTCCATCAGCTGTTTATGAAATGTCATAAAGTCGTAATTATACACGGCTCTGCAGAGCCGTCTGCTCTACTGATCTCAGGCGAACGGTCAGCCGCTCTCTCTCTCCCCTCTGAGGCTGAACAACTGGAACATGAAAACCGCACCCACGCGGGTCCCGTGAAATATGACAATTACGGTTTATCGGAAAATAGCGTTGGGCACACTGAATTTGATGAATTTACTGTTTATCAGATCCCAGATGAGACAAGAAGCTAACGTTAGCGAACGCTGCGGCCCCTCTGCCGCTGCAGGAGATGCTGTATTCCTCCGACACGCCGTATTAACGCTAACGTTTTAAAACTGTTTTCCAGGTTAGTGGGGGTGCATACTGCTCAAAACCAACATGAAAAACGTAGTAATCTTCCCTCAGTGTTAAGTTTTGTTGCTTAACTCTGTGTAAAATGAGCGGTGACGTTAAATCCTCTGTTTCAGGTAACGGCACCCTTAGGTACCATCTATTTGCTGGATTGTTCCGAGGTAACCGTCGGTAGCTAGCGTTAGCAGATAAGCCCGTTGACAGCAACGGTATTCTTTGTTTGCCATTACCTGTTTTCTCTGTTTGCTAAATATATCACATTTTTTTTTGTTGGATATTGGATGTGGAAAAGAAGGAAATGGTTCTTCCATAACATTGCACCTTAGATGTGTGTGAATTTCCCACACCAGGAGTAATTTATATAGTTTTCTTTTATAGCGAGCGATTATCTTATCATGTAAAATGTTCTATTCTAAAAGTATTAATAAATATTTGTGTGTGATGTAAAGTGGTTAGAAAAAATGAAATCGGAATTGGCTAAAATTGGTATCTGCAGGTCAAACTCAATGGAAAATCGGAATTGGCCTAGAAAGTTGTAATAGGTGCATCTCTAATTCTTTGACACACCTGTTTGACATTTTCTCAGTGGGTGATCACTTATAGTTTTTCACACTTTTTTAATTTTCACGAGTGACAAGCCCTGCAAAGGTGTTAACACAGCAAACGCTAGCAAGTGTGTCTTATCATAAGTGGAGCAGTGCAGTGAGAGTGGGACTGACATTCACTCTCCTGTTCTCCAAGTGATGAAGGATTAAGGAGAAATAAGAAGGAAGCGCACATGTCATGACGCTGTTTCTTTAATTAGTCGCCAGAGTCTTGCAAAAACAAAGCAGGGAGAGGGGAAGGAGGAAGAGATAGAGGGAGATGAGGTTGTTAATTCCACTCCTGTCTGCTTGCATTTGAGTACTCATTAATCTGAGACAGGGCCCACCCTGTTGTCTTGCTGAGCATCTTTTATAAAAAAAAACAACAGCATTAGCACTTCTGCTGCATTAAGAAATTGTCAGTGATGTTTCACGAGAGAGCTGTGCTGAGAGTGAGAGAGGGAGAGATTAATGCCTGTAGCATACTGAGGTCCTCTGCTCTCCCTCCTCATAACGCTCGGGGCCTCCCAGCTAGCATGTGAATCCGTAACCCTTTTCCAAGGAGAGCTCCTGGACTGTGACCTTCAAAGTTTACTATGAATACCAATCAAGTGTGACCACTTTAACGTTAAATGGATCGTTTTACATTTAATTGAGTTATTGTTGGCAAAGATGAACGAGCTCGCTCCATTTGTTTTGCCGTTAGCGCTGATGTGATATCAGGAGCAATTTAGACATTTTCTCTTCCCTCAATTAGAGTAATGTAATCTATGTTTACACAATACATGTCCATGCACAAAAAATATCCATTGTAATTGGAAGCCAGACAATTATTTTAGTGCACAATAAGTCAATAGAAATTGAACAAAGGGTTATGTTTGTGTCATTAACTTAGTGCAATTGGCAATTTATATGCTCTGTGTCGAGCTTGTGAACATCATCTACGCATGCATGCATATTCATTACCATGGCCACTCAATTCACAGAGCAAGAAGTCTGAACAAAGGAGAATGGGAGGCTAAACCCTCTAACCATCCATCATTATGCCCGCTGGAGGTGTGTGTGTGTGTGTGTGTGTGTGTGTGTGTGTGTGTGTGTGTGTGTGTGTGTGTGTGTGTGTGTGTGTGTGTGTGTGTGTGTGTGTGTGTGTGTGTGTGTGTGTGTGTGTGTGTGTGTGTGTGTGTGTGTGTGTGTGTGTGTGTTTGTTGGCGTGTGAGTAAGGGTGCAGAGAGTTTCTCCTCTCTCAATCCTCTATCCACTCTACCTGAGGCATTGGCAACTCCTCTTCTCCTGGAGCCTTGTCAATAACACCTCTGCCACCTCCATTCTGCCCAGAGGATAGCACCACTCTGCTGGGTCCAGGGCGCCGCCAGACCCCGCCATTAATCCACTCCTTCGGCAGGCAGAATCCATCTCCCCTCGGCAGCTGTTTGACAGAGGGTAAAAACAGGAATGAGATAGCAGGGTGCGGATCAATCCCTTCGATCCCCTTCTTCATCTCAGCAGTCATTCATCAGCCAGTGGTTGTTGTTGTGGATGTTGCTGCTGTTGTTTGGCTTGACACTGCTCCATGCCCAGTCACTGAAAATGAGGCAGGTGAATTATGGTTAGACAGAGAGACGTATCACAGGGTAAAATCATTTGGGAAATGTTTTTCATCCGAATGTAAAGAAATTAAGTTTTTTTTTGTCAAATGCATTCTTTTGCTTTGGTATCTGGCAGGGGTGGGGGAAATTGAAAACCTTTCAAATGAAATAAATGTATCGACAGACATGTGATTTTATTAGAAAACAATTAGCGAAATGATTTTCTAAAGTGTATTATTCAACTTTTGTTTTTTTTTTTCTCGAATCCCCCTGAAAAAATCACATTTTTTATTCATACCAATGATTCACCTAAATATTTATACGGTACTGCTGACGGTGGTACATCATATTCGTTTTCTGACCGAAAGAAGAAAATCCATGTTATGTACACCTTTACAAATGAAATAAATGTCAGACTGCCTGACAGACATGTGATGTGCATTCTTATTAGAAAACAATTAGTTTTTAGAAATGTCTCATGATATATTGTCTCTAGAAGTGTATTATTCAACTTTTGTTTTTGTTAAAGAAGCAAAGGAAAAAAGCAGTTCTCAATACTATCGAATCCCAATACTTCTAGAATCGCAATAAATGAAAATTGCAATACACCCTCTGGATGAAATTTCAAAATATACTCAAAAATGTTCTCATGCTAGTAAAGTCAGATAAAAGTATCAAACCACCTGTTGAAAGGCAGGAGAATACAGAAAATGACATCTACTCTGTTCAAAATGTTCTGGGGGAGGACCCCAAAACCCCCTTTACATTGTCCCCTCTACTTTTTCAGTGCTTCCTACACCCGTGTTTCAGTGCTGTTTTGTCACTCGTAGGAACTCTTATCTCGTGAAACCTGGATGATACAAACATTTGTACATACTAGTAAAACAAAAGAGGAGACAAACGCAAAGAAAATGCAGAAAAAGAATTGAAGATCAAGTCTGATCAAAAGCCTTGTGTTGCATCCTTTAGGGAGATCATTCCATTGCCTGTTGCGCACATTGCAGCACAAAGAGTCTGCAACATCTTAATGATCCCAAGGACCATTCGGCCACAAAAAAGCATCAGTCCTGCTGCACATCGTCAAAAAGCAAGAAGAAGCAGCTGCCGCCTAGGGTGGACCACACATGATCCTGAAAAGGCTGTGAACTCCAGATAGCAGCCTTTTGTTGCAGGGATGAAAAGGAGCATTCCAAATGCACAAAACTGACTGTCTACAAGTGAGTTCTGGAGCTTTACTTCAGAGAGGAGTTAATGAAAGACATCAGTTTGCCCTTTTATTCTCTGCCCTGATGAAACCATCCATCATGGTGAAGAAGCTGCTCTGTGTTCGTGTAGAAGTACAAGTTGGTCAGTACTGTATTTCTAGCATGTCTCCAACATTAAAATCTCAGAATTTGTTGTAGTGGAGAGCTATTATTTTGCAGCTTTTTAAAACTGCAATGTTTTTTATATTAACATTTATTCAGATGACTGCGATGTGATTAAAACCCACTGAGAAGCACTTGCCTCTCCAGATGTACTCAGGTTTTACCTTGATCAATGTTTTGATTATCTTGGTCCTAACTATCATTCACAAAGGGTTTTTCTGATGCATAGCAGTGTTTCCCATACATAAATTCTACTCGGGCACCCCGCACAGGTAGATTAGGACCCGCCCAGGTAGAGAAAATCCATATTACATTTTTTTCCCCCCAATGAACAATGTTTTTCTACAACGCACCCAGACCAGTGGCATCCAGCCCCTCCCCCTTGTGAAGTTGTGCGTGCATGTAACCGCGTAAACATTCACTTCGGGCTCAGAGGCTTCACGTTAACAGTAGCAGCATGCTGCTAGTTTTGTTGTGGCTTTCCAGATTATCTGTACTGATTAACCGTAGAAACGCCACGGCCATACCGCTGAGAAAGCGCCCCAAAGTCATTTATCAGAGTCTGGTTGTCTCCGCGGCAGTCTCCGCTCGAGCTTATCTTTATAATGATGAAGTTAACTGGAGATAACCGCTAAACGGAGATAATCGTTGCTAACCGAGCCCGAGCCTTCAGTTTGTTTCCGTGCCCGTATCCATTAACTCTATTTATGGCCTTGAGCCCAAAACCCCCCCGACATTTTATTAAGTTGGCTGTAAAAGTTTTAAACTACAATTCAGAGTTGTTAAATAATTAAAATGCTTTAAAAAACAAAAAATAATCTATAACAAACTAAAAGAACAAGAATTAACTTTAGTCTTAAATGATTTAACAGGAGTTAGGAGGTGATGGTGGTAACATGTAACTGTCATATCATGTTATTACTATAACATTTAAGCTCCGGGTAATCACATATTTTATCTGCTGAACCATAACATTTATTTGACAAATTAACCAGATTTGATTGCCAAAGCACATCAAAGGCTACACTTCATCTGTATCGATCTGTACCATCCAACCCAGCCGTCACGCGCCGCGCTGTCACATCCTGCGCCACCCACCACCACAAGAAAATTCTCCACCTGTGGGAAACCCTGCATATATGTTTGTTTTGGTGCTATTTGTTTGAATCTAGTCCATTTATGTGAGAGACAAAGAGAACTGGATAGTTGTCATTGCCAGAGGTCTGACATATTACTATAACGCGTAACAACTATGAATATTTGTTTCTTCTTTTTTTTGTTCATTGCTAATTATTTTAGAGTGAGTTGCAAAGCCTATAACATTTTCAGCTGTTATTTGATTTTGCAGAGATAGTTTTAGGATTTTGGAATGTGGAGGTTCAGGGTCATCATCAAGTCCTTGGTGTGGTGACACAAATGTACTATTTTTAATGCTTGGAAGAGCTATACAATCCAATGTTTTCCTGTTTACATTTAGTGACACGCCAGTTTGTAAAGAACAATATGTAGGTTACTGTAAAAAATAAGAACATATTTTTCACTCAGTTTTCCCCTGGGTCTTTGTGCTAAGCCAGGCTAAACTTGGATGATGTTGATATTGATCTTCTGGTCTGACTCTGGGTAAGATGGTTAAAAAAAAGACTGTTCCAGCTTTTTGGGAAATATAGCCTACTGTATGAGTTGACTATGCTCTGCATTGAGAGGCTCTACCACAAAGGCTTCTTGGAAGAGCAGATGTCAAAGTTGTGGGTGTAATCGAACCTGGAAAGTCTACAGGTCTACAGGAGCTGCAGCCCTTCGCTGCTGCAAGTGTTGCATTACTGTATGTGTTACTTTTAAAAGGAAGCTATCAAGCAAAAAATCCATTAATTATAATTTTAAAGCAACAGCGTATTAAAGTACATTGCTAGTTCCATCCTCCTCCCCATCAATTAGCAAATTCCTGTCCCAAAAGCATATGGCATGCCCTCAGATGTTGTGGACTGCTTTTAAATAAGCTACAGGGGCTGATTTGCCATCTGGTACAAGATAAGGGGCTGTAGCTGAAGTGGCAGAGTGGGTCATCCATTAATTGTAGGGTTGGTGGTCCTGTGTACATTTCCAAGTGTCCTTGAGCAAGACACTGAACTCCAAAATGCTCTCAATATGTGTGAAAATGTTAGGTGCTTTGGACACGTACATCCAAGTGAATGAAAGGCAAAGTGATGTTAGATTTGCAAACAAATCATTCTTTTTTTAACAGACTCTTGATGTCGTAAATTGTATTGTCAAACGTCAGATTGTAGAACCCCAGGAAGAATAGCTTTTAGCTTATGCTGAAGCTAATGGGGATCCAAATAAAACAAACAAGCACAATCTTAAAGAGGAACGAGTTAACTCGATTTGCAAGCGAGAGTGAATCTAAAATCCTGCTTCTGTATGGTGCATGTGCAGTTGTGCATAAGAGACGGATTCACTTTTGAGAGCCAAGTCTCCAGGCTCTCGTTCAACGCGATTCTCGTTCAGACTCTTGTTCAGACTCTTGTTCAGCGCCCACTAAGCCGAGGAATGAGTCGTTCATAAGCACACGCCCACTAGTTGCTGCTCAGAGACAGACTCTCGTTCAGCAAGCTAACCCTGTAGCACAAAGCACACCAGACCGAGACGTTCACTGAGACTGAGACACACTGAGCCAAACTTCTGTGTCGGGGTGACAGCTATTTTGCTTGTGTTTACACGATTGTGGCATGTTACAGAATTGTTCATTTATTAGTCTAAAAAAGCTAAAGAGAGCTTGTGGGACGTAGTGAACTCTCCGCTCTGATCCTTCATTAGATTGAATTTAGATAATTTATTTTGGTACATTGGGCAACGTATATATTATATCTATTTACTATATGAGTAGTACACAAAGATGAACGTTGGTTGATCTATTTATGGAGGGTGTTGCCAGTAAGCACCATATTGCCTCTGAGATGGAGAACACTGAAGGGTGTGCTGTGATGTAGGGTGTATCTACTTTATGCATGCTAAACCACTAGTGTCTGAGATGCCTTTGTGTGACTGAGTGGACCATCATCACACCCCAGTGATATGTGCAGGCTTTCACAGTGTGCTCTGGGTAAGGTGAGAAAACTGGGAAGTGCTATGATGTACTATATCAAGAGTAAGCTCAGAGGGCTGCTTTGAGCCACGAGACGAGAAAGATGACAGCACAGATGAAAGTGTTTCACTGTATTAAAAATAAAAGTTCTGAATAAAACAGATGGCGAAAGACTTTTAAATATACAATGGGGATTCTGGGTGGGTTCAACAGCCAATGTTTCATTCTTTTTTATTTGAGAACCAATGAAGACGAAAAATGAAAAGTAAAAACTCAAAAGCAGCATATATTCTGTAGTACTTCACACACTGGAGGCTAAATCATAGTTAACATAAATTGGCTGTGGACCTTTAGGAGTGTCAAAGCGCCCAGTATTAGCTTTGGGAATTAAGCATGGCGTGTCTGATTCAGCTCTTCAGTAACCCCACAGTGTTTGTCTTTATCCTCTAGCAGGCAGATGATTATTTCATTGAAGAACATAAAAGTAATATGTGACCAAGCTTTTAATGACTGGAGCAGTCTTGTTTAAGACGTGACAGACTTGTTGGTGTCAGTGATAAAAGGTGTGATTGCTTCAATAAAAAACTAAACTCAAAGGATTGGAGTTAAATACTTGTAACAAAAACTTTAGCCAAAGTTTCCCCCTCTCTCCCTTACCATTTATATGCTAACCATGTCAGCTATCCCTTTTTAATCACTTTCCTTTCATCTCATAGCAGTTTGAATGCAGATACAGTCTATATCATTTTTTTTTAATCAGGGGTTCATGTGTGTGAAGCTTTGATTATTGTATTGAAGAAGGACCCACAGAACACATAGATTAAATAGTCTCTCCCCCAGAGAACATTATGTTTTCTTATACGTAGTAACTGAATGTGATGCTCGGTGCGGTTAATTTCATTGGCTCATGAGGTCGAAATCAAAAGAAACAAGTCTTCCCTGACAAAGAGAGAAAGAAAGGGAGAGACCGTGCTGGTATGTTGCATGGTACTGAAAATACAAACAGCAAGCAAGCAAGCAGAGAGTGGGAGGACAAGCTTGGGATAAAATCAGCTAGTTGGTAGTCACAGGGCAACACAGAACAACATCTAACCTTGCTGTTTTGATGACAGGGTATTGTAGAGTTGGGCCGGTGTAAACATTTTCAAAACAATTTGATATTAAGTCAAACACTGGCTCGGTATACTGATTTTTGGCACTAGGTGTCGCTCTCTTAAGTGGAACATAATGAGACTGAGAGAGTCCATAATGAGATTCACACGTTGCCTCGTCTGTTTTCAGTTTTAGTTTTCTTTGAGACTAACTGTGCCATGTCTTCCCCCCAACGCTACTAAAATTGTATGGTGCGCTCGGCAAGCTACCAGTTATTGACATTACATGAAGCTTTATTACACTGAAGCTAACGTTACCGCCCCCCCCAAAGAAATGTAGCAAGCTAAGCTACAGCAACATGGCAAAAGTAGTTTACTACATCAAATGTATTGTTTTAATACATCCATGAACACCAAATACAGGTCGGTGTGTGGCGGTGGCGTCACTAATCGTCAGTTTTATTTTAGACTGCGGCAAAAAGCTCTGCTGCGCTTGAGCTTCACAAATGTTTGAGGAAATGTAGCTTTTGTGGACGCTACCGCACTACTTGATCAATAAAAGAGCTTAGCTACATTAAAGCTATTTCATTCAGAAAACTACGCTGCTGTAGTGCCTTACTGCCCAACGCTGCTTATTACTAATGCAATAGGCTAAGAATTGGATTTAACTCTGTGACTTTGTTGGCACAGCTTGCTGATGGAGGCTACTTTTTAACTTGCCAGAACGTGTCATAATGATACATGCCAATTAAACTGGTTAGCATATAATTTACACCGGTTTAAGCTTGCACACTGGAGTGGAGCGTCAAAACTGGAAATCAACCCAACTTTAGGTTACTGTAAGAATGGAGCATACACTGAGAGTAGGTCTGAAAATTGACTCACTGTAAATTACACCAGGGAGAGCTTTAAAAAAATCCATTAAGGTGCCCATAGAGTGGCAGATCATAGCTGGGAATGTACTGAGCTGTATGTGATGCAAATCTGAAGTATCTAATGTGCCCGCCTACGTATCTTGTGTACTATACAACGCCAAGAGAAATCCCCTATGGCCCTTTTTTGGTAAAGTATTTAGACTTCTCGTGACTGGGACGGAGGGACCGGCTTACATAAATACACTCTCAGGTTGCCCCACAGTGGGTTAGGGGCAAACCACCCACACTCGATTCAGTTCCTTCCAGTAATCAGCGCCGTCTCATTTGACCCATTTAGTGTAACATTATGCTTACCCAGCTGGTATGATTTCAGACTCCTTTGCCCTCCCCTGCTATTTTCTCCCAGGCAAACTACCCAGATGAGAAATTCAAGGTACTGATGAACAGACAGGCTGTTAATAAACCTTAGTATTAAGCCTTCAGAAAATTAGCCCTCCTCTACCTCGCTGCTATTCTCCTAATGGAGGAGCCAGAGCAATGGTTTACGATGCAGCAGCTGCAGCAGCAGGCTGCCTCTGATCTGTGTGACCCCCAGAGAGGAATCCAGGGGTCTGGCTGCCTGTGGGGAACACAGATCAACCTCCTTTATGTCCTGAACCCTGCCCTCTCCACTCATTACTTCTCACATTCACTTACCAGGGGGTGGTGGTGATGCCATATAAACCTCTCATTCAACACATTTGGGGACTCCTAACGGAGAATGTGGAAGGTTGCTGATGCACAGTGAAGAAAATACAGCATTTTTATAGCAAGTAATTCTGCAGAGGTATGTCTTTGTGTTGTTTTGTGTGTAATCAGCTCATTCAGCTGCTTGAAGCCGGAAGGATTTCTCGGTTGTAGCATTTTAATGTAAGAGTTAATAAACAGCTCTCCATGTCAGCTACTGTAATTGCCTACAGGATGACTAATTCCATAGTCAATCAAATTGATGGTTTATTTTCTTTATTTAGGAGATAACAGTGCATCAACTTGATAAGAAATGTCCTGCAGCACCGTACTAGAATCCAATACCTCCACAAAGTTAACTGTTAATAAACAACAACGAAAGCAGTTTATTTGCTCTTAGGACCCGTGTTCAGTGCTTTAGTAGTTTGGCTTTGTCTCAGGGCTGTGAAATGTTTTGCATAGATATGTATTAATTGTTTACACCAGATGCTGATTGTTGCTCACTAACGTGTCATGAGTCGATGGTGTTAAGGTCACTTGAGTTTTGATTTTGTCGAGTCAAAATACATTTGTCATAAAAAAAATACAGAACACAAACTAGCAACACCTTCTTTGCAGATGTGTTCTAACTTTGCTTTACAGTTTTGTTTGCTATTATGAATGAGACATTAGTAGTGGAGATCTGCAGTACTACTTGATCAAAGCATTATCATGAATGTATCGGGCTGAAAAATGACACGGCATAGCAGGATTACACCTGCAGAGGTAGATTTCCTCCACATTCAGATTGCCCAGCTGTGGGAGCTCAAACCAAGCCACGTTCATCATAATAGAGCTCTGTCACAGGGGATTGAAGGCCCTTGTAATGAATAATTATAGCATGGGAAAGAAACATGATAGAATATAAAACAAAGAGGGAGTGTGGAGGGGGAGGGACGGGAGTGCAACTGTCGAGAAAACAGGTGTGTGCCATGAATAATACAGAAATGCTACCATACTTTTGATTAGCATGAGCTTGTTTATTTTTGAGGTCACTAACTGCATCTTGTTACATAGATGAAACCAAGACTCGTAAAAAGCTAAATGAGGCAAAACAATAAACTGTAGTGGTTATTTTCGAGGAACATGGCGCATTTTTAGATTTTAGTTAGTAATGCAATCCACCTTTGGGGTATTTTGTTAATTATGCTATATAGAGATTAATTAGAGAGGACACATGCACCGCATGCACACACTGCCTTGCCTGTGCAACGGTGCACTCTGTTAATTACGTACAAACCACAAGCACACGTACATACACACATAGCTCTCGCTTGTGTCCTTGCTCGAAGCCATGCACCATGTGCCGTGACTCGCAGAGGTGGGAGCAACAAGCCGTGAAGCTGGGACTTTTTAACTCAACAGTTCTACTGGCCCCTGACATCCCCCTTTGGCCCTGATAATAAACCAACTACTCGCGGACCAAGGGGCACTGGTGCCAACTTATAAAGAATGATGATGACCCAACAACGATTTCCGTCCTACAAGTCTGGCTACAAAAAACATCAGATTACATTCCTGAAATGACTGAATCATGCTCAGTGATAAATATTAGAAGATGAGGAAACCCTTTGGTTGCATGGCATCATTTGACACTTCAATGTCCACAGTGGTACAAGCTGGTGGTTTTTAGGCACATTAAACACATTATTATGAAAACAATAACCAAGAACTAATTAATTAGATTTTGTAACACCTGGCTGCAGAAATGTGCATATTTGAGAAAATGTGATGCTCTTAATTGTTTGTTTTACCATTTAACATATTTACAGATACAGTGTGTGGACATTTTTTCAAATACAATCACCATTGAAGTGATTGAAAATGCTATATCTACTACACCTACTTAACTTTAAAAACTGCACACCAGTCAAGACAATTTGCTTATTACATAAGCAGTAGCACATGACAAGATGTTCAGATATAAATAAGTGCTGTAGAATAAGACTTCTATCCACTAAAATAATTGTCAGAACACCTCAAACAGCGAGCTTGCCTCCCTTCAGAACAGCCATTATTGCTCTTTCAAAATGTGACATAAAGAAATGGAGATGTTAAGGACATTTTTTTTATTGAAGACTATACAAGAACCTGACCTGTATATATCTGTCGGAAATTAAGCACAGATTTCCCAAAGCTTTGAGGTAATTGAGAAACAGTTAAGCCATTTCATAGATTGTCCTCCAGAGAGAGCACTGGTCAGCCAACCTTAAAAGAAATGTTTATGTAAACGAATTATGTAAATTTAAATAAAGATTTGTTGTAATGTGAAGAAAATAGGTGGATTGAGTAACATTATAGCATTAAGCTTATGGGAACTGTTAACTGGGTAACGTAGTTAACCATCAAATATTAGCTAGCAAACATAGCCAGAATTATAGCAAGGCTACATTAACTGTTAGCCTGTGTCTATTACTACACAAAAGTCCCTAACCAAAACTGTAGAAAGCACTTAATCAGAAACAAGCTTGAAACAATACTTGATAAAAGACAATTTTCACTCAACCATTATAACATAGAAAACAGTAATAGTACTATATATGATGTACAATTACAATTAGCCGTTCATTTGAGGATGACGGCGATGCAAAGTGACATGCATAAAAAGTGACAAGCAGATGTGTCGGCTGCATAAGACAACCCCTGAGGACAGATGTGTGGGGGAGTGCAAGGACTCTTGTTACTTTTTTTCTGCTCCCAGGTGATAACTGCATAGATCAGGGTGGAGCATAATGTCTACAGTGTCAGTAATTGGTTGCCTTTCAGTCGTTCTTATCCTGTGATTTAAATATGATCATCTGTTCACAATCCTGGGTAAAATCCCCCTCATGTAATGGCATGAGGTTTTCAGGATGGAGGTATTCTATCTGTGTGTGTGTGTGTGTGTGTGTGTGTGTGTGTGTGTGTGTGTGTGTGTGTGTGTGTGTGTGTGTGTGTGTGTGTGTGTGTGTGTGTGTGTGTGTGTGTGTGTGTGGGGTGTGTGTGTGGCCATATGCACCCACCAAGGACATTATGCTGTCTAGAACTGTCTCCTGCCTTACCTCCGCCATCCTCTGCCCGTCCTTGACAGATCGCATGGATATTGGCTGCCTGCTTAAGAAATAACACCTACCATCAAGTTGATAGAGGAGCTCTGAGGAGCCAGCTTCTCTTCCTCTTTCTCTCTCTCTGGGATGTTTACATCCAATCCTCCAGGTCGCCGTCTCAGCAATGATCATGTATTCAGTGGGGATTTGGGGCGGGGGAGGGGGTGGATTGAGGGACACAGGATGTAAGTGCTCCTTCGGGAAATAAGGGTCACCTCTTTAATCTCCGACGTGGGGGATATCTCCAGCCTGTGTACGGGATGAGAATGTGTTGTTATCCGGCAGATTGTTTAGCCCGCCTGCCAGCCGTTCAGTGTATACATTAAACATGTGTGGTTCGGTAATCTTACTGTTAGTAGCGGCTCTCTTGTTGATGGAATAATAAGGGAGGTCACAGGTTGTTGGTGTGCAATACAGGACTTGTTTTCCATGTGGATTAGTGGATACGTCACAGGAGGTTTACTTCAGACTTGAATAAAGATACTTGCTGCCGACATCTAATTGTCCTGAATTTGTTTTTCCAAGTGACTGAGTCATTTGCTCGACTGAGACCGACTCAATAAAGAAGCTAACTATAATGTCCCCATGAAGCAGGCACTTCAAAGAAAACCTTTTGCCAGTTTGGGCTCATTTATTTAATTCCACCTGGTGTTTGGTAGAGACTATCCTCGCAAGGAAAACAACAGCATTTGTTATTTGTTACAACAGTGTAAAATGACCTGATGTTTATGTTAACTAGCAAATAGTAAGTCGTCGGACATTTTTATACCACTGCTGCAGGAAGTAGTGTGCCCTATACAGTATGTAGTGAGAGATTGTAAGGGTGTGGAGGTTTGGGTAGTTGATGGGTTGTAGCGAGTTCAACTTTTTAAAAATAAATAGACATTGGGACTGAACGATTTGTTCAGTACTGAGCTTCTTGTCTGAAAATAAAGCACTTCTGTTTTGTCTTTGCTCTTTTTGATTCAGGCAGCAAAATGCATGTGTATGTTATCGAAATCCCATCACCAAATGTCTTGTTAAGATCTATAATTTGGGACAAGGTCTATTCTATAAAATGAAATGCCTAGAGTGGATTTGGTTGATAGTGTGCTTCTTTGTTTAAGTTTTCGACGTAGCTTATATAGTACTGCTCCTGTTGAGCACATTACCTCAACTGCCACCTATTCACCAACTGACGATTAAAGATGTTCCCTGCTACATATAATAAATGGTAACTTTTTTTTAGACTACTTGTTGATTATAGGTCCAGATTGACATTTAGAGACGTGTCAGTAAAAATGGAAGAGAAATTACAGAGACATAACACACAAAAATAATTCAATAATATTTCTAAATGTCTCCACGGCAAACAGTTGGACTAATGCAGAGTATGGGAATGCTGACAAGCAGCTGTAACAGGAATAGTAATTTGCACTACTTCATGCATATTGGATCTCTTGGGTACTGTAATTCCAGTGAACAGGAAGTCTCACTTACTGAAAGTTTGCACCGTTATTTCTGACTTCACTCCCTTAGCTGCGTTGACCGCATTAGTGTGAAATCAACTGGGAGTTGTTTCTACGAGAGTCACTAGCTTTTTAGGGTTGAAGCTCTTAATTATGCCGGGTGTAAATGAGAGGACTGAAGAGAGTAGGGCTGGGCGATAGGAAGAAAATCAGATATCACAATATTCTTGACCAAATACCTCAATATCGATATTGCGGCAATATTCTAGGGTTGACAGTTGGTGCTCTAACAAAATATCTTCATACTTAGATATTAGATAAATAATCATCAGTAATGTGGACATGTCTAAGTGGGGAAAAGGCAAATAATAGAACAGCAAGAACAGTTTGGTAAGTTAAGAAAAGTACATCACTTTACTGTAATGCAGCCTTTAAAACCAGTAAAATACAACACTTATGTCATATTACGATATCCAAAATCTCATCTCATATCATGATGTTGATATAATATTGATATATTGCCCAGCCCTAGAAGAGAGAGCTGGCGTGGCAAGCCAGGGGCCCCCATGTGTGGGTGACAAAGCACTTGTTTCTTTCAACTGAGAAACATTGCTAAACTTAGAACCGCAAGGTTCAAGAATTCACAAGGTGAACTTGAGATGATCATTCATGGCTTCATATCATCACGGCTTGATTACTGCAACTCCATTTTCATTTGTCTTAGCAAGTCGTCCCAGGACCGTCTATAACTAGTAGGGCTGTCAACTTTAGTCGTTTAGTCGACTAATCGGTCGATGCCGTCTTGGTAGACTGACATTCTTATTGTTCGACCAGTTGCATTTCTTTTTTTTTTTTTTACCAATAAAGAACTTTTCATTGATTTACTCCTTGATATTTATTCCTTTATAAGCAGTTATATATTACTGTATTCTAAATATAATTAGCCTATGTTTTATCCCCAACTTTAAATGCTTTAATTTAGGCTATTTTGTAACAGTGCCACAGTTAGCGCACCACGTAGAACACTCGGGAACCGCACGTGGCTGGCTGCACTGCTGCTTCGCGCTCAGTAGCGCTAAGGAATATGGGTAGTTTTGCTGTATTCATTCAGTTAGAACGCTACTTGTTTTGGCTTTAGGTGACAAAATGTCCAAGAAATCTAAATCTTTTGTCTGGCTGCATTTTACAAAAAAAAGACGACAAGACTGTGGAGTGCAAGCTATGCGGCCTAAAGCTAACTTACCATAGCTCAACGACCAATATGGCCTATCATCTAAAAGTGGTAAGCGATTTATACACGTGTCAGACAGCTGAGCTTGCTATGTCTAATGTCTAAAAGTTTATATATTTTATTGGTTATGTACTAGGCGCATCCCCATGCCATGCCACAGGCGTCAGAAAGCACCCAGACGCAACTGGAGTTGGTCCATCCTCTGTCGGCGAAGAGAAAGGAGGACATCACTAAGGGGATTGTGCATTACATCGCCCAAGATATGAGGCCAGTCAACACAGTGGAAGGAGAGGGCTTTAAGAACATGTTTAAAATCGTCGAGCCAAGATATACTGTGCCAGCACGGGATACTGTCATGCGTGCGCTACGTTCGCGGTTTGATGGACTTAAAGTAAATGTAAACCAGCTACTCCAATCCTCCGAGGCTGTAAGCCTCACAACTGATCTGTGGTCTTCGCTTAGAATGGAGGCATACATGACAGTTAGGGCCCATTTTATCGATGCAGACTGGAAAATGAATAGCGTTGTGTTAGAAACAAAGCAGATGGATGAAGCGCACACGGGAGAAAATGTCGCTGCGCGACTCACTGAAGTCGCGGACACTTACAACATTCCACCAGAGAAGCGGGTGTCAGTGGTAACGGACAACGCTGCCAACATGGTCCTCTTGGTGGAATTACTTAAGGGATCCGGTCAGTGGCCAGACGTGGAGTTGGTTAGGTGTGCAGGCCACACCCTGCAGCTGTGCGTAAATGCTGCCTTAAAAGAAGACCCGGTGTCGCGCATGGTGGCTGCGGCGCGCCGTCTTGTTGGGCACTTCAAAAAGGGACACAAAGCAAAAACGGGTCTCAAAGAGAAACCGGTGCAGCAAAAAGCTCCTGAGCACGAACTCATCCAGGATGTGGCCACCCGGTGGAACTCCACCTGCTTTATGTTGGAGCGACTGTTGGAGCAGCGCTGGCCCATCACTGCCGTTTTATCAGACCCCAATTACACCAAGAGGAGTGAGAGCAGCACTTTGGACATGACAACAGAGCAGTGGAATATGGCTGAAGACATCACAGACGTTCTTAAGCCCTTTATTACACTGACCGAGCTGTTATCGGAGGAGACTAACACATCCCTGTCTGCGGCCTTCCAAATGCTTGAGAATCTGAAAAAATGTCATCTTGCCGTCACAGATAACGATAGCCCAACAAAGAAGATGAAACTTAAGCTTGTGCAGGAAATAGATAGTCGATGGAAACTCAAAGACCGAGTTGTGATGACAAGCAGCCTGTACATTTTAGCTGCAGTACTGGACCCGCGCTTCAAACAGCTATGTTTTCTTAGTGATGAGAAACGGGATGAGGCCTATTCTGAAGTCGCAAAACTTGCACAAAGGCCAAGCCTCTCAGGAGACAGCGCAGAGCAGATGGGGGATGATGAGGACCCGTTGGCAAAAAAACAGAAAACGGCAAAAGAGAAGGAGATAGCAATGCTTCTTTGTGGACATGGTGCAGAGGATGGCCTGATGAGCCAAGCGCACAAAGATCCTCTTGCTATGAAATGAAAGATTATTTTCAGGACAGAAGTAAAGTGGACACTGCTGGGCCACTTGCGTGGTGGAAAAATAATGAGGAGAGATATCCACAACTTGCTCGGGCAGCCAAACGCCTGCTCTGCATCACTGCAACCTCCACTCCTGCAGAGCGCATATTTTCCAAAGCAGGATTTATTGTTAACAAGTCGAGGAGCTGTCTTTTACCCAAGAATGTGGACATGTTAGTGTTTTTGGCCCACAACATAAAAAAGGTGGACTAGGCCTGCAGATCTGTAAGTAGCCTTAACGGCTTTATTATGCTGACTCAATAGATTGTGTTTTCTTATGTTTTTGTTTTTATTTGTACACTTGACGTGTTTGAAAATAGCCTTAATAATGTAACAAAATGAAAATAAACCTATAGGCCTTCCTACTATACAGCCTATTATTATTATTAGGATTGTTTTTTTAGGCTATTTGGGTTTTTTGTGTGTTTGTTTTAAAACGCCTAGATCGGCTGGACAAAAGTTAACCCATAGCTTTGAAAGTAAAGAAGAATATACAGCCTGTATAAACAAGAGCTTTTGTTAGGATTTTTCATTATTTGGCAGTTTTAGCAGTTATATTTTTTGTAGCGTGTGGTGTGGTCAGGTGCGCGATTGTGACCGTCACTATAGACCTAGGACAGAGCTCCTCACTTTGCAGTTAAAAAAATCACTTAATTTTCAAAAAATTGTATTATTATTATAGTTTTATGTATTATTGATGTTTTTTCGTTGTTTTATAAAAGCTCTATGACAATTGTTTAAATGTTCAATCAAAATGCAAAACATCGGGTCTTTTTTATTTATTTTTTTGACTTTGGTTGACTAAGCATTTCTTTGGTTGACTACAGCCCTAATAACTAGTGCAGAATTCTGCTGCTAGGCTGTTGACCAGGTCCACCAGAATGTCGCACATCACTCCTGTCTTATCCATGTTACATCGGCTTCCAATAAAGTTCAGGATCCAATTAAAAGTTCTTGTTCTTACATATAATGCATTTCATGGACAGGCGCCTGTTTATATCTCTGACCTGCTCCATCCGTACATCACTCAGGTCTTCTAACCAGGGACTACTGGTGGTCCCATGCACTCGTTTAAAGACTAAAGGTTTCCTTTGAAGTGGTAGCTCTGACTCTGTGGAACGCCCTTCCTATTAACTTAGGTTCTGCAGTCTCGGTTGACGCTTTTAGAAAGCAACTGAAAACATACTTGTTTCAACTGTTGTGTTGTTTTGTCTAATGTTTGTAATTTTGGGTTTTATTCTTTTAATTCTCATTGAAATTGCATTTGTTGTTGCTTGTTTATTTTATGTTTTGGATCCTATTGTATTTTAATCAAATGTCTTTTGTGTGAAGCACTTTGTGACTGTGTCTGTGAAAGGTGCCATATCAAATAAATTACTTACTTACTCCCAGCCTAAGGCTCTGTGCAGATGAAAAGACGACAGAAAAAAAGACCAAACATAAGGCATGTATGCTAATGTGTCAACTGAGTAAGCTGGCAAGATGATGAATAAAGCTGCTTCATCTCCAGCACTGCATGTAAAGCTGATTCAGTGAGACACAAACGTTTTACTAATTGCATACTGTATGTATGCTTTTAGATGTACCCGTTGTCTCTGATTTTTGTCATTGAATTTGAACTGTCCATAAACTACGATGAAAACACAGAATGCTAACAAAGCCAGACTCTCAGCACAAAGGTGTACCAACAGTAGGGGGCTAACGGATCACAAAACTCACGGTTCAGATGACTGTTTTAAGTCACGGATTGGATACATTTTTTGATCAGCACAAAAAAGAGGGAATTTTAATGATTTATTAAAAATGTAATAACCTTAACTTTTAACAACAATTGGCCTACTTCATCCGTAAATTGTGGTTAAACAACAAAAACAGATGAGAAAAGGGTATTTTACAATAACTTTGAATGCACCACGAGGTTGACAATAGCAGTAGTTGAGCTTTGCCAGACCCTCCTCCAAAGCGAGCTGAAGGAGGGTCTGGCTGCTCCACACAGCATGCAGGGATGGGAGGAGAATGTGCTCTGGTTTATTGGCAATTCTTTAAACCAATCACAATTGTCATGGGCGGTGCTACACTCCGCACAGAGCCGCTGCAAAATAGTCGTGGGAGAAAAAACTCAGATTGGACAGATAGTCTAGCGATCTGTCTCAATTTACCATGCAGAGATCTGAGGAGCAGTTAACCATAGTCCTCATAAATCCACAGAATAAAAATTCCAACACAAAGAAAGCGTAAGGAAACGGAAAATACATGCATCCGGTGAAATTTCCTGCAGCACCGGAGCAATCCCGGAAGTGGAACACAAAGGATATAAACTACAACAGCAGTGACCAAGTGCTAGTTTGTGCGATCTACTAGCATAAGTGTAACAGAGCTGTGTAGCATTGTAATCAAATATATAAATGAAAATAGGTTGAGTATAACTAATATTTACATATAGGCCTATATACAGATCAGTCTCAGGTTGAAACTTGTAGTTCTGAAAGTTAAGTTGCACAACTTAAGGTCATGTTTATGTATGTTTAATGTTTGCCTTAGTTTGAGGTTGTTATTGCATTTCAGAAAATGTTTTCTTTAAAAACAATGTAATATGGCACTTAAATGCACTTTATAGGTTTAGTGTTTTGAGAGATGATATTGTCAGCAATGTAGGCAATAAAAATGTTGCTTTTTCCAAAATTTAAACCAAACTATTGTATATTATTGCTCTTCAATAAAACAAAAGTATTTCTTATCCGATTACTCGATTAATCGATGGAATAATCGGTAGAATACTCAATTACTAAAATAACCGATAGCTGCAGCCCTACCTGTATCTTTTCACGGCGACCCTTCATAGAGATTTATCAGCTTACTTTAAGTAACAGTGACAGTAAAAATGTGTTTCACACACACTATTATTATGGTTAAACTTTGCAATTGATCCGCGGTTCACATCCATTCATGACTGAGTGTTGATCCGTACGGACCACAGATCAACTATGGTCCATTACACCACTAACCAGCAGCAAATAATACAATTAAATAAAAGAACTGAGGAAAATATTACAGTATAATTCATTCTACTGTACGTGTCTTTTGGGAGGTATTGCATATCCCCCTTCTCTGTGCAAGGTGCTAAACCACACTTAAAGCAATATAGTTTCAGTTAATGATTAGACAGAGAAAGGCAAAAGGAAAATAATACAGAAGCATATTGAAAGGCATCATTTCACAACACGTATTCACCCTTGTAGGCCTATTTATACATCAAATCAGTGGCAATGTGTCATTACAAGTCCCATTGCATCTATCAACGGAAACACTGGAGTGTTTATCAGTATTTCATTAGTTGAATCACAACATAATTATGTAGTGAGGGCGATGAGCAGTACTTCACAAACATATTCAGGATGATCAGTGCTTTTGTTATTCCAAGGATTTTCTCAGATACACCGTGTGGATCAGTTTGTTCATGTTAGTAACATATTCATATGTTAAAGTAATAGTTTGATATTTTGGGAATGTTTATTTGCTTTCTTGCTGAGAGTTAGATGAGAAGATTGATACCAACCTCATCTCATATTTGTTAGCTAAATATAAAGCTGGAGCCAGCAACCACTTTGGCTAGCTTAGCATAATGACTGGAAACGAGGAAACAGCTAGCCGGGGCGGGACTGAAGTGTTAAAATTACAAACTGTGGTTACTTAGGGATTATGCACCTGACTGATTTCTTTTACGTGACCAGTGACTTCCTGGAGTCTCCACCGCGGTGCCCAGCATGGCATTTGATTTGTCCTATATAATCTATAGAAGGAAAGCTGCAATTTTAGAGGTCTGGGTATCTAAACAGCAATCTAGACCAGCAAACACAATAGTCTGCGGTTTACCAATTCTCTCAGATTAAGTGCTGGATTCAAAAGGTTTCATTTTCACAGGGCTGAAAGATATGGGGAGTGGGAGTTAGTCAGTGAGCGGGTGTCAAAAAGGAAGAAAAATGGTCTGGGTGTTTTGGGCTGCATGCTCCATTTGCCCTCCCTTACAGAGAGGGAGAGTGACATGCATTGGCAGGAATTGAATCAGTAGATTAAACACCCCCTCCTCCTCCTCCTCTTCCCATCTCCTCTCCTTTCCCCTCTACCCCCCTCACCTCGCTTCTTTTTCTCCTCTCCACCTCATTCTCCCGTTCCATTGATGGGGGAAATGTGGTGAAGATTGCAGGCAGAGATGTTCTTGCCAAGTGAAGCTAAGGAGCCTTTGTCACAAGTAAGATGGATTGGGTGATTAAATATCCAGCATTAGAGTATTAGTAGCCACTCTGGACCATTAGTGCCAGGCGGCGGAAGAGATACATTAAGGAACTGTCTGTGGAAAAGGCAGAACCTCTACTCCAAGTTATCAAATCCTTCGTGCTATCATGATGGAATTCACTCCAGCTCTGCAGCAGCAAAATTGAAGAGTCAAGATAATAAAAAGTATAGTCCTTACATCGAAGCCGGAAACTGATGACCCTCAGCACTAGGCTTGTCGCATGGATTTTGGTCTAGTTGCAAAGCCAAATAGGGCTGTGCAATATGGGAAATTAATCTCACTGTGATGTTTTTAGACCAATATTGGGATTCAATATGAATATTAAAGAGGCGCTTTTGCTTTTCGCTTTGACACCAGATCCTCCGCCATCATCTTGTCGATTAACTCACCTCCTACTCTGTGCTGCTGTGCAGAGCAGATACTTTTAGTTTAACTGGACAGGGTGTGAATTACTTAAAGTTATGGTAGATTGCCCGCAGTGTTCTGTCAAAATGGCAGATGGCCATCAGATTTTTTGGTCATTGTTAAAAAAAAAAGTCAGTCAGTGATGGAATATATTCGATTAACGTGACCACTGAAATGACAGGTGTCCAAAATGACAGCTGCTCTGTTCTGTTGGAGAACCTGGCCAATGCGACACAGTCAGTGAAATTGCACATTTCTTTGCAGTATTTCTCCTTGGCAGGTCTAATGGGTGGTGGAACAGGAAATACGTATCCATATGCAAACAGATGTTTAAGGGTGTTTCTACATCCATTTATGGCTAACTGTGGGAGTTAAAATAAGGCTTGTGCACAATGCTTAAGATTTATAAAACGGAATCAAGCTTATATGCTGCTTTGTAAATTGGACCAAAAGAATGCAAATGTGTATTTCTGTGTTTGTGCGTACACACTATTGCCAATGCCAATATGCTTGCAAATGGCAAGTAGCCTCCAGTATATAAATGACTTGGATGATGACCGTAACTAAGTACCAACACCCACTCCTAATAACCTGTAAAGTAGTTGAAAAAGGTGTGGTTGTAATGGTACAAATGGGCGATAAGTGAGGTGTTTAACAACAAAAATGACTTGTAGCTGTACTATAGCTGTCACTATGTCCGGCAAAAAATAAGAACTCTGCTAAAAATAAAGCGTATTTTTTCGTTGTACAATACAATTACAAAAAAAATTGTTTACTGCACAAAATTGAAAAGCTCTGTTCTGAATCTGGAGTAAGTTTAAGTGGTGGTGAATAAAATTCAACAACACTCACGGTCTTTGTTTTCAACCATCTGCCCTGTGATATTAAAGCTTTGATCTCTATATCTTTAAGGTGGAGTTAGAGACTCCATATGCACAACTATTGTTGAAAATCTAAGAGGCCAAGCTCATAACCCTTATTGCACATCCCTTACTTTAGAAATTATCACTTCTGTAGCAAAATCCTTCTGGAGTTGTATTTATATACATTATTACTTATGCCAGCAGTACACCCATTTGTGTGTTTATATGGCAGGTTTAGGCAAGGCAAGGCAGCTTTATTTGTATAGCACATTTCAGCAACAGGGCAACTCAAAGTGCTTTACATAAAACATTAAAGAGCAGTTAAAAAATAATAAAAAAAATTAAGACATTAAAGAGCAGTTAAAAATGATAAAAACTTTTTTAAAAACAGATAAAAGACGAGAATAAAATTTACAATGCAGTATAAAAACAAGTTAACAGAGTCCAACTTGGGCCTCCCAGAGGACTTATACTTTACTTTAGCAGGTATTAGGTGGATAACGACATATTCGTTATTAGTTAGTTTTTAACATTTGGGCATGGAGAGCATGTTTCTAATTCACCAGTTTATATCCGTGGAAAAATATGGCAATAATGACACCAAGATGAATGAATTTCAGGCCACTTCAGAGAGAGAGTTAAAGCTGATCCTTTTGGTATTGATTTGCTTGTCACAAATAGTGTTTTTTTTCCTGTACAAAGTGTATCAGCACAATCTGAATGGAAGTTGACATCCTCTGAACAAGCACTTTTTCAGACGAAAAGCTTTTTTACCACAGCCAGCCTAAGTACTCTTGCAGCTGACTAAAGTGGACTTAAGCCACAGTGTAGTAGTATGTAATTTGCCAGGTAGATAAACCTCTTCGCCATGCATCGTCTCCAAGTTATCGCAGGCCCTGCATGCTCCATACTGACCTTTACTTTGAGGTGGTTACGCTGACCTGGAAATTCCACAGTGCTGATTGGTTTAGGGGTTGGAGATGCAATCTGGTGATGAATACTGAAAAGGTCAAGGCAGCCTCTCTAAAGCAAAGTCGTTCTGTTGGGTTACATGCTGTCTAAAATGCATCTGATAATGCCTTTTCTCTGTCGGCCTTCCTTTCTGTCCGTTTGTCGAACACTGTGTTCTAGGTGCAGCTTGTGTCTCTCTCTTTCCTCTGGTGACAACACATTAGCCTCTGAAATAATGCACAGGAAGTAGAATACACTGGAGCAATGGCGTATTGTTGCCATCAAGTATTACCGTAGCTGTTTATCTTTAAATTTATGTTTTTATCTTCCTTTTTGCTCAATGTTCATGCAGAATTGTTACTGCTAAAGAAAGTAAAGCTGCTTTATATTTACAAATCCTCAAATGACTATATGTAACGTGAAAGAGGCTTCTTGCAGTGATGAAATCACAGAATTATCACCCAACTTTACAGCTCTGAACAGCTTTTTAGGAGGGATACAGTGAACCGAATGAAAAACCGTAATGGAGCAAACACTAACCTCATTAAAATGACTGGGAATCAGCCAGTTGTGACAATCTGCATTAAATACAGTTTGTCAATATCATTATATTATTCAACGTTTCAGCTATTGGACCTATCCACTATCTCTTTTTGCCTTTTGTAAACCACATTTTTTCTTTTATTCTTGCCTCTTTGCAATACCCAAATTTAATAAGCTTATAACCGAAACACTGCAAGTTAGGCTGCATTTGAAACCTAATTTTGTGTAGTTACTGAAATGTGCTTGTACAGCATGTGATGACCACAACTTACACTACATCAGTTCACACGTGGGTTAAAACTGTCAAAATCGTTTTGGTGCTTGTCATATTTTCATAACAATAACTAAGATGGGATTTATGTCTAACTAGGACTGGGCGATAGGGAGAAAATCTGATATCACGATATTATTGACCAAATACCTCTATCGATATTGCGGCGATATTCTAGGGTTGACAATTGGTGCTTTAACAAAATATCTTCACACTTAGATTTTAGATAAATAATCATCAGTAATGTGGACATCATGTCTAAGTGGGAAAAGGCAAATAATAGGACAGCTAGAACAGTCTGGTAAGTTCAGAAAAGTACATCACTTTACTGTGATGCAACCTTTAAAACCAGTAAAAAACACCACTTATGTCATTTCATGATATCGATATAATATCGATATATTGCTCAGCCCTATGCCTAACTATGAAAAACCCCACACAAACCCCCTACATCATGTCAACAACAACTGTATAATGTTTCAGACCTCTAGGCCTAACCTTATGGGAGCTAGGGAGATATATATATTAGGGCTGTCAAAATTAATGCGTTAATATTTGCGTTAATTTTTTAATATTTAACTCGTTAAAAAAAATTAACGAAATTAACGCAGCTGTGTTTGTTTACTTCGTGTGGCGGCTGAGAAACGTAATACGTCTCCATAACAGCAGGCGGCGCTACTCTGTATTGTTGCCCAAGTAATGAAAACCGGCAGCTGATTGGACGAACGCGTCACATGGGTTTGTTTTCTCCCGATATTGAGAGCCAGACTGTCATGGCGGCCGTTCAGAATACAATCTCATATTGTACTAAGATAGTTCACTGAAACATGTTTCTGAAAACATTTTAAGTGAGAAATAGGCCGTGCAGTTGCTGAATCTGTCTTCATTTCAGCTCAACAAAGGTCAGTTTAGAAGATTTTCGTCAGATTTTGAGAGACTAGTCACCTCATCCTGCTCGCCATTTCCGGGTGAGTCCCGACTGCCCTGCCGCCGACTGAACTCTCGGCTCGTTGGAGATGAACTGCGCCTCGCCTGTAAAGTAGACGAGAGCAGGCGACAGCAGCCGGGGACGGTGACAAAAATCTGCTCTCAAGTCAGACAGTTTCTAGCTGTTTCAGCAGCCTTCAGCAGGACTAAATAAGCCAAATTGTTGCTGCTGTTGTTCTGAAATATATTAAACATTCTGAACTTAGCAGAACCTTTCCTTGTTTGGTTTTTTCTTCATATTTGCAAAGTTAAATGATTTAGCATTTAAATATCCATTATTATAAGCTTCAGTCTCAATTTAAAAAGCGATTAATCGCGATTAATTACAACAAATTGTGCAATTAATTTGTTAATTTTTTTAATCGATTGACAGCTTATATATATATATATATATATATATATATATATATATATATATATATATATATATATATATATATATATATCTCGTTGAAAAAAAGAAATTTGGTTGGCTACAATCATCATGATTGACATGTTGATAGCCAATGACAGCTTGTTCTAACATGGGTACACAGAGACATGACTTGGGGTGAAAACTAAACCAAAAAAGGTGGGGATACCTTCATTGTGTAGGCAGCAACCTAACGAAAACGAGCATACCCAGCGGCACTTTGCAGGAACAGGAGAAAATACTTTAAAAGGAAGAAGTTCGATGAACGAAGTTAGCAGACAGCCCTAGAATCCACACACCGATATTCACAACTTGGATACATTTTTATGAAAAATGTAGTAAAATGCCAGTGAATGCACTATACTTATCCCTCACTAAAGTGTTTCTCCACACCTAATGCTAATCCAAAATCTCAAAGAACTCTATGTATTGTATCTGTTTTTCGTTTTTCATTTCCACTCAGACCGCTGTCTCTGTGTTTTCTTAACATTTCCATAAAGGCAGAATAGATATTGGTCGCCATTTGCACCGGGTAGTGTTGATACACTATATCTTACTCAGGAACTAAATGTCACACCAGTAAAGTCAAGGCCTTTTTGGTAATGGCACATGGTTGCAAATGTCAGGAAAAGTGCATTGCTGATGAGTGACTGTTGTCTGGCAGCCTACGTGGCTCAGATCCAGCCACACAGAATGTCTTTGATATCAGAAAAATACTGGTTCCCTCATGTGAACTAGACTCATGTGGGCATCAAAGCTGGACAGGATCAATCTACTGCTCTTCATCATATATATATAGGCAGGTCTTCCATATATGCACTGTTTCTGTTCAAGACTGTGAAATGGGACAGATTAAAATGATAGATCGAAGGACAGATATCCCTTTTTTTTCCTCCATGTTGCTTCCATGCCGCAGACTGGATGGGTGGAGTCACGTGACTACACACGCGGTAGTATGTTTTTAAAAGGTAAATACATGAACATACCATGGATGTATAATTGGACCACACACATAGTGAGGAAAGAATAAAAAAAAACTGAAATAACCAACATGGGAAACTTACGTCGGTTAGAGGTTCTGAATTTCTGTTTCGATTACTTTTCGATTAATCGTCCATCCCTAGGTTGCAGACATCGCTGCAGTCCCCTGGCGCATTGAGTCCTCCCTGGTTGACAGCCGTCATTATAAAACTGGCGGGCTGCAATTAACTGCATTTGACTGTTAATGTGGTCGAAATCGTCACTGAAACTCATACCAATGGATTTTCTGATTGCCGGATAGTCAAAATGAAAAAGAAAAGGGTCGAATATTTGTATTAAACGGCCAAATCCGAATTTTTTTTATTCAGGTACAACTTACAATACGTACAATTACCTTGATTGCTAAAAGAAGAATAACTTAACACAGCTTATTTAAAATATGTACATGTAGATCGACTGCTGTCTCATAATTGTCTAAACGGGCGGCTGTGGCTGAGTGGTAGCGTGGTTGCCTGGCAATCGGAAGGTTGGTGGTTCGATCCTTGGCCCTGCAGTTGCCCCTGATGCTGCGCGTCGGAGTGTAAATTTGTGTGAGTGATTATATGATGAGCAGGTGGCACCTTGTACGGCAGCCTCGGCCACAGTGTATGAATGTGTGTGAATGGTTCCTGTACAATGTTAAAGTGCTTTGAGTAGTCGTTGAGACTAGAAAAGCGCTATATAAGAACAGTCCATTTACATTTATTTGTCTTTTCTGGAACAGAGGAGGTTAAATAAAAGTTAATTAGCCTCGATATCTTTGTCCATTTTTTACTCTCTGTCTCATTGTCCCCTTAAAGGTGAGCACGGTCAAAACTGCTTGCTTTCCGTCACCACAAATTAGCTGCTAAATTTTGCCTTTTTAAATGCTGGTGGGACCAGGCCTTAACACTTAACCTTCAGCTTACTCTACAGGGCCGTGTGTGTGATGGTTAGATCAGATATAATTGACAGTGGTCTGGCAATATAATCAAACAATCCTACAACTGATATCACATCTTGATTTAAATGTTATTATTACAGAAATAATTTATGTGAAATGACCAAAACTGCTCCACCTTTGGCAATGAATTGTGTGTTCACATCATGTTGGACCCCATAGCTCATAATAAATAGCTGATATGAGAATATTTAAGTTTTCAGGGCCTTTTAAATTGAGTTCTAAAGCTTGTGTGTTTGTTTATTGCAAATGAGAATGTGGGCCACCTTCATAAAGCACTTTCTTCATCTGAACTCATTGCAACTTATTCTGTAGAAACTTCTATGAAGATTTCTGTATCATCTTATTTTTACTGTTGCTTCCTAAGCCCTTCCACCTCGAGTCTGAACAAGATAGGATGCTGTAATGCTGCCCAATCCTCTTTCACATGTATTGGGTCCCATCAGCCTTCTTTTTTGTACATCTCAAGTCTGAGATTCTTTCCTACTGCTGAGTGAAATTCCATAGTAGCCAAGATTATAATCTATACAGCAGGAATGATATATTTTCTCTCTCTCACTCCCACTCTCTTCAGCACTCAACTTGCCTTCCAAGGCCTGAGAATAATTCTGACTTCAGAGGGAAATCTCACCCTCACATCCGTGGCTCGCACCGCGCCTATGCAGAGTTAGCCTTTCCTTTCATGCTGTGCCCCTGGGATTATCATATCAATCTGCGTGACCTGATTACTAAGCTGCGGTTGGCTGTCTAGAGCACTGGATCAAGCGATCCCTCCGTAGCTGCCGTCTAATTAACGCTAGCGTGTCATTGCTGCACTACCTCACTGAATCCTTATCAATGTAGTTTGGCAGTTACTCTCGCTCCATCTGGAGGGTTCTAATAGGTCAGTGCTCACTCAAGTGATGCAACTTATGCAATGGACAGTAGAGGGATTCATTTTCAATCACTTTATCATGTGCTATTCTGTCACAGAGCTGATACATCCGATTGTCTGATTGTCCGATGCAGACTGACATGCTACGGGTTTGTGTAACAAAAATTTCTGTTCCTGTTAAAGCTAGAGGTGTGTATGAAATCAAACTTGTTTTAAGAAAAACACGTTTTATTCACAATCTTATGGAGAAAAACCACACTACCCACAATCCTAAGCGTAACAGCGACATCTCTGATTGGTCCAACTCGCTGTTACCATGGAAACATTTACCGTACCTGTGAAACTGCTAGCGGCGTCTACTTTACCTTCTTTGCCGTTTTCAAAATGTTTTTGTGCGCCGAACCAAATGTTTTATATTCAAGATTCATCTTGTTGCTGATTGGCTTGGTTCCAGGCTTAAAACCTTTTTATATAAACAATTTTTGAAACCTCAATGAAACAATTGAATGGGAAAAAACACTTCAGGAACCAGAACCGTTAAAAAAGTGGGCGATCACTGTTGAGCTCTATTCATATTGTGCGGCAATTTGCTCACATTATAGAAAAAACAACCAAGGATTTCTAGTACTGTACCTGCCTAGTAAGCCAGCAAACTTGAGCTAACGTTAGCTTTGTGGAGATGGTAGGATTTCCCAAACTAAATAAATACTGCACTTGTTATACAGTAGATACATTTTTAGCTGCTGTACGTCCGCAAACTTTAAGCAACAGAGACGATGTCTGGTACTTGGTCTGTGATTTATCATGAATAAATAAGTTTTTGATTAAACTCTTGAATGTTGACATGGAAATGGCGGATTCATATTTTTAGTGCTGGGCATGGTGTGCCATCATGCTGATTTGAGCACGTTTGAAATGTCAAGGTGACCAATCAGATTGCCTGGTTGGATCTACCTATTGTATGATTTGTGCCATTTGTTTAAAAAATGGCCTTTAAATATAAATTGAATATCAAAGTGTTCATTTTCTGTTAAACTAATCATTGTTCTAAAAACAAGTAAAGATGCCACCTTGGGCTCTGTTGTGATGGGTTGACATTGTGATGGGTATTTTTACTTGTTTTATTACATTTTAAAGACTAAATAACTGTGTATGATGAATAATTAATGAAACAATAACAGGTAAAATAACAAACAGATTAACTGACAGTTTTAATTAATTAGTTACAGCCCTACTGTGCTGCTCAGTGTCTAGAAGGTCATGTTTTTGCTGTTCATATGAGGGGTTTGATTCCCTGCTGGACCATCCATGCTTAAAATAAATGCAGTCATGCTACTGTGCTGTGGCGCTTCCGATAAAAGCATCTGCAGAAATGGCATATGTTGCGGTAGTTAGCGTGATCACAGACGCATTAGTGTGTATTATGATTAAGAGAAGTAGCGACTGCCATACCATGTGATCAGGTATCACACCCAGATGGATATTAGAGGAAGCATTACAGTGGCCTACATGTCATTAACAGGTGTGTAATTAATTCCCCATGATGGGCCAGTGTGACACTAATGCGGGTTGACTGTGTGGTGGTCCGCTCTGTGGGACTTAAAGGACGACAGCCAGCCAGACGTGTCCTTGTCATCCTTGTGCCTGTGTGGCATTGCTTTTCTGGCCAGTGATACCTCTTCTCCTCCTCCTCCTCCCCCTCTGCTGCATAAGGCTGGGTACCGAATTCAATACTTTTTAGGCACAGAGTGAATTGGCTCTAAAGTTTTGAGTATTGAAAAATGCCTCTTCATTCAATACCCAATTTCAATACCTAAGGAGTAAATCTCATCAGCATCAGTGAGCCAATAAGCACGTAGCATTCTTCTACCAAGATCTAATAATGCTTGTGATTACACGTCGCAGACACACAGGAAAAGCTCTACGTTACACACACAGACACAGGCTCACGTAGTAGGAGCTGGAATTGTTTTTTTAAAAGATTTGTGCTGTAATGTTGTAATTTGTTTTATAAAATTGGTATTGAAAAAAGGTTAAATCGTTTAGGAACCGGTATCGAAGTCAAGGTATTGGTATCGGTACTGATATAGAATATGTTTTAATGATACCCAGCCCTACTGCTGCACTCCTCTTCCTCTTTCCTGGCACACTGTACTGCTCATGGCTGCATTGCTCTTTGCCACCGGTTGGAGGTATATTTGTAGAGTTGTGTGTTAGAGCTGGATGTAATTTGAAACGTGAGGACAGACGGGTCAGCCCTTCATAGGTAAAGGTGAATCATCGCTCTGACAAGAAAGGTGTGTGTGAAAGGAGAACAATCGGACATCTCTTCATTAGGTTGTGTAAGTTATGCATTGTATAAGGACAAAATTGTTTGAGATGTCTACTCATGCCCAATAAATATTTGAATTATTCATAACAAATTGAGAAATTCATAATGTCCCCGATTAGCATTTTAGCATAATTGATTCTCAAGAAAAGATGGAATAATAAATCACTGCCGGCCTCCTTTTGCATGAAAGATCCACCTACATTATCCACCCTACCCCTCTCCCCTTCTCAGCAATGCTTTTTTCATCTGCCATTTGTATGCTTTTCATTACCTATCTGCTCCCTCATGACATACCAGTAATAGCCTTGGAGGCATGCTGGTAAACAGTTTTGACAAATTGAAATTACCCAGCTCAAGTGAAGAGACTAAAGCTGTAAACCAGGGGAAGGAGGAGGGCTCTAACTACGTTCTCCAATGACAGGGCCAGCTCTAGTACACACTACTGACTGTGCTCACACTTTACTCCTTCACAAAAAATCTCCAGTGTAAGCCAAAGACAATTTCCCACTCAAATGTGTCATTTGTGTTACGATCACACAGTGGTGATACAAATATTGAATTGGTGTAATCATCCTTTCCTGCTGCATGCTGCAGTTTGTGCAGGACTTCCCCACATGATAATTAGCACCTCAGTCTCCTGGCCTTTCATAATGGCTAGATATGTGTGTGACGGTGACAGGCATGTAAACAGATTGAAGAGTAATCCATTAATGATGAAAAACATTATTAATAATCCTGTAAAATTAAACACGTTTGTGACAAGCATGTTAAACCTAAAGCAAGCTTATTAATCCACTACTAGAGACCACTATGCATAATTTCCCTTCATATAGATCCATTTTGACACACTTTTTTTCTGCTTTATTTTACAGTGTAAATTTATTTGTTAGGGCTGACCCGAATGCTTTGAAGCCTTGATTGTTGCCATGGTAATCTGCATCCAAATCAGTGTTTTGCCATTTTTCTTCTTTAAAAAAAATAAAAATGATATATGCATTACCCCAAAAATCTAGCCTGACGTGGTCATACTCAGATTCTAGCCAGAATGTGACCTCAAAAGTTGTGGGCGGGGCTAAGTTCGGCTGGTATCCAGGCTACCAAAAATCCTGAATATCCCATGAAACAAGGAATAGTAATCCCACATTATTTATTTATTATTTAGTTATTCTCACAGAGCGCTGTTTGTTGTGTGTGTAGGGGGGGTCGTAGGTCGTGTGTGTGTAGGCCTAGGTGTGGTGCTGACTTCCCACTGAAGCTTTGATGCCTCAAAAGTGATATTCTGAACTTGTATTTTTACAATCAATCCTCTCACTGGCAACTGTGATTTGCAATCGGATCAACAGCAAAAAAACAGAAATAATGTGTACTATTAACTATAGTAACTATAACATTTCTTAAGAAAATCTAAATTAAAACATATTTGACTTTTAAAAAATGTATGTTCTCAGTACCTCAACATGCTGCACGGCGGTTATTGTAAGATTATCACTACAAAAACGTTCTTAACTTCCTGCTCGACAAAATCACTTCCCATCCAAGACACTATCCATCTTCATTTCCTATCATGGCTCACTGACAGGGGTTTCCATCATATGTCATTATTGGTGCATGAGGCAACTCAGCGGAACAATCCGCCGCTCTGGGAAATGCATCAATCACCAACTCCTTGTCTTTACCTGACAGCTCAGCTCGGAGACAACAGGAGCTACGGCCCAACATAAGGACGCACTTGAACCAGAGCTAGATCGGTCCAAGCAGGCTCATGCTGTATACAGTCGGTAATTAAGATTTGGGACTGAATACGTGGCAGCAGTAATCCATGCCTGAATGGCTGTCAGGCTTTACTTTGTGTCAATATAGATGGATGAAGGAGGCATAACTGTCAGAGCAAAGCCTGAGTAGAGACAGGTGTTTGGACCCCCCCATTGGGATAGGAAATCATTGAAGTAATGGATGAATAAGTCTGTACACAAGATAAAGGCTGCAACAATTATACAGTACACAGATGCCTTGCTGTAAATTGCTAACTAAACCAGCAGTTGAGAAAACATTACATGCAAGCACAATGCACATTAAAGCATTCACATTTACATATAATTCCTAAAAAGAATTGCAATGCCTTGAAATGATAAAATAAGTTTTAGGGCCAAGGGTCACTTGATTGGTGTTTAAATATGAGGTCAACCCAGTCTGTGTGCCCCGCCTCTCGCCCAATGTCAGCTGGGATCGGCTCCAGCCCTCCTGCCACGCTCCAAAAGAATTAGCAGGTATAGCTTATAGATGGATTTAAAATAACGTTTTACCCCATAAGAGCCATGTCAACATTTACATTAACTTATTTTTAACATATCAAAACAAGAATAAATGTCTAAATCAGCATTTAAAAAAAAAAAAGAAATCTGTTAAATATGCAGTTATGCTGCAGCCAAGCCTGGTGACAACAGCTGACAGTTGCAGGTATGAAGGAGGAAACAAAATCTCAATAAAGAGATGTCTTGGTTTAAAAATGTTTGTGAACCACTGCTTTAGAGATATTGCTGTGTAAATGATATTATCAGTCAATTTGAAGAGTATGACTCATCTCTACTTGTGCTGCCAAGACACTATGTTATACAATACATTGTTATTAATTGTGGCCGCAGTGGCCCTTGTTCAGCAAAAGTTGAATAGTGTTGCAATAAATTTGGTTGAAGTTACCCTGAGTGACAGACTTTGGCTGGTGTGATGCGTCAGTATTTGTTTGAATTTTCAGTTAACTCTGTATTATTCAGCACCAAGTCAGATACATAAGAAAAGAAGTGAGACGTGAACTGGAAACTGGTAACCCTGACTCTAATATTACATTATTACAGTATAAACAAAAGATTATCACATTGCATTGTGGGAATTGTAGGATCCATGATTTTGGGAGTTTGACACATGCTAGAGATTAAAAGTCATTGGCATTCTTTAAAAAACAAAAAAGTATGTTAAGTATTCACATGGAACCAGAACTAGAACCGAAAAACTCAACATTCTGTATGATGTGGAGATTTATCATTGGACTACTTGAGTTTCCAGTCATCCCCAGTGAGGCAGATCAATCGGGGGGCTGCAGCCAACGGGTAGTCATGGTTGACATTCAGACTAATTTCATGGACATTGTGTATTTCAATAAGTAAACAAGCAAATGTATGGAATGGGGGGAGAGGCATACCGATAAAAATAGAGAATGAAAAGTTGAGCTTTGCTTGGGTCATCTTTTTGATCTAAGATGTTGTGACTTGGGTTGACTTCAATTAAAATCCTGGGGGAGGCTTCCCAGTCAATCTGTGATCTTTATCATGACGCTGCCTCTCAGATCTCTATCTCTCTGCAACCCATGGGAAATGGAGACGACTTTCATGACAATGGTTTGGACTCCAAGCTATTTCTGGCTGGCTCCTCTGCCTAGCAAGGCTGTGTCTCTATTGGCAACCTCAACCTTGAGCACCAGTCCCAAGCCTGACGTCCTTTTTCGCTCGCTCTCTTTTCTTGTTCATGCGTGAGTCTAGGGGTTGAATTTTCTTTATGCAGGAGTAAGTTATGCATGAGTCACTCATTGCTAAAATCACCTGGGAAATTTAGCAGCACTGCATTTGATAATTTATGACTAAAAAGAAAACCATTTTAGCCCTTGAATTATCTAGATTTTCTGTTGAGTATTTAAAAGATTAGTCACATAGATATTTAAAAACAAGCCAAGTGTGTGCGTGCACACACACACACACACACACACACACACACACACACGCACGCACGCACACACACACACACGCACACACACACACACACACACACACACACACACACACACACACACACACACACACACACACACACTTAATCTCTGTCTCTCCTCCCTCACTGGAAACTGTCCTCTGATGGTTAATTACATCCTTTGATCTGGGTTTGTTCCATCTGCATGATATTTCACGTAATGTAATTGTGCTGAATATTCACAGGGCCTGTCATCTGCTGTCAAGCCCTAGCACTACCGACCTGCACGGAGTGTCTTCATTTACTCACAGTGTACATTGCAGGCTGTCTGCGTTTAAGGCTGAGGAAGTGTTTAGACTTTAAATTGCATCTTGAGATAGAGAATGCTGAAATACACCACATTCACTAAACAATGCTTAGGTAGCATATATAAGAGAATCTTCTCTATGTACTCACACAAAAAAATACTATTGCAAATCTATTCCTTAAACTTTTCCCTCCATACTCGGACCGCATGCATTTATTGGACACGAGAGGAATATGATATTTTCAATACAATATACAGTAATATCTTTTTCCCTGATGTATGTATGTATTTCTTTTTTTTTTACATCTTTAGCAAGTCAACATTCTTTCATTTTAATTATGTTGCACTATTAAAAGAAAATTGAGGCTTCTTCACTCGTTCAATGCAGTGATTTAAACACTTTATTTTTATGATTATTTAGAAACATTATGCTGATGCTATCTTGTGATATAGGACTTTGTTCAGTGCTAATATGCAAGTGTCTCCATATCAGTAAAAACAGCAAATAAATCAGACTAAGTGGTATCTAATGAGAGTAATTATGATGAAAATTATGAAGACGTTCTTCCGTGTGATCCAATTTTTTTTTCAATTTAATGTTCCGAGGGGATTCCTAACAAAAGATGCAACAGAATGTGACCATCAGGTGTGATCATCTATTATGGCACAGTTTCCATAGAGTATGAATATGCTGAAATGTTCGTTGTTGAGTGAATTATTCCCTTAAAATGTCAGTGCGATTGCTTAAATGATCCAAACACGATGATTACAGTATGTTAGAGAGTTATAGAGAATGTAGATCAAACCCTCAGCTAAAATGTATTTTGGAAATTCAATTCAAATGTTTTAGGGTTTTTTTCTATAGCAAAGAAAAAATGGTTGTTGAGTTATTCAGCATCAGCAAAGATGCAGCATTCATTTATTATTCCTGCTGAAATCCCAAACCCATTCACATGCTGTTACTTTAGGGACAGTGGCTCCTCTCTATCAAAGAGGTGCAGCATGATCATTTATTCCATTCCTGACTGCAAAGATTGCCTGGGGATGCTGGCGGGTCCCTGACAAGCAGGGCCTCCTCCATGCCTCACCTTGATCAACATTCAGCATTGCCCCCTGAATCCATCATGGGCTGTGACAACACGCCCCATTTTGGGCTTTTTATATCATAGTGGATGATGTGGCTGCTGCTGGTAGCTTCTGCTGCTGCAGGTGGTGGTGCTAGTGGTGATGATGATGATTATGATGTAGTGGTGGTCTCAAAATGGATAGAGAACCTTTTATTGAAGTTCAATGTATACAGTATTTTTGATTAATAAATAAATAGATGCACTCATCATTTAGATGCATGTCAGGGTTGGAACGGGGTGAATAATGTATTATACAAGACCAGGCAATGTCCTGAAGCAACGACAACAGCAAGCTCCAAAACTGAGGAATAATCTGGAAATCTTTTTTCCTTCCTGTGTCCTCCTAGGAACCATAGGATTGCCCATATTACATTTTACAGACTTAAAATGGATTTAGAGATAAAAGCACCATACAGCACATAAAATAAAAACCTAATAACACAATACCTCTGAAACACAATAAACACAACAAACTGCAGCTTTAAAACATTCATTCCAGACTGTTCCTTCTTCAAAGGTCTCTAACAGTCATGGTTATTTATGTAAAATAGTGCAGGGAGATATATAAGTTAAATAAGTGCACATAATGAATTCCTTTCTTCATCCTCATTGCTACCAAGTGGTCTGAAATTAATCCAAAACAGATGACCCATAAAGCTAATGATATTTCTTTGATAATCGCTTGCGATCTGATGTAATTATTGATTCTAATCTGCTCATCTGTGTGCACTCGTTTTGTGTAAATGTTTTTGTACGGATTAACTGCCCCGGTTTACCACATTACGCTCGATTTGTCAGATAGCTTTGTCATCAGCGGGGACATGTTGCGAATGAGCCTGGGAGACAATTAAACATAAATCTACATCATGCAAATGCAATTCCTTACTACGATTGTTATTTTATTGTATCCCCCTCTGACTGGACCGCTATGGTGATGAGATGAATGATACCGTGGCGGTAAACAAAGATCTGACGGCTGACAAATGATTCGTCATTAGTCCAACACTCATTTGGAAATAATGCTTTAACTATTATATTTCATAGGGGATGAGGTGCTGTTGTTGCAAATCACCCCCGTGGATAGTTGATTTACACAGCACCTGATGTGAAAATGCATGTATGAAGGATGAACTGTGTCGTGATGGCTGAAGGTTACACCCTGAAAATAAAAAAACTTTGCTGTCTTTTATCTGCACCTGGGAAGCAAACTTGCGCAAGAATGCACATGCTGGCTTTTCAGGACAAAAAAACGCTTGAAATAGCCAAAAATTTCCTCTGTAAATACCATTGACTTCAAAGACAAATTTCACACTCCCTCTGTGACTTGTGCTCCCCCACTGCAGTGTCAGTGCCATTCCCTCCAGATGACTGCTTTTATTTGATATCAAACTAATGAGATTTCCATTCTCAAAGCATATCCTCTCGCTGCCTAGTCTTAGACGTTTCCATTTATGTATATACCCTGGAATGATATTTGTTTTGCATATTTACATAAGGCATATCCACCCTATCTATATGTTTTCCAAATGACAATGTTTTATTCATATATTTCTCTATCATTTGCTTTTCATATCCTCTGCCGCTGAAACCACATAAACTGTCAAAAGGAGTGATATGTATTATTGGTGTATTGAACATATAATTTAGTTTGCAGCTTATGTGGGCGAAAGCTTATATGCCTGAATACACAGACTCTCAATCAAGTAGAGCAATTATAATTGATATTCTTTGAATAGCGGTTATTGAAAGATTACTTTGCTCAGTGCTCTTTCAGGGAGACTGTTTTCTTTGTCTTTGCTTAGAGGAGGACAAATTAAAATACAGTATTTATAATTAATAACACTATACCGTTATAATCCTGTTGCCTACTGTAATGTACTGTACTGTATTTGGCAGCTGAAAATGAAGAACATCTCCTCAGAGCTCCACTGGCAGTGAGTGAGCCCAGTAAATGTATATACAGAGTGTGATTGACATCCCAGTCAAGAACATGACAGCATACGCTCAGCCAAGCTGGCAGACGACGCCTCCTCTCTCGCTCAGGAAAACATCAGTTTGTGAGCGACAGAAATCATCTTTAATACTCGTCTCTCTTTGGACACACACACACACACACACACACACACACACACACACACACACACACACACACATACACACAGGAATAGTCTTACATCAACAGAACGTCAGAGAGTGAAGTGTTCAAAGGCCAAGCATAAAATATGTCTTCCATAACTGCTGAAACACGTCCAGGTTGTACGCTACTCACCGCCTCACTTTGTCTCCCTCCATATGTCTGCTGTCCTTGGCACATCATACTTTCCTTTTTTGTTTTTTACTAACACACACACACACACAGACATACACAGACACATGCACACAAGCACTGAATTATGGATGAACCCTGTGACACTGTGATGATACATTTGTCACATCTATACAAAGTCATTCTTTAGGATTGTCCCTCCTTATGCCGCCTAGAGTTCACATTTTGTCACTTGACATTTACGGAGAGGCTTATGACGGCCCTAAGCGCTGATGTCTCACTGCTGCTGACACTGACTCCAGACTCAATGGACACTAGCACAGACAGTACCTGAGGGCCTGAAATGGTGCAGAACACAAGCTCCATATTTGAGCTCAGCTCTGAGGTTTAACTGAGCAGCAGTTCTTTTGTAAAGAAAAAGTTTGCACATGATGTGTAGCACAAACCAACACTTGGGGTCCGTTTCAGAAAGCAGGTTTAGTGAAAACTCTTGAAAAGTTAACCCTTAGATGAGGGAAACTCTGGGTTTTGTGTTTCAGAAAGGGAGGCTAATCAAACCTGAGAAAGAGGGGTAACTTCAGCCCGTTTCAGAAAGAGAGGTAACTTAACCTCAGTCAGTTACTATGGTAACTGAGCCTGTGAACCTAACCTGGTCGGGAGCAGGTTTTCTTCAAGTAACCTTGAGTTTCTCTCAGTCTCCTCTAGAGCCTGACCGATAAAGGATTTTTAAGGCCGATATTGATACAAATATTTGGTGATTTAAAAATCCGATATTCCGATATATTGGCCGATATCTATTTAAAAAAAAAAAAAATTCCAGAAACGCGTAACAATACATATAAATAAAAATAAACTTGTTTGTTTTATTGTCACAACAGAACAGATGAACATCAAATTATATTAAAGTTCTGATTAATAAAATGTATAAAAATACAAACAAGATATGAAACTCACAATAAAAAAAAAAATCAGAGTTGCCAACAGGGACGTTGTAGAGTGCCCTCTGGTGGACAAACTATGCAACGCCAACACTCATAACATGGTTGAAGGGTGTTTCGTCCGTTTTTATTTTATTTCTTAAATATTCATTTATCGGCCATTATGAATGCCGATACCGCTAGTTTGGAAAATGCCTAATATCGGCTCTAGTCTTCTCCCTCTGACACAGCACTAACCCTCTCTCATTCATTTCCTCATTCATTCCTTCAGTCTGTATCAGGCGCATTTTAGCATAGTTTATCTGCATGAATAAAACAACAGGGTTGGTTTATTAACTGTGTTAGGCAGACCATAAAACTTTTTCTTTCTCAAAACATGGCATTTCCTTTTGTCGACGATCCCGTTGATGAAGAAGCTGTATTACTTCGCAAGGAGTTAAACCTATGTCGGGAGATGATATTGAGGCCCCAACTATAGGCTATAGCCTACATAGCCTTATCTGTCCTCATATCACTAACGTCACCCATTGTGGACATGCTCTTACATCCCAGCAGATTCTTTGTGTCACATTACTTTTTTTTTTTTTTTTTTTTTTACAAACGGCAGTTTTCTTTACAACATTGGTGATGCGGAGCATATTAGTAAAGCCACTGTATAGCAAAGCACCGTCAGAAGAATGTGACTCACTCGGAAATATTTTTTCAGTTTTTGTAGTGTTCCCTGGACACAAACCAGTAAGAGCCATTAAAAAGGTATCCACAGTATTGCGGGTGAATGATGTAAACCCTTTGAAATGAAAGATTATGAATTATAATTCTGTTAATGATGGTGCTGCAGCCTCAGAATGGGAGTAGTAGGCCTAGGACTTTTTTGCCCGCAGGATTGCACCTAAATTAGATTATAGGTTTAATACCATTTCACCGGTAATATTATACTTATGATTAAATATGAAAATAATACACTATATTGGAACTTACGCATTTCCTCGAGCAGCAATTTTCTCCCACGCAAATTCTCTCTCGTTTGCAGCAGCCGCTGTGTTGCTTTTTTTGCTTAATACATGTTCAAACTCGCTGTATGTGCGCATGAGTATTTCCGCCGACCAGTTTGTTTGTGGTTGTTACCATGATGAATCGTAGTATCATTGCTCCATTCATGCTGCCTTTTTATAGTGGTGATGCACATGCTTAACTCTGAGTGAGCCTACTTATTCAACCAACTCAAATCAGCTGTTCTGGAACCGAAAACTCAGTTTCCCTCAGAGTTCAGGGTTAGACTCAGAGTTTGTTAAACCTCCTTCCTGAAACGGGCCCCGGTAATCACATATTATGAGTGGCCTACATTAGTTACATTGTAGTCCATATCGACGACGTTTCATTTCTGTGATGGTTTAGGTGCCGTTGGAAATTCTGCCGGATGTTGCCAATTTTTCAGCCGGATGTCCGTCACCTTCTGCTTTCTTTGTGTTGGCATTCTAAACTCCAGTGTGATTTATGAGGACTATGGTTAACTGCTCATCAGATCTCTGCAGGGTAAATCCAGACAACTAGCTAGACTATCTGTCCAATCTGAGTTTTCTGTTGCACGACTAACACAACTTTTGAACGTAGACGTGTTCCACCCAGAGGCGTCGTTAGGCCTGGACGTTCCCGGCTACAGCCCCGAATTGTTTTATGAAAAGCCCCGGTTGTGTCTCTCTCTCTCTCTCTCTCTCTCTCTCTCTCTCTCTCTCTCTCTCTCTCTCTCTCTCTCTCTCTCTCTCTCTCTCTTATTTTTTTTACAAAAACAAGTATAATATAATTTAAAAGAAACAGAATGGCACATGCAAATTAAGAAAACAAGTATTTTCCAAGGCACTCGCAATTCATAATTATTTTTGTAGAATTCTAATTGTAGAACTGTAACTTTGTCCCGTTTATTTTTCCGAGGCAAATAGAACGGGCAGCTACGTGCAGGGTCCGACCATCATGCCGTATTTGTTGCTATCACCTAGCAACCGTTTACCGAAAGGTATCATTTTCGGCAGAATCTTAGCCAAATCAGTCAGATACATTGATGCCATCAACACAAAGTTTAGGAGCAATCAATACTAATGATTTAGTTAGAAGTTCCTGTGACGTGACGTTTCCAGTCTATGGTTCAGACTCAAACACACGGAGCTCTGAAGCAGACACGTGCGTCGCTTAGTGTCCACTCTCTCTGGAAAAATAGAGATGAGCAGCGACGTCCATGGTCTGTGCAGTTTCAAGTTTATAATGGACGCGCTCTGGTATGGGCATGCTGCGGCAGATGTGTTGCATTTGTGCTCCGTGTATTTCTGCAGTAGTTTCGGTTTTCCACCTTTGATGTATAGCAGCGTACAGCCACTTCCCTGAACTTTGTCTCATTCAGGGACCAGAGACCCAAACAGGGCTCTGTGTCTGTCAGAAGGTCTGAGATCTACCGTATCAGCAGAGCAATCACGCAATGCACAGCAGACTATGGTGCATGTAGACTATTTTCTGAAATATTGTGACTTTATTCTTGTAATAGCCTATTATCACTTTATTTTTCACCAAATATCACGACTCCTCCAAATCTCAGAGAGCAAAGATGGGATGAGTTATATTTTGAATGGGCACAAAGTTTTGAACATGAGCAGAAATCTTGCTCAAACACATCTGAAATGTTACAGTCCAGGGGTTTATTAATTCATTAAAATGAATTAATGTATCATTGAGGAGAATAATTGTCACATGCACATTTAAGGAGCTTACTTTCCCAACAAAAGATGCAAAAGAGGAGGGAGGAGTAAATGATGCCTAGGCTACATGTGTGCTGACTCAGATATAATTAGAAAAGTCGATCGACAGGAGAATAAATAGTTGAAATATATACAGAATGCCTGAGAGCCTTACTGCAATATATTCCATTATGTTTTTATATTTAGATTGTGATCTATGTTTCCCTTTAGATAAAGATCTTTTCAGCATACATTGATGCAGAAAAAGGTAGAAATACAGTAGGTGCATAAAAATTCACCATAATGCAGGAAATTAGGTGTTTTTAATGCTCAAAATGTTCTGGGGGAGGACCCCCAGACCTCTGCGTCATAAATCACCACACTAATCTGGAAACAAAACTCTGGCTTTTGGGTTGCCAGGCCAGTTATGATTAGGCCAAATTTTGGTGCCATCGTACTAACCTCTACAAACTGGGCAGCTAAAATGAACATACACTGGCTATTAACAAGCTGGGCAGTCGCTGTTTTGCATTGCATTCAGTTTATTTAAATGGGTCCGGGCTAAGCCCCCAACCTCCTCAAGTCCTAGAAACGCCCCTAGTTCCACCAAAACAAGTTCCTTCCCAAGACTATTTTACAAAGGCTCTGTCCGGTGCTTAGCGCTACCCAAAACGATTGTGATTGGTTTAAATAAATGGCAATAAACCAGAGCACTTTTTTCTCCCATTCCGGAATGTGTGGACTAGCCAGACCCTCCTCCCCAGCGCTGTGGAGGAAGGTCTGGCAATGCGAGACTAGGTACATTGGAACATAAAACTCCCTCTGTCTATCCACATGGGATCAATTGTATTTACTGGGGAACTCCACCGATTTTAGTCAGAATGTACTGTTCAGCCTGTGAAACAGTTGTATAATGTCTTCTGTGGCTCTGGAGGGCCCTGACAAATTTCATCAAGGTTATTTCGGATTGGGCTTGAGACTTCAAACTTTTAACAATAAGCATTTCTTTTAAAATGGGGGTATGGGGGTTAAGTGGGAATTTAGGTGTCAGTGTGAGTCTAATAAAAGACACTACTGAGTTACATTATCGGAAATTTAGGATCTAACGTTCCTGGAGCTTAACGCACGCTAGGGGCTAAAGATGTCTCAACCTCTGCTGCTTTGTGACCATTTTTTTAAAGCTGTCTTTTGTAAGTCCCCTAAATTTGTAAAAGTGCAGTACTAAATCGCCAAAGTACCCCATTAAGGAGGACATTGTTAAATTAGGATTTTTACTGTGTATCCGTTAGACTATTATGGAAAAGCGTGGCCTAAATGCTGACACGGATCTGGCAAATACAGTAAATGAGTTGACTTGCATGCCGGTTATACAAATCAGTAGCTGAGACTAAAATGCCATTGCAGCAAGGTAACCTAAACAGTCAGTACATTAACCTGCACATGATTAACCAGGTAACTGTTAGCTTTTTAGAGTAACCAGATTTCTTAAATGTCATGTTAACAAGTACCCAGTTTACCCAGTTTCTGCAAATTATGAAAAGGGGGTACAGAAACTTGGTTAACAAAAGTACATTTCTGCTGAAAAACATAATTTCGGGCAATGTTAACAGAGTTTCTGAAGGGGGATTTACATGGGCCCATGAAAGGGAGACCAGGCTGGAGAAGGTATCACTGTGATGGCAGCATGGCAGGATGAAAGGAAAGATAATTTAATCTAAAATTATAAAATCCTGAGAACTAAAACATACTAAAATAAATAATTGTGGCTTCTAGAAGTCTAAAAAAGTAAATTTACAGCTGAACAGTAGATCATAAATTCAGACACATTTGCACTGTGTGCTCAAAGGGGATAAAATCATGAGGTTGCAAAATCACATGCAAAAATGCATAAAGTAACTGTATCAAAAAAGGCTGCATTGCATATCACTAATACACTTAAAATATGCCACTCTCAGCAATGAAATATGCTTGTTAATCTGATGCATGGGTTTCACAGTAACCAGGTTATTGCAGTACGGTTAAATCAATTCGTAGATTTCCCACATTTTATCTTTTGTGCATGTAAATCAAAGTTTCAAATTGATTTGAAACTTCGAAACTGCTAGGTAGTATGATCAGCTGACTGGCAGAGGTGGGTGACTTGTGGACAGGTGAGGTATGGCAGGGGCTGAAATGGCAGGAAAATTTCAGTAAAACACACCAACAACAGACTGATACAAACAGACTTAGGAATCCTGTAATGAAAAAACACCGAGCTACAAAGTTATTTCAAACGCTCAATCAAGCTAAAACTGTATAGGACCCTGGATGTAAAGCAAAAGGGCTGTTTGGCGGACACCTAAACATCCGGAGTATGACGTCCAAACTTGAACAACTGGAACATTTACTGGGAAATACCAATATTGATTTCCTTGGTCTGACTGAGACATGGTTAACTAGTTCCTCTCCTGAGGCTTTAATTACCATGCCAAGATATGATACTTTTAGGAAAGACAGAGACAAAGGGAGGGGAGAGGGAGTTTTATTATATGTGAAAAACACTATTAAATGCAAACAAATTGAATGGCCCAGGGGAACTGATATTGAATGTGTTGGTATAAATATTTCACTGTCTGCTGAAATGTCATTGACCCTTATTTTTATGTATAGAAAACCCTCAGCAAAGTTAGATTTTTATGATCATTTAAAAGCTCTCCTTAATAACTGTGACTTCAAAGAGGTTATCATAATCAGTGATTATTATATCAACTGCAATGATAAGAGTGGAAGAAGAAACCTCAAGAACATTACATACTACTATACTCTCACACAGTTAATTGAACAACCCACTAGAATAACTCATCGATCAGAAACCAGAATAGACTTATTGTTCACAAACAGACCTGAAAGAGTCACAAAGACACATAATCGTATGACTGGCTTGTCGGATCACAATATAATCTTATTTACCAGAAAATTTACAAAACAACGCTTTCATTCTTCAGCAAAACCCACTTGTAATTATGAAGCAGTCCCAATTGGTCAACAGCAGACCCTTTGAATAGCTTTAGGAGAGGTGGAATGGGATAAAGTCCTCTTTACAGGCGACATAGAGAGTGACAGTAACCAATTCAGTTCAAAAATCAAGGAATCTATGAGGCCCTTTCTCAAAACGCAGGGCCAACAGAAACAACACACTGCCCTGGCTAAATGAAGAATGTAGAAAATTCATGAAGGATAGAGATCAGCTATTGAAATGATCTATAAAATCGGGCCTCATGACAGACCGACAAAAGTTTACTGCAATGAGTGGTGGTATTACAAGGGCCTCCACCAAAGGGGACTGTGTAATACCTTTTAGGCGCACCACATTTGGACAAACTGTTTTGTCAGTAAAGGAAATAAATATTGGAATAGCCTGCCCCTCACAATAAGGGACCGTCCCACATACATCGATTTTAAAACTAATTTAAAAATCTGTCTTTTAGAAAACCAAGGCTGCACTCACTTTTAATTGCCTCACATATTTCATTATGTGTGACATTTACATGTTCTGTTGTATTTTGTCTGAACTGTTGTTGTTAGTGTTTGTCTTGCCTCTCAAACTATGAGGGTGTTGCATGCTTGTTACTGTTTTTATGTTTTACTTTTTAACTATCTGCCTGGGGACAATAGATGAAAATTAGCTATGGTGCTAACTCTAGCATATTTACATTGTGTACTTGTACTGATTAATATGCACTGTCCCTATCTAAATAAACAATTAAAATAAAATAAAATAAAAACAATAAAATTGCTGCAAATTGAATTATAACTTTGGCCTGTTCTCACAGAGTGTGTAGGGAAACCTGATCTATAGACTACCTATATTAATAATACCGTCAAACAGCTGGCATTACAGCACTCTGGGACAGCTTCGATATACCAGACCTATATGATAAGATTCAACAGAACTATATATCATATCCACACACCGTACACAGTATTGCCCTCGATGCGCAGGTGGAGAGCAGATATTAGATCCATGCTCATCAGTGCAGTCCCTGAGTCCACAACATAGAAGTTGGCTGGACCTTTAATGCCATCCATTTGAATGGTTGCTTGCATCCAGCCCAGCACGTTCATGAATAACTACAAATAACTAATGTTAGGGAAATCTGTTTATGTTTTGTAATGCATTTCTAGATATTTTTTTTTCAATTTATATTGGCAGATATATCTGAATAACCAAATATTTTTATCGATATCGGCCTTAAAAATCCTTTATCGGTCGGGCTCTAATTAATATTCAATTTAGAAAAAAATGACTCGTATTAATGTCACTGGTCAGAAACATGTCAAAGCTAAAATAAAAATCATACTACAGAATAAGGTGGAAAGGAAAGGAGCCAGTTGAGGTGGTTCGGGCATCTGGTAAGGATGCCCCCTGGGCGCCTCCCTAGGGAGGTGTTCCAGGCACGTCCAGCTGGGAGGAGGCCTCGGGGAAGATCAAGGACTAGGTGGAGGGATTATATCTCCAACCTGGCCTGGGAACGCCTCGGGATCCCCCAGTCGGAGCTGGTTAATGTTGCTCGGGAAAGGGAAGTTTGGGGTCCCCTGCTGGAGCTGCTCCCCCCGCGACCCGACACCGGATAAGCGGACGAAGATGGATGGATGGATGGAAATAGCCCACAAATCTGAAACTGGGCCTTGAGACCTGTTTTCAGATGTTCATGCTCGGCCAACATTTGCATTAAAAACAGTTTCTTTCATTTTGCCAAATGGGTACGGTCTCCGGTATTCCTGGCGCACAGATGGCCACTATGGTTCCCAACTGGCTCTGCGGAAGGGGCGTTGATTCAAGTGAATTTCCATTACAGAAAACTGCCTGGCTCGAATAAATCATAATAAAAATGGAACTTGTGGCCTGTCATCTCTCAAAGATCGGCTACCTTGGGACACTGCAGAAACCTCTCCCATCATATGCCCCAGTGAAGCAGAGACGATGGGAGAGAGCACGGAGAAGATTTCTGTGCCAGAGGGAAAGATTTTCAAAGGATATCGAAATATACAGTCCACTTTTTAAAGGCTTCCTTCCAAGTATATAGCCCGCTGGATACAGCTTTAAATGCTGCGGTTTTCCCTAGAAAGGACAGTGCATTCCCTTCTGTATGCTCCTTTATGCTTTATTACTGTGACCATCACATCCAAATTAGTAATCATCCATGTCATATGGGAACAGACTCATACGCTGAAAGGGTTGTTTCGTATTTGGTCACAACCCATGGACTTGTCAGTTGTTGTTTGGATGCAGAATAACGGGGTATGCCCAACTGAAATGCTTATCAATTAGAGGGGATGGCGAAATGTCAGGCAGAGAGAGTGTCAGTCCCTTAGAGCACTTATGTGTGAATATTGTTTGTCACTTCTCACAGACATTAAGCATGTCAGCATGTCACACTGCAACCCTCTCCTTCTTATAAATTGGTCCTCTGGGAATGGGTGTATGGACTTTTTTTTTTTTTTTTCTCAAATGTCAAGGCACCGGTCAAAATACATCATAAAATATATCCATCTTCCCCTCCACAAGTTACTGCATCCTTTAGAGACAGAAGCATTAGATTCTGATGTGGTTGTAGATTAATAGAAACATTGGTTTACTAAGTTTTAAAGAGCATCTTGACACCCTGTTTTAGCTTGAACACAAATTAAAATCTGAAAGCTCTGTCAGGTAGTTGTTCCAGTGTCCTTTTATATATAGGTATGCATCTTGCATTTTATGAAGCCGTAGTTTCATATGCAACTCTTGTGTTAACATCTATTCACCAGACTGCCAGCCGAAACAGTTGGCTAATAACAATAACCAATATCGTTTATGTCTCCTTTACCTGCCCACAGACAACGAGAGATACATCTTGGAGGTTGAAAAACATAATACGACATCACAGATCTTTTTTAAGGACAACACCAAAAAAGAGAAGGCTGGAGTTTAATTACGGGAGTGCCTGGAGTGGAAGATAGATACTAAGCACATGATTATTCTGTAAAGTACTTGTAGAGGCAATAAAATCTGCGAGTCGGGCAGCAAGACGCTTAGCTTCTGAGACGCTCCCGGTGCGGCGGAGGACGGAACGATACCGGAACGCAGCACAGAGTGCCCAGTGGAGAATCGGAGTTAGCCTAATGATAGCTAGTGATACATTCAAATATGTACAGATGTCTGGATAAGAAATATCCGGAAATATCCTTTCCACTTGGAAGGGGGAAGACTGAGGAGACATGATGGCGATTAACCTTAATTTATTCAAGTATCACAGATGCTCAGGTTCAGTTAAGGTTGCAAAACAATTATAGTGTTACACATGTCTATAAAATAAACATTTGTTTAGCAAGAAATAAATGCATACACATTTGTCAAAATTATGATCCAAACACATGTCAAATTGCATTGATATTTATAGGATCTTCTGTTCTTCTGTTTCTTTTAACTGCCCAGCATTGAAAGCAGTGAGAGTGACTTTAAAAACCCAGATCTCCACCTTCACTTTCAGATCTTCCAACCTTTGCTGTAATGGACACTATAGAATGGGACCAGGATCAACTGATTGTGTAATTTACTAACTCAAAGTGGATTAAGTTTTTGGTTACTCTTTAATAAATAATGTGTAGTGTGTAATGTGTGTGCACATCTGTAAATCTGTGCACCATCAGAGGAAAATTTAATTGAATGTCTTGAAAAACCAATAAAATGAATCCTGTGGACTCATGGAAGAGCAGGGGTCTTTAACGTGTTTATTTCTAAACTATAAAAACATGCACATACCCAAATATCCAATTTATTATTGCATTATTTACCATAATCCTTTGCTACCGTCAGTGGTTTTGATGCAACTTCGGAAAAAAAACTGATACTCGCAGTACATGGAAATGAGTATTTTTGTTGTTGTTTGTTTTTAAATGCTCACTTTCAGAGGACAAAATCTCATTGAAGTTCAGTTCATCTGTTGAACTCCTCTGGCTGTGTTCACTGATTATCTGGTAAAATGTGTCAGGATTGATTTACTATATATATATTTTTAAAACAATGTTTTTATTAATTGTGCATTGCATTCTTCCAGATGAGAGCTATAGTTCTTTTTGCCTGTAGTATAGCTAAATCAATACATTTATATTCTTGGGTTTTCAGATTCAGATTAGTTGGATACAGGTGCAACAAAATCATCTTAGGGTCAGGTGGAATGTTCAGAGACAAGATGAACATAGTTTTATTGATCACCTCCCTCCAGGATGATTTCATTTCATCACACTCCCAGACACAGTGCATACATGTTCCTTTAGACTGATTGCATTTAAAACAAAGGTCAGGTATATTACTGTTGTATTATTCAATTTAACAGGAGTTGTGTATGTCTGCATCAGCCAATTATATTGGAGTAGCTTTAAATTAAAGTTAGCTGTCTTTTAAGTCCGCCCTCCATATCTCGAGTCCAACGATCAATGTTTCTTTAGAGCCAGATGCAAGCCAGTTATATATTGATGAAATCAAACCCTCTCATTGCAATTGTGTGTTTATAATTTCTTCTAAGGATGAGAGTAGGAATCCCAACTGATTGGTTTTGCATAGAAGAAATAAAGTTCCTCATTCAAAAATATTTAAAAATGAAAAAAATCCTTTGAATGTCATACAGTAGAGAGATTTCTTCAAAGGTCATTAGAGGTATTATATATCTATTTATTCTAATTATATATTTACAACACTGCTAGCTAGCTATGAGATCTAAAATAAATTGTGTAGTTGGTATTTTAGGTTAAATGTCCAGTGTACATTTTATTCCACCGTGTGTACTGACTGCTGTAAGACACACACACACACAGGCAGAACAAATTATTTATTTTCCCTCCAAGAAACTTAAAGATGTCATAAAAGAAAACTGAGATGAAATGAAAAACCAAAACAAACAAATGAAGTGTATTGAAAACGCACAGTAGCACTTTATAATGTAAAACCCAAAGAGGCATCCGTCAGTGAGCTGAATCTATAATGAAACTTTTTTTTTACTTGAGTCAGCAATGTATACTGCTAGTGCCACCTTCGTCCCCTGCGGTTTATACCCCAAACATTGCCACTTATCTTGATGAGTCTCCATTGAAACATCTAGCCTGAGGCTGAGCATCCAAAAAAAAAACATCACAGGTAGGGCTGGTCCGAATACCATTTTTTGAGCTTCGAAGCTTCGGTAGTAATGAGCATCGAATATTCGAAGCTTCGGAGAGAGGGGGCTGAACATATTATTATCTCTAATAAAGGCAGGAATCTCTATGTGTCTGTTTGTTTGTTTGCATGTTGATTATTTTGAAAACCTTTCATCCAAACGACTTCACAAGGAAGTGCAGTGTCGTATTTGGTGCAATATAGATAGACAGGTCAGACGCGTTCAGAATTAATAAACTTTTAACCTCTCAAGGATCACCCTCCCGTCAACGGGACACTTTGTGACTGGGGCGTCGCTGTAACCTCGATAAAACTTCCACTCATGAGCGTTTTTATAACTTTAAAGCATTAAATCTTCAAAATATACAGCCATGTACACAACTGTTACAAAGTAAAAGAAAATAAAACAACTCAGCCGTAATCTGCGCCGCCGAGAGTGCATGCATACCTGTTGTCGTTGTCCTGTCAGCAACAAAGTGGTATTTTGACCAAAACTTCCATCCATCCATCCATCTTCGTCCGCTTATCCGGTGTCGGGTCGCGGGGGGAGCAGCTCCAGCTTTTATTTATTTATTTATTATTTATTATTAGGTATTTTGACCAAAACTTGATTTTTCATAAATCCCCAAGAGTCCAAGGAAATGTAATATCCAAGCTTTATATTCCAAAACGATCTCTTCGCCTCACAATGTTGAAGTTTCTGGCCGAATCACAACGGAAAAACGGGAAACAGTTTTCCATTTCCGCACTTGTTATCGCCGCTAGCTTCTCTGCCCAGCTTGCTAAATGCTTGAAGTGGGCGTCATCGTGTACCGACAGTCTCTTCTTCTTCTTCTTCTTCTTTGTAGTTTATTGGCGGTTGGCAAACCCACTTAAATGTGCATTACCGCCACCAACTGGACTGGAGTGTGAACGAGAGATAAATGCAGAAAATAAATAAACCAAAATAAAAAAACGAATATTCGAATGTCAAATTTTAAAATCGAATACCAACCCACCGAACGAATATTCGAATATTCGGGTCCAGCCCTAATCACATGAGATGAAGGAGCACATGCCGTGTGCAGTGTGGATGCTTTTCAGTCCCATGGTGCAAAGCTAGGTGCACAGCATTAAGTTATTACAATCCTGTAATATTCAAGTCATTCATTCCTTACTGTTAGCAATGTTATTTATAACACTTTCTTTTGTCTTTAGTCTCACCTTGATAGACACAATAAAACGTATCTCACTCTGTTTTACTCATTTCTTCACTCCCAAACCCTTGCAAACACTTGCTCACAGTCTCTCTCATTTCTCAACACGGCCTGCTCTGTGCACTTTAAAGGAACACACCGACTTACTGGGAATTTAGTTTATTCCCCGTAACCCCCAGAGTCCATACATAGCCTTCTCATCTCAGTGCGTGCTGTAAGGCTGTCTGACACCGCCAACGCATCAGGCCAGCACAGAACATGCAGGTGACTGGTTCCAGTAATCCTACTGCTCCGACTTGTGACAAAAGTGACAAAATAACGCCAACATGTTCCTATTTACATGTTGTGATTTGTAGAGTCACAGCGTGTAGAAAAAACAACGTAACATGAGACACAGCCGTCTTCTAACCGTAAACAAACCGGGAACTATATTCTCAGGCGGAAGAATATAGTACTTGAGCGGAATGATTTGCTTTGCAGCAAGCCTGTCTGAGAATATAGTTCCCGGTTTGTTTACGGTAAGAAGATGGCTGTGTCTCATGTTACGTTGTTTTTTCTACACGCTGTGACTCTACAAATCACAACATGTAAATAGGAACATGTTGGCGTTATTTTGTCACTTATTCGGAGCAGTAGGCTAGATGGAACAATTTACCTGCAGGATCTGTGCTGGGCTAAGCTAATGCTGGAGCCGTCAGACAGCGTTACAGCACGCACTGAGATGAGAAGGGTATGGACTTGTCTAACTCTGGGGGTTACGGGGAATAAGCTAAAGTCCCAATAAGTCGGCGTGTTCCTTTAAACGTTGCCTGCACAAGTGTCTCTACAAAAAATAATGTATGTGCATGCAAAAAATAAACTTAAACTTTACTTGCTCTCTTTCAGTTGGCTTTATTTTAGCAACATTACATTACATTTAGCTGATGATTGCTATACATCAGAGGTGGCACGCCTCTGGAGCAACTATGTGTTAAGTGTCTTGCTCATACACATAGATTGATATATTACAGCGGGAATCGAACCCAGCTCTCTCACTCCAAAGGCATATGTCATATCCACTGCTTTACAAAGCACACCCATCTAACAAATTATTTGGTATGCACACCATAATATGAAGGTTAATTTAACTATTTTTATGCCTAGACACCGGCGATAGCCGTGGCCGGTGGCATTATGTTTTTGTGCACAAACCTCCACTTGGACTCAAGGATGAACTGATTATATTTTGGAGGTAAAAGGTCATGCTCAATGTGACCTCACAAAACCCTAACTCAAATGGATACTCAACAACATTTCATACACGTAATATATGAGTGAGGACAGACATGGATGTAAACGGCAACTTGACTGGTTGGCGGAGGCATACCGGTATATACACGGAGGCATAAAACTAGTTATTAGTTAATTTAACATTGACAAAGCACATTAATAAATGTCATTGTAAATGTGCCAAAAGGTTAGTTTTCAATGTAGTTAAATAGGCACCCTATAAATCACATTAAAATAAATTAATATATTGTTGTAATGTCCTTAGATTAGATACAAAATTAAAAACCTCACTCCCTCATTGTCAGAGTGAAAACCACCAATGGGTGGACATAGCCTTTGGGACTCAGACATCCAGAAAGAGAGCTGTGATGGACAGGTGCAGGTGTTACTTACAAATTTCCACAGTGCTGTGAGGTGAGGACACAGACAGAGGAAAGCTTAGAAAGGTAGAGACGGGGCTCCTCTCAGTTCCACCAAGGTGTTAGTTTAAACCCTTTCCAGCTGCAATAGTTCATCTGAATGAATTGAGCCCTTCAAGCTGCCTAACTGTCCCATTTTGGCTGTAATCCCATCATGCTCTCTACAAGCACTTTGCTGCTACTTCTAGAAAATAAGTGGAAGGCAGACATTAATAATGTATTTGAATATGTGGAACAACTCCACAAATATAAACTAAAAGTGGATAGTATTTCCATTGCATATTTCTGACCAAAAGATCGTTAGATTTTGCAATTTAGAGAGCAAACAAATTAATAAAATAATATTCTTCCATATGTTGCTATCATGTGGGAAAAGATGGGCAACCAGATTTCTTCTGTCATTTCTCTGAGCAAAAGATTGACATATTTTATGTTGGCTTTTTCTTTGCTCTTAAGTTAAACAACAAATCTGGTGCAAAATGAACCTAGGGGTTAATAACACGTGTACCGAGTTTGACTGTTCTCTGGGATTTGTTTTCATGCTAATCGAATGTGACCAGTTTTAGCGCAAAACGCTAATTAGCTTATAACGCTAGTCGTCGGGGCAAGGGTAAAGTAAAAAGAAATCGCTATTTCTATACTGTTAACAAGGCTCAAAATAGCACCACACTTCCACGGTAGCATAATGAGGGTCTACATGTAAACCGAAGCATTGAGAACTTTGTAAGTATACAGTTAGTTTGTTAAAAAGATAGTTTAGAAAGACAGTACCGTTCACGTATACATGCTGTCTGTGCACTTACAAAGTTCTCAATGCTTTGGTTTACATGTAGGGACTCTCATTATGCTACTGTGGAAGTGTGGTGCTATTTAGAGCCTTGTTAGTGGTATAGAAATAGTGATTTCTTTTTACTTTAGCCGTGCCCCGACGACTAGTTTTACTTAAACGTGTTATTAACCCCTAAGTTCAGTTTGCGCCGGATTTGTCTTTTAATGATGTGAAAATTTGCTTGTGGTCGTGTGAAATTGTTTAAAAAAAGGCATGATTAAATGCAAACAAAATTGACTGCTAACTGATAGCTCTTGTTAGAATTTTTGACTTCTGTTCAATTCAGCCTTAATGCTGATTTAGTAACTTAACAGTCTTGAGAGTTCATCGCACTCTCTCATAATATATAATTAGGAAAAGCACCTTGGGAGCCATGTTTTTTTACGGATTAAATATTTACTGCACTTTAGTCGTCACCCAATTCACACGTGACATCAGTCCCCCTATCTATTTTATAATGTATAAATTATACATCACCGACTTCAGTAGAACACTTGAGTATTGAATGCACTTGTGTCATTGCTTCCACAGAGAGAGAAAAAGCGAGACAGAGAGAGACTGTGATGAGTTGAGTACAAATTTGCCTCTGGGTAGATCAGCCTTTTCTTATTGAACTCTTCTGTGAAAAAAGGAGATCATCTATCTCTGAGAGACAGAGTGCTATTACTTGTAGATGGACTGATTGTAATCGTGTTACAAGTACTGCAGCTCTTTCAGTACCAGTTTCACTGATACAGTGTGTTTTTGCACATACATTTGAAAACGAGACGGAATATGAAGTACGTGTTTTTTTGTTCACGTCATTCATTTTGAAATGTAGAAGTACACGCAGTGGCCTTGAATTAATTTGTAGCCAATTGCCTTACTTGTTTAACAGGATGACCCTACGCAATATATATTGCATCCCAAGACTTGGTTTTTTATCTAGCTCTCTATTAATAATCTTAACTTCTTAATTTGGAAAACTCTCACTTAAAAACCGTCTCCTGCTCTCAGGCCGATGAAACCCCTGTACAGCCTTGACTTGATAGAAGCCCCCTGGATTCAAGGGTTACTTGTTAGCCGTTTTACAGCAGGAAAATGTAAAAATTTTCAGATAATTTTGAGTATATGGAATTTGGTGGCTTCCAGATTCTTCAATTCTCAAGACAGCTTTGTGAATCTTAAAAGGCACGTACAGCCCTGTTCTGTGCGTACGCCACGTACGCACAGAACAGGGCTGAACGGGGCTGAATATGTGTGTACGCCACTTCCCGCGCAAAGGTTGTGATTTATAAAAAAAAAAACTTGACGGGAGAATGTGTGGTCCTCCACGCAAACTCTGACCCATGCGTACGCACAATTTGGAGATTGGCGACGCAGATAGTGAGGTGAACTGTAGTCAGACTGCAGAAAGTAAATGCCTCACGCACATTTTTTCACTCCATATCATCCACGTTACCATAAAGGTTAAATCCAGCATTGTTATATGCGATTGTACTGAGTGATAATTGTTCCATAAAATTCATTCTTAATATTTAATCGGCACTGTCTCACCGTCATATTGTCCACTACAGAGCGCATCAAATACCCTACCATTAGATAACCCCTTTAAAAACTGTGCATATATCTTGAAATGTCAAAGTCAAATGTCAAAGTCTGTCCTCGTTATCGGTCCTAACTTTAAGGGCCAGGACACACCAGGCCGATAATCGGCCGTTGGACAGTCTGGCGAGGTCAGTGACTCGAGTCTCTTCGGTGTGTTCCGTGCCGTTGTCAGTCTGGGGGGCTGTCGGCGTTCATTTTGGCCGACCTGACATGTTCAGTTGGCGGCACGGCAGTCGGGACTCAGCCGGAAATGGCGAGCGGAATGAGCGTGACTAGAGTCTCTCAAAATCTGGCAAAAATCTTTTAAACTGACCTTTGTTGAGCTGAAATGAAGACAGATTCAGGGACTGCATGGCCTATTTCTCACTTAAAATGTTTTCAGGAACATGTTTCAGTGAACTATTTTAGCACAACATGAGATCGTATTGTGAACGAGCCGCCATGACAGTCTGGCTTTGAATTTCCAGAGAAAACAAACCCATGTGACACGTTTGTCCAATCAGTTCCCGGTTTTCATTTCTTGGGCAACAATACAGAGTAGCGCCGCCTGCTGCTATGGAGACGTATTACGTTTCTCAAGTCGGTGTCGCCTGTGTGTCCCGAGGCAGTTTTTTTGGACCTCGGGGACTTGACTGATCATCTCGACTGGCTTTTCTGTCGACGGTCGGCCGTCTGGCTGGTGGTGGTGGCCTAATACTGTTCGTGACAAAACCTGCATGAAGAAAAGTGTGTTTGTCTATTACACTTTCTTTCGTCTTCAAATTGTATCTCGGGGTGGGGGATAACACTAGTTGATGCTGTGATTTTGGCAAGGTGTTAACAATCACAAATTGTTGTAAACATATAAATACTGTGTGACCCCTGTGCGTAATGCTGCATGATGGCACTGCTGGCACTGCAGGAGGACTAACCCCCAATGGAAGAATCAAGAGAGAAATAGACTTCAGGGACCATGACAATGACTGGCTAATATGCCGATTTAAATTCCCTAAAGCTGTGCTCTTGGATCTATGTACTGAAATGGGTCCAGTAGAGAGGGAAACGCACCGGAACCATGCCATCCCGGTCCAAATACAGGTACTTGCCACTCTGGGGGAAACCGTCTGTTTTCAGAGGGAAATGTACGGTGGCCGAGAAGGGTCACAACACATACAAACGCCACAACAACTGCATATTCAGAAAACACCTCCAAATTCAGCAAAACACATGCAAACGCCGCCACAACAACTGCATATACAGAAAACACCTCCAAATTCAGCAAAACACATACAAACGCCACAACAACTGCATATTCAGAAAACACATACAAATTCAGCAAAACACATGCAAACGCCACAACAACTACATATTCAGAAAACACCTCCAAATTCAGAAAACACATACAAACGCCACAACTACATATTCAGAAAACACATATAAACGCCACAACAACTACATATTCAGAAAACACATACAAACGCCACAACAACTACATATTCAGAAAACACATACAAATTCAGAAAACAACTTCGTCGATTTCACATCACGTACGCTGCAAATATTCACAGCACAAGTAAATAGGGAAACGAACTGCAAGCTGCAAAGACGACAACGGAAATGTTTCCGGGGGGCCATAATCAGTGACGGACCTGCATCCATCTGGTTGTCTTCTCGCTATCTGCCGTTTCTCATTGTCAAGGATCCTTCAGAGGGCTAGGACAGACTCCTCCTGAGCATTCGGACAACATGTACATTGGAACAGGATAGCAAGTGCACGTCATTTCGTGCTTGCGTCATTGAAAGTGTTTCGCCACCTTCACTTCCGCGCTGCATTTCAAAACACTGGACGACATGGATGTGGAACTGTGAACTGTGCTGTTCAATGTTTTTGTTGAAATGAAGAATATGAATCAGCGTCAGTCTGCTTGCATGTCGGCAACTTTGCCGCAACGTGCTAAGGTAGGTAACGTTACCGACACTGTTAGGCTTTAATGTAAGCAATAGTTGTTTTCTCTTATTTATCCCATGTCAGTAAATTAAAAAAAAATTGTGAGAGTTCATGTTTGCAATTGCATTAATCTTAATTGCATTATCCTTACAGTAGAAGTATACATTAGCTCGTAGTTTACTAAATGTATGTAACATTAGCCCATTGTCCAGTAGCTTCTAGCTTTCAAACAAATGCAGTGCAAAATATGATCAGCATCTACAAGGTAAACACTACCAGCTAATGACCTACCACAGGCAGTATGATATGCAGTATGCTTAAATATATTTGTGATACAATTCTAATCTTACCAGGATAGGTTGGATAACTACTGGACTAACCTAAAGCTTTCTCCTTCTGTCTGCAGTCTTGAAGCAACCCCATCATCAGCTACTGAGTCTGGTCGCCGCTTCATGTTGAATATACTTGTGTACAGTTTAGTAATGTTTGAATAAATGTTATAATAAAGATACACGTTTCGTTAATGTCTTTTTAGAGCTTATATACCTTACAAGTTATTGAAACAGGTACCATCTGAATATAATTATTCAGTTAGAAATAGAAATTGAAAAACGTTTATATTATATACACACCCAAAAACGAAATGACAAAGACAAACCAGTTAAGTTAATGCATTTATTTTCAGAATGGCAAATAATCTAGCTATTCAACATCTCTCTTTGGCCTCTGTCTCCCTGCTTGTCTTTTGCTTTCCCATCATCAGCGACCGCCTCCGTTTGTCCCTGTTAAAAGACAGCAAACACAAGAAAAATATGTTTACCATTATGAATTCCATAATGTAACGTTATATGCAACGTTATACTTGTTACATGGGATACTACTCATATATTTTAACCTTCATGTAACGTTGATAGTGAAGTAAATAAGGTGCAGCGTTACCTTAAATCATGCAGCTACAACTGATAAACACACATTTCTAAATCTCGGCTAACGTTATATAAAAGAGATGAAAATGCCACCGGACAAACTTTAAAAACGCAAATGGTACAAAAAGACAGCAACCTAGCTAGCTAACAGCCTACTGTTAACGATAGCTTAACGTTAGCTCGGGTGTCTCTACCTAATTACTATAGCAATTTGTACCAGCATTGAAGCGTTAAGCATTACATTGATGTAAAACATTAACGGTGATAACACATGTACGACACACTAAAGATACTTACATTTAAATTATTATTTCGCCGTGGCCATAGTTGGATTCGTAATTTTGCACCCCGGATGGATGCGGGTCCGTCACTGATTATGGCCCCCCTAGAAACATTTCCGTTGTCGTCTTTGCAGCTTGCAGTTCGTTTCCCTATTTATTCGTGCTGTGAATATTTGCAGCGTACGTGATGTGAAATCGACGAAGTTGTTTTCTGAATTTGTATGTGTTTTCTGAATATGTAGTTGTTGTGGCGTTTGTATGTGTTTTCTGAATATGTAGTTGTTGTGGCGTTTGTATGTGTTTTCTGAATTTTGAGGTGTTTTCTGAATATGTAGTTGTTGTGGCGTTTGCATGTGTTTTGCTGAATTTGGAGGAGTTTTCTGAATATGCAGTTGTTGTGGCGTTTGTATGTGTTGTGACCCTTCTCGGCCACCGTAGAAATGGCACACAGCCAAGTATTTTTTTTATAAATATTATATATAATCTTCAACTTTATCACTAAGGCTTGTTTGGATAAAATATATAGTTCTGTTAAATCTTATTGTATACGTCTGGTATATCGATGCTGTCCCCGAGTGCCGTAATGCCTGCCATTTGATGTATTATTAATATACAGGTAGTCTATAGATCAGGTTTCCCTACACTGTGCAAGAACAGGCCAAATTTTTAATTAAATTTGAAGCAATTCCTGAACGTCTGAGAAGTTTTTTTGCTTTTTCTCCGCCAGTCGTCATGATTCAGTGTAACGAAAGAACAACTGCCAGGGTCATTAACATACTGATCAGCATTCATGAGGTGCTTTGCATTGGTTAAAAATGGGTGTGTACAGGGCGGGATAAGAGGCTGATTCATGTACACACACTTGTGGGTAATCTGTGATTTATAAAGCAAACATTGCTTACAGATGTGCGTACACACGGTTTTATAAATCAGAATGTTTTTTGGTATACGCCATTTTTGGCCTTTGGGTGTACGCACACTTTTAGTAAAGATTCTAGACACAGTTTTATAAATGAGACCATTGGTTGGGATTTACTCGCTTTCAATACTTTTACTTTCCACACAGTTAATCTTGGACAAAGCTGTAAAGGCAGTGAGGCTGCAATCTCTGCTGGTTTACTGAAAGAATCGACAGGAGCTTTCTATGCAGAAGGTTTTAAAGCTCTTTGTAGACCAAAAGACATCCGGATGAATTCTGTTCTTCTGTTGCTTGAAATTGCTGAACCCTGCTATTAAAATCAAACATGAAGGCCTTAAGCTGGGCTTAGACATTCCACCAAACTTTCGGGTCCTACCCTTTTTCATGATCACAGTGCAACAAAATTAATGATCTTATTATCTTAATGGCCATGAGTTCATTCACAGTCGGGAACTAACACTGTTTGCTGTATGGCTGAGCTGATGATTCCTCCTTTGGTAAAGCATTTGACCATGCAGCATGTTCATCCAAAATCATTACACATGTTCTACCACTGTAAATTTCCTCAGATGTTCTGTCATTCACAGAGCACTTACACTCAATTGTATGATTCCCAGCAGCAGAGGAGTGAAGGGGAGGCAGCTCTCACAGGAGGCCGCTGACCGCGTGGGCCTGTGGCCAAGATGTATCATTCTGTGGCATCATGGATAATTGAACAACAAAATTGTAATTTCAGGGACCAGTGCTCAATGTCCCTGTTCCCTTTTCAAAGTGGGCAGCTGATTATACACATCTGCTGAGCTTTCAGATTACTGCCTTCCTTGTGAGTTTAAAAGTATTCTCAAAGAATGGCAGAAAGAGAAAAAAAAAAGTATCATTGGAAAAAGAATTACACTTAAGGTATGATGTTCCTGCACTGTATTTTCCAGGTAGATCCACTGCAGCTTTGTCTTACAACAATTTAAAAAAAATCATAACACATAAAAAGACAACATTTTCACTGAGACTTTATTTAATTTAATTTTGTTTAGTAATTGCTCTGACTCAATTTTTACAACAGTTTTAAAGTGCAAATCTTTTCTTCTTCTATCCTCTTAGTGCTGTTCTAAAATAAAAAACAAAACATGGTACCATAGTGACTCATGCAAAAGGTTTATCCTGCCATCACATTCAGCCACAACATTGGACTTTATCGTTGAATTATAGTATGATAGTAGCCTGGCGGCGCCAGACTAATTCGCAAATGCATGGAATTAGTTTGGAACCTCTCATTTTTGATTTCCAAGGGGCATTATCAAGGGGCAGACCAAAATGCCTCTCGACACAATTGAATAAACCTATAACCAAAAGAGCAACGAAACAATGAAGCTCTGAGTGCCACATGCATGTTGTGGTGGTGCTTGGTCAGATTTGAAGCTGGACGAACGCTGGATGTTGCACAGTTACGTTTGCTACTTACGTTCGGTAAGCATGACGCTCCTGTCAGTTATAGTCTTAAACCCGCCCCGTGTGAGATAAACGGATGTGATTGGTCAATTGGAGGAGCCAGACGTACTGTATCTGCCAGAGGAAATAAAACATGAGCTGGCAGATCTGTCTGGTTTCCAGGCTAGTATAATAGTGCTGCATTTTTAAATGAAATGGTCTTAATATCAAATAATGTCAAAAAAACCTTGTGAAAAAATACAATATACAAAAGTTATTTCTTCATAATCGGATTAACCATGCATAAATGAGAAACTAGTCTTGAGTCATAGATGGCACATTAGGAAACTGTAACAGTACTGTCATGCTGATTGTACAAGACAAGATGTATTTATGTCCATCAGGATGGAAGAAAGAATCAATGAGACAGACTTAGGTTCATATCATACAGAAAATGTGCACCGATCTTCTGCGAACTGTAATAACACATTATTTATGAAACTACATAACATTTTACTTAAAACTTCAGTGCATAACTTTTTTATTTCAATGAACATTAAAGCCATTGCTAAATGAGTTGATACAAAGCTTATTAAGACTATAAGCGCCACAAAACTCTCTCTCTATTTCTCAGTATGGCTATGTTCAGAAGATTATGGCGTCCGGTGACTTTTCCACGCAGAAACTCAAGTGAAGATAATTACCTCTTCTGAAGAGTAAATCAAGTTTTTTTTAATCCTCCGTGTCCTCCTTGGCTACTAGCAACTGCATGGTCGAGGGTTGGGGGGGCGGGGCGCGATCACGGAAGGCTTGTATCATGTGCCACCAGTTTTCTTGTCTTAGAATTCTTCATGGAGAAGACAGAAACTACGCACTATAGCTTGAACTTTGAATGAAGTGAGTTCACAGTTCTAATTAGTTTCATTGTTGGCGATAAAGATCAAAATAAAATCCTCTTATTTTATATTGTGATATCAACATATCATTCAGTAGCAATGTTGCTATAGAACAGTTCTAATTAATTTGCAACATTGCTCACAATGGACTAATACATCCAGAGATATTAAAGAGATAAATACTTTGGTAGAAACAGTATGGTAGATACTAGATATTGTCATATTGCTCAACCCTCTGAGTGGTCTATCAGGAGTCAAAATTGGGCTGGGCAATATATCGATATTATATCGATATCATGATATGAGACTAGATATCGGCTTAGATTTTGGATATCGTGATATGACATAAGTATTGTCTTTTACTGGTTTTAAAGGCTGCATTACAGTAAAGTCATTTTTTTTTCTGAACTTACCAGACTGTTCTAGCTGTTCTATTATTTGTCTGTTCCCCACTTAGACATTATGTCCACATTACTGATGATTATTTATCTAAAATCTAAGAGTGAAGATATTTTGTTAGAGCACCAATTGTCAACCCCAGAATATCACCGCAATATTGATATCGAGGTATTTGGTCAAGAATATCCAGATTTTCTCCCTATCGCCCAGACCTAAGTCAAAATGTGTCTCTCTGCAGGACACCATCAGCCTGTGTTAAGATCAACTTGGAAAAACTAAACTTACTATTAAGTGTCACTAGTTCAGGTACAATTACATTCACCACAGGACACAGAATTTCATGAAACGCACACTAGGGATGTCCCAATACCACAAATGTAATAGTTGATACCAATACCGTGTTACAATCCCAAAGAACCAGCCTTAGTTGGCCTGGTTATCCTGACTATAGGGGCGCTGTTGACCACCATTGGATGTTAACTGGAACACATCTTCAGTTGTGTACCCCAGTGTCATTGGGTGTTTCAGACTTTTACTCACAATACACCCTCTTCTGGGGCAGGCCCACAACAGGTTGATAAGACCTGTGTGTGTGTCCCAGAGCCAGTATTGGCCTCTATTGATGGTCAACCGTTGGCCCAGGAGGGATCCTTCCTCTTCAGCCACAACCAGTGGCTGCTTCGTTCAGCAGTCTCTGCTAGAACCTTTGTTTTTCTCCTGTTTGCCTGTCCTCTGACACCCAGCTCCCTCAGAATTCTCTTATATCTCTGACTTTTCATACATGTAGCGTGTTATGCAGTGGAGCACAGCCTGGGCCAGCTGGTAACTGAGGGTTACATAATGTTACTCTTGTACTATTCAGCACCTTAAAAGACCTGTGAGAAACGGAGCGAGTCTTCTCACTACTCCTGCAGCAGCAGCAATCTAGGATAAGCCAGTTTAATACTAGCCTCTTCAAACACAGTGCGAGAGTGAGTCAAAGGTTAATGAAAGGGCACCTGGTTGGGAGGATGAAGACATGGCAGCAGCCAGAACTAGAGGGATTAGCCCTGTTCTCATATCAAAGGGATCCCCAGCCAGCGAGGCTCAATCTGGATTTTGTGTGGAAATCTGTCTCCATCGCAGGGATATTGGGTCCAAGAACAGGCTAGCTGATTTTCTCTCACACCCTCCACTCTCTATATATACTAACATCCACTCCGTTAACACTATAACCCATTAGGCTGTGGATGAAAGTTGGTAAAATAGTCTTGACAATTAGTAGTAGTAGTTTCTTACAATTACTAACAAAAAAGTAATCTAGTTTCTGTGCACAAAACATTTAACATGTGTTACTAAACACATGTTATACACATGATAGACGGCAAAACCACTTTGCACCGGCCGTTCCATTGATGGGGAGAGCGGTGCCGCCCAACTATGTGCTGCGCTACCCCTGGTGTCTCACACTGCTCGGATTTGCCGCATTGCACTGCGCTCAAAGTTCAAATTATTTCAACTTTGACCTAGTTGCCGCTGACCTTTCGAAAGCGTAACCAATGAGATAACAGCTGTCATTACCTAGCAACGGGAAATAGCTTCCTTGCCACCCTTGAGGACGAATACCTGCACTGCGTTTTGCTCTTTGCGCTTTGCTCTGCGCCCTATCTAGCGGTGGTAAACTGCATCGCAACAAGTTCTGAAAACTATGTTACCATAACAAACAGCTGTTAGAAAATCTGTCTAAACAAGCATAAACAAACTATGTTCATTGTTTGTGACCACACATCATGAGTGAATCTTGTATTACTCCTATCTTTAACAGTTTCAGTGTGCCAGAACCAAAATACTGTACCTAACAGATCTGTGTGTTTCCTGAAGGGCTGCAACTAATGATTATTTACAATAATAATGATTTAAACAATTTCTCATTTAACTGACTGGTCTAGAAAAATATGTGATCAGTATGCATCACAACTTCCCAGAGCCCAGCTGGGAGCATCCAAAGATGTAGGTTTACTATCATATACAGCCAAAAAGTACAGAAAATACTATATAGAGTGACAGTGGTTAGACATGAAAGGGGGAGAGAGATGGGGATGACACGCAGAAAAGGGCAGCAGGTTGGATTCAAACCCACGCCGCTGCAGGACTCAGCCACCATGGGGTGAATGCTCTTACTGGGTGAGCTAGAGGCTACCTCACAGAAAATACTTTTATCTGATAAACTAGAAGCAGTAAATATTTGGCATTTTTGCTTTAAATAGATTCCTCAAACGATTAATCAATTATTTAAATAGTTGCTGATTAGTTTTCTGTTGATTAACTGATAGATTAATTGACTGATCTTTTCAGCTATACTGTGCTGTAAACAATTTTAAAAGTTGGTGCAGAACCTACTGTAAAGTGCTACCTCTGCTTTAAGTTAAGTATGTTTACATTTACATCTGATAAACTAGGATAGGTAAATCCTTTGTTATCAACAACAGGCACTTCTTGTTCTCCAGCTTGGTGATGCTTTGTCAGGCCTGAACTGTAGCCCTCTTCACTTCCTGTCTTCAATCTGGTATTTGACAAGAAAAAAAAGCAGAAAAATACTTCACTTGCTGGTTTGGCGTCGTTTTTATTGCTTATTGCTGCAAGATGAAGCATCTGGTGCATTTTGATGCATTCGCTTGAATGTGATTTTAATGAGATATTTCTGATCCTCCTGCATTTATTCTGCTACTGCCAACAGCAGTGATCAATACTCAATGGCCCCAAGTGAACTGGTGTCACTGGCAGTCAACATGTCTAAGCCAAAACACCACAGCCAATATGTTTGACAAATGATCTACGTTGCCTAAAATCACAAGCTTTTCCTTGTTTTCTGTCCAGTCCTTTCTCTTTTTCCACTCTGTGACTACCATGTTGTTTGTAATCGCTGAACTTACCACTGCATTCTTGGATTTAAACTGTTTAAAACACTTCAACTCATATCAACTCAATTATTACCGACTTGACATGAAAAAGACCTGCTCAAAAATGTGAGCTGAATTCGTTCAGTTATTTTGTGTATCAAAAGTCACACTGTGCAACTAGTATTTATGTAAACACCATTGAATTAAAGCTGAAAGTCAGCGTTTTGACCTCACATAGCATATTTGATTGTATCTGAGGATCTTCGTGTGTGTGTTAGTGTAAAGAAAAGTATGTGTATATTTGGGTGTGTGAGAACTGAAGGGAATTGTTGTGGCAGAGATGGATCTGCTGTTCTATAGCCATCTTTATAAATTGGATACGGCAGCATAATACAGAGCTACTTAAACACTTCACAGCTGCTCCCTGTGGCGCCACTGTGCGACAGCTATTCTCCAATATGCTCTTTAGAGATAGGCCTACTGGAATTTTATAAAAGAGTGCCCAGTTGTTATGAAGAGATTTTAATGGATTTACAGCAAGTCATTAACATTAAGCCTCAGTGGTTTTCTAAGGTGCCATTGTCATTAGATGTCAACAGAATAATTAATGTTCAAAACATCTCCTGTGTATCTCTCTGTGTAGTTTTCTCGTGTCTGTTAATCCTTTTTTTTCAGACTCTTTTGTGACAGTTTAAATGAATCATGATTGCTCATACATATATATTGACAGATTACTTGTGCAAGACTGGTGCTTAATCAAACTAAATCCTTCATTAGTTTTCAGTAGCCTATACTGCTGTAATCCTTAGGCAGCAATGAAATGAGCATTAACTCAAATGGATGCTATAGTTTGTGGAAATTAATTGAACAATAACGTCCTCCACCACAGAAGAACTGTAATAACACAATTGTGAAATTGTGACAACAGCACACATTGGACACACGCATTTCCTTTTTCATCATGTGGGAGACATGAGCTAAGTGTGCTTAGAGGCATGGTTAAAGGGTCACTTCATCCACATCAAATTTAAATGGTTGCATGGTTGCACACCACTAGAGCTAAATTGGAATTTTGCGGGTGCTATTAAAAGGATTTTGCACAGTTAAGATATATCTTATATATACAATTATATTGACATTTAAACATGACCTACCGTATTTTCCGGACTATAAGTCGCTCCGGAGTATAAGTTGCATCAGTCAAAAAATGCGTCATGAAGAGGAAAAAAACATATAAGTCCATCCATCTTTGTCCGCTTATCCGGTGTCGGGTCGCGGGGGGAGCGGCTCCAGCAGGGGACCCCAAACTTCCCTTTCCCGAGCAACATTAACCAGCTCCGACTGGGGGATCCCGAGGCGTTCCCAGGCCAGGTTGGAGATATAATCCCTCCACCTAGTCCTGGGTCTTCCCCGAGGCCTCCTCCCAGCTGGACGTGCCTGGAACACCTCCCTAGGGGGCGCCCAGGGGCATCCTTACCAGATGCCCGAACCACCTCAACTGGCTCCTTTCGACGAAAGGAGCAGCGGCTCTCCGAGCTCCTCACGGATGACTGAGCTTCTCACCCCTATCTCTAAGGGAGACGCCAGCCACCCTCCTGAGGAAACCCATTTCGGCCACTTGTACCCTGGATCTCGTTCTTTCGGTCATGACCCAGCCTTCATGACCATAGGTGAGGGTAGGAACGAAAACTGACCGGTAGATCGAGAGCTTTGCCTTCTGGCTCAGCTCTCTTTTCGTCCTGGCGGTGCGATAGATTGAATGTAATACCGCACCCGCTGCGCCGATTCTCCGACCAATCTCCCGCTCCATTGTCCCCTCACTCGCGAACAAAACCCCAAGGTACTTGAACTCCTTCACTTGGGGTAAGGACTCATTCCCTACATGGAGAAGGAATTGCATCGGTTTCCTGCTGAGAACCATGGCCTCCGATTTAGAGGTGCCGATCCTCATCCCAACCGCTTCACATTCGGCTGCGAACCGATCCAGTGAGTGCTGAAGGTCACAGGCCGATGATGCCATCAGGACCACATCATCTGCAAAGAGCAGCAATGAGATCCCCAGCCCACCGAACTGCAACCCCTCCCCACCCCGACTACGCCTCAATATCCTGTCCATAAATATTACAAACAGGATTGGTGACAAAGCGCAGCCCTGGCGGAGGCCAACCCTCACCTGAAACGAGTCCGACTTACTTACCGGACACAGCTCTCACTTTGGTCGTACAGAGATTGGATGGCCCTGAGAAGAGACCCCCTCACCCCATACTCCCGCAGCACCTCCCACAGTATCTCCCGGGGGACCCGGTCATACGCCTTCTCCAAATCCACAAAACACATGTAGACCGGTTGGGCATACTCCCAGGCTCCCTCCAGGATCCTTGCGAGAGTGAAGAGCTGGTCCGTTGTTCCACAACCAGTACGGAATCCGCATTGTTCCTCCTCAACCCGAGGTTCGACTATCGGCCGAACCCTCCTTTCCAGCACCTTGGAGTAGACTTTACCAGGGAGGCTGAGAAGTGTGATACCCCTGTAATTGGCACACACCCTCTGGTCCCCCTTTTTAAAAAGGGGAACCACCACCCCAGTCTTCCACTCCTTTGGCACTGTTCCAGACCTCCACGCAACGTTGAAGAGTCGTGTCAACCAGGACAGCCCCTCCACACCCAGAGCCTTGAGCATTTCTGGACGGATCTCATCAATCCCCGGGGCTTTGCCACTGTGGAGTTGTTTGACTACATCAGTGACTTCCGCTTGGGAAATCGACGACAATCCCCCGTCATCCTCCAGCTCTGCCTCTAACATAGAGGGCGTATTAGTCGGATTCAGGAGTTCCTCAAAGTGCTCCTTCCACCGCCTTATTACCTCCTCAGTTGAGGTCAACAGTGTCCCATCCTTACTGTACACAGCTTGGATGGTTCCCCGCTTCCCCCTCCTGAGGTGGCGAACAGTTTTCCAGAAGCACTTTGGTGCCGACCGAAAGTCCTTCTCCATGTCTTCTCCAAACTTCTCCCCACACCCGCTGCTTTGCCTCTTTTACGGCAGAGGCTGCAGCCCTTCGGGCCCCCGGTACCCTGCAACTGCCTCCGAGTCCTCCGAATAACATATCCCGGAAAGACTCCTTCAGTCGGACGGCTTCCCTGACCACCGGTGTCCACCACGGTGTTCGTGGGTTACCGCCCCTTGAGGCACCTAAGACCCTAAGACCACAGCTCCTCGCCGCAGCTTCAGCAATGGAAACTTTGAACATTGTCCACTTGGGTTCAATGCCCCCAGCCTCCACAGGGATGCACGAAAAGCTCCGCCGGAGGTGTGAGTTGAAAGTCTGTCGGACAGGGGCCTCCTCCAGACGTTCCCAATTTACCCGCACTACACGTATGGGCTTACCAGGTCTGTCCAGAGTCTTCCCCCACCCCCTGACCCAACTCACCACCAGATGGTGATCGGTTGACAGCTCTGCCCCTCTCTTCACCCGAGTGTCCAAAACATACGGCGTCAGATCAGATGAAACGATTACAAAATCGATCATTGACCTTCGGCCTAGGGTGCTCTGGTACCAGGTACACTTATGAGCATCCCTATGTTCGAACATGGTGTTCGTTATAGACAATCCATGACTAGCACAGAAGTCCAACAACAACCACTCTGGTTTAGATCAGGGAGGCCGTTCCTCCCAATCACGCCTCTCCAGTTGTCTCCATCATTGCCCACGTGTGCGTTGAAGTCCCCCAGCAGAACAATGGAGTCCCCCACTGGCGCCCCATGCAGGACTCCACTCAAGATCTCCAAGAAGGCCGAATACTCCGAACTCCTGTTTGGTGCATATGCACAAACAACAGTCAGAGTTTTCCCCCCCTCAACCCGCAGGCGTAGGGAGGCGACCCTCTCGTCCACCGGGGTAAACTCCAACGTAGCGGCGCTCAGCCGGGGGGTTGTTAGTATCCCCACACCCGCCCGGCGCCTCACACCCTGGGCAACTCTGGAGAAGAAAAGAGTCCAACCCCTATCCAGGAGTACGGTTCCAGAACCGAGACTGTGCGTAGAGGTAAGGCCCACCAGATCTAACCGGTAGCGCTCCACCTCCCGCACTAGTTCCGGCTCCTTCCCCCACAGAGAGGTGACGTTCCACGTCCCCAGAGCCAGCGTCTGCCGCCCGGGTCTGGTCCGTCGAGGCCCCTGACCTTCACTGCCACCCATGTGGCAGCGCACCCAACCCCAGCGGTTCCTCCCACAGGTGGTGGGCCCATGGGCTGGAGAGATGGGAGCCACGTAGCTTGTTCGGGCTGTGCCCGGCCGGGCTCTGTGGCAAACCCGGCCACCAGGCGCTCGCCGACGAGCCCACCGTCTGGGCCTGGCTCCAGACGGGGGCCCCGGGCTTCCTCCGGGCAGGGTCACTCCATCTCTACCTCGATCACTCATAGGGTTTTTGAACCATTCTTTGTCTGGCCCCTCACCTGAGACCACTTTGCCTTGGGAGACCCTACCAGGAGCACAAAGCTCCAGACAACACAGCCCTCAGGTTCACAGAGACACACAAACCTCTCCACCACGATAAGGTGATGGTTCACGGAGAAGCATATAAGTCGCACCGGACTATAAGTCGCATTTATTTAGATTTTTTTTTTTTCTCATCTGTCAACTACACAATAGCACACAGATCAACAGGCTGAATACGGTAGCAGTCCGGTATGTTACCGTAACACATTAACAGTTATTCAACTACACAATAGCACACAGAACAACCACGATACCAGGACGTGAAGCATGGATGTATTAAGAGGCGTGGAGACGTAACTGCAACGTTGACAAGCCCCTCCCGACTCGTTCCTCCAGCTCTGGCCATCTAGCTTTCAGCCCGTGATTAGCCGATTAGCTTTCTTTGTTTTCTTCATTACAGTAAGAGTAACCTTTTCGCCAGTCCCTCACAAGTTTCTCTCATTTCAAACTTTCTTTCTGCTGCTCAATTACCGTTTTCGGCTGCATATTTTACTACCTGCAGTTTGTTATCTCTTTTCTTTCTCAGTTGTCTTTAGTAAGAGCATTCTAGTTGTCACAAGCCTAGAGCGCCCTCTCGCGGCTGTAGACGGTAATGTTTTCAGTATGAATTAACATGTAAAAACATGTTAAATTATATATATTTTGATATATAAGTCACACCTGACTATAAGTCGCAGGACCAGCCAAAGTAGGAAAAAAAGTGCGACTTATAGTCCGGAAAATACGGTAATACTTAATTCATGAGAAGATTCTCAACGTCACTGATAAAATGAAGATTGAATGGTTTCCAGAATTCTTCACGCTCAAAGTGTACGTTTTAGTTTTTTCCAATCCCATGCAATGTGTAATATCTTTAACATACACATTCATATTTGGCTTTTCACTTTTTTTCTCCCCGTTAAGAGAAATAAATAGGTTTGCTCTATAAATTCATACTTTTATTCTTAAAAGGGTATAAGTGTAATAAAAAATACTTTAGGTTTTAAGGGAATATACATATGTATGCACAACTGTGCCTGCAGCCTATCAGGGCTGCCACTAGCATGGCTGGAGACGCTTAGTCTTGCTGTTTTTATGACAACATGCTACTATAATTGTAAAAGACAAAATATCAGACTCAATCAGGGATCAGGGAAAAAAAATCCTGGAGATTTTTGCATGGTTGTCCTAAATCTTGTTTATAATAGCAGAAAGCTTCTTGGCGTGGTTTAAGAATCAAAGCTTGGCTGTAAGAGTTGACAGGCTAGTTGCAAAAGTAGCATACACATAATTTCATCATTAACATCATTTGTAATATTTGTTGAGCTGAACAAGATATTTTCACTGTAGATAAAGATAGCAAGTATGATCACTCCTATCAGCCTGCCCACACATTTTTAGAAAGGTTATGTGGCAGCCCACAGCAACATCAGAAGTTGTTAAGTAAAACTATTATGCAAATGATTCCACCAAGTTTTCTTTTGATGTTTAACCGAAGCAATTTGTTGGGGAAAAATACAGCTGACTTTCAGGTTTAGGCGTGAATCATATGGGATGAGACAAAAGAGAAATATTACAATGTATTTCTTTTATAATTTGACACTTTTCTACACTTCTTTGCAATACTGCAGCATGGTAGGGTTAAACTGATCCCTACATACATGTTTAATGAGTGTGAATGTTAATCACCTCACAGTGTAATATGCCTTAGAAGTCTTGCTGGAGAGAAAATCCTCTCAGTTCTTCAAAGTGTTTCTGCATCTGACCCTTTGAAAAATTTTCTGCGTGAATTTTATCTAGTCAAGGTGTTTTAAATGTATGTGTTGTCTACCATTACATCAGTACAGCTATTCTGGTTCTGCACTTAATGTTGGTACACCTGACTCTCGTCCTCTCCTGTTGTCTAAGTTACTTTTGTGTACATACACTGTATTAATTACTAGGGGTGGAGAGAAAGATCGATGCAGCATAGTATCGCGATATTTTCCAGGGCAATACTGTATCAATACAGACGCCAAGAATCATATTATTTAAATTGCATAGGAGAATTTAACCTTTTGGTCCTAGAATAATAAGATCAATTGCTTATTCAGTCCACTAGATGGAAAACTGAAGTAAGATGAACAAACCAGAGATTAAAACAGATGTTAACAAAGTTTTGCTTTGGGGACATAATTTGAAGTTGGAAAAAAGGTAATGAATTGCAATATTTCGCAGAACATCGCAATGTTTAAAATCGCAATAATATGGTATCGTGATATAAGTATCGTGATAATATTGTTTCGTGGTGAAGGGGGGTGGGGAAGGGCGAGCTTTGGTTATTTCACTAACGAAGTGGTGCATCTATTTACAACAAAAAAGCAAATGTACCTAAGCTACGACAGAGTCACGAAAGCCTGTTTTACTCAGGTAAAAAAGAGAGTTCTCTGCGCTTCTGCAGATTACAACAATCCGGTGCAACTCACTCATTAGACAGCTGGCCATCACGTCCGTCCGGTTTAGGCTGCTTCTTCCAATTTACTTTTGGGACAAAAAAAAAAAAAAAATAGAACATCCTTGTAAATCAGATGGGGAAACCTCTCTGTATGGGCAAAACAATGTCCGTTATCTGGCTGTATGCGATCCCATTCCTTACTCCTCATTATCACAGCATGCGTGACGGCTGCGGACCGGCTCCGCTGCATGCCGGCTGCGTGCTCCACCGTCCGTCAATACCCACCAGGTCCGGATTTGTTGCGGAACGGCTGCGGCCATGACTGACAGCTGTAGTCACGAGGACCCACAAGTTCTCGCGAATTCACGTAGAATAGAACCACAAAACAACAATTAGTTTCCATCCAGAGGAGTAGAGGGGAAACAGCTCTGTGCTGTGTTTTCAAGGTGTAGTGCAGGGAAATATGATCCGCCGTGAGCACGGTGTATTTTATTTTGAAAATTAACGGATATTTATTTTGTTTCTGTGCTCGACTTCCTGTCCGCACTATCTGCCGTGTGCTGAATTGCTGCGGAGCTCTCCGGCGACCGGCAAAAATAGAAGCTCTGCATATCTGCTGCGGAGGGCTGCGGACCGCCAGAGCTGTTGCCGGAGTCGGAATACAGCCGTTATGCAAGTTGTGGAAAAACACATTTACCCTAATGGAAACCTAATGACTCCGCCGCCGTTTCCGAGCCTTTCCGCAGCCGTTCCGCATCTGGTGGAAATCCACGGTTACAGCACAGGCTTTCTACCTCGGTGGTCATTGCGATACAGTGTCCACAGGAGCACCACCATGTCCCCGCACGTCGTGGTCTTGAAGCAGCAGCCTCTGCCTGGTCCTCTGTTTGTGCCCTTCTCTCGACAAGATCTTGTGCCAATAACTCTTCGTCTATATATTAAGGTTCGAAAAGATAACCCCGACCATCAAACTCCAAAAACTCCTCCGTGTGTTCCACATCAGATTGGGATGAACTATCCATCTGAGCTGATATTCTAAAAACACTGACATAATCTCGTTACTATCCCAAAGCTCCGTCTTCGTCTCTCAGCTGACAGTGTGAGTCTCCACTGTTGCTTAGTTACCTATGCACATGCGCGATAGCTCTTGAACTTTTGAGTCAAGTTACAGCCGAGCTATGTTGCTACATAGTCATTACTATGGACATAACCACGGCAAATCTTTTTTTTGGGGGGAAAAATAAGTTTTGTAATATTGGATTGTATGAGTTCGACAAACGACTGGACTTCAACGGAAAACAGGAAATAAACAGAGGTATGTTCACTGGCTGATATTAGCACAACTTGTATGCCTTTCTGTCACATCTACTGCAGTCAGATTCACTGTGTTCACTCAGAAGGGATAACTGCACATGGCTAGGCACTTGTAATGACATTTCAAACATGTTTAGAGGCTAAAAACAAGTTTAAAACTTGCCCTGTTTCAGCCTGTTGGGTGCAAAATCTAGCACGAGGATCACACGGTGTAGGCAGCAACAATTGTTTTCGTTTTTCTCGCTACTGACAGCACTCCAAATTTACAAACAACAGAGCTAGGTGTTGAAATTGACCGGAATTCTCCTTTAAACCATATCGATAGAAACGGTATTGTTTAATCCCATATCTCGTTTGAAAATATGTTAATATAAGGTAAAATATTGATATATCGCCCAGCCCTCCCATAGACCGACATTAATAACCGGTCAAAAATATTCTCAGTGGTTAACTGATTAATGGTTAATTGTTGACCAACCCTATATCAAACTGTTGAAAAATAAATCAGTTTGATGTGACAGCGCTATTGTTAAGGTTTGGTTTGGCTTAGTCACAAAAACCACTTGGTTAGGTTTAGGGAAACGGTTCGGATTAAAATGACTACTTCATTAAGAATAGGCGACCTTCGTCATTATGGCTACAACATGGTGACACGCTATGCATTTCAATCATGGTTTTTGTCAAAAGGTAATGTGTCAGTCACGTACTACCTGTATCTCTTCACTTGTCTCATTAGTCAAATTTTAGAGGTGGGGAAAATGCATGAAGTTCCATGATACCAGAGATAGCAGCACAGGATGTGGTAGGCTAAATATTGTAAATATATTTAATTTAATTCACTTCATGCCATGTCCTAATTTTCCCACAAGGACCGTCTGAGAGCAGCATTAAACAAGTGACTTGCAGTTGTGGAATTTGGTCCACAAAGTTTGGCTGCACTTCCAAACCGCATTTGAAATGGGTCAACCCCGTTGACTTATTGCAGCATATTCTGTCTTAATATGTGGATTTCGAAGAAGACAGCTCCTAAATTGGGATACAGTTATATCTCTTCTATCTCACACTGTATTTCTGTCACACCACATACATGGATTTGCTGTCCACAGAAATGTATAGAGATAGTTTGAAGAATCTGTAGATAGGAAACACTATGAAACGGTACACGGTACACCTGGTATATCCCCCTGCAAAGTCATTATTGGAGGGCATCTATAACATTGACTAAAATTCTCTTTCTAGGTATTTGAGTTGAGTGCCAAAACTGGCTCAAATAATTGCTTGATCGTTTGAAGTATAGGCAGTTTCTCGCTGACCCCCTACAGAATGTAGAGGGTTGGATGGAGAACAGTTATTAGCCCCATAGATCATGTAAAATTAGCAGCAGGAACCCCTGTCAGCCCAGACATTGGCACTTTATCTTGGACTTTTGGCAGACTGTTGCCTTAACAGGTCAAATGATATCTATAAATCAAGGATCCCCTGGCGGAGAGTGAGAGGGAGAGAGGGAAATGCATGGAGCTGGCACTGAAACTCCCAGGGAATTAAATAGTGGTCATAAAGCCTAACCCAAGGAAATAATCCAGTCCATTTCATAAAGGATTAAAACCTTTAAAGAAGATTGATTGCCTCTTTTTCCTTTTCTACCCAATGTAATCCTAGATTATGGAGAGCACTTGGGGTTAGATTTTGAAGAAATTTGCACAGGATTAATGATAAAGGGGGCATCCATTCTTAAGATTGCCTTGCTGGTTTGGCACAGAAAAAGATGCTCTTTTAGGGTCTCATCCTCCGTTGTGTTGCAAGTGAGGACAGCAGAGGAAGAATAACTTCTGCACTTCAGCGGTTTAGCTACAACAATAATAGTTTAGCTAGTGTTGGCTAACAACTATCCATAACACAAACACATAAGTGAGGCAAAGGTTTTATGGTCTACATAACGTCTAGTAGTCTCTCATTGCCAGACCTTTGGTGGAGGGTGGGGGTGTGGCTTTGACTAGGGCTGGGCGTTATGGACAAAAAATATCTCTATTTTTTCAGATTTTGACGATAACGATAATTAGACGATATCCTTTAAAAATGTGTTTTAAAAGTCTAAGTTACTTAATCACTGATGATAATAATGGGCACAATGTTGAATGAAAATAGTTTTTTTATTTTCTTTAAAATTTAATACAAGTAAAAACAATTCAAAGACAAAATACTAGTATACTAATACTAATTGAACTAGTGTAGGAACATTGAACTCTGAGTACACATTCAGTTGTACACCTCTGCTGTAATGTAAGTGTGCAGCACACAAGCAAGATGAAATCATAATAATAAACAAAGGGCTCTGTTCTGTAACATATTGCACACAACCATGTCCTTATTGGAAGCAGTCCTGGAGCTGTGATAGTGCAGTTTCAGGTTTTGATAGTCCTTCTACTTGGCTGTATAGTCCTTCTGACCGGGACTTATGCTGGGATCAGGAGTTGGATGTGATCTGACTGGCCCAGGTGAGGGAGAGGAGCAGTTCTGTGTGCTTTCTTGATGTTAAGAGTATACATGGTCTAGTGTGTTCTTCCCTCTAGTAACACAATCTACATGCTGGAAAAAAAGCTGGGGAGTACAGACTTTAAGGACGCCTTGTTAAAGTCCCCTGCTACAATATGTATCCCTCCGCGCTGCAGTTTGTTCACTATGGTTAGCAGTGAGCCAAACTTGTGCTAACGTTAGCATCGGGGGCTATGTAGACGGCAGTGTGCCGTTTTCGTGGTAAATAAAATGGCCTTTATATTACCGACAGGGCTCCAGGTCAGGTGAGCCGTGCAGGGCAACAATCCTGCTGTTGGCACGGCATTCATTATGCACAAAAATGCAGTCCTCTGCCTCTGGTCTGACTCTTGCGGTAGTTATTTTCTCATCATGCCGGTAGCTAGCTCGGCGTGCTAGCGCCGACAACAACCTGGCTGTGTCCTCCGGGATGTTGTGAGACGCCTGGAAGGCTCTCATAACAGCTGTGTTGTATCGTAGTCCTATATTGATTAGTTCAGTGTGGCTGTACTTGTATAAATATACACCGACAAGAGAGCTAGAAGCCGCTGCACAATCGCGCGCCGCCATCTTTGTTGACATTAGTGAATGTGTAGCGTTCCAATACGTGTTTTGAAGTGTTTTTTTCTAAGTAATTTAAATACTCGATAATGTAAATTTGCACATCGTTAACACAACGATGACGATATTATCGTTACAATATATATCGCCCACCCCTAGCCTTGACCAACTGCCACTTTGCTCGTTTGAAAGCCATGATGTCTCTCTCTCACGGGTGGGCCAAATTCTCTGGGCGGGCAAAGCAGAGAAAAGGGAAGCAATTCCAGATCGGCCCATCTGAGCTTTCATTTTCTCAAAGGCAGAGCAGGATACCCAGGGCTTGGTTTACACCTATCACCATTTATAGCCACTGGGGGACCATAGGCAGGCTGGGGGAACTCATATTAATGTTAAAAAACCTCATAAAGTAAAATTTTCGTGCCATGGGACCTTTAAAATTACAACACAAAGAAAGCGGAAGGTAACCGACATCCGGCCGAAAAGAAAGACATCGGGCGGAATTTCCGGCAGCTCAAGTGCAATCCCGATAGTGGAACGCCGTGGATATAGTCTACATCTACAGTAACTATCCTGTTCCCTCACTCATACAGATCATTCAGTGGTTTTGCTGATCAGGGATCAGATAAATGCCACAGCAGCTCAGTGCGCCTTGTATTTGATTGTATGTGTAGAAATAGCTGGAGCCATTTTTCCTTCTTGCTTTAATGAGAAAAAGAACAACTTCCGGTTAATTTAGTGTAATTGCAATCACTTTAGTTATTACAAGTACTGAGGAGACAGACGATAGATGTATTAAGAAAATCATACAGTGAGTGCATTTCCACAGACTGCTTACTGACATAGTTACACAACATTGCGTATGCGTTTTGGAGATATTGATGCATTTACACCCATCTGGCTAGAATGTGTTTCGAGATGGTTTAAATGCTTATTGGATGCATTTTTTTCGGAGGCGCATGAAGTGACTTAGTGTAAATGGGGTGTGAGAGTGTATTTTCTGTTGCAAATGACTCATATGTAAATTGGAAGTATGTACTAGAGGAAGTGAGGTAGGAGCGACCCCTAGACTATATATGTCCTTTATTCCTATCGTCTAATACGACCCATAGGAGCATTTCATAAATTAACGCCCCTAGCGGTGGAAGACTATACAACCCACAGGAGTATTTTCTGTCCTTATATCAAACATTAAACATAACGGTCAAAGTTTTTAACATGCCGTTAACGTTGTAAAACGTTAACAGTGTGGTTATGTTTAGGCACAGAAACTATTTGGTTAGGTTTAGAAGAATATTGGGTTAAAATCAGTACATTTGCTATGTTACTTCACTTTCTGTTACACACATGACGCAGGACATGACGAGTTCCGCTTGTTCCATGAAGTAAACAAAACTTGCTGTTCACTTGACATGAACCCCGGTCTCCTGGGTGAAAGTCCTGTAGTCCCATCCACCACCCTAACCTGCCTCCTCATGCGGAATTTGTCACTCTTATACTTTGTCAACTTACTTGCTGCTTTGCTCCCGTCATAATTACTACAGCTGCTAGAGGGCGCGACCACTATAAACGTTTATACGGGTCATAATTGCAGCACAACAAAATTCAGTTGTCTTTTTAATATAGAACGTAGTAGTTGATCTCCTGTGAGCAGAGCGTCTACTGTCCACAGCGGGACACGAGAAGCACTGTGACAGACAGACTGGAATATCAGGTGAAGAGAGCCATTAATGATATGTAATCACAGAGTCTGGTTGGCAGTGGCAGTCAGAGCAGAGGAACGGGAGGTGGTGATGGAAATGGAGGTTTGTGGAGTGTGTGTGAGTGTGTGTATGTGTAGAGACAGCGTACCTCAAGCGAAATGCTCCACCACCCATGGAACTAATTTAAAGTCCTCGTTTAGAGGCTGTCACACGAAGGGCTCTGACGACCACTGATCTCTGCACATTTAACGGCCCAGGCAGCTGTCAGGGGGCTGACAGACAGGCCCCACCACTGACTGATTACATACAGGGCCAGAGTGAACTGTGATCTGGTGAACTTTATTTTCCCTGGCAGGCCCAACGTGTGGTGCATGCCTCATCTCGGTGGCCATTCACAGGCCCGCACTGCTTCAGATAGACTCGCCATCTCCTCCATTAACACCACATACCTGTGTGAATAATCCCTGAGAGGTTATGATTTATTAAATTTGATGATGGAGATCCTGTAACACCTTTTGCAATGAAAAAATAAACACGTTTGGAGTGTTTTAGTTGCATCCTAGATAGAAGCAGAAAAACTCTACCCCATGCTCTTCTTCATGCTACTGAGCTACAGTATGCAGGTATTAACGCAAAGAATATAGGCATTCTAACTGAACTGAATTATATTAAAACCTCACTTATCCTAAAGTCTGCGTAATTTATTCCATGATACAGACCTCTTGAGTATTAAATAGGATTACATTTTCACCAAAATCATGTCTCAGGCAATTGCAAATGAAAGAACTGTGCCAATCCCTTCACCTGCTGTGGTGCTGCCAGTCTGTGTGAGTGAGGCTATAAGAAGGCTATTTTAAGGATACTCAGGCACAGGTTGATCCACATCCTTTGGGGAAGGAATAATCTGAACTAATTTCAAGATTAATCAGTAATTACCTTAAAACTGCACATTTCCCAAATGGGCACACGTTAGCGGATTCTCTCAAATCGTTGAAGTGATTTCAAAGACGCAACCCTCTGAGTCTGACATAAAAACACCAGATGGAAATTTTAGGAATAATTAGAACAATGCCTTTTTTGGGGTTATAATTACACACTTTAGTTTTTAGACTTGATCTTGACAGTTGTTTTAAACTTGAAATGCATGTGTGCTTTGCCAAATATTCTTACCTGGAGTCATCGGTGATCATTACTTGTTTGACACAGATTGAGCTTTGAGTTAAAATAACATTGCTTATAAACTTTTTAGAATATAGTTTTGACGATGATAAAACATTTCTTCCATGTTTTGTTTTTTCAGTGACTTATAGATGTCAATAAGGGATATCTTCTAAACGTAGAGCATTTTTCAACATAGCAAATTATGTTTTATGTGTTAAACATGGTTGTGTCATGGCTAATGTCACTGTGTCCTTACCAAACAAAAATTGGACAGCACAGAGTCAAGAATCACTGTCTTGTGGTCATTGCAACATGTTTTAAAGCACAGTCTCTGGCCCTGTGTTGTGGTAAAAAAAAACTGAAAACTCACATTCCTCATTAAAATTAAATATTTATGAATAAGAAAAGCAACAATAACATTTAATGTTTGGGGAAAAACTTCCTTAGGAATTATTACATTACATTATATTATAACGAAGTAACGGCACTCAACTCACGATTCAATACGATTCACGATTTTAAGTTCACAATAAAATTTTCTCACGATTTTTTTAACAGAATGAAATGACTGAAAAATATTCTCTTATATAAACTGTGCAAAACAGCAGATGTGTCCTCTTGTCAAAAGTGCAACTGAAATAGTATTTTATCTTAAATAAGAAAAATAAATAAATAAACATTACAGACATACTTGTTTATTGCTATGTTTAAATTTAAATGATTTTAAAAAAATGTAATCACAATAACTTATAACAACACCTTTTTTTACAAGTCGTTTGCTAAAAAGAAGAAACACTAGATGGCTGAAAGGGTATTTTACAACAACATAACACAAGCTTACGGAGCCAGACCCAAACGCAATACTAAGTCCTGTCATTGTGGTTTATCCGACAGCAGCAGTGTCCATGCTGTCTCAAACATGGATGTATTAAGAGAACGGTCTCAAAGTGCAGCTAACGTTAAGCGTGTTTTACAGTAACCGCAGCCCAGTCTGGTTTCCACGCTAAACACAGCACTGAAACAGCATTGGTGAAAATCATTAACAACCTACTCCGTGCAGCTGACTCCGGCCTACTGTCCATCCTCATCTTACTCGACCTGAGCGCTGCCTTTGACACCATCTCACATCCCCTCGTCATTGAACGTCTGGCCAACAATGGTATCACAGGGGGTGCACTGTCCTGGTTTTGTTCTTACCTCACGGATCGTCAACAGTTTGTACAACTCGAACACTATAAATCAGCTTGTTTGACTGTGCCACAGGGTGTCCCCCAGGGATCAGTGCTTGGTCCTCTCCTCTTCATTATATACCTCCTTCTCCAGGGCAAGATCATGAGACACCACAAAATACACTTTCACTGCTACGCTGACGACACCAAGCTCTACCTCTCAACTAAACCTTCTTCTCCCCTTCCTGCCACCTTACTCAGCAACTGTCTACAGGACATTTAAAACTGGATGAACACAAACACACTTTCTGAAACTTAATGGCAATACGACAGAAGTCCTGCTCATTGGTTCCAAAGCCACTCTTTCAAAACAGCATTACTTCAACATTACCATAGATGAGATCTTGGTCCCTCTGTCAACTCAAGTCAAAAGCCTTGGTGTCATTCTGGACAGTTCCCTTTCATTCGAATCCCAGATTAAAGCAATTACCCGGCTCATCTCCAGGCTCAGACCCTCAATGTTACAATCCAGCACTGAAACCCTAATTCATGCCCTTGTCACGTCACGTCTGGACTACTGCAACTCCCTTCTCACCAGTATCCCTTCCAAGCTTACAAACAGACTCCAACTTGTTCAGAACTCTGCTGCTAGACTCCTCACTGTTACCAGATCATCTGAGCACATCACACCTATCCTTATCAACCTACAATGGCTCCCTGTGCACTACTGTATTGAATTCAAGACCCTCCTCATCACCTACAAAGCACTTTATAATCTCGCACCCACATACATTACCAACCTCCTACTAGGCTATGTCCCTTCTCGCTCCCACATTCCGTCCCTCCACCATGGGGGCCAGGGCCTTCAGCTGTTCTGTACTCTAGAATGCTCTCCCCTCCCACATACATTCGACAGGCAGACGAAAGAATTAATTTAAAAAAAAAATGCTAAAGACCTACCTTTTTAAGAAAGCTTTTAATCTTTAAGTCTTCATAGCACTGCATCGCCATAGAAACCCTCCCGACACACTTCTTTACTGCTTTTTTGACATTTCTTAGCACTTTTCGGATGTTGTCTATTTTGTTAAATGTATTTCTTTGAAGATAAATGTATTATATTGTATTTTCTTCTTTTATTCCCTCTTAAATATGTAAGATGTCCTTGAGTATTTAGAAAGGCGTCCGCCAGCTTATTATGCCAGCTAACGTTACTAGCTAACGGTAGGCTAGCGTTACCTGCTGTAAGTTAACTAGTGTCATGCCATAGAATGTTTACAAACTGCATCGCAATTTATTTTTTATCTCAACCGGTTGTAATCATTGCATTCAACCATGAAGGAACAAACATTAATTACTAAGTACATTAGCTTTACATAATTCAACTACAAAGAGCCACATGTAAGTGCAATTCTTCTTCTTTCTTTCTTTCTTTTTTTTTTAACCATCATATTTTTAGTTAAAGTGCAGTCGGAAGAGATGTGTTTTTAGCCTGCGGCAAAGATGTGTAGACTTTCAGCTGTCCTGGTGTCAATGAGGAAGCTCATTCCACCATTTAAGAGCCCGGACAGCAAACAGTCGGGATTTTGTTGTGTGATTCAGTGTCACTCGCAGAGAGGGAGCGGCAAGCAGATTGGCTGATGCAGTGTTTCCCACAGGAGGACATGCAGTTGGATGCTGTCCTCCTCTCCTACTTCAATACCTAACAAATCTATGTCGTTCTCTCCCCTGTCTTTCACTGGTTGAAGCCTGAAAATATTGTAAACAAATTAATAACATAACTAATTACACTGGTCGGACTGTTCAGCTCTGTTTCAGACTGATACCTCCAGTTCAGGCTTGTCCTCATCCTAAATACGTGCCTTTTTCAGTCGTGGAAAATACTTTTCAATACTCATTTGGATTGAAACAGCAAACATTCAGTGTAAGAGTAAAAAATGACATAACATTATTTATAATATGTTTATTTGATTCACAGCTGCTATATAGTGTTTTGACCTCGACAACCCAACTGCATTTTACCGTAAACTTGCAACAAGTTAACTTTCTAAAGCAGGCGCAATCGCTTGTTTGCTAAGAGTCGGTCGGTGATTGTGAACGTGTGATTGTGTAAAGGTGTTCAGGAGATAGATACCAACCTTTCATAAACTTGTGAATTTCGCCAGCCGTCTTCTCTCCTTAACGGAGACAGACGCTGAGTGCACGGTGGGCTTGATGGTGTTTTAAGCCTCCAACGTCGCCTCACAGCTATACAGCGATACAGCTTACCCTCACTGTAACCTTAAACATAACCTTGCCGCGCTTAAAAATGCCAAACACCGCACTGTGGGAGAAGCTGTGTGTGTGTGTGTGTGTGTGTGTGTGTGTGTGTGTGTGTGTGTGTGTGTGTGTGTGTGTGTGTGTATGTGAGCGAGACACAAGTGACAGAGACGGAGGAGAGCAGGGAAAGGAAATGCAGAAGAACAAATAGCGTTTAAAAAAATAATTATAACGAAACGCAATGTGCGGCGGCCGGTGTTGATAGTGAGGCGCACCGCCACACAATAGTCTATGTGTGGGAAACACTGTGATGCAGAGTGGACGGGCTGTGGTGTAACGTTTAAGCATGTCCAGGATGTAAACTGGGCCTGATCCGTTCTTCTCTGTGGAGTTTTTAACACACTTAAAAAACTTAAAAGCTCATCTGCTTTCATCAGCAATGGTTTGTTCGTTTTTCTAGTAAACTAAATGTGTCCAGACAAAACAAGACAAGTCTAGGAAATTGCGAAGCACATTTTTTACTAAAGATGAATCCGATAATTAAGAAAATAACTGGTTAATCGATAATGAAAATAATCTTAGTTGCAGCCCTAGCATGCACTCAAATTTAAGAAAGTTTTTTCAAGACTTAGCCCATAACTCCACAGAGACGTGAAATCTTTGAACACATTGACTCTATATATTTTATACTAATACTTGAAGTAAAAAACAAATACAAAAGCAGGTTTCTTCATCTGTCACTGTGCAAAAGGGGGCTGCTGACATCTCTCTCTACCTGGAAAAAAGAAAGCCATCAAATAAGCATTCCAGCCTGTCTACCTGCAAATCTCCCTCCATCTGTGGATTAGATTTAAGTCCTCCAAAATCTTGGGCTGGTGCTACATCAGAGGATGTGCGGTGCCGGGTGAAGTTACGTAAGTCATTAAGACCTCACTGCTCTCTCCTGGGTTGGTAACTTATCCCTCCAAACTTGCAGCCTTTGAGCAAATAAAGCCATATAAGAGGGTTGATATATAAGACACCCGCAAACTCTGTAAAACTTTCTGACCTAACACAGCTGGAATTGAACTTGAGGGCAGCCCATTTGAACTACGTCAGTAAGCATCATTATACCCATTGTTCTGCTTTCTAATCAGCTGTGTTATTAAGATAAGAAAGACTTTATTGATTCCACAATGGGAAAATGTACTTGCCACAGCAGCTCAATGCAGCACAACAAATAAGAAAAATTCACATTAAATATAAATAGGATAGACAAATACACAAAGAATAAAATAGGAAATAGAAAAAATAAGAAGAGAGTAATAACGGTAATATGTACACTATAAACACTTCTTGAATTTACAGGTGAGGAGAATATATATATATAAGTGCTATCATATCAGTTAAATGCGTTAACGGCGTTAATGCAAACCCATTTTAACTGCATAATTTTTTTATCGCAAGATTAACGTTCTTTTTGGCCTAGCAAACTTTGTAGTTTTTTTCACATGCTGTTGCAACAACTAGTAACGTTAGAAAAACTACAACACCGCACCAGATCTAGCTAGACCAGAAACAAAACAACAGGCACGGCGCACGCACTTGTTTGGGCTTGCGAGCCGGCCAAAGAGTAGTATGCTAACGTTACATTTTGAGTGGAAGGCAAGCGTGAGACGCCGAAATGGATGCCAATAAGATTCTGAATGGAATGGTTTACTTTTAAAAAGTTGCCAGATGGTTCCATTGACAAGACCAAAGTGATGTGTGTGTTTTGTCGTTGTGAACTGAGCTATCATCGCAGCACGTCCAGTCTGAAATACCACTTGATGGCCAAGCACACAGCTGATGCGAATTCTCCGCCCCCTCGTCAAAGCCAGGCAACAAAAGCACAAAGCAAGCCGATCCACTTTTCTATGTTGATAAGAGCGTTGAAATGAGAAAAAATAATGGGACAAAAAGAAATCAAGGGACATTTAGAATAGATAAAAATGTGCAATTGATTGTGATTAATTGGGAGTTAACTAGGACATTACTGCGATTAATCTCGATTAAATATGTTAATTGTTTGATAGCACTTATATATATATATATATATATATATATATATATATATATATATACACACACACAGATATACCAATATACAGATAATTCTACAAGTATACAAAGGAACTGTGACAGAGATTGTTCTGTTACTCTCCAGATTTAGTTTGAGAAGTTTTAAATAGTTAAATGACTCTTCTTTTTTTGTCAGACTTTCTTATTTTAATAACTGTAATTTTAATTTGTCCTTCAAGAGGATCGTGCTCTTAGGCTTCCATTACCTGTCTTTCATACAGCACATTAGAACAACATTGCTATGATTGGCATTCTGCATTAGCAATCCCCTCCCTGGCCCCTTTCCTATTGTCATTCCACAGCAGCGCTGAGCCGCAATGTTCTCCCTCACTCTCTGAACTGCCATGACAACGTGCTGGAAAAGCCTGACGAAGCCCGAAGGCCTCCTCAGTCAAGAGGGCTCTGCTTGCCTCTGCAGATGACTGCACTGTTTCATTTATTTTCATGAAGGAAAACAAAAGGCAAGATTGAACAGGGGATAAGGCAGCCCAGCTAAACATGCCTGAGAGACTGACCCCACATACTGTAGTTGGCAGCACACAATTTGCCACAAGATTCTGTGCTGTGCAGACCAGAAATGTCAGAAATATTTCAGTGTGATGCAAATGACAACAGATAATTGATCTAAAAATGTATCACTTTGTCCTTCTGACACTATGTTGTATCACTAATGGCTATCGTTTTTGTTGGAATTAAGAGGAATAGTTCAGCGTTTTGGGAAATAAACTTATTTGCTTTCTTACAGAGAGTTAAATGAGAAGATTGATACCACTCTCATGTCTTTACTGTAAATATGTTAGCTTAGCTTAGCACAAGGACTTGAAACGGGGAAACAGCTAGCCTGGGTCTGTCCAAAGGAAAAAACAAATTGCATACCTCTCTAAAGCTCACTATTCAACACATTATATCCTCTTTGTTTGTCTACACACAAAACTGAAGTGTAACTGTCAACGTGAGGTTGCTAGACAACTAGCGGAGACTCCAGACTCGGTTTCCGTTTGTGTACAAATTAAACAAACAAAACAACATGTTAATTAGTCAAATCTCGAGATGCTAGTTGTCAGATGTATTTTACTGTTGGACAGACCAGGCTAGCTGTTTTCCCCTACTTGTAGTCTTCATGCTAATCTAAGCTAACTTCCTTCATATTAAGCATACAGACACGAGATTGATGTCGATCTTCACTTCTAACTTCCAGCAAGATGTGTTCCTAAAGTATTACTTTAAACCAATGGATGTCAGCAAAAAACTTTTTTTCAGCTGGTATACTTAGAAAAGGAAATTCACCATTGTTTTTCCATTGTAGATTAACACTTAACAAAATATTGCAGAGTTACATAGTTTACCTTTTACATTGAAGTGCATAAAAAGAGAGAAAGTTGATGTTGGCAGCCAGCTCTTCTTTGGAAGCCTTCAACCATCGTTTATCAATGCCCACTTTATGCTTTGAAAGTGCTGCCTCTGCCAGACCATCATAGGAAGCGTGCCGAGGAGGCCTCTCTTCTCTGGGATCCCTTGCTGCTTTGATGCCTCATTAGACCTGCAGCCAATAAGACGCAGAGAGAGGTGGAGAGATTACTGATACAACATATCTGAGTTCATAGCTGGATGAGGCACTTCTGGGCACTGGAGGAAAGTCAGACACTTTCACACAAAACCACAAGTTTGGAGCCGTGTCATACAATCACTCTTCAACATCTGTGGTGGTGGCGCGATGCAATGTTTTTCTTTTGTGATTACAAATCTGTGACCTTTCTGGTTGTTTTTATTAGCTGAATCATAGCTCCCGTAAATTATATTACGACAAACTTGGCCTATTCAAAGGGCATGAAAGTTTGCACAGTTCAAATATTTGGTTGAAAAAATTATATTAAAACTACTAGGCAAAATCTCCTTCAAAGCCCCTAATTTGCATCCACATACGATTTTGTAAAGGCTAATTGGTGCTTTTATTTGTCGTGTATGAACAAAGTTATGAGCAGAATTATTTAGAATTAGTTATGAGCATTAGTTAAAACTTCACTACACATTTCATTTATTATGCACCTTTAATTAGCTGTTCTTCTCAGATATCTCCTATTTCAACCACTGAATTTTTACTATCCAACAGAAATGTCCATTTTACTGGAATATAAAACTAACCTCAGTGAGATAAAAGAAGTGAGTGGAAGAAGAGAAGAGCGGTGCAGAGGATGTCTGACTGTTACTGTAGATAATCTTGGGGATATGATTGTGGATGTGCTTTTAGCCAATGTACCCTCTGCTTCAACCTTGCCCGGAGCTAGTGTAGAGTTAGGGCAGCATGCCTGAGGCCTGGCCATGTCTGAGTGATTAGATAAAGCAGGAGAGGCCAAGCGGTGGGAGCCATAGCCAAGTTTATGCTGCACTGACCACTCTGAGACCGACATTACATCGGAGTGCTTCACAGGACACTGTCGCCGCTTTCATTAATTCACACCACCTTCAAAGGAATTAAACACTGCAAATGACCATGTTGATTTGTGTAAACATTTTCCGTGCTGATTAATTTTTCAAAACATTTTTGCTCATTCGTGGCATGCCTTGACCATGAGCTATGACAACACAGCTGGCTGGGGGACACGGTTATATATTTCATGCTGCGTAAGTGTGGTTTTTTTCTCTCCACTGCTTTATGGTAATGAGATTCACTGAGGTACCCAATACTGCTCTGGGCGTATTCCCATCTCCCAGTCCAGGTCAGGAGAGACCAATGCTTCGACAGTTGCAGATGTTGCCGTATCATGTCTGACATGACAGCGAGGTTTGGAAACGCAGCAGCAGAACAGTGTGGCCTTTTCCTACACAAACAGGATGCCCTTTAAAATCCTGAACGCAACATACTCTGAAAATAATCTGAAAATGGCCTCTCGTTTAAATGAGACACATTTCAATATGCAGATGAATCCATTACAACAATGTTATCTGTCCTTCCATTAAATCCAACACCCCAGATGCTAATATGTGTTTAGAAAAAAATATGTGAAAATCTGTACTATAACAACATGTGGATCTGGTGTGAACCCCATGTTTTATTTCTGAGAGCTGACTATCAAGCAGAGACTAATGTTTTTTAATGGGATTCACACTGCACCAAACCAGCAGTTATGGTCCTCGGAGTTGTCCACTCACAGGATTCCTCTCTTCCCTATCAGATGGTTTCATTTCAAATATTTGGAGTCAGCCACATGACTAATTTCACTGGATGAATCTATAGCTACAGGAAAGCTCACAGCACTGTGCATGTACTGTGTCAATACCCAGATGTATGCAGAATCCTGTATCACGTGCAGATACTAGTATTTTCCCTTAGAGTAAAGAAGCTTATAGGAAAAGTAACAATGAAGACTGTGCAATTTTATCTTTGATGCGATAGCTTCTTCTTCTTTTTGCTTTTTTCCTACAAAGATGAATGAAAAATGGATAATGAGGTAAATAATCTCTGTGGAAAAATGTATGCAGATAGGAATCGCATCACGTGTAGATGCGCAATATGATGACAATTTTAAAAAACATTTGTTACGCAGATGCACAGCCATTTCCGAGCTAATTGACAAGTTATACTGATAGAAAGTTATTTCTCTGAATTCCAGCCAAAGTGCTTCCGCGCTCTGATGCCCACAGGAAAAGCACCATCTGTACAGCGTTCCATAAACGTTTTGCCATTTTCATTTTTAGACAAACGCGTTCTTGATGAGCAGGTTTTGTTTCATTATCTGCCTTAATGAGTCAAAGGTTTTGTCCCACAGTTTTATTGACATGTTTCTGGCGGGGCTGTTGGTTCTGCGTTGTAGTGAAAACCATAAATTATAATGATGCTTTTAGGCCTTCTGTGAATGTGATTGATGGCTTTGTGAGTGTTTTACATCGTCTGCTTATGGTGTGGCGGTCTTTTTTCATAAAGTGAAAGAAAGTTGCCATATAGGAACCCAGGCCTTTCCAATCGCAGGGCTTTTATTTTGCAAATGCTTCTCTTTGGATTATGTTTCTCGAAGGTAGCTATTCTTTTTAATCCCCTTACCTTGCTCCCTGGCAGGTGGTTTGCTTAATTTTGGCTTGCACGCTAGCAATTTATTTCTTGTAGAAGCCATAATAGCACAGAGCAGGTAAACAACAAATGCCTCTTAGTGAAATTGTAAACATGAGCTGAATTTAAGGTCTTAAGGTGGATTGGTAGTCAGACTCTGACACAGTACTGTATCAACACTGTACTGTATGTTTGTCACTGCATGGGATTGTGCCCTCTCAGCCCCCATGGGAACCATAGCATGGACGGTGCTCCCTCTATTTCACAGATGGAGTTTGCAATTGGATACCTCCAGTGAATAATCTTCTCATTACTTATCATGATGAACTGTGGCATGCAAATATCAATAAGGGACTGTGGTGAAGCAATCCAATTAAGGCCCAAAACTAGGAGTCTCATTAGTGCTGAGTCTCTGATAATGCAAATGACACCCTACTTGTAATCAACCTTGAATATAAATGGCCCTGGCGAATCCACCACTACAGGTGATTCTGGCATTGGATGTGATTAAAGACTCAAGTGAAATCTGCTCTGTTTGAGATTTTAGGATAATAATTAGCCCCCCCCCCTCGCCTTGTGTAGATACAGTGGCCAGAAAACGGTGCCCTAATGGTGCCCTAAAGGAATCTCAGCTTTTTTTTGTGACTTCTGAATTTTAGCTGCTGTGTTGTTGCTGCTCTGGCTTTTACGTTACATGCTTGTCATGAAACTTCTAACTGCAGACATTTTGTAGACACAATCTAAAGCCACTCAAGTTGGCTCGGCACAATTGTGTCATTCTCTCAAATCTATCGTCAGTTAAAAACTTCAACGTTTGATCATTCTGCCCCCAGAAGTTCAATGCCAATGTTTAACAAAAGAATCACCCTCTCTTCTATATCTGTGTATGGCAACTACAGTGTGGTTAGGTTATGGGAATATTGTATTTATGGAATATAAACTATGGTTAAGGTTAGGAAGTTCTTTATAGTTTCTGTAACCTAATTCATTGTTCTGAATGCTGGTTCTAAACCAAAGGATGTCTGAGAAGGCTGTGGCCAAACAGGATCAAATCCTTGGTATTTAGGGTTTTTTTCAGTTAAATTTAAGACTTTTTAATACCTTTTTAATGTCACACAGAAGGACATTTAGTATCTTTTCCACTGTCATACTGGTCAGTGGACAATTGAAAGCTAGTAGGGAATAAATTAAGCCAGTTGTAATCTAACATTTGAGTAACATAATTAACATTACCTGGACCCAGATAAGTGGCAGAAAAATGATGGATGGATTAACCAGTTAATTTAAGTTCATTAAAGTTTTTTCTAAAAGTGACACTTGCCCATTATGAGTCAATGGACCTCGTAGCTGTAGCTTGCAGTAGTGATGTTGCCAAGGATATGGAAAGAAAGAGGGAGCTCAATGTGACTTTATGACCCACAAGGGACAAAGAGGATAGCGACTAAGTAGTAAGGTTAGGCAACTAAAACACTAAAGTTAGGGAAAGTTCATGGTTAATAAAAAGGCAAGCGTTAATATTGGACGTAAATTGTGAAGTGCAAAATCATTCATTTTAGAAGTAATCCCAAGTGTACTGGGCATCCTCCATCCTTCCTTAAACTGCAACATTGTTAACTGCTGGCTTTAAGGGTCAGCAAACATGTTCAGATTCGTAAAAACACAGCAAACACCTCAGCATTCACATTTAAGCAGTACCCCTTTGAGAAAACGAGATTTAACGTCTCCTCTGTCTTCATTGACTTTGAAATTGTTGATAGCGTATTTTTATTGAGTTGTAATGCAATGAAAAGGAAAGGTGAGCAAGCAGCCTATCACCACAGAAAGAAGAGAGACATGATGCAACAAAAATGCAACCTGACAGAGAAATCCCCTGCAGCTATAAAGGTCTGCCCGGTGCTCTCTGTGGCCATTTCCTACCAGCTGTGGGGGATCTCCAGCTTCAGGCACATAGACAGACATGATGGTTTGTTTCCATACTGTTAACAGTTAAATGGCTGACATGTTGATTTCAAACCATCTATACAGTATATTTACAGTATGTGTGTGTGTGTGTGTGTGTGTGTGTGTGTGTGTGTGTGTGTGTGTGTGTGTGTGTGTGTATATATATATATATATATACTGTATAGATGGTTTGAAATCAACTAATTTAATTAACATGTTACATCTTGTTTGTTTAATCCGTATAACAGTGATCATTTTTACAGGGATTAAACAAGCAACATATAATTATTGAGCTTTAGATGTGCTGGTAGGTGGAGAGGAAATCAGGGTTTCTGTCAGAAAAGTTGGCGGTTGTGGTTGGCCGGAGTTCGCTACTTGTAAAATACATTTTAGTTTAAAAAATATAGTAAAAAAAATGCTTGCAACACACTTGCGTATATCTTGAATCTGTGGTTTTCCTTGTCATCTGCTGGCTCCTCTTCTTCACTTCACTTTTAGATCATGACTGATTCCTTCTCCCCAAGAACTTAGACCAGGTACAGTACCTTTTCTCTATACTGAGCTGAAGCACAACTTTTTAAGCATTTAATTTTGTCAAGTCCAGTCTTGCAATGCAGGCTTGCTTACGGTGAAGCGTCCCAAGATTTGGCAAGAGTGGATTCAAAGAGTTGTTGAGTTGAGGACTCCAGTGGAAGGAAAAGAGAATGAACTGACATTTTAACAACTTCCCACTCAGATTGTCAAATCCACCTGCTCCATTCTTGATTTTATAGTTTTATTCAGAAATAGAAACAAAAGGAGAAAACATGTTCACCAGAAGTGAGTTTGATATGTCTTTGGCCTGCTTTCCTCTACACCTCCGCTGTTCTACCTTTGCTTGATTGAGACTCATTGTATAATTGTAATAAAGGTTTGAAAGACCACAACTATTTGAGAAATGACACCGCTGTAATAGCGCTCCATGTGTTGCACCATTAGAGCAATTTTCAAAGCACTTTGATTCGTAGCACTTGACACATTATAGCTACCTATAAAAAATGAGATGAAATCAATATTTTCCATTAAAACACACATGTTTCTGTCATGTTTCCTGTAGTAGTCAAGCTACAGTTTAATCTTACATCATTCATTTCAAATTAAGGATATGATATTTACATGAACTGAATTTATTATTAAGCACAGGTGTTTAAAAGTGTTTTCTGTTCATTAATGCTTTGACACATGTATACATTGTACAGGAAGACATGTATCATAAAAAATGACTAAGCTCTGACTTAATACATTTTAATTGACATCCAGCGGTCTGTCAGTGTCAGCATGTAACCAGGTGTCTCAATTATTCTTCATGCTGAAACTGGATGCTCTCCAGCTGTGAACCCTTTTAACGCATGTTGAAGCTCATTAGCAGGGTGTATTCTGACATGTCAGCTTTCTATAAACTATGTCTTATCTTCTCAGTCTTCATGTTTGATGCAACCTGTGATGCTCCCACATTATGTCAAATATGTGTTATCAGTGTTCTTGTTTTTCTTTTGCACAGCAGTTCTCTACAGCAACTGACTGTTCGCTAAGCCCCACCCTCCAAAGTAACTGTTGCTATGCATGTCAAGCTCCCCATTACAGCATGGCGAATAATGCAGTTTTAACGACAACAGTGACAGATTTGTTACTCGAAAGTCTTATGCCAGGAACACACCACCCGCGAAGCACTGCAAAGCGTAGATTTGCGCCCGATCGGGCGCCTTGTTATTCACACCAGACGTGCATTTTTCCGCGCCTGTCACAAAGCGATCCTGCTCCTCTCCACTCCACAGCATGGCTCTAGCTTGACACATTCGGCAGCTGCTCCACTCCTGATCACAGCTGGTACGAACTGACAGATTGGATAACATGGGCGCAGAAATTAAAATAGCTCCGCTTCACCAGTGTGTTTTTGGCGTTAGTATTTTATATATTTTTTTTAAATAATGTGTCCTTGTGATTTCACACAGCGGTAGACAAAAGTAGGCTTCTTATTTCAAGAAAAAAATTGATAGCAAAATCTGCTGTAGCTAGCAGATAATTAAGCATTAGCTCCATGACTTGGTCAAAAACTGAAAACTGTCGGACTTGAGAATCTTGTAAAAAATGTCTTAAATGTGTTCTTGATGGCTACATGATACCATGCTAAAAGACTGAGGCCAAAGCTACATGTCAAAATGTTCGTATTCTCAGCAGCTGATGTAGAAGAAAGAAACAGCACTGTTCTTTTATCTACTGTAGAGCTAGTTATTCTTTTTACATTCTAACACAGCCCTGTTTGATTGCCTAGCTTACATGCTTTATTTTAAGTTGTATGTTTTCACTTTTAACATTACATTACAGTAAATGCTTTTAGGAGGAGGACTTCTGGTAATGTTGGCTTGAGTGCAACTTCCCCAACTACAGTAAAAAGCAGGACAGAGATGCTAATGTTAGCCTAAACTCTGATAGCATCCAGCATTACCATAGACAAACTAAACTTAATCCATACTTTACACTTTTTCTCTTTTGTTTTTGCAAAGGCTAAAACAAACACACCTTCCAAATTATTGATATGGCACTGTAAGTATAGCTTTTTACCGCTCTTTTCTACGGGCCTGCCGTGCTTGGTTACAGTTGATAAACTATGATTGGACAATTGCTGTTCGGCGGAGGGGTTTAGTAAACGGTCAATTGAGAAGAATAAGCCCATTTTGTCATAGATTTTTCACTTTGTGGTTAAATCATTTTTCTCCTCTTTCTACTCCTTTCTTCTCTGTCCTCTTTTATATAATACTCAACGTACATGCTGTTATTCCATTTAAATGTTTTCTATGAGTTATAAGTATAAGTTATAGGTGGGCACCTGTAGAGGAGGCCATTTTTCACCAAGTCTCAAGATCAGTCGGCTTACAATCATTAATATGATAGTGGGCTGGCACTCGGAGAAGCTTTGAACAGCCTTGAAGAAAATCCAATTATGATCTTTGATTCCTCTCCAGAAACAGATTACCTATCTCACTAATGACATTTTCCTTCCCATTCATGCCCTCCGTAAATGAGATGATTGAGAGACCGTGTGGTTGTTCCAAATGTGCTCGTATGATGATGACTATCTATTCCTTACAGGTCTATCAAAAGGACAGCTCGCATTATGTTTAAATGCTTTTCTTGAGATTCTCAGCTGCACGAGATGAACTTTATAAGGATTATTTTTAGAACCCCTCCATATTAGTAAGGCAAGAGGGGGGAAAAGATTAGTTTTCCCTCTCTGTCTCTCTCTTTTGCTTTGCATGTATTTTAATTCAAATGAAATGAAGGCAGACAGACATCCAGACAGATTTTTATTTACAACTACTGGGCCCTTCATCAGCTGTAGCAGATGGGGCAAAGCCTGTCAGTTCCATGCAGGTCTCTGTAGATACAACTAGAAGAAAAAATAAAACATTTGCCTTGCAGCATAATGTACCCACGCCCCAAAATATATTTAATAGTAATGTACTATTGCAACAAAGCTGAACTTTTACACAATGTCAGCTTTTTTAACAATTGCCATTGAATTTACTTTTTTCCCCCCCTTGAATAAAACTGTTCACTGAATTCAAGACCATACAGCTTACTACAGCTTTTCCGAATTTCAAAAGCCTGAGGGCATCCCACTGATAATTAGATCCTGGAAAGCTGTCTTTGCGATCATATTGGGATTAAATGGTGCAGAGTTTGCAGCATTTAATAATAACTGTGTGCATTTTGTTTATTAACCATGCTGTGTGTAGCTACAATACAATAAGATCAGCTTCGGTAGTGTCAAAGCAATTGCTAATCACAGGTGGACATGACTATTCCCTCTCCAGGTCAACATTAAAGTTAGCATTGACAGGTACTTTTCCCTCCACAAATGCACGTTGGTAAATTAGGGAATGTATTTGCACTCCCGGGGGGCGGTTCAGCGAAAAGAGGAGGCGTGTTCAGGCGCAAACGTTCCCTGGTGCTATTTTGCAGTTTCAGAAAACAATTCCGCCACTGACCAGGAAAAACCTGGTCTAAAGTCAGTAGCGCGTTATTCAGATGCTATTTTAGGGGCGCATGCTTGGCCATAATGTAGCGTTTGCACAACGCGCATACGCTTTGCTTCTGTCATCTACACGGACACATGCAGTTCCCATTTTTGCAAACCATACATAATTACAAAGAAAAATATTACTGAAAATGCGCTTCAGGTGTTTGGATAGATTAGGAGGCACTTTACAGTACAGTCCTCAAAAAGTCTCAGCATTCTTAGTGGCTTGTTGTGTTTTACACAACATTTCCATGAATCATGGATGTGTTGATGACATAAATGAGGAAATATTAGAGGACTTAAGGAGACGTGATGTTGAACTACGGTGGGATTGGACACTCCGGCGGAATCAGGTCCGGGAGTGGCAATGCGCGATGCGCTCCTGGTGGAGCGGGTGGACGGAGATGGATTCGGGGAAAGAGGAAGGGGCACAACAGGTGCAGGTGGTGCGTTTGGAGGCCTGCTCTTAAAGGGAATGTGAGATGACGCTCTGATTGGTTTATTGCACGTTACGCCCAAACCACACCTAGCTACTTCAGACCAACCCATTTTAGATTTCCGTCGGGCGCAAGAGTCATTTATCCCGCCGTTATAATAGCAACAGCGCCCGAGATCCGCCCACAAAGCTACTTGTGTTTCACGTTTGATACTTGCGTTTCAGATCGTTAAAATAGGGCCCCAATAGTGTAAGTATAGCACCTGCACAAATATTCTTGCCAGTGTACCTCCGATACTACCTCCAAAGCTCTGGCAACATTACGGGCACATTGGCACTCAGGTGTATCTTCGCTGCCAACCATTAGAGCTCCACACCTGAGGCTAAGTGAGCAGCAGCCACACAAGCCCCAAAAGAACCAACTCAGCTTTACTATGTTGTCGTTTTTGTTGCTTTTTTTTCCTTTAGACAAGATCGAATAAGGCTTTTTTCTTCCACGGCTTTCCATTTGATCGTCACAATGTGTAAACACAAGAGCTCAGTGTATGTCTCTGCTGAGTCCTTATAGTAAATGTCAATAGTGTTTCAGTTTTTAAGAGCTGCGCTTGATTCAGCAAATTTTCTAAGAATGAAATGAACAGGACAGCGTGTACTTTAAAGCATTCGAGGAGAGAAGCAAACCCATGGTCAGATGGAAAGATGGACAGATCGACAGGCGGAGAGCATGGTTGACTCCTCTTTTCTTCCTCGTCTTGAATGATCAGAATCTTCATTGGAATTCGGGAACATACACGGCTGGGTAGTTAGCATGTCTCCAAGGTTAACATTTTTGATGCAAGACTTGAGGGATTCAGAGAAGTGCTCCTTTGAAGTTTCTTGTTGGAGTCAGAAGGGAGGCTGCGAGGCTGTTGAAGACTGTCTGCGATATTGACATTAAAACTGAACACATAGAATGATGCCAATTGAAATTTCATAGTGTTCCCTTCGGGAAGCTGGGGAGTTGGGCATGCCAGTGTGAGATGAATAATGAAACTTCCCTCGCTTTGCTCATTTTTTATTTAATGTGGAACTCTCCTTTGTTGCTCCCTGAAGCTCTGCGGGAGCCGGTGTGCACGTAATACAGGTGTGGAGTCAAAAGAAAAGAGTCAAGTTCTTATTTTATATATGCATGGAATTGGGCATAAAGGTTAAATGATTATGAATAGTCTTTTGTTGTGGATTTATGGATCACTGCTGGCTTTTAATATTGTTTGTCATCAAATGGTGAATGTGGAAAGCAGACTTTTGTGATGAGTTTGGGCTGCGTTTTGAATTAGTTTTTTACCTCTAGGATTGACAAAAGATACCTACGGGTATAATTGAGTCACACCATCGAACACACACACACACACACACACACACACACACACACACACACACACACACACAGTCTCACACACACAGTCTCACTCACACTCTGTTCACCCCTTACAGATTGATTAGGTGTGATGTCACTTGTGGCGCTTTTCCATTACATGGTACCTACTCGCCTCGCCTCGACTCTACTCGCCTTTTTTGGTTTTCCATTACGAAAAAAAGTACCTACTACCTGCTCAGTCGAGGTTCCAAGCGAGCTGAGGCGAGCCGAGAAGGTGACGTGAAACCCTGCAGGCTGCTGATTGGTCGGAAAGAAGCGTCACTGATTACTGCATTGCTAGCGACAGACGGCATTTTTAAATGGTTTACCCAGCGGTGTTTTTTTGCTGCCGGAGGCTCCACGCAGAGCTTTCTCCGTAGCATACAAGTAGCCTGATGGTTATACTGGTGCGCTGGTGTGTGCATGTGTGATTTGTGTGTGTCGAGTCGCCGTATGTGTGTGTGTGGGGAGCTAGTGAGCGAGGGAGAAGTGAGAGAGTGACGGCGATTATCTCCGCAGCGAGTAGCGACTCTAGAGTCATATATATGTGAGAGAAACAAAGCGAGTAGCAACTCTAGAGTCATATATATGTGACCACGATGGAAATCTGGAGCAGTAAACGTTAACTATCTCTTTGATATCATGTTGTTTACGGAGAAGGAGAACCAGGAAATGAGTCGGGGGAAATGCGACGCCACTAAGCCACGCCCACGGCAGTCGCTATGACGACCAGCCACGCTGAGGTGATACTAAAATCTGCAATGGAAAACGGACGCACAGCGAGTCGAGGCGAGTAGAGTCGAGTAGAGTTGAGGCGAGTCGAGCAGGTACCATGTAATGGAAAAACGCCATTGGAGTTGGGTTAAAGGGTTACAACTTACTGATGGGAACAACAATCTTTGAAATGGGTCCAGTGTTAAGCAAGGCCGCTGCACTCAATTTACGTCCACTGAAAGTGCTTGTTGTGCCACTGACAGGCTCAGATTATTATACTAAGTGTCTGACAACATTATGGAAAGGATCCCTACAGAGATAGACCTTTTTTGTTAAAGAATAAGATCCTTTTTGTTTATTATGAAACAACCCTGAAATCGCTATCGCCAAACCCACAAGACTCCATTTAAATAAACATTAATTCTGTCATTGTAAAACACACTCTATTCAAAGTCCATAGACACAGAATAAAATGATCACTTTGCGCACGTTTAGCGGCTGCCGGTTACAGCGTTCTTGCTCAATACTGGACCAATTTCAAAGATTTTTCTTCACATTAGTAACTTAGACACCAGACATAGGAAAATAGAGTCCAGGTTAAAAAAATACTGTAATGACCCTTTAAGTTAGAACAGTACTTGCTACAGTCCTGCACAACGGGGTACATCATCTGACCAATTACATGGCATCTAAACTACTGCTGTGTCTTTGCTTACTAGAGATCAGACTTTGCAGGAGCCAATGTTGCCATTTATAAATGATGTAAGAGTGTAGTGATATTGTGGCCTTACCAGCATACCAGTAGGCATTGATTCAGTAATGGGCAAATAAAAAGACATCTAGATGTCTAGTTTTTTTTTTTAAAGTTACATAACCTCTATATCAATGGCTATATTTTATCATGTAGTCAGGAGCTGCTTCACATTAAAATATAAAACCGTGAGATCTATAAAAACCTCACTCTTCAAACAAAATATAATCCACTTTTAAGGGATATTGCTAGTGATATGTTACATGTTTCATATTGTTAACAAATCTCATTAAGACCAAAACCAACCAATTAATTTCTCATATTGCCCATGTAGCCTCGCCTAATATGGCTTAGACCTCCATTATTGTCCAAAAACTGGTAAAAACACATCAGTGTTTCTTCATTGTCATGAGTTTTAAACCAATCACACATACACAAACATGCATCCTGTGGCCATAATTGGTCAAATGTGTATCAGTCTGTAGCAGAAAGTAGTCCCCAACAAGTGTTCCATTTTCTCCTGTTTGAGTCATGATTGCTAAAAACTATAGTGCCCAGCTGTTTTATCAAATGACAAAGCCTTTAAAAAATGTATGTCTTTAGTATGAATGAATGGGTTTTGGACAGGATAGGTAAAGTTGAAAAGTAGAGATGTACAATGCAACACCAGCATTGTTCCATAACTGAGGAACCAAGACATCTTTTAACCATGCACTGTAGCTACATAATACAAATCTTCCTCTAAGAGCACAACCTGTTGCACCATCATTTGGCCCTCCTGAGAGTTTTGGTGTTTACAACAGATAGAACTATGACTTGACAAAGCACAGCTAAAGCTCCTGTTAAAGCGTACATGCTCCTTGCTGCATTAGAAGTCAGGCTGCAGCTCCTGTACAAGGCTGATGATATCCAAACAGTGAGTATGTTTACATGCATATAATATTCTGTTTTTGCCCTTATTCTGAAAAAGACGATATTCCGACTAAGCTGTTTGCATGGCTAATGAAAGTGAATATTCCACTAATTATCCTGTTTACATGTAGCCATACAAAATACGATTTTTTCAAAGTTTACCAGCGATGGCAGACTTGTTGGACCGTGCGAACAAAGAGTCCCTCTTTCATTCCTTCAAACAGCTTCTTGAAAAGGTCGGCGTAGCAATGTGTGTGCAATCCAAAAATCTATTGATATCCAAGTCTTTGATAATGTTTAAAGGTCCCATGGCATGAAAATTTCACTTCTTTCATTTTTCAAATTTCACTATGAGGTTTTTTAACATTAATATGAGTTCACCTAGCCTGTCTATGGTCCCCCAGTGGCTAGAAATGGTGATAGGTGTAAACCGAGCCCTGGGTATCCTGCTCTGCCTTTGAGAACACGAAAGCTCAGATGAGCCGTTTTGGAATCTGCTTGTTATGAGGTCATAACAAGCAAGGTTACCTCCCCTTTCTCTGCTTTGCCCGCCCAGAAAATGTGGCCAACCCATGAGAGAGAGACATCATGGCTTTCAAACGAGAAAAGTGGCAGTTGGTCAAGGCCACACCCCCACCCTCCACCTTGCCCCTCCCTCTCTCCTCCTCAATAGCTTCAGACACAGAAATGGCACATACTAAGGAAAGCTCATTGTGGGACTGGCTCTAGTGGCTGTAGTTCTGCACCAAAGCTGAATATCGGGAAAGAGACTTCAGATACAGTATTAGGGGACCACTGAGGTCTATATTAAAGCATCCAAAGAGCACCATGTCATGGGACCTTTAAACGTAGCTGCGTTTCTCCTTATCGGGTCTGCAGCCTTGCAAACTGTAGGCCGTAAACTGCGGTTAAAAACCCAGATGGAGACACCTATTCCGTATGCGCTGTATACATGTCCCAAGAATGCCTCTAAAACCCGAATAATGCCGTGTTAACCCACATGTCTTAATCAGAAAATGCTATATTTGGAAAAGGCCTTTTTTGGAATATCCAACAGGAATATGCTGTTTTAAATGCTGTACTGACCTGTATCAAATTTGGAATATTGTCATATTCGGAATAATAGTGGAATATTGGTGTGCATGTAAACATACAGAGTGATATACGATACTAATATCTATTCAGACAAAATACCACATTTGTTGCTTTTCATTCCTCTGTGAGCAATAGTTGCAGGCTTTATGCTTTCAGGCAGTGACACTGGGACTCAACACAACAAGACTTTTTAAACATCTGTTGTTTTCCATTTGTCTGAAACACCTGCCCTACCTGCTCTCCTCTCATCCACCCTTGTTTCTCTCTCTACATCTCCTCTGTTCTCCTGAGTCATCTGGTAGTTTTGCAGCACATCCTCCAGGGACCATACCCATCTCTGAATCATACAGTACTGCTCCCCTCCTAAGGGTTAATAACCTAATGAAAAGTCAAGGCCATCTGTTTGAGCCATGCCACAACTGAGTGCTGGGGAAGCAAAAAATGGGAGAGAAACTGCCAGGGCAGTGTATTGGATTTTGATTTAAGAAAACAAAGGTGCTCACCTACTTCAACTCCTGGAAGGTGGGACGGTAAGAGCAGTTGAACTTTTGTCTTTTTTTATGAGATCATGGGGTCAAAGGGCAAGAGGGTTGTTTGTGTCTGCCATTATGATTTTGTCTCTGAAGTATTTGATGGTCGGGGAGATAGTTTGTGCTCCCCGATATTAAGAAAAATAGGGCTGCAGGCCACCCTGTCAAAAGAAAAATGATTCCCTTAACCTTCTGTGATAGGAATTGAATCTTTTGCTCTGTCTTGTGCAGACCTAATATACTTCTCTGCACGGTGTTACATCATGAGTCACTTTTGATTTCATTGAAAAGAAATTATCTCCAAAAAGGGGAACAATGGCTAGCACATTTAAGAAAAGTTGGTATTAATTTAATAGCCTTGTGAGGGTTTCCTCGCTTTTAAAACCCTCTGAGAGTGAAAATGATCCACCTATGAGACTGTAGAATCAGTGAGTCATGCTAATGAGCAATTACATCCACAATCACCCATGTTAATTCACTTAGGAGGAGGTCAGTGTAATTTATTCTCATTTTTGGAAACTAGGACTGACTTTAAATTAATGCACCTAAAGCAGAGTTTTTCACTCACAGTCTCTGTACTGTTTTACGCTTTCATTCAGTCCCTACACGCACACACACACACACACACACACACACACACACACACACTTTCTATGTTTGATTCTTTAGGCTCTATTGTCATTGAAATCTAATTTCTCTTCAGAACAAATATCTCATCACTGTCTACCACACATGTCAACATGTGGACGTTTTTTTTGTGGGATAGTAGATTACTTGATTTTTTACTTGTTTCTTCTTCCGACTGCAAAGTTACAACCTTTGGCATTTAGATCAAATGTAATCTGCAGCAAAGGATAGGATGTCAGATAACCTCATGCAAACTATAGTTTGACCGATACTGGATATTTGAGGCCAATTCAGATATTGATATTTGACAGTTGATAATGTTATATTGGATGCAATCCATTTACCTTTTGCACACATTTTTTTAAACAATTTTAACCAAGGTTGCATTTCAACTTCTTCTCAAGTGTCTTGAATCCTGTTAGAATCCAGATGAGATGGTTGGTTGTGCACCTGAAGCTGAAATGCCAAAAAAGCCACAATAAGAATAACTTCAGCAGTTTAGTAGTAGTGGTTTAGTTACAAAAATAATAGTTTTGCTAGACAGCTAACAACACAAATACATGGATGAATCATGTTTATTTTTTATTTATTTATTTTTTACCTTTATTTATTCAGGGAAGGTTCACTGAGAGGAAGCCTTTCTTTTGCAGAAAAAAAGAAGCTCCTCAGTACTGATCTGCTGGCCACTGAGCAGCTCCACTGGAGCGGTTTGGGTTAAGTGCCTTGCTCAAGGGCACCTCAGTGGTGGAAATGAGGGAGGGATAAGTGCTGCTTTTTCAGTTTCACCACCCAGATTTCATCCTGTTGGTCTGGGGATTGAACTGACGACCTCCCGGTCTCATCGCTTCTCTTACCTTTAGGCTACCACTGCTACGATATTATGCAAAGAGATTGAGACAAAAGTATTATCGTCTTCACTGGCTCTCATTTATGCCACTGCCACTGATCATTCAGCAGTCAAACTGGGATCAGATAAATGCTACAACATGTCGGTGTGTCTTTTTCCTGTTGCTTTAATGAGAAGGAGAATGACCGTTCATTTCAGTATAACTTAAGCTGCTGTTATCACAGTAGACAGACCCTGAAGGGACAACTTCCATGTCTTCCAGAGGCATCTGGCTTAAAGCTTCAGTGCGTAACTTTTTGATATTAATACATGTTACATTCAAGCCATTGCCATTGATTGATACAAAGCTAATTAAGAAGATTAACTCCACAAAACTCTCTCTGTATTTCTCAGTATGGCAATGTTCAGAAGATTGTGTCATCCGGTGACTTTCCCGCGCAGAAACTCGAGTAAAGATAACCTCTTCTGAATAATCCATGTTTTTTTAATCCTCTGTGTCTCCCTTGGCTGCTTGCAACTGAATGGAGGAAGTGTGGGGGCGTGTGAGCAATCACTTAAGGCTTGTATCATGTGGATGCGCCAACAGTTTTGTTGTCATTACTTAGAATTCCTCATGGGGGAGACAGAAACTACGCACTATAGCTTTAAAAGAAATAAGCTTGCTTAAATTTGAATTCATTTACACATAGCTTTTTTGATATTTGTTAGGTATCCAATCCGCCAAAGATGCCCGAAGTGTAAAAATTGGGGTCCAAGATCATTTGAAAAAGAAACATGTCCATTCTGTCTGGTGGACAACCAATGTGCTGACACTGTTTCAAAACTACTGTACATCCAAGATATCTTTGGCACTTCTGTACATATATAGTCAAGCTCTAATGCAAACACAATGCAAATTTGGAAGGGAATATGTATACTATAGAAACCCATTTACAGTAATATTAAGCATTAAGCAATTTAAGAGAAAAACATGCTTTCAGGGTCAATGTGGTTTTCTATGAGATGTAAAGATAAATACCACATCTGATACTCATAAAGAGTGGCACACATCTAGGTACCTTAAAACAAATTCAAATAAAAACATCTGTAGGAGAAACAGAACAGCTACTGATTTGTCTTTTCTGTGGCCATACGTAATTGTAATGAGCAATTAAGAATACATTTCAGAGAAAACAAGACAGCACACAATCCATCACACTGTTCAGATGCCCTTGATTAGTTGCCCTGCCTAGTTTAGTTAACATGGTCATTTTTCAGATTTTAACAATTAATTTCCTCGACAAAGTCCTGTCTTTGGACACTCCTTGTTCTAAATGGGAGCGCCAGCCACATTGATTGTACCAAAATAGTTCCTCTTGTTCTTGTGAGTGCATTGTATCTGGAAAACAAGCACATTAACACTAATTCTAATTTCAAATTTGTATACCCAGTCATTATATGATTATTAGTACATTTTGTTACATGCAAATACTGTATGTGTCTGTTCAGTGTTTTCCAGCCAGTGAGCATAATTAAAGTACCCTGAAGCTTGCGCAGTTGTCATTTACACGCCACACAAATCTTATGAATTTTTCTATCTGCATTTGCAGATAAACAAGAAATCCAGTCCAGAGGCTTTGCTGCTTAAGCTGGGAGTTCAATTCCAGTTGACAGATTTGGAGGAGATTTTCTTTTGCAACCTGAACTTTCCCCATTAACCAAGGAATGTGAACCAGCAACTCTGGACATGGAGTAAATTGCATCAGATGCTATCATCAATCTCTATCTGTTGGCAACATGTCTTATAAACTTACCAGAGCCAAGGAGCTGTAGTCGGCTGGATTGTGCTGTATCTCGGTTACACAGGTCTCTTCAGAAAGTCTTGTGTGACAGGCCATTAAGCACCCTGTATAAGCTTGTGTAACACACATCTTTTATATCAAGTGTTTTTTTCTGTTTCTTTCTTCTCTCTTTTCTACAGCAGTTCTAATTGTAGGCTTTCTTTTTTTTTTTACTATTTAATAAATTTCTGTATCAGATGGAACTATTTGTAACAAAGCCTGTATGATCTCCTGGGCATCATTTCAGCCTACTTTGTGTCCACTTATACTTAACAATGTTAGACCTGGTTCTTTCATCTAAGGTTTTAGAAAAGTAGCCCCCTTTAAGTAACTGCTTTGAAGAATAACAACAGCATTTTTATATATATATATAAAAAGCTACCCATACACTCACTAATGATCTACTACTGGCTGCTAGTGTTGAGGATTGCTCTATTTTAATCACTCTTGATCTCATCAGTGCCTTTGATACAGTTGATTGCGTCGTTTTACTTGACAAAAAACAAGATCATACAGACGGCTCCGGCAGGTCTTTCTCCGTATTTTCATCTTTTATTTCTCTTGTGTCACCAAGGTTCGATTCTATGTCCTTTGCTGCTTTTGAATTAAAGTTATTTTATGTACATTTTAAATGTTTTTGAAACTGTGTCATTTTTCATCTGATGATCATAAATAACCTGCAAAGGAGACTAACAGTGAAAAGAAAGCTATTTTTATGTAGTTATTAATGCCTCTGCCCTCTGACCGACTTTTCCACGAGGTCACAAAATGAATTACGGCAGGTAGACGGGGCTACAGAGCACACATTCTGACAGGTCATAGATTTTGGTGAAACATCGGAAAGTTTTAGTGAGTATCCAACCAGTAAGAGGTAGCAAGAGATTTCTTTATATAGGCCTATATGTATTTTAATTTAATTTTAGAAGTTCTGATCTGTTGTAGTTATGGTTGATACTGGGGCAGGGCCATCACAGAAAAAAAGGAAATTAAACGAAGAACAACTAAAAGCTAAAAGGGAAAGTGAAAGACGACGGTCAGGTTTTCAACAGATGGAGACCATTACAGGATTGTAAATGATTCAAGACCGACCCTCAGGTATGTAATATGTCTATTTCATTCATAAAATAACTTTACAATGCGCAATGTGGTTGTACGTCTCCCTTTCATTAACTGCAAGTTTTATATTTCCTTTCAGTCCGTGTTTGTGTTGGCCTACTATTTTCTTTTTGTCCCCCTGTATTTGTGTAAAGCGCCCTTGGCGCCTTGGGTTTTTATGAAATGCGCTATATAAATCTAAGTTATATTATTATTATTATTATTATTATTATTACATTAACAAACTCTTAATGCCCGTAAGCACCGCTTACCCTGCTTACCGATAGTTACGCGTCTGCCAAGGGCAGATGATGTGTCTTTTAAGGTTAAAATCTGATTTCTGGACACATTTCAAGAACTGTGTCCAGAATTCAGATGCTTTTTATTCATAATGATGTACTTTGTTTGGAGTCTCAGGGACTCGCACAGTAATCACATTAGTGTTCTGCAGCCTGTTCTGCAGTCTTCACTTTGTTTTACATAAAGTATTAAGGTTGCATGTAGTTGAGTTTGTCTACCTGCAACAGTAATATGACTTCTGCCGTACTGGAAACAAAAACGATTATGAGCAGTTGGTTTCAGTTAAACATTTTGTTGCTAGTAGCAACCACTACTCACACAGCTCTCCACAGTAGTTTAAGTGACATTGTTACATCCAGCGTTTTGTCAGATAGCATCTTTCATCTACTCCCTGCCTGTGTGAGTGTTATCAGTAGCTACTCTTTTTATTACAGCGGTTTTCTGATTGTTGATTTGTGATGTAGTAGAACTTTTTCTATAACCAGCTTGCTGCTAACCAAGCTAACCACTATACTAGCTGTCTGAGGTGGATGTGTTGCCAATGCAACATTCTGAATAACTGTTGAATTACTGTTGGGATAACCGTTATAGCTGATTTAGTGGAGTAATGGCCTCCTGAGCAGAGAATGAAGTCACACTCCGTCTGAGTGTGTTGTTATCGGTGTTTCTCTGTTCTTTGTTTTGATGGCCGGTCTGGCCACGTGTGCATGTGAGTGCATGTGAGTGCCGTGACAAAGCACCTGTATTTAACAAGTTGGGGAACGGTCTGTGAGAGCAATGTGTTGGCCGCAAAACTGTAGGAGCACTCGAGACAGTCTGAGGCCAATTCGTTAATTTTACTTTAATACAAAGTCGATATAGTCGAGTACACTATGTACTGAAATTAATGTAAATGTGAAGCAAAAGGGCCATTTTTATTATTGTGTATTTTTTCATCTAGCAGTCCCCTTGGCGGGTGAGGAAAAGGGTTAATTTCGGACACTGAATACAGATCATTCATACCAAAACCTTTAAAACTCACAACATTCCTCGCATCCTACATATTAACACTTACACTTAGAACCCACATACCCATACCCAGTGCACTCACATGTAACATTGCATACTCTCTTGTTGTCCCACCCCAACCTTTAGAATACATGTGTAGCTTGCTGTGTGGCTATGCACTTACAGGCAGAGTGAGGACCTCCCACATCACGTATTGTAAATAATATCCCCTTTTAAAGGTTAGTCCTAAATTGATTACTCATTTTGAAAAATGGAGAAAGTGAGGAAGAAAAGGAACACAGACTTGACAAACACTGAGGTGTAAGTACTGATGAATTCCGTTCAGTTAAACCAAAACATTTAATTTGGTAAATCAAAGTGGATTGGCCGATAACAAAAACACAGCATGGGGACAGGTGACAAATTCTGGTGTCACCTGTAATAAGAAAACAAAATTATTTGAACAGAAAGTTCATTGCAGCACAAAAAGAGAGACATCAATGCCACAAGAGGGGGACAAAGTGTCATCTAAGTGTTTAACATCCATGAAACACTTATTTATTCTTCTGGTTTAACAGAATTAGGATAAACCTATGATGTCACAGTTGGAAGGGATTTGTCGCAGGCCATCCATGTGATGCTGTTGCAGCTTTAAATTAAATATTGACTTTACTGAGTTGATAGTTTTTCTGCATTAAAATCCCATATGCATGTGTGTATACTGGTGTATACTCCCATGATCTACTAGCCTCTATAATGGACAACACATTAACTTTCAATATGCTGCGTAGTGGACCCATTTATTTTCGCAGTCCATAAAATGCATAATATATGCTCCTGACAGCCATCCTTATTAAACAAAGCCATAATTGTTCTACGCTTGTCAACATTTGTGATTTGCAGAGAGAGGCCCTAGTTCCACTTGTATTGTTTGCACTGGACTCTTGGGAACTGCAATTGCAAGATAATATGCAAGTTTTGCATCAGCACTGACATCTCCAGCCAGCAGTGCATGACCTTTTTATTTATGAGCCTTTGCTCCTGAAACAAAAAAAGAAATGAACAGAAGATCACCTATACATGATGTCAAACTCATCACAAGGGTCTCAAGTGCAATCCTGGTTTTCCACTGCAATGCTCAATTTCTTTGCAAAGATAACATATATATATATATATATATATATATATATATACACATATATATATACGCATATATAACAACACATTTCATAGTTTATACATCTTTAGTATGGGTATAAGACTGGAGTCTATTTCAGTTTCCTCCCAAAACTTAAAAAAGATGAATCTCTCTTTTCAGATAACCTAACGAGTTTTTGACTCATTTTTACATTTTAAGAGCACCAGCAACTATCAGATCATCTTAAATGTTCTTGTTGGCTCCCCTGGTTAAGCGTGCGCCCTATGTACTAAGGCTCAGTCCTTACCACAGCAGCCCGGGTTTGAGTCCAACCCTCGGCTATTTGCTGCACATCGTTCCCAGTCTCTCTACACCCTTTCCTGTCTTAATCTGTCCTATCATTGAAGCCCAAGAAGCAGTTCTTTGTTGAAAAGCTTATAAGCAGGGTTGTTGTGTACTGAAGTGCACTCATGACAGCCGTGCATGCAAGATGATTTAATCTTTAAGCACTTAAAAAATGTGTATGAATTTTGGGATTGTTTTTTTCAAAAAAATATTTTTATATTTCCTTGACCTGTCATCCTTTATTCCTGTTTGTTTTGTTGAGTCAGAATCTAGTCGCCAATAGACGCGTATCAAGTATAAAGTGGGGGCTGTATAAAGTGTGTCACTTTTTTCAGCCCTTCTGAGTTTGCAGGTATGCTAATAGAACTGTCAGTGTTTTTAGAAAGTAGGGATTACCATACTGTAGATCTAGATATCCATCCAATTGTGTTGACATTAATTCATTTAAGGTCCGTAAAATATTGGGATTTAAATACAGAGTGCCGTGTGCATTTGTTGGAAGGAAACAATATCCTGTATGGTATATCTATGAGAGAGAAAAAAAATCACCTTTCTTTTTTTTTTTATAATGACCTTTTGTATTCCGAGTTCAATCAAATCCAAGTCTCGGTCCGCCTTCTCCTCCTGATCTTAGCAAGCTGTGAAAAGCAGGAGTCGTCGTCTAACACTAGCACCAGAAAGCCAGATCCTGACATTTAAATAAAGGATGATGCAAGTCAAAAGAAACGCTGTGCTTTATAGAAAATCTGATAACAGAGAATAGCTTTTACCCTGATTTCATGAGGTGCGCACTTGAAGGAAGCATTATTTTTATCTTCTGTGCTACATTGCCAGAAAATTAAAATTCATGGGCTGCTTTCCCCGTATTTACATACAATGTGTTTTTTCTCTGTAGGTGAACCTTTTTCAAGGACACTGTTTTTATCGCGCTGATTCACTAACTTCTTATTTAATTGTGCCGTTCAATTTCGATTTGTCTACTTTGGTTTGGCACTTGAAATGACGCCAAATGAAACAAGCAGAAATTGTGTAAGGTAAGTTCCCTTTTGGATTTGTGCACCTCAGACATTTGAAAGTGAGACCATTGTCCTGTAGCTTCATTGTCAAAAGACAGCAGCGGATGAATATTTAATCCCTCCTGCTTTCCGAACCCTTTCTGCCTGCATACAGATGTTCACTGCATTAAAACGCTGTTCCGGCCCGTGGGGCTCCCTGTAAAGAGGGTTTGGATTGTTCACCAAGTCAGTCGTAAAGCTGCATTTGGTCCTGTGTCTCACAAAATACAATTGTGCATTTACATTAATGAACAAAATAAGAGATCCGCTTTTGGTTAAATGAATCACTGCAGATCTGATATTAAAAAAAAACTTGGGAGACCTCTGTTTATATACGATAAACTTTATCGATCCCAGGAACATTAAAGCTGGATTTGTTAGAGGAAGCAGCAAATTGGGTTATGTTATCAATGCTGTATTATGCAAGTATTATTAGTGCATTTGTTATTGTTAATAGTAATGTTATTGCTGTTAAGTGTTGGCAGGTATGAAATTGGTTAAAATAAGCTTCACCTCAACCAACTATAACATCCCTAACACTCTCTACCACCACCAATACTTCTATACTTTTACTTAAAGAACATTTTAAATGCAGGACTTTTATTTGTATTGCTAGTTTTACTTGAATAAATGATGCAAATACCTTTCCACCACTCGGCAGCTTGCTTGTAGTATTAGAAGTAGTAGCATCCTGAATACGTAACAATGTCTTGGTAACTTTTTGGCTAATACAGTATGTACTGCACATACAGGAGAACATGGTGGTGCGTTCACTGCTCCCCTGTCCTGCACCACCACTCTGCAGCCTTTTTCCCTGAAGGCCAGCGCAGCATTATGAGGTATGAAAACACCTCTCTCAAGCCATTTGGCTTCCTGCAGAAAGGTTGCCACAAATCCGCCACGCACACAGGCTGGAGAAGCTGTGAAGCATGCAAGGCTACAAGAGAGGGGGGGATTTGTTGATGATGATGATGTTGTTGTTGTTTTTTATAAATAAATCCTCAGGCTATGAGCTGTTGTCCCATACATCTTTTCTCTGATGAATATTGCATGGATTCCAACTTGACTGGCCAGCCAGCCGCAGTCCTTAATAAAATCACTGTGAAATGGTTGAGGTAAATTATGCCCTAACTGCCGTGGCACCAATTAATTATTCATTAGGAGCTTTTCAGACAGTCGAGGCCTACATACCTTTCTTGACAAAGCTTCTGATAGCAACGCAAAATTAGCATTCAGACAGAGTAAATAAAGGCTTGTATGTACCTGTCATAGAAACAGATGTATGAAATGCAAATGGCATTGTATTACAGGCACTTCGCTTCCTCAGAACTTTGTTTTCTCCATGCTTGTTTCCAAATTACCATTTTTATTCTCTAAAAAATGTGATATTATTATGATGTATGTGGTTGCTTTGTCTGTTACCGCTCTTTAGCTGAAGAGGACCCAAATACACATTGCATTCAGGTTTTTAGTCACATTACTGTGACTAAAACAAAGGTTTGGCTGTTCAAATAAAGTGCAACATGGGCATTTGTTGTATCCATCAAGATTGTGTTTTGTTTCAAAAAAAGTACACTTAAATGTACAAGAAAAAGGACAATGTATCATCTATTCTAAATAGTCAATAAAGCTGACCGAGGTAGCGCTTGGCTGCATGATTCATTATTTTACTCAAGCATACACAGCGTTTTTATGCATCTCCACGGAAAAGAAGCTATATCCTAAATTCCTCTACACACCTCAGTACGTTAATGAGAGCGGGGAGTGCTGATGGTTTTTATTTGCAGCACAGGGTCTCTCTCTGAGTCTCCTGCGTAACGATGTTGAAAACCATGCATACCTGCGCCACACTCTGATGCCCTGTGTTTAACCATGTGAGTGGAAAGTGCAGCTACTTTGCAATAAGCAATTCTAAGTCAATTTTCCTAACTTCCTCAAGCAGGAAATGAGCAGAGTCCAGATAAGATGCAAAGGTGCATCGTCGACTGTGTAGTATATCTGCTTTATGATGGCAATACAGTGAAAATCCTGTATATATATATATATATATATATATATATATATATATATATATACACACACAGTGAGGAAAATAAGTATTTGAACACCCTGCTATTTTGCAAGTTCTCCGACTTAGAAATCATGGAGGGGTCTGAAATTGTCATCGTAGGTGCATGTCAACTGTGAGAGATATAATCTAAAAAAAAAAATCCAGAAATCACAGTGTATGATTTTTTAACTATTTATTTGTATGATACAGCTGCAAATAAGTATTTGAACCCCTGAGAAAATCAATGTTAATATTTGGTACAGTAGCCTTTGTTTGCAAGTACAGAGGTCAAACGTTTCCTGTAGTTTTCCACCAGGTTTGCACACACTGCAGGAGGGATTTTGGCCCACTCCTCCACACAGATCTTCTCTAGATCAGTCAGGTTTCTGGGCTGTCGTTGAGAAACACGGAGTTTGAGCTCCCTCCAAAGATTCTTTATTGGGTTTAGGTCTGGAGACTGGCTAGGCCACGCCAGAACCTTGATATGCTTCTTACAGAGCCACTCCTTGGTTATCCTGGCTGTGTGCTTCGGGTCATTGTCATGTTGGAAGACCCAGCCTCGACCCATCTTCAATGCTCTAACTGAGGGAAGGAGGTTGTTCCCCAAAATCTCGCAATACATGGCCCCGGTCATCCTCTCCTTAATACAGTGCAGTCGCCCTGTCCCATGTGCAGAAAAACACCCCCAAAGCATGATGCTACCACCCCCATGCTTCACAGTAGGGATGGTGTTCTTGGGATGGTACTCATCATTCTTCTTCCTCCAAACACGGTTAGTGGAATTATGACCAAAAAGTTCTATTTTGGTCTCATCTGACCACATTTTCTCCCATGACTCCTCTGGATCATCCAAATGGTCATTGGCAAACTTAAGACGGGCCTGGACATGTGCTGGTTTAAGCAGGGGAACCTTCCGTGCCATGCATGATTTCAAACCATGACATCTTACTGTATTACCAACAGTAACCTTGGAAACGGTGGTCCCAGCTCTTTTCAGGTCATTGACCAGCTCCTCCCGTGTAGTTCTGGGCTGATTTCTCACCTTTCTTAGGATGATTGAGACCCCACGCGGTGAGATCTTGCATGGAGCCCCAGTCTGAGGGAGCATGACAGTCATGTTTAGCTTCTTCCATTTTCTAATGATTGCTCCAACAGTGGACCTTTTTTCACCAAGCTGCTTGGCAATTTCCCCATAGCCCTTTCCAGCCTTGTGGAGGTGTACAATTTTGTCTCTAGTGTCTTTGGACAGCTCTTTGGTCTTGGCCATGTTAGTAGTTGGATTCTTACTGATTGTATGGGGTGGACAGGTGTCTTTATGCAGCTAACGACCTCAAACAGGTACATCTAATTTAGGATAATAAATGGAGTGGAGGGGGACATTTTAAAGGCAGACTAACAGGCCTTTGAGGGTCAGAATTCTAGCTGCTAGACAGGTGTTCAAATACTTATTTGCAGCTGTATCATACAAATAAATAGTTAAAAAAATCATATATTGGGATTTCTGGATTTTCTTTTTAGATTATGTCTCTCACAGTTGACATGCACCTACGATGACAATTTCAGACCCCTCCATGATTTCCAAGTGGGAGAACTTGCAAAATAGCAGGGTGATCAAATACTAATTTTCCTCACTGTATATAAGCAGGGAACTGACTGTAACTCGAATCACATTGCATAAATATTCTCCCGTGATCTCTATGGTAATGTGCCCGTCTCATCCCACCATTTCTGTCTCTGATTGGGTTTTGTTGTGCTTTCATTAGGCATTAGCCAGTATATATATACTTAAGTCTTCAAGCTGACAAAGATATATAGTCATGAATTCATGGATAAATGGATTTACTAAACTCGGAAGAAATGCTTGTGATGTAGCCGTGGCATTGCAATGACACTAATGGATGCAGTTAAAAGCAACACCTAACTGGAGTGAATGAGTCATTGACCCAAGCAGTCACACAATGATGAGATTTGAATTATAATAAGATAGAAAGGGGTTTAAAACTGTACAGCGTTTGGATCGACACTTCACCCCTAAATTAGCTGCTGAATAATGTAAAACATGTTCTCAACTCTTTCTTTTTTTGCCACACTAGCGGCAGGACTCTAGGGATGATAAGGATTGCCATGAAATTCAGCTTAGGCATTCCTGGTTCCCAGAGGATGAATCCCAATAAGTTTGATTCCCTTAACTTTCACCTACTCTAACGCCACCAACAGGTTGACAGATCTGTTTGTTTTTTTCCCCTCAGCATGATTTCATGTACAATATAAATGTCCACAACTTGTGCAGGGGAATGGCAAGAACACAAATTAATACATGCAGATACATGGTATACACACAGTACAAAAGAAGAATGCTATTTGCCAGTTTATATGTATTTCAAAGGGTGATATATCTCAAAACCATAACCTATTTTAAGGAATGGCTTAAAACTAGAAACATCTCCTTTAGCCACTTGTGTTGGGAATTAATTAAGGGAATGAAGGGCCAAGCTACACCCTCATACCCATCTAGAAGTGGCTGGTGCTGAAAGTTAAAGTTAAAATTACATTTAATGTAGAATTTTGTCATTGTATAGCCTTTTGAGGCCTCCACGTTCAATATGGTGCAAAATAAACTTTGTCCACAAGATGTCTCTACTTACATATAATTAAGTGTAAGTCTCATAATTTGGCTTTACAATGATAATTTTAGTTTAGAAACTCTCTGTTCCTGCAAAGTAGTCCATTCAGTTTGAAACAATTTGCATGTGGATGTCCTATATAAGTCACCATCTTCATTATATTGACTTGAACTGCAGAGCGTTTGAACCGGTTTCAGTCTGTTGGCCACGCAGGAGGAAAAGATAATGAAGGGGGATTCAAATGTTAGGCTGAAGTTATGTGCTCATTCCAGCCTCCACTGGAGTCTGAGCCAAAGAGTCCCGTGGTGTAACAGTGCTCTTGTCTCTCAAATTTTATCACTCAATAGACCTGCCATCTGGCCAGTCTCAGAGGTGCATAGAGGCAGTGATCCAAAATAGAAGCAGCAATAGAAAAGGTCAGACACAGTGTAAAGGCATCTGTAAAATTACTCTCTCTTGGCATTGCAGCGTAACACTGACAGATTTAGTACAGATCTTTGATGTCTTTTCAATACAGAGGAGGAATATGCTTTAGTCACAAATGAGGGTGTTCATTTTTATCGCTGGTAATAACATGTCTGTATCCTTTAGATAAATAACCTGTTCCATGTCCTTGATATGTAAAATAATAGAGAGGAATATAGTAAAATTGCCTCTTAAAAAAGATTTGATTTGGACCAGAGCCAGGATGGCAAGGCCACAGATAGCAGGAGATAAATCTGCTGATGCACGTTTTCCTGCATCACAAATCCTCATGATTACCCTAGTCTTCTGTGTTTTGTGCGAATGATTTGCTGGGGCTTGATCAGCAGCTCAGTCATTCAAAAATGGATCCATCCTAACCTCTCCCCATGAAGGCACGCTCGGGCTTGAATACTCTGATCTATGGTACTGCAGCAGGAATTGACCCTCATCGGATAAACCACTCCAAATTGCCTCCCTGATATATGGCTGGCCCTTGTTACGGCTCTCCCCCCTGTCAATTTTCCCCATTCCCCTCAAGGTCAGCTCTCCGTGCTGTTGGACAAAGTAGCAGAATAGCTCTCCTCTTACTGCCTGCCTACCTCACATCCAGCTCTCCAGCGCTTTTACCCCTCGGCCCGTGTGCTCCAAACAGCTGAACATTTCAGATACCTTAATGACTACAGCCACCTTCCTGCAGCACCACTGGGGGGTTAGAGGAACATGTTGACAACACATGATGGCTTCAAATCAAGGAGACATAGGGTTTAGAAATACTATTAAAGCCGAAAGGCATTCCACTAGACTCTAGAATGCATATAATGCCACATATGTTTTGATTGTAACCGCAAGTCACACAAAACAATCACGAACTTTTAGTATTTCATGTGTCAGTGTAGTCTACAGGGCTGCAGCTAGTGATTGCAGAACCAATATGACACCTTTGTGCATACCTGCATGTATTTAATTAAACAAGGGTGTGTTTTATTGCTTATGAGTTAGTTTGTAAGAGGGGGAATGTGTTATTTCTTATTCTGTTGTGTCAAAATGATTTTTGATAGAATGTGTTGTCGTTATTGTTCACAGATAAAAGCCCATCATTTCACTGCGGTTTAAACAGGAACCGCAGGAGTGTTTGATATGTGACACATCTCCACTAGGCTGTATGTTACCCACAATGATAAACGTATTCTAACTTATCTTAACCTTTTTATAAAAATATTTCCAAACAAATCGTTGTGCTTTGTGTGGGGTGTGTGTTTTAGATAAGATTCATCTGTAATGATCCCCATAGAAAAATTGGGTTCTTAGAGCTACATGAAATCAGTTATTGATAAGACTGGAGCAAGAACAGAGAAGATAAAACAACAGATTAAACCAGGTTGTAAAAAGATAAATGGTCTTTGTTGCAGATTTAGATAGATAGATCAAAAAGGGAAATTCTTATTTATGTAAGAATTGCTTTTAATCTAAGATACACTTTTTTGTGTCTTTGACCAATAGTAGCACTAAGGAGCAACGTTTTTATGAGTGAATTGAATTGTGCATGCATATGAGGACTATATGAGGACTATACGAGGACAACGTTATAAACATTCCTGCTGCTGGTTTAACATTATTCCACTGATTGACAGGTGGTGCCGGTAACATTCAAAGAAATTTAGCAATGCAAAGAAGGTGGTAAACATTGGACAATTAAAAATAGGACTAAAATAGTCTTTTGCCAATGTTTTCTGGGGAAGAAACTGTAAAACATTTCTTAGACTTTAAGGATGCATACAGTGTGTTTTGGTGCGAACCACCAATGTAACCATAGGACAACTTAAATTTGGAGTGAAAATGACATCTGCAAAATTTAGATTTTGTGTTTATAGCGTGCATTGTCAGATTGCGTATTACAGTTTTTTTCCGATTACTAAACACAGTGGGCACAACTGGAGTCACGTGCAAAACTCTAACTACAGTCTGCACAGCAGCAGTTCATGTGGACCAAACTCTAGTTCGTTTTTCATTGCTTTAACACAGTTTTCAAAACTCTACACACTTATCCCATGACTTTAACCACAACGTGCACAACACTGTAGATTTACAGCACTTTGTTCAGATGCTAACACACTGCTGTCAAAACTGTTAACCACACATTCAAAACATAATAGATTTCAGTCTGGTGCCTATCAAACACTGCTGATTGCAATTTTAGCTGAAATCCAGGTGTCTTGTTTTAGAAAAAGAATAAGAATGAAACAATTATACACTGTACCGTTTGAGAGAAACAAGTGAAAGAGCAAAGATACCAACATGTCCAGGTAAGATGTCTGAGGTTATGTACACAGCTAAAAAAAAAAAAAAAGGTGAAAAACACTACCTTTACTATAATAAAACTGTGGACTTCCTGCTTTTCAGAAAGTAATGGAGGTGAAAGCAATGTAAACACCACATTCATTTTTATTGAGAAATGATGCAGACATCCAATGTGATGAAGAAAACTTGCAGCATGATGCTGGAGAGAGGCAGGATTAGTCATACTATTCTTTGTTACTGTTATGTACCTTTTTTTCCAGTAATTCCATAAATTACAGTTTTTTCAATACTTTTAACAACTTTCCTAAACTCTTAACGCACCAACACACCTACAACACACAATTGGCAAAACGGTTAATTTCATGCTCAAAAACACACATAAACGACAGTGGGCACAACTGGAGTCACATATGCAAAACTCTAACTACCGTCTGCACTACCAACAGTCACCTGAGCTAAACAGTTCACATCACCTGCAAAACTCATTCACAGCAACACAACTCTTCACAAATGTTTCAAAACAGGCTCAGTGCAGCCAAACACTATGCACGATCCTCACTGAGATAACACACACTGTCACTCACAACACACATAGTACAGAGTAAAAACACTAGCATCAAACACCACTACAGAAATTATAAACTTTCTCATCTTTACAATTTGAACAATTTGAGTGACTTCACACTACTCAATAGTTTATTTAAGGAAAAGATATAGCTTTTATAATATACCAATTTTTATGTAAGGTAAACAAGAAGGAATGAAAATCAGCAGTTTGCTTCAATATAGTATTTTGTCTCTACTAATATATGGAATTACTGGGGAAAAAAACTAAAGGTACTGTACATCCGTAAAAGTAACAAAGAATAGTGTGACTAATCCTGCCTCTCTCAAGCATCATGTTTTCTTCATCACACTGGATATCTGCATAATCTCTAAATACAAATGAATGTGGTGTTTCCATTGCTTTCACCTCCATTACTTTCTGAAAAACAATAAAAAACGCAGTTTTACTATTGTAAAGATATAGTGTTTTTCACTTTTTTTATAGCTGTATATATAACCTCAGACATCTTACCTGGACATATTGGTATCTTTGCTCTTTTACCTGTTTCTCTCAAATGGTACAGTGTATAATTGTTTCATTCTTATTGGTTGTTTGTATACAAAAAAAAGGCTTTCTGAGCTTTCTCTGTATAAATACCATATATGTTCACTAACTAATCTAAAACAAGACACCTGCTTAGGATTTCAGCTAAAATTCCAATCAGCAGTGTTTGATAGGTACCAGTCTGAAATCTATTCTGTTTTGAATGTGTGGTTAACAGTTTTGACAGCAGTGTGTTAGCATCTGAACAAAGTGCTGTAAATCCACAGTGTTGTGCACATTGTGGTTAAAGTCATGGGATAAGTGTGTACAGTTTTGAAAAATTGCTGCACGAGGGAGAGGAAGACGAGTACCAGGACAATTCTGTCTCTGTCTTCTTTTTTTCATACAGTAAACCGTACATTCTATAAAGCTACTCTGAGATGGGTCATTCAATTTTTGTATTGAATTCTTGCAGCAAAAGAAACAAAATGCATGCATTTACTAAACCCAACAAAACAAAAACGTAGAATGGCTTCAAGAGAAACTGCAGTGTAAAACACAATCTATGATCAATATACTATTGTCTATTGTATAAGGGCAGACCTGACACATATAAAATAATGCAGTTCCTGTAATTCCAACTGATGTTAGGGTTTTGTATGACATTGTGCTATGCTTGATTAAATGTCCTGTTAACATGTGTTAGTGTTTTGGAAGAGTTATTTGATTTTGAGACATGTTTGCATTATTTTGGTGGACATAGTGTGTATTGTGTTAGTGAATTATTGTATTTTAAAGTTTAGTTTTCAATGTGTGATTTTGAGCATGAAATTAACTGTTTTGTCAATTGTGTGACAATTGTGTTACTTATTACTTATTAAATTTTACATAATGTTCGTCTCGGAGTTTGACCAAACGTAAACAGAAATGTGCCCCCTGGATTATCTATTTTTGTACCTGTATAGGGATCTACTTAAGGGGCAACCAGCCAGTATATTCAGATATTTCCTTAAATCAGGAAATATCTAAATATTTAAACAATACCTGACAAAGCAGGTAGTTGCAACTTTTTGGTACTTGACAGCTTTTGATCAGTCAGTACTTAAAAAGTAGGGTTAGTTTGATACCCAGCCATAATTCTGTGTATGGCTCGAGTTCTGGTCCCCAGAGATTAAATAGACTTCATTTTTAGAGTCCAAAAGGCGCATTGTATCCCAGTGTAATGAGTGTATTGCAATTCTCAAAATAAAAGAATTTACTAAATATATATATATATATATATATATATATATATATATATATAATTATTTTTATTTAGTAAAATACTAATGTACCCTGAACTGCTATCCTGAGCAAATAATGCATTGCTGTCAATGCCGGAGCTGGACAGACCTTCAGTCACTTTTAGGCTCAGTGTCTCGGTGACTCTGTTGCCTGGCATTGTTCCACAATAGAATATGTTCGCCAAAAACGGCTTTTCTGTCCTGCGAGGGGCAGAGAGAAACACGTACACACAGTTTATGTGAATGTCTGTTTGAGCTGGAAGTGCAGTAAAGCCTTTTTATATACTGTGCAGGTGAAAGCTTGCATGTCACGGCAGCTTCTAACTGGAATGGATATACTTGTATGTGTGTGCTAATTGGCTTTTGCGAAACTGTGCACTCACCCTGACCCTTAATGAAGACCCTGCTCTCTCTCGATTCAGCAAGCCAGGATTTACATTACTTTCGTCTGCACCACCATGCCTGGGCATTGGGCAAAAGGTAATTGCTGACATTTGATCTGGGAGTGTCAGTTCTGTGCGCCCCGGTGCAATTACATTCAGTCCAGTCGAAGCTGGAGGTATTGTAATGTTTATTTGGTTCCTGGTTACACTGCTGGTGTTGTTATTGTAAAATGACCAACTTTATGGCCTCATGTTCTTATTATATGGAAGGTCAAATTTATTTAGTAATATCTGGATTAAAGAAGAGGTACATGCTGTACACTTGATGAGGTGTGTTATACAGTACAGCAAAGCATTGTGTTTGATCAAGGAAGCTCCCAGTAGTAAATGAAAATTAACTGTTTTGTCAATTGTGTGTTGTAGGTGTGTTGGTGCGTTAAAAGTTGTTAAAAGTATTGAAAAAATTGTCATAGTGATCGTTTAAAAACTGTAATTTATGGAGTTACCGGAAAAAAACTAAAGGTACATAACAGTAACAAAGAATAGTGTGACTAATCCTGCCTCTCTCCGGCATCATGCGGAAAAAAATGTAATCACATTCGTTGTTACTGTTATCTACCTTTTAGTTTTTTTTTCCAGTAATTCCATAAATTACTAGAGACAAAATACTATATTGAAGCAAACTGCTAATTTCCATTCCCTCTTGTAAAATCTATATCTTTTCCTTAAATAAACTATTAAGTAGTGTGAAGTCACTCAAATTGTTCAAACTGTAAGAATGAGAAAGTTTATAATTTCTGTAGTGGTGTTTGATGCTAGTGTTTTTACTCTGTGTGTTGTGAGTGACAGTGTGTGTTATCTCAGTGAGGATCGTGCATAGTGTTTGGCTGCATTGAGCCTGTTTTGAGACGTGTGTGAAGAGTTGTGTTGCTTCGAATGAGTTTTGCAGGTGATGTGAACTGTTTAGCTCAGGTGACTGTTGGTAGTGCAGGCTGTAGTTAGAGTTTTGCACAAGTTTGGCTTCAGTTGTGACCACTGTCATTTAGCAATTGAAAAAAAAACTGTAAGATGGAAATATCCTAATATACTTTACGTTCATAAAAACATAGCAGCACCTACTGTAAATGAGTGCATGTGCTTGGTTCGGCACAACTTCTAGTGTGCTGAGGTTGAAGCCTTTATGGCAGGAAGTATTGTGTAACTGGATATCCGACAGCACAAAGGAGTGTTTGTAGTGCTCCATAAGAGAAAAAAAATGTATACACTGGAAGGGGAGGAGGCTTCTAAACAAACCAAAGATCAAAACAAAGCTTGTGTGACCGAGGTATTTATCAAAAGCTACTCTAGAGTTGTAGTTTCCGATCCTTTCACCAGCCACCTTTTGTGGCGCCCATTGCTGTGTATCACTGCAAGCCTGCGTGATAACATTGAAATGTGCTCTGACAAGCAAGCATTCAAATACTTCCCCCAAAAAGCTTTGTAATAAAATACATCTTGCCTGATGCCGAAGCCCTGGCACAGACCTGTATGCTGGTCATGTTAGGATGCAGTCACCCTGGTGTTTAGACGCACAACACGGTACAAGTTATAAAGATTAAATTGTGTAATGGCATTAATGCACTCAGGTGTATCTAGAAGATAACTGTGATGTAGCTGTTGTCATTATCCAGGATGCCCTTTCACCTAAATGTAGACAAAGGTGGCTGCTATGATACATGATCAGGTTAATTCTGAAATTGCCATGGACACAAAGGTTTTAATCTTAACATGAAATTTGAAGTTTGAAGATGAGACTACATATTTAGGAATCAGGTTTTTCAGAGTTGTTGTCAGTATTATTTTTACTACTATTACATTGAGGAATGTTGACACCTAACCCCGAGTCTCCTGAAGCTCATTCTGAATGAATTGGAGTCGGGTAGTCAGAAACACGACTCCAAATGAATTCTCACGTTGCTACGTAACGGCTTGATTTAAGCAACTGTTTGCTAACAAGTTTACCATATCAACTTAAAATGGGTCAATGATATGTTCACTGGTCATTTTCACTGCATGGAGGGAAAATTAAATTAATGCAGGTTTAAATTTTACATAATGTTCTTCTCGGAGTTTGACCAAACGTAAACAGAAATGTGCCCCCTGGATTATCTATTTTTGTACCTGTATAGGTATCTACTTAAGGGGCAACCAGCCAGTATATTCAGATATTTCCTTAAATCAGGAAATATCTAAATATTTAAACAATACCTGACAAAGCAGGTAGTTGCAACTTTTTGGTACTTGACAGCTTTTGATCAGTCAGTACTTAAAAAGTAGGGTTAGTTTGATACCCAGCCATAATTCTGTGTATGGCTCGAGTTCTGGTCCCCAGAGATTAAATAGACTTCATTTTTAGAGTCCAAAAGGCGCATTGTATCCCAGTGTAATGAGTGTATTGCAATTCTCAAAATAAAAGAATTTACTAAATATATATATATATATATATATATATATATATATATATATATATATATATATATATAATTATTTTTATTTAGTAAAATACTAATGTACCCTGAACTGCTATCCTGAGCAAATAATGCATTGCTGTCAATGCCGGAGCTGGACAGACCTTCAGTCACTTTTAGGCTCAGTGTCTCGGTGACTCTGTTGCCTGGCATTGTTCCACAATAGAATATGTTCGCCAAAAACGGCTTTTCTGTCCTGCGAGGGGCAGAGAGAAACACGTACACACAGTTTATGTGAATGTGTGTTTGAGCTGGAAGTGCAGTAAAGCCTTTTTATATACTGTGCAGGTGAAAGCTTGCATGTCACGGCAGCTTCTAACTGGAATGGATATAGTCCTACTTGTATGTGTGAGCTAATTGGCTTTTGCGAAACTGTGCACTCACCCTGACCCTTAATGAAGACCCTGCTCTCTCTCGATTCAGCAAGCCAGGATTTACATTACTTTTGTCTGCACCACCATGCCTGGGCATTGGGCAAAAGGTAATTGCTGACATTTGACCTGGGAGTGTCAGTTCTGTGCGCCCCGGTGCAATTACATTCAGTCCAGTCAAAGCTGGAGGTATTGTAATGTTTATTTGGTTCCTGGTTACACTGCTGGTGTTGTTATTGTAAAATGACCAACTTTATGGCCTCATGTTCTTATTATATGGAAAGTCAAATTTATTTTGTAATATCTGGATTAAAGAAGAGGTACATGCTGTACACTTGATGAGGTGTGTTATACAGTACAGCAAAGCATTGTGTTTGAGATCAAGGCAGCTCCCAGTTGTAAACAAAGAACACTGGTGTATGTTGACGTCCTAGTTTGATTGAGAATGTATAGCAGTTACTGCAGCGTATTATACTGTATAGGAGCTGTGTTCTACATAGCTGCGCTAAGCGATTTTAATCCTTCTGACAATGCCGTAAGGTCATTTACAGCAGTGGCTCCTAACCACCGAGCTGCAGACTGGACCAGACCACATTTGCTCCCAGGCAGAGAGAAAATACAGTATTAAGAGAAAAGCTTAGTGATAATACTTCAACTTTGTAGGCTTCTGTCTTCACTCATCATTGCCTGTCATACCCACAACTGCAAGATTCTCATAAAGTACGTCATCAGTACATTCAGTGGTGGAAGAAGTATTCAGATTGTTTACTTAATTAAAAGTACTAATACCACACTGTAGAAATACTCAGTAAAGTTAAGGTCCTGCGTTTTAAATGTTACTTTAGTGAAAGTATGTAAGTATCATACGGAAAATGTACTTAAAGTATTAAAAGTAAAGATACTTAATGCCAGAAAAATCCTCACATTTTAGAAACTGGATACAAAGTGTTTGATCGGCGCATCATTTCAGCTGTACTTGTAGGTCTATATATAGTTGAGTAGTTTACTTTATAATGAAATATTATGTTTTATACACTACATCTTTTTTGTGTTAAAAAATCTTAATTTGTAAAGTAACTAAAACTGTCAGATTAACGTAGTGGAATAAAAAGTATATTTCCCTCTGAAATGTAGTGGAGTAAAAATACAAAGTGGCATGAAAAGAAAAGACTCAAGTAAAGTACAAGTACCTCAAATTTGTACTGAAGTACAGTACTTGAGTAAATGTACATGGTTATATTCCACCACTGAGTACATTAGGTCATTACCCACTACCTCACTCAATCTGTGTCCGCTGCATTCCTCAACCAGGTAGCTAACATTAGCAAATTGCACTTAGTTGTTTGCTAATGTTAGCTACCTGGTTGAGGAAAGCACTCTTAGTCTAAGGGCCGGGACACATCAGGCCGATTATCGGCCATGGGACAGTCTGGCGAGGTCAGTGACTCAAATCTGTTCGGTGTGTCCCGTGCCGTCGTCCGTCTGGGGGGCTGTCAGCGTTCATTTTGGCCGACCTGACATGTTCGGTCGGCGGCAGGGCCGTCGGGGCTCACCCGGAAATGACGAGCGGAATGAGGTGACTACAGTCTCTCAAAATCTGATGAAAATCTTTTAAACTGACCTTTGTTGAGCTGAAATGAAGACAGATTCAGCAACTGCACGCCCTATTCCTTGCTTAAAATGTTTTCAGAAACACGTTTCAGTGAACTATTTTAGTACAATATGAGATCGTATTCTGAACGGCCGCCATGACAGTCCAGGTCTGAATATCCGGAGAAAACAAACCCATGTGACGCGTTCGTCCAATCAGCTGCCGGTTTTCATTTCTTGGGCGACATTACAGATTAGCGCCGCCTGCTGTTATGGAGACGTATTACGTCTCGTCTCCTCTCGTCTTTTTGATGTGTCCCGAGGCAGTTTTTTGGACCTCGGGGACGCGACTGATCATATCGACGGGGTTTTCTGTCAACGGTTGGCCGTCGGCTGTATGTGTCTACACCATAAGAGTCTACAGCATCCTAGTGGCTATGTGAGGCTCAGTGGTGTTTTGAACTCAATGCTTATAGAAAAAATAGCAATCTGAAAGCATGGCCTAAAAGTAAAGTCTGGCTCAGACTACAGGAGTTTTAGGCCGATTAATGCCCGATTTACCCCTCCCGAGAATCTGAGAAAAAATCTTGTCGAGGACCTCGATCGGTCCCGATGTACGGCGCAGATTATCTGGTAATGTGAGGCATTCACAGATTGAATCTTACACCTCCCGATCTGCTCGCAGACACATCAGGGCTGCCCCGATAATATCAAACATGTTTGATATCTAGGATTATAATCGGGCGTGAAACGACTATGATTATTTCCACAATAGCCAATGAGAGACAGGTCTGCAAGGAGACAGAAGTGACGGAAACTTTTGAAAATGTCCGCGAAAGCAGCTGTAGTACGGGTCCGGTGGACAACGGAGTTGGAAGAAAGGATCGTGGAGATGTGGCAACAGCACGAGTGCCTGTTTAATGTCTCATCAAAACAATATCATAATCGGGATGATAAAGAGAAGAGCTGGGGAGAGATCGCTGCAGATTTTGACCTACCGGGTGAGTGTACAAAGTTGATAGCGCACTAGCTAGCAAATGTAAACATTAGATCTAGGTCAGTGATCATCTGCTACATTCAGGTCTAACAAAAGAAGCATTGCACATACCGTATTATTCGGACTATAAATCGCTCCGGAGTATAAGTCACACAGAACAAGTAGCAGGGCGTGGAGACGTACCGTTGTCAAGCCCCTCCCGGCAGCACGTTGTTCAAGCCCCCACCTGTGGACTTGTTCCTCCAGCTCTGGCCATCTAGCTTTCAGCCCGCGATTAGCCGATTAGCTTTCTTTGATTTCTTTGATTTCTTCATTGCAGTAAGAGTAACCTTTTTCTCCAGTCCCTCACAAGTTTCTCCCTCATTTCAAACTTTCTTTCTGCTGCTCAATTACTGATTTTGGCTGCATATTTTACTACCTGCAGTTTATCTCTTTTCTTTCTCAGGTGTCTTTAGGAGCAGCATATAGTTGTCACAAGCTTAGAGCGCCCTCTCTAGGCTGTAGACAGTAATGTTTCAGTATGAATTAACATGTTAAATTATATATATATATATATATATATATATATATATATATATATATATATATATATATATATATATATATATATATATATATATATTGTCGCACTTGACTATAAGTAGCAGGACCAGCCAAAGTAGGAAAAAAAGTGCGACTTATAGTCCGGAAAATACGATAGTTTGTTTGAATAATATTATCGTCCACGCTCGTTTTATTTTCTTTTGTTTTTTATTGATACAAAGGATAAGTATTACTACAGCAAGTTGCCGTGACACAGTATCCATTTTGTTTACATGCGCTTCCCCGTGAGATCGCGTCACGTGAGGTGCTAAATCTGGCAAGATAATCTTAAGAATATCTTGTAGTGTGTGATGCCCCACTATTTTCAAATCTTGTAGTGTGAGCATGTTTAAGATTTGAGGGAAGAAAATCTGCAAAGATTCTCCTCAAGTGTGTGCTGCAACCAGATTTCAAAATCGGTTAGGATTTTAAAACTCCTGTAGTCTGAGCCAGGCTTAAGGATGCAGTTTGAGATTTTACAAAAAAGTGTTTAGAATTTACACTACCGGTAAAAAGTTTGGGGTCACTTAGAAATTTCCATTCCACTCCATTCCAGACACAATACCTGCTGAGATCAGTTGTATTGTTTTTTTTAACCAGGGCAGCAGTTTTCAGATTACATTATTTGCTTACATAATTGCAAAAGGGTTCTCGACTGTTGTAGAAAGAAGTGGCTGAAGAAACACTTGAAATTCATGCTTTTTGGTCTAAACGTCATACCCAAATTAAAAGTGGTACAGCTCCCATATACTTTGACACTCAGGGGTGTGCCTGATATCATTGGAAAGGTGATTGATGTGGGTTTGTTTGTGTATTTGAGAAGTGTTGTATTTTGTAGTTTTTTGGCTTTTTTATTTGCACTTTTCAAATAGAAAAAAAAACGCACAGACATATTTGTAGAAAAGAATTCCTATAAAATCCATTTTTGAGTCTTTTAGCTTCTGAATTTTTTTTCTGTAGTAAGCTGAGACGTGGCTAATGCTGTGTTGTCTGTCACCTGTCAGATGTGTTTACAGCAGTTTATTTTAATAATTTTACAGATTTATAACTTGGACAGAAATAAAAATCTCCATTCTAGAAGCCTCTGTAACTCTGTGTCAGTAAGGCCTAGAATCACCCTGACACAACTTGAGTGTTTCCTTTCCAATGATATCAGGCACACCCCTAAGTGTCAAAGTATATGGGAGCTGTACCACTTTTAATTTGGGTATGACATTTAGACCAAAAAGCATGGAATTTCAAGCATTTCTTCAGCCACTTCTGTCTACAACAGTCGAGAACCATTTTGCAATTATGTAAGCACATAATGTAATCTGAAAACTGCTGCCCTGATTAAAAAAAACAATGCAACTGATCTCTGCTGGTATTCTGTCTGGAATGGAAATTTCTAAGTGACCCCAAACTTTTGACCGGTAGTGTATATACAATAAAATCAAAGTTTGTGGAAAATTGCAGATTGCGTGAATAAATGCCTATAAGCGCGCACGTGCAAATATGAATGTTTTTGTCCCAAATCCATTTCCATTCTTCACACTCTCGCACTTGTGAATAAATGCCGACCCATGAGAAAATATTTAATAGTAGGTGGTGCTCTACTGTTTCCTCGGTTTGAAAAGCAATAAAAGTCCTTATTTGAGTGGAATAAAAAATTAGGGGAAAAACATAAAACAACGTAACAAAGAGAAATAATGTTTCAAGGCTGTAAAGAATTTGAAGGTACTTCGCAAGTACACACTGTTTCAATAACCTCCTGTACTTGAGCCCTGGGTCCTTCCTTTCCCAAGCCCTGATACAAACTCAATAGCACCTCAGGGAGTTGAGGGAGAAAGGCTCGACCAGATCCGACCCCTGAAGTGTTCAGAAATCTTTCTTCCAGGTGAATGAACAATGTCAACGGCAATGTCTGTTGTGTACGTGAAACCGGATTTCTTATAGCTGCAATATTCAATTGAATAGCAACGTTAAATCAGCTAATGCAGGAAATCAGTGTCTCAGAAAGCATCTTATCTCTTGGAGTGCAGACATTATTTGATATCCTCTCAGGTCACACGTACTATGGGACCGTGCAGTGAATAACTCTAACCTTGTGTGTGAGCTCAGAACATGACAGAGGGGTGGAGAATGCATTGTTGGGACACAGCACTAAGCCTCCCACAGCCAATAAGAACTTGACTGACTTCAACATTTAGCACCATAGTATCCAGATTGCCCAGCTGTTTTGATCTGGGCACTGGATGACCTGAACTTTTCAGCTTCACTTTACTCATTTTAGATGAAGTCTTAGGCTGAGGTGCCACTGGCAACTTTTGGACTGTCACAGTGGATATAGACCCACAGATAACGTCTGGAGTATCTGTGAAACATATGTAGTGATTTTTTATTTTTTTATTTTGTTTTATACATATTGAGAGATGCTCAGTCCCATTCAATGATGTCTGCTGCGTGTTAAGGTGCCTCCGAGACTGCTGTTTATCTGCAGAGCTCATCTGTCCCTGTTCGAGAGCGCCTGCCAAGGTAAGACACATGACACACAGACACAATGCACATTAAGTAGGCTCTTGTCAGCTTGTTATTCATGAAATATATATTGCTTTGTCAGTGTAATAACAATACTTATAATGTGAGTTTGTGATTTCCCTGAGCAAATATTTAACAAGAAATTCTCATCTATAATTAATCCGACAAATTCACTACAGTAGATTTAATAAGGGGTATTAGAAAGAGGCCCAGAGCATGGATGCAGGGAGAATGACTGAAAACTTGCTTGAAGCGCAACAATTTAGCCAAAGATTCAAGAATTCATTCCATAATTTATTATTAATGTCCAACAACAGGGTTTCATCGCTGCGCATACCAAGCTCAGGGTCTCGACCAGAATCTGACTAAGTGACCCAATGAAGATTGTTTTCTTTTTCAAGTAATGACACCAAATCCTGTTGTCTCTGCTCAATGCCCTCTGATGAACCCACCCTACTTTAGCTGGTATTTCTGTGTTGTCAAATGGCACTTTGACTGCTATATTTAGACCTCTACAGTGTGACTAGGGTTAGCATTGATGCCTCTGCCCATTTGTCTACTTATTTCATTCTCCTATTCCTGGCTTAAATGAATCAACTGCAGTTTTCACTGAATTGTTTGATTCTTTTCTCTCCATTTTAGAGCCAAGTGATCAATCCTTAGCTTGAAACTATCTGTTTTATTCATTATTTTGCCGGTTTTGCCATTTTATCTGGAGTCCTATCTGTCTTAACTCCTTCCTCCATTCATCATCTAAAGTCAACCACTGAATTTTTCATTCTTTAAAAACACAACGCTGTCTCTGCTGCCAGTTAAGAACATTTCCCCAGCATACTGTCCTATTTGAGAGGCCGCCTGGATGTGTAGTGACTTTTTTCTGATGTGAAAATCTTTCAGCTGACCTTTCTTGTAATTGTGATGCCTGTTTACAAAGTGGGAAATGTGATAGGATTGAAAGAACATCTATCCCTATTCAATTTATCAAAAGTGACAATTTCATAACTGTTATAATAAACCACCATAAGACAAAAATCACATTCATACTTTAATCTAGCCTATGTTACACAACAAAGATATAACTTATCTCCACAAAGAAAAATAGAAGTTCCTCTGATATTCAAGAAGTATAAACTGAGAGAGGAATGTTTGGGCTTTACGCTAGGAGGAGATTTAGGCACGACAGCTAATACGTGTATTAGCTGCTTGCTAAATATCACCAATTAGCTAATGCTGTCACCAGAATAGACAGTGGTGATATGTTACAACCTAATCATTTGAAATGAAAGCATTTAAAATCATTAGGGATGTAAAATGTACTGATTGAACAAACAAAATACATGTTAATGACAGTTGTCGTATCTTACTTTTTAACTAAGGTCTCAGGCTAGTTGTTTCCTCTTGTCTCCAGTCATTATGCTATGGACCATTTTTAAATCCATAAAATCATTTTTTAATCAATATTTTGTGTCCAATTATTGATTTCTTTAGTAAGTAGCCTGCTTCTTACATAAGCAGGATAATGTAGAGTGAGCGAATCATTATTACGAATTTAATCCCCACAACCCTGAATAATGACCCGCTCACTCTACATTATCCCTTACATGTTATCTATATGCAAATTCAATTTTTTACTCCCAAGTTCCTATCTAATTATTCTAAGTGACCCTTAATGTCTGTATGGATAAATAAAACACACGTTCTTATTTCACCTCGATTACCTATTGCATCTGTAGAATAATGCAGGAGACACATTTACAGCTGCATAGCAGCAGCCAAAATCCCAGCTCAATAACAAAAGTTCTTTAACACATTAAATATTCACTACTTGCTGCAGACAACTGGCTTATCCAATAACTTTTCAGAGCACTGAACCAATTCATCAACCAAATCAAGTCCTCCTTGGCTGAAAAACACTATATCATCACCCACTCCTGAGCATAGCCCTGAGCTATTGAACAGTGTGAATGCAACCAGTGTTCATGGTCTGATCGATGTTTTCTCTGGATAGTCTCCCCTGTGTGAACAATACAGTAAGTTGTTTGACTCTTATTCATCACCTCTAAAGTGAGACTGTGGGAGATCAACAGGTGGGAGCTCAGTGAATACTTGCAAAGCAAGGCCAAAAACGCCATCCTTAATCTTAAACTCTTTTATCGAGTTGGGGAAATATTTTTAGACAAATCTGATCTCTTTCCAAATATGCATGCGGTATCAGCAAAGCTGAGGGACTCAGAGGTACTTATAAGTCAGTATACAGTGCATGTAGCCAACTGTTTTCAGTACATGTTGAGGGGAGGATTTTACAGTGAAATAAGTAAGATCGGTCAGTTAGTACTGAATATGATAGACTTTTTTCTTTTTTTTTAAATTGACAATAATTTGGAGGCCCCCCTGCAGTGACTCTGAGGATCCCCTAGGGGTCCCAGACCCCCTGTTGAAGATCTCTGATCTACAGTACAAGCTTGACCTCTGTGAGTTGACTCTGAAAGCAGTTATGAGATCTCAGAGAACTAAGTGACACGAAGCAATGTTCTAAAGGTTTAATAAGACACACAATTTTTTTGTAACAGTCGCTCCAGTCATTTGAGTGACATAATAGTAGATGGATTAGACAGGGGCACCAGAGGAAAGGAGGGTAGTTTCATACATCTTTAGGGTGCAAAACAGTTTAACAATTTATGATACCAATTTATGATATCAGTTAAAACAGATGAGAGAGGCTTTGTTCAGCGTTTTCATGGAATGTAACAGATTCAATCATTTAAACTGTTGCTGACGTTTTCCATTCACAGAGTGGATACAAAAATAGTCAGAGATGTTGATGTCAAATATTTCAAAGCTGAGGACAAAACATCAAGTTTACGTAACTAAAGTTATGCTCTTTGCTTGTTTTTGTTTTCTTCTGAACAGGTCCTTGTATCTGTAAAACGTGCTGAAATTAAAGAGGAGTTTGGTGAGTGAAAATGGCGCCCGCCGTCGGTGGTCCTCAAGGCTACACACCACCTGAGGGTGGCTGGGGATGGATGGTGGTAGTTGGGGCCTTCATCTCGATTGGCTTCTCCTACGCGTTTCCCAAGTCCATCACTGTCTTCTTTAAAGAGATTGAGGTGATCTTCGATGTGACCAGCAGCCAGGTGTCCTGGATCTCTTCCATTATGTTAGCGTGCATGTACGGCGGAGGTGAGCTACGACCCAAAATACAACCTGCCAAACATGGGTTTGTTAACATTTGACATTTAGCACATCAAGAAGTTGTATAGATGGAATCGGTTTCTGGCTTTTTGCACAACCGTAAAAAATTTATTAATGGCGTAAAAGCCAATCCATTGCTCTCAAATACAGATTTGATTTGTAGCCTTTCAGCCTCCGTCTGTCCACAACGAGGCCACAGATTCTCAGAGTTATAGTGCCGCTTCAATCAAAGATTTCATACTGACATAAAACAATACTGTAACCGCTCTATTTCAGTGTTTATAAAAGTGTGCAACATTGTCTGTCTCTGGAGCACATTAATGTGTTTCTGTGTATACCTACTTATCGTTTTCCCCTTGTACTTCGAGAGCGGGAGACCCCCCGGGATTTGGTTGTGTTCCTGCACTGATGAGATGAATGAGGCGCTGGGTGATGTCACACAGGTCTGGCCAGTCAGGTGATGATAAGGCTCCATTCATGTGCGCGATATTCAACACGGAGAGAACAGAGTTCAAAGGAGCTCTCCTCCTCCCTCAAGACCGTCTGCTCTGAAATCGAAACACTGCAGTTCTCTTTACTCGAACGTGTGATGAACTGGAGAAATGATGACTCAGGCATCTTTTTCTAATCTCAGGGAAGTTTTGGGAAAGTTTCTTTACTGTGTCAGACTAATTTGATGTGGAAAGTATTACACTGTATGAAACTACGTTAAATCAAATTTTCTATTCTGGGTCTGAGTGTAAAATATATTGTATTTACAAGATCTGCAGGCAATACAATAAAAGTGGACATAGCATGTTATAGCTAGGCTAGCATTGCATCCATTACATTCCGTGCATAGTACTGAAGATAGAGCTGGGCAATATATCAATATTGTGATATGAGACTAGATATCGTCTTAGATTTTGGATATTGTAATATGGCATAAGTGTTGTCTTTTCCTGGTTTTAAAGGCTGCATTACAGTAAAGTGATGTCATTTTCTGAACTTACCAGACTGTTGTAACTGTTCTATTATATATATATTTTTACATATATATTTGCCTTTACCCACTTAGTCATTATATCCACATTACTGATGATTATTTATCAAAAATCTCATTGTGTAAATATTTTGTGAAAGCACCAATAGTCAACACTACAATATCGTTACGGTATCGATATCGAGGTATTTTGTCAAAAATATATTTGAATTTTTTCCATATCGCCCAGCCCTGATTGAAGATATCACTAAACTTATCTTTGTGTGTTATATTGTTGCTACATGACCTCTTTACAAGCAAGTTGCCAGATGTCTGCTATTAACTTCCAACAGTATTACATGTCAAAGGCGACCGAGTTACAAAAGAGGTACGCCAAAGAAATCAATGCAACACATCCCTGCTTTGGTTAAAGGTCACTGAGTTATACTGTGCGAACAGCTGATTGTTCTTCATTTGTCGTTCACTTTTTCACTTTACAGCGTGTTTTATATTTTTATCAGAATTTACACCTTTTTTTGGATGTAAACGTAAGTCATGCACCTGTTCTAACAAATTATGAGTCACAGTGGACTCAATATGCATATGTAGGTTTAACATTATTAATTAATGCAGAATTTGGGATGTAAATATACACAGAAGAAAGCAAGCTATGCATGGTAATTGAAAGTAAGCAAGGAAATGTTTGTCACCGCTGTGAGTAGCTGACAGCTGAGTCTGTTACCGTATGTTAAACATTCTGGGCACATCAGCAGGATGTGCAGGAGAAGTTCATTAACAACCTACTGTTGCGTACCTCTGTATTCCTTCCATTTTTGATTCATTACATTCATAATATTCTACATTGGTTTGTCGCCAACCTTTTTATCCTAAGCAACTCTCCCTGCAAGGTGGAAGGAAAGAACTCATTGTCAGTGTGGAGACTGCCTGCATTACAATTTAAAAACCCTTTGTCTTGCACCGTGCCGGCAAATGAGTCTGGACAACCTCTAAACAAAAACTGTCAGTTTCTATTTAGGTTCATTGGGTAGTGCAGGGATTTGGCAGGAAGGCAGAAGTGTCTTCCATGTGGGTCCTCATACTCATTTAGGCTGGCTGTTATAAGCCATAGATGGAGATGGTGTTTTGGGACCTGAACCATTGGCGCATTTTAGTCATTTGTTTACAAGTCATACTGATTATCTTGAATTGATGTTGAATCCAAGGTGCATGCATATTAATAAGTTGATTTACTGTTACCTCATTCTGTCACTCTTTCTTTGGAACTAATGTACCAGGTGCCAAAATTGCAAACATTGTACTTAAGAAAATACCAGTTGTCATTTTAACCCCATACACACACCAGTCTCTTCACCCCACCCCCCAACATTCAACCACTTGTCTGAACTAAGGTACTTTCAATAATCATTTCAAATGTTTTTGGAGCCCATTTAAGAATAATCCACCAACAAAGTATTCCTCTGTCAATTTTTATGATTCTCTGAACCAAATAGATGCTTATTTCATTACAGCTTTCATTGTTTTCCTGACACATCTCCTTATTAACGGCATGAGAACACATCTACTGCAGTGCAGCACTGACAAAAAAGATTGCAGTTGTTGTTGAGTTTGCTGAGCAACAACTGTGGTACTGGAGCCCTCTGGTGGTTACATTTAGACCTGCGCGTTGATGATTTGATTTTCAGCTTCTGACGTCTGTGTTTGTGCATTGTTTTTTTCTGCTCTTCAGGTCCCATCAGCAGCATCCTGGTTAATAAATATGGGAGTCGTCCTGTTATGATGGCGGGGGGATGCCTGTCTGGATTGGGCCTCATTGCGTCCTCTTTCTGCAATTCTGTTCAGGCCCTGTACTTTTGTATTGGTGTGGTGGGAGGTACCTAATTTTAACTTTCTATACTTTAAACTTTGGTCATGAGTCACTTTATTTTTATTTATTTTATTTACTGTGCACTGTTGCCATCTAGTGTTCTTCAAAAATAAAACACCAAGAAATACTTTGAATCTCCAAACACTGCTTAATGCTCAGGTCCTTCTTTTTCAAATCCTATATTTAGATGTCAAATACGCTTACAATTTTTTTTTAATTGATTCTTTTAGGTTTGGGATTGGCCTTCAACCTCAACCCTGCCCTCACTATGATTGGAAAGTACTTCTACAAAAGGCGGCCTATTGCTAATGGAATTGCCATGGCTGGCAGCCCTGTCGTTCTCTGCACCATGGCTCCTATAAACACCTGGCTTTTTGAGAAGTTTGGCTGGAGAGGAAGTTTCTTGATCCTGGGTGGCCTCCTCTTTAACTGCTGTGTTGCCGGTTCCCTCATGCGACCTATAGGACCAAAACCAAAACCTGCAGAGAAGGCTACAGGGAGGAGGACTGTAGCACAGACCATCAACAGCTTCATTGACCTCTCTTTGTTCAAACACCGTGGCTTTGTACTATATATCGTGGGCAATATTATCATGTTTTTTGGTCTCTTTGCGCCACTTGTGTTCCTCAGTAATTTTGCAAAGAGTAAAGACATCCCTAAAGAGAAGGCAGCTTTCTTACTGTCTGTGCTGGCTATTGTGGACATGGTTGCCCGGCCCTCAATGGGCATCGTGGCTAACACTAAGTGGGTCCGGCCCAGAATACAGTACTTCTTTGCTGCGTCTGTGCTGTACAACGGTGTTTGCCATGTTCTAGCACCAATATCAGTAGACTACAAAGGCTTTGTGATTTACGCCATCTTCTTTGGGTTTGCTTTTGGCTGGCTGAGCGCAGTGCTGTTTGAGACCTTGATGGACCTGGTGGGAACCCAGCGCTTCTCCAGTGCTGTTGGGCTGGTCACTATCGTGGAGTGTGGTCCTGTACTGTTAGGACCCCCTTTGCTTGGTGAGTACACTGCCTTCAATACTGTATGTTCCCCGTCACCAATATTACAGTATTTTATTTCTGTGTTGTTTAACACAGCTTAATGTAAACAGTAAAAATTAAGCAGAGTAAAAACTAAGCAATGTCATTCTTTTTCTCTTCACAGGGAAGTTCAAAGACATCTATAATGATTACAAGTACACGTACCAGGGCTGCGGGATCCTCCTCATTATCTCCAGTTTCATCCTGTTTGCAGGGATGGGACTCAACTATCGACTGCTGGCCAAAGAGAAAAAAGAGGAGGAGAGGATGTCCAAGGTGGGAGGTAGAGAACAAAAGTCCAACAGGGACAATGCTGCTAAGGAGGTGGCAGAGGCTGGAAACACAGAAGACACTGTCTGATATTCTGTACCATGTCATGTGACATTTTTGGTCAATTTAATCTTGTGAGTGAAACAGGACAGCAGATAGACATTATTTTGAGTCCTTTTCTGTTTCATAATGAATAGTTTTTTTAAGACCACTACAGAAAGCCTCACCTGCAATTTAATGCAACATATTTACACACCTAAAGGCCTTTAAACTCTAATGAACAAGTCACATAAAATACCTCTAATAGTCTTTTAGGGACTGTTATACCATATGTGTTTGGTAGACTATTCAAGTTCGCCTAGCCTTATGTCACTTATATTGTTGGGAGATGATGGTATTTCTTTAATCTCAGATGGTATCACTATATTTTTGCTTGCTGCATCAGATAATTAGTTATTTTTTCAATCGGGAAGTGCTCTATATTTTAAAAGGGATGGCAAACATTCTCTGTTAAAGTGCATAATTATAGTATTCACCACATCATGCTTGCCATGCCATCATTCAAATACATTTATAAAGACTTTTATCCTGTTTACAAAGCCTGCTGTCTGTGCAGTTTTGAAAGGTTTGAAAACATCCTTAGTGCCACTCTCACTTCATATATTCCACAAATATATTCTTACTAATTCTCTATTTCTATTTTAAACATGTTTTGCTTGGTCCAACTCTGAGGGCATTTAACATTGTTGCATAACTTTATGTATTCACATGATAGAAAAATGTGCTACTGACTGCAAGTTACTGACACGTCAGAAAATCAAATAAACTGTCATTTGACAAGAATACAAAAGTCGTCTGTGTTCTATGTTTCTCATAAATCTGAGATCATAAAAATGTTAGTTCTTTAGAGATGCACTCTATTTTTTTTTATTTCCTGTTATCATTTACCTTTAAGTATAGGCCTACACTATAGGTGGATAAGTACATCATTAGATTTACTGTACAGTAATTTGTGACACTTATAAGTGTATATTTATATTATAAGACACATGCCTCCACAGCATTATGCAATTTTATCAAATCATGCTCTTGCTATTGTATAATAGCAAAACAAAAAAAGCAAAGTGGGCTTAATAGAATATTGGCTATCTCTGACATTATTTTTCACTGGTTGAACTGCAAAATTGATAATGTATTAATAGTTTCAAAGATACAAATCAGTAGGCTACAACAATTATACTGCACTTCTTATAACCCATTATAAGTGAGTCAAAGCTTCACTTGGTGGCAAAAGTGTAGGCCCTACTTATGAATTAGGAAGTAGCTTTCAGCACAAATCAAGTCTTTCTAATGGTGCATAAATTAATTTAAGAAAATGTAGAATACAGATGAGTGTATTCCTTGCCTAAAAAGAACTAAGTTCCAATAATGACAAAGTCGGAAAAAACACCTTCCAATTCCATTGTTAAACGTGACAATTTTGGTTGTTAATGTAGTAGATCTTAGTGATCGGATGACAAATGGACAGCTATAAGCAGGCTACAGGTAAAAACGTTCTCAAGACGCATTGAGATCAAATCACTCAGACCACATACGGAGGTGGTAGGCCACATATGTCCACATTCTTAAAGTGCTAACGACAGGCATGTGTCCTGGGCCAAATGAGGAACTACACTCATTCAATGTATTTCTCATGTCACAGAAACCACTGAAAGTGAGTTGTGTGTCTTGGATGCTATTTTCATACTGTGATGTGTCGCTGTTTTTTTCCGGTGCTGCCTGCTCTTATATCCCTGGCTGTCTGTGCAGTACTGCAGTTGCCTGGAAAAGGCAGCCACCAGTATACAATAACCTTATTTTTTGTTTCATAAAATTTCCCGAATTTACTACTGTGTTAAGGCATTCCTGCTCTTACGTCGCAACTTCTCATTTTGTTATTTATTAGTTTCGCATTGCCAGATCTCCATGGAGTAGGATATAGCAGGTGAGCCGGAGTGGTCAAAGGCGTGGCTGTAACGGTTTTATTTTCTAAAAGTCCCCTGTTATTTTCTTATTTAAGCTTTTACTATGCAAACTAATCAGGTAATTTGGGACCAACCATGAAAGTCCAATGGGATTAATTTCCCGTTGCATATTCTAATTCATGATTATGATCCTCTGAGCCTCACATTTGGGCTTGGTCTGGCAGAGGCATAGCTACATGTCTTAAAACATGTAAGATAAAAAAAAAAAGAGAAACAGAATACCTTTTACTCCCACAACCATCTGTGGGCAGTTGGGGCTTAAAAATTGACCATGTAGCCAACTAATACGTGTCAGAAATTCTACGTTTACAGGCCATCCCACGTAAATAATATCTTGATTTGTTACGATAAACATGTATGGATAGGCCTTTCAATTTAAAAACTATGAATATATATATAAGTTCCAGTTCGCTGTGACCGCCGGGCGGCAAGTCCCGCTTTTAAAAACGCTTGCTTTTTCGGGAAACGCTCTAGGCGTTTGTCGGGCGATGCCTCGCGATGGTGTGAAACCATATTTTGCGTCACATAAACATAACAGGATAATTCTTGCACGCGCCCCCATACGGTCTTCAAAATAAAACCGTTTACCGTTAACTAGCTAAAGTTAACGTTTAGATGTTCTAACGTCAATTTAGCATTCCCGACGATAGGTAGGTAACTACCCGGCCGTTGTTTGCCAAAATAATATACTGACAACGTTAAATGGTTTGCCTGGCAACTATTTTGTTATTGGTTCGTATTAATTAACTAGCTAGCTAGCTACTAAAGATTAGTAAAATTGTTAGGTTAGTTTAGCTACGTTAGTTACGTTAGCTAGCTAGGTTAGCTACCTAGCTACATAAGCAACCGTCAAGTGACGCCGGTTAATTTAAACTGAATTTCTAGTAACAAGCTAACTAATTAACATTAGCTTAGCTAGTTGACGTAACGGGTTAAGGTAACAGGTAACGTATTAGCTAGCCATCTATTGCAAATTGAATAATGTGAAGGTTGTTTGACATTAACGTTATCTCCTACGCTTGCTAGCTAGCTAGCTACGTTAGTCCGACAAAAGTCTAAATTGCCCGTTAACGTTAACTTAGCTATCGCTAGCTACCCGTTGAAGCGTAATAAACTGTACTTTACGTTATCGTTAGATAACATTAATATAGCTAATTTTACGTTAAAAAGTATGTATGTGGGTCATTTCAGGATGGAGAGAGATCGGGGTTTTAACTTCAAACTGCTGGTACCTCCCAGGGTCAATAACGGACAAGTATCGGCTGTTCGACCTCAGGAAATCGTTGACAACTGTGGTGATTTCATGAATACAGTGCTGCAGGTAATGTATTTAACGTTAGCCAATAGTTAACCAACAGTAAATCTTAATGAATAAAATCAAGGCAAAACACTCTGATGCTAGCTCAGCACTGACACAGTCTGTCAGCACAATAATATGCCAACCATTAATGAAAGGAAGCAGCAGAGGTAGTAATCATTAATTCACATGATGACTAAGCATAACTGTTGTTTTCCCCCTAGGGTTATAGTAAAGGCTTTGAAAAAGAGCAGAGCATGCCTTTCCCCAATACAAGTATGGTTGCACCAACTAAACCAACCAGACAAGGTATTTATTTTCTTTAGTATAACAACACAGGCTAAAGTTTCAGCACAAAAAGTTGGCAAGTATCATAAACCTTAATATATATAATAATACATTTATAAATAAATACATTTTCTCTCCTCTAAAGACTTACCAAGATACCAAGATACCAAGATGAAAGTCGTGCCACCAATGGAAAAAGGCGATGTATTATTTTCATTGTACAAAACTTTGAAGCATGAATAGGATAAATTTGGCCTTTGTAATGTGTTTATTCAAAAGTATGTCAACTTACTTCCCATCATTGTGAATATTCCCCAGAATAATTGCAAACCTGGACAGCTTTATTCCAAGCTGTTTGAAGAAGTTGAGAAAATTAAGTGCTGGAAGGTCAAAGTTGACTGTGACACTGTGCAAAAGGATAGGAGACTCCAAGAAAACAAAAGAACAATTGAAACTCAGCGCAAAGCCATTCAAGAATTGCAGGTGTGTGCCTCAGTGACGCGTTTTATTTATGTCTTTCTATCTCACTATTATTCTTGATAATAGATGAACAGCGTGCTCCAACACCCTTTAATGTCTATAGTGGTATGTATTGTCTGTGTGTCTTTACAGTTTGGAAATGAAAGTCTCAGTGTGAAGCTGGAAGAACAGATCAGTGAAAATGAGGATTTGAGGAACAAGTATGGGTTTTGTTTGGAAATGAGATACACTAGACATGCTCTGTAAACGCCAAATAAACATGACAATCTAATTTTAAATGTATAAAATGTTTTACAGAAACAACGCAACAAGGAACTTGTGTAATATACTCAAAGATACTTTTCAGCGGTCAGCTGAGAAAATGCATTTATGTAAGTAAAAAGTGCTTCACATTTTTCTGCCTCAGTATGTGTCTTAAACTGTTGAAGATGAGGACACGTTGCTGCATATTTTATAACAAGTCTTTACTTTTTCTAGTTGAATCTGAAAGAGAAGAAACACATCACCTCTTTATGGAAAATAGTGGGAGTATTCAGGTAAAACACCTCCAAATCAGTATCACAATGAAATGTTTTTTTCTTTTAATTAATTATACTTTGTTGGAAAGAAGTCAGTAAAACAGTAGGACATAAAGTGCGATGGTCAGTTTACATGTAACGTTTTTCCTGTAGAAACTGATTGCAGCATTTGAAAGCCTTCGTGTTCGCGCAGAAGCTGATCAGCAAGAGATGCAGAAAGGTCTTTTGTTGTTTTTGTTTTTTTACTATTACTGTAGCCTTTTCACTACATTAACTCCAAATCATAACATATTTAATTATCCAAATCATAACATATTTAATTATCCTTATTATAAGACTTCAATTGACAAAAGATGAATTATTAGTATGTTAACAGGCAAGAGAACACGTCCACTAGCAAGAAAAATTAAACATTTAATTTTTTTTCCAGTCAAAGAGGACGTGCTGCAATTTGAAGATCTAAAAGGAAAATATGATCAAGAATATAAAATGAAAGAGAAAGAGGTTAGTAAAAATGTAATTCTCTTTAGATCAGTTCATTTGGGAACTTTTGAAACCAACCTCTTAAGGATCGACATTCACAGGTTGCAGAGCTTCAAACTAAAATTAAGGATAAGGAAAATGAATTACAAAAACTCCTGCTTGACCTCAGTGAAACCCAGAAGCACTGCAAACAACTTCAAGAGGCAACAAGTAAGATCATGATTAGATTTCAAGATAAGGTGCTCATAGCTGTATATTTTTAGATTCAGAATTTTGTGAAAGATAAGTTTTGATAAACTTTGTATTGTACATTCCCAGAATATAATTCACAACAGTTGTAATAAAGAGAATGCAAATGTTCATTGTTTATTAGGTTAAGTCAAAAAAAAAAAAGTTATCGTAATAATCAAATTCTCATCTGGTAAGCTATATGATTGAATGAAGGTAACAGTGTGAGCCTATAGCTGGCTACACATGATAAGCGATTTGCTCTCTGCGCACCACTAGGTAGGGCGCAAAGCGCAGGTAAACGTCATCAAGGGTGGCAAGGAAGCTATTTCCCGTTGCTAGGTAACGACAGCTGTTATCTCATTAGTTGTGCTTTCGAAAGGTCAGCGGCATCTTTTTCAAAGTGGAAATAATTTGAAATTTGAGCGCAGCGCAAAGCGGCAAATCCGAGCGGTGTGCAACGCCAGGGGTAGCGCAACACATAGTTGGGCAGCACCGCTCTCCCCATAGGAAATCAATGGAACGGCCGGCGCAAAGCGGTTTTGCCGCCTATCATGTGTAGGCAGCTTTAGACTAAGTTCTGTAGGTTTGGCTTATATGTTATAGCAGCTCTGACTGCGACTTTAAGAAACAGTTGAATACCTGAACTTGTATTACTAATGTTATCATGGCTCTCATTTCTTGTGTGTGAAGTTTCTCAGTATTTTGCTCTAACTGCTTATGAAAATGAGACTAAAAGTGGAAAATTAGGCTTTACATATGTGTTACTGTAGTATTAGTACACTTGAAGGTACACTGAAGAAGGATACCAAAGATGATTTGGTGATGGTTAAATATTTACTTACTTTACAGAGGAACAATATGAACTTCTCAAAAGCTCAAAAAGTGAACAAGAATCCCTTCTCCAAAAACTGCACACTGCAGAGCAGCACTGTAAAGAAACTGAGGTGAGTGTGTTGAGATTCTTGTCATTTTCAGTGAATCTGGGCTCTGTGTCGTGCATTGTCTGCTTTGATTAAAAATGTTTTCTATTCCTCAGAAAAATTGTGAAGCTGCTGCTGCATTACTGGAACAAAGAAAAGAAGAATATGCAGAGATGATTCAAAACAAAGTCTTAAGTTTGCAGGAGCTCAGCAGAGTTACAAATCAACAAGCAGATAAGTTGGAGCAAATTGAGACAACCTCTCAAGAGCTACAGAATTCCCTAGCCTCAGAGATACAGAGGTATAATTAGCTCCTTAAAATGTAAAGCATTTTCCATTTACCAAATATTGTTTTTTCTCATGCTGTTTTTTTCCTGTTATAATCCATTTTCAAGGACCAAAGAACTTGAGGATAAACTCATGGCAAGCAACAAGGAACTTGAAATGAGAAACACACTTTTAGGTAAGCCTCACTGAGTATGTCGGTATTTTTATTTGATGATCTCCCAAACTGAAAAAAAAAAACAATGTCCTTGACAGGAGAGAGCGTCGAGCAGAGTGTAAAAAAAGATGAGCAGATTAAAATCCTTGAAGATGAACTGGTAGGGTGTATTTTAATTTTTTTAATTTTCTAGAAGTGTATTTTTTTTTTGTTTCTCCACCATTCATTTTAGTCTGAACACTACAGAAGATTACTTTGAAGACATTCAGAGTAGGCTATTCTATTGTTCTTAGGACAAGATATCTAAATCTGTTGAGTCCATGAAGGGTAAGATTGACGTCACTGAAGCCAAGGTGGAGGAACTCACAGCTGAGCTTTCAAGGAAAACGGAAGAAGTCCAGCTGTTGAAGGTGATACAAAATATAGATACTTCATCTCACAAGGAAACATCAGGTTTTTCCATAGTCTAATACAGATACCTAGAAATGTAAGCCCCTTATAAAAAAAATTGTTTATACAGAATGAAGCAGAGATTGCCTTTGCCGAAAATGATCTACTAAAGAAGGCTTGTGAAGCTGCTGAAAAGGCACAAGACGATTTAAAGGAGAAGTCTGCAGTGACAGAGGTTTTTACGTGGTTTTCTTTTTCTTGCTGCACTCATCTCTTATCCACTGTGGTGATCTTTTTTGGGAAATTGTTTTATAATGAAAAAATATTCAGTGATATGGTGTATTATACACAATACATAGCTTCATAATATTATGTTTTTTTATATACCCTCAGATCAAAGTGATGGAGTTAGAGGGACAATTGTTTACTGAAATAAACAAAAATAAAGAACACACCTCTCAGATGGAGCAACTGAGGAAAGACATCATGCAGCATAAGTGGGTCCCTCTGAGCTATTCCATAACATTCACATATACAATATTACATAAAACTGTTGTAATCTTAATGTCCAATTCATGTCCTTTTTAAGATTAAAGTACAAAGAGTTATTAGCCGACTTTAATGAGCTGCACTCTGAGAAGACGGCCATTCAACAGCAGTTTGAGAGTGGATCTTGTAATGTGAAAGCCATGGAGGCAACCAGAAAGGTCTGAATAAGCCAATTAAATGTGATAGATGCTTTTCATGTGTACATGAGCTGTTTGCATTAGGTGTCAGATTTATTACTGACTATGATATGAATGACAAATTCTGAAAGCTGTTTTGATTGATCAGGTGAGTGAGGAGAAGGCTGAGAATCTGACAAAAGAAATTAAAAGACTGGAGAAAGAAAACCAGTGTTTACGGTAAGTTTAAACTTTGGAACCTCAAGTGGTTTGAAGTTGTGTCAGTGTGTCGAGATTAAGATTTTTGTCTTTTCATTAAATAGGGAGGAAGTCAACTCCATTAAAACCAGAAGCCAAGGGAAAGATCAGGAAGCTGAGACTCTGCAGAAGAAAATGCAAGAAAATGTAAGTATGCCAACTAAAACACATTAATGTAAGTCGCTTTGGATAAAAGCGTCAGCTAAATGACATGTAATGTAAAACACAAGGCTTCGTGAAGATGTCTGTTCTAAAAGTATTACAATATTATTTTTTTTGTGATTTTTGTGTATAGTGCGACCATCTGCAGGAGGAAATTGCAGAAAAAGAAAAGCATATCAAAGCTATGGAAACAAAGGTGTCTGAAATACAGAACATGTAAAATGTCATTATTATTGATCGTTTTCTGGAAATAAGAAATTGTTTTGTTTTGTTTTTAGCTGTGCAGTCTTCGGAAAAAATGTGAAATTAAACTTAAAGTCCAGGAGGATTACCAGAAAGAGGTTTGTGATGAGTATTAACTGTAGAGTTACAGTTCATGGAATAGAATAGTTTTTTATTGAGCTAACAGTTAAATTGTATATTTTCAGAATAAAATGCTTAAGAAACAAATAGCAAAGGAGAATGTGAAATCCAGTCAACTTGAAACTGTGGTATGGGGATGTTTCTTTTTATCTTCCATTTTTTAATGTTGACATAAAACATGTAAAGTAATAAATATACATGTGTGTGATGTAGGTGGTTGTTTTTGTCTTTAGATCAACAGTCTTCATGAGGAGTCCCAGAACCTTAAAAGACTGAACGAAGAAGACCAGCAGAAATTGCTTAAGGAGCTTGAGTCCAAATCAACCTTTACAGCAGAGCTTGAAAATGAGGTTGCTTATATCATTTAAACAACACATGTTATTTACCACATTTTGTAGCTCCTCATAATTTAAAATTGAGAATAAAAAAACACTTTGTTTTACAGGTACAAAAGCTCAGATTAACAACAGCAGAGGCCATCAAGAAAAAGGACGACACAGAACTCAAGTGTCAACACAAAATAGCCGACATGGTTGCACTGATGGAAAAACATAAGGTAAGGTCATTATAAAGTACTTTTTGCTGTCTGAAATGGTCTTTTACAGCTGACTGTCAATCCAAACATATGCTGCATTGGAAGGAACTTTACTTTTTATTAACAGAGCCAGTATGACCGAATGGTTGAAGAAAAGATTGCAGAGCTTGATGAGAACAAGAAGAAAGAGATGGAGGCTGTTGCCCATAGGAAATCACTGGTATGATGCTGAACAATCATAAATTAACGGTTATTAACATATAAAACAGAATTAGATATTAAAGAATGAATAAATGATTTACAAAACTAAATTCTTTAAATCAGGAGTTGGATCTCATGAAGCACAAGGCAGATATTGATCATCTGAAGCAACAGCTGAAGACAGAAATAACAGAGAAGGTATGTTGTTTGAATCAGTTCCATTTTTAAACAGGTTGTACTTTACCTTTTGAGAGACGGTTCATTTTTTGAGAAACACTTTTCATTGCCATTAGGAGAACATGCAGAAGAAGCTGACAGACTTAAAGAAAGAAATGTCATCAATAAAAACCACTCAGCTGTCAGAAGCAAGGAACAAGCAGGTACAACATTTGTACATCAGTAAATAGGCTACCACTAATTATGTGGTTTGTCATCACATGCACTTAACCAAGAATACATCTTTAAATTTCTAGTCACCTGCCTCAAACTGTAAACAAGGGAGAGGTGACGAGACTCCAAAAGAGAGCTCTTCGAAGAGACACGTGTTTGACTTCTCCAAGGCCAGGAAAACTCCCTCCTACAGCAAAGATCATGGAAGTCCTGCCGTTATGAAGAAAGCTGTAAGTTTAATCTACAAAACATTTTTTTAAAGGTTGCAAAAAAGGTCTTATTTCAGGCACATTCTTTATTGTTTTTCTTATCATCAAATCTTATTTTGCATTCTTATGTATTATTACTGGAATTTTAATGCATTTTCATGGTCAAGACAGGCTGTGTAAAAATACTGTAGACATTGGCCCTCATTTATGAAACGTGCGTACGACCTAAAACAGGCGTACGACGGGCTTACGCCGATTCCTACGCAAAGCTCGGCATTTATCAATTTGGACGTGAGTGTAGGCTGCGATCAAATCTTACGTCTGGTCTGAACTCGTGTACACAAGTTTTCGAGTCAGTGTGGACTAGCGGTGCAGCATATAAGTTGATATCAGTTGATCACGTATCAGTAATGGCAGATCTGGCTCTTTTAGAAGACCTCTATGCGCCGGTCTGCAACATTGTTTTAGCCTGGGGGGTTCTGCACAACATCACACAGGAAGACACGGTGCCATAAATGTAGCGATGGAGCCAGATGACCCGATGCCCAGAGAGCAGTGTCCAGAACAACCCCAACTGAGGGCTATATGAAGGAGACAGGATATTATTCCTCACTTTTAAAAGGTAGCCTATAGTGTTATGTTTGGCAGTGATATTCAATACAGGAAACATGACGATGCACAACATTTTTATTTATTCTTCAGGTTTTTGTTTCTCTTTCAAGTGAATGATTTATTTCTGCCATTGACCAAGTTATTTTGGCTTGTTTTTCCAGCCCCTCTGCTGTCAGGAGACAGGGTCCAGCACGGGGGCGGAGGACACGCGCTCTCCCTCAGCTGTTGCCTCGTTCCGACGAACACGAGTAAAGTAAAAGACACTGCATAAACTCCGCTACCGTGTGTTTATTTAATTATAGGTACACCTACATGTAGGCCTAATAGATTGCAATAGAAGCCTGTATATTACTATTAGGACTATAGAAAATGTGTCAAGGATGTATAAATTAAATAGACTAAACTTCAGCTGGAGTCCGATTTACTACGGCAACACTCTTGACCGCATCAGTGATCTCTTTTCATCCCGCATTCTTTCTACAGCCTTTAATACCAGTTTTCAGGCTGCCAAATAGTAGGCCTACACACGTTAGTGCAAATGAACCAGAGATATCAGGGTTTCAATCTCCACCTCTGAAAAGTTCTGCTTCTCAGCCGGATTACGTCTCGCCATGTCGTAAATTGTAGGGGCGAGGCCTCAAAACCCAGAATATATTGGAGCGTGATATTTAAATGACGATCGTTTCCAGCCGCCGCATTTATCAATGTACGACCATTCTTACGCTCGGATTGGTGTGATACGAACTTTTCATGATTCCCACGTGAAGCCTGTCGTAAGATGATTTCTGCACTCATATCTGCGCTGGTTTCTACGTTAGGTTGATAAATGAGGGCCAATGTGATTTTAACTCGCCCCGTTCACCCATCTTTCTAACAGGAAACGTATTACCATTCAACAGTATTCACCCTTTTCATACAGACATACTGTTCATTATTCACCTTAATTGTGAGGGGGGAGAAAAGAATGAAAGTTTTTTTTGGTGCATGTGCATGCAAAGGCTGTGTATTTGAATGTTCATACACATGTATGAGAAGTCCTTTTCAGTATGCACTGTATGTCAGCAGTGAATTATTGGAGTGTAAACGAGTCACTATAGGCTATTACTGAATAATGTTCCCATTACCAAGAGATACATTAAACTATGATAACATTTTATGTCTTCTTAGCTTAAGGAATCTGACACTGAATCCATCAGAAAATCGTGTGGAACAACACCAAAGAACAAGGTGGACAACAGTTTAATGTATTTCTAAAGTAAATGTTGACCGGCTATGATGTATGACATAAAAGCTAAGTCTATGTGATTATGTCTTCTATAGTAGCAATCATAATCATAACACTCTGACTTTGCATCATAGGAAATTCACAATGAAGACCTGAAAACCCTAAGAAATATTACAAACAGGGTTGGCGGAACAACCAAGATCAAAGTAATATACAGTATTATTCTGACATTTTCCAAAATTAATAAAAATAGTAATGACTTTTGCTGACATTTACATTTTGTATTCCTTTACAGTCCTACAGAATAAGGACACCTCCATCTGCTGAGAAGGCAGCACGCTGGGGGGACAGCCCCATAGACCTTGACCCCAAGTCTGACAGCTCTGATCAAAACGATCTCTTGGTGAGTTGTATTTTATTATTTTATTATTATTTGTCAGAAGAATACAGTATCATTGGCTCTGTGAATATACTGTAGAGCTGATTTGGTGTCCTGTTTCTCTTCTTGGCAGACCTTTGCAAGTGCACCCGTACCCAATCTTCCCGCTCCACATGACAAACTCAACATCTTTAGAAAGGTACATGCTATTTGAAAATGTATTTATGCATACATGAACAAACACAAAATAATCCCTGGTAAGTTTTATAAAAATAAAAAAATAAAAATGAATCAACAACTTTTCAGATCCAGAGCCCTGCCATTCATAAATCCCCAGGGAATTCCTTGAAGTTAGCTGCAATGAAAAGGATGAGGGATGCTGGTTGGACGGCTGTTACTGGCTGTGACAAAAAAAAGAAGACGACCAATGAGAAGATCTTTGCATGAATAGGGTTGTTACAGGTCAGATAAATAGTAACTATAAAAATATTAGACAGGTTCAGATGTTCATATTCCAACTTTGTTAACATGCATATATAGCATGGTTAGGGATCAAATAGACAGTAGTAATAATATGAACAGGCCAATGTATTTCTTAATATGCATAGCGTTGTTCAGGATCAGTTAAACAGTATTGTTCACAACAGAAATATTTAATTATTCTGGCTTTTTTTAGTTCAGTAGTTTGTTGTTTAGAGGTAAACGTTAAGTGACTGCAGAGTCACCCTCTACACTTTTAAGTACTTTGAAAAAATTCTGTTTGTTGTAGTGCTGTTGTTTTGAATAATTTATCTTTACTGGTGTTCACATGACATCTCATTTGTTTATATTGTTGGTGTGGGAAATGGTGTAGTTGTTAATGTATTAATAGCTTAATATATTTAGTATATTTATGTATCCTAGTATTGACAGTGATAGAATTAAAAGTAATGTTCAAATCGATCAGCATTGTCCTTGTTTGAATGTTCTGCCCATCCTAATGTTCCCTTCCTCTCTGCCGTTGGCCTCTTATGAAGAGGGTGAAATACAGTGAAAGTTGAAATTGGTGGATGAAGAAAATTGGTTTTGTTCATCCTGTCAAGCACCAAAGGTGACTCTCTTCTTAATGGAGGAACTGGAGTCGGAATAGCGATTGGTCTGCTGGGGCTGTTGGTACGTTGTCGTATATTGGATGGCCATCATAAAGTCCTCCAGAAATTACGAGCGTGTCATCCTCTGCCACAAATGCATCTGCCGAAAATAAAATAGGTACATTTAACTGCTAATGATAATAGCATGTATTGATTGTATGATGAAGGGGGACATCTTACCCGTGTCATCAGTGTTGTTCAGAGGTTGATGCAAGTATTGGATTTTATGTTTGCATCTGTGAAACATGAACACAACCAATGCCAGAGCAAACACTCCAAGTACAACGCTGAAGAGAACAGTCAGATTAAAATCTGAAATGTTAAGTCCCAAACCTAGTAACACAAGAAAACAAGTCATTCACAATGAGTTAACTATTAACTTGTAATGAGCAATTCAAACATTAATAAAGCTGACGCCTGCTGCTTACCTTGTGTGGTTCCGTACATTGAATTGGATGTCGTGTTGACAGTGTGAGATGGATTTGCAGTTGTATTTACTGTGGTATCAGGTGTACTTATGGAACCTGTTGTGGTCTGTGTTGTCAGGTTTGTCAGCGCACTAAATGTTGCAGTGCCAGGTGATGTGGTCGTCAGTGATGTACTATTTGTTAGAGGAGTCACGACGGTTGTTGACTGAGAAGTCTGGAGAGGACTTGTGCTCTCAGTTGTAGCTTCTGTTTTGGTGAGCGTTTCTTTGTCCCGGGTGGTGTTGGGAAATGGAGTCGTGTTCTCAGTTAAGTTTGAGATAACAGTCACACGCACAGTAGAGGTGGATGAAGCTACCGTCGTAGTTGTGTGTGTCAGGTTAAAGCCCGCGGTTGTTACGGTAGATGTGATAGTCGCATTATTTTCTGTTCGTGCCACAGCAAAAAGGACCACAAGGTAACAAACCAGGGTAGCAAAGATGGTATCCATGGCCATTAAGTCCTGTACTGGGAAACAAGACACAGGCTGAAAAACACCTAAAATAAACACTGTAAAATCTGTAGTAACACTCAGTTTAAAACCTAAAGTCTGTGCAATGAGTAGGTCATACGCATTACATAAACAGATCTGCAGGAAATGACTTCAGGCACACTAAGCATGACTGCGTACGCACTAAGAAACCACATAATGACCTAACAACTCTGATCTGTTGTAGTTACGTAGATGGAAACATTTCATCTCTCTCAACTCTCTCTCTCTCATGTGAAAGCTTGACTAAGTCCAAACCTTGATTAAGATGACGGATCAGGCTCACCTTGTTTTGTTCTTATTAGTGAAAACAGGAACTTGGTTCACTTCCCTAGCAGCTAGTCTGCCTCCATGTAACGGCTGGCTCCACTTCCTATAAACCTGGAACAGCTAGTGTTGATTCGCTGGCATACTGGCAGGTGAAAGTGGGCCGGCCACTTCTTTGTAAACTTCCTCTATTGTATGTTGTCAAAGGGGACAAAGGACACTGTTATTATCTAGACCAGTTTAACCAGTTAGGTTTATTTTTTACTCTCTCTGTCTCTCCCTTGCTCAGTTCAGATAGATTTTGCAGCGCTGAGTAGAAGAGAATGTGCGTTGCGTTAACTACTTGGCTTCACTGTCCTGTATTTTCTTTCACATACATTCAAAGGTCTTACACTCACTGGAGTTCTCTGTGTTCAATTTGTATGCTTGTGTACATGTGTGTTTTCAGTCAAAAGGGTTGGACTTTGTACAAAATGTTTATTAACAAGTACAATTTGTGACTAATTAATACAGGTAGTTCATAAAGAGTACACAATTTCCATAAAAAAAATAACCAGGCACTAAACAAATAATTAAAAACATATGGCCATTGTTCCTTCAATACAGTAATGCCGTTATACATATTGTAAAATATTAAACCGTATTCCAGTGTACCTGTCTGTGTCAGTATGAAATAAGGGACAATGTCCAGGTAGAGAATATAGAGCTAGCAGCCGCTATCAGGGAGAACAATTATACCAAGGGCAATAAAAGCAATATTATCCCATCGCTGCTAAACAGGAAATGGGAGCAGCTCAGTCAGAGTGGGGGGAAGATGGGTTGACCTTGTGTTAGTTTAAAAGCCTTCCCTATTGCTCTGATGAATACGATAAGCTGAAAGGTCCTGGTTTAAAGGATTGTCATGCCACAAAATGTTCTTACAGTATTCTGGTTTTTGTCTTTTTTTTTAGTTGTTCAAGTACCTCAGTAGGGTAGCATCATACATATGCAAGCTTTGGAATTTGAGTTATATCCACTTCAGTTTTAGTTATGAAAGGCTTTATCACTAGTTAAGCTCTTTCTTAATGTAAAGTCTGAAGGATTTTGTATTTTAATTCAAGCAACATGTTTGAAACACATAATTCATATCAACATAAATAGGCACATACCAGTAATAGTTACAATTATTTATTTAAAAAAATTTTTTTCTAAAAAAGTATCGCAAAATGTATCGTTGTAGCATCATTACAGTTTGGTGGCTTTTTCAGCGTCTTTACTCGTCATGTCAAAGTCTGTGAATGTTGGGTTGTCAGCTTCCATATGAAACTCTGTTGTAGCCTTTTCTGGGACTTCTGATGCCTGTAGTGGGTTGAGAACAAACTATCAATAACATATGACAAACTATCTATACTATATATATACAATATATACTATATATCAGGGGTCACCAACCTTTTCTAAACTGAGAGCTACTTCATGGGTATTGAGTCATACGAAGGGCTAACAGTTTGATACACTCTTCTGAAATAACAAATGAGCTCAGTTTGCCTTTAGTTATATATGATTATTAAGGATTAGTGATAGTTATATATGATTATTAATAATTAATGATACTCATCTATGTGAAGACACTGATCATGTTAATGATTTCTCACAATAATTATCAATTATTATCACCATGTTGGTGACCCCTGCTATATATATATATATATATATATATATATATATATATATATATATATATATATATATATATATAATGTAATGTATTATTACTTTGTTATCAATTATTTAACAAAAGGATCAGTCTCCTACCTCTGATTTATTACTGCAGCCGAAGCAGAACAGATCACTCCTCTTCACAAACAGATCAGGGTTCATTTTTTCTTGCTTGCATCCACCTTAAAAAAAATAGATACATATTCCCATAACTGTTTAGACCATACAAGCGTTGATGTGTCTCAGCAGTGGTACAAGTAGAGGTTATAAAATAATGTCTCACCTGTGACCATGCTCACCAGCAGGCCAGACACCATTGTGGTCAGTGTCCCCAAGAGAGATAAATAGACGTAGGACAGAGAGTACCAGGAGTCTGCCAGAGGTGGCCTCACACTGACACACAAAGACATCGTTTTAGTTATCATCCTCCTGTTATTCTCCACCTGTTACATCCACATGATCGGCACTTCTGTCTGATACGAAAAACTTTTTTTTTAAAAGAACATTTTTCTTCGGTTTCACCAAGAATACAAGAGAGACATGACATTACAAACAGTACATAGCCAAGACGGCAAGACGGACAAAATAGACCATACATTTCATAAAAAGTGACGTTACAAAGGTTGCATTTATAAAAGTAAATAAGTAAATAAATAGATAAATATAGCCTACAAAAAATGCTTGATATACTGTATAAAGTCGACACGCATTGGTGTATTTTTAATGTCTTGCCCTATTTATTAAAGGCCTTTTTATCACTTTTTGTAACCAACATTGAGTGCCTTGACTTGATTTTTTTATGACTTTTTTGATCATAATTCTTCTTCCTTTTTGTAAATTGTATTCCCTTCCATGAGCACCGGTGGTTAAAGGGATACCAAAAAGTCTCCTGCCACTTCTTTCTTTTATATTGTATAAAGTATTGTTGCAACTAACGATTATCTTTATTATTGATTAATCTGCCAATTATTTTCTCAACTAATCATTTTGGTTTGTCCAACCAATGATCCAAAACCCAAGTATATTCAGATTACTGATATAAAGCAGAGAAAATTACCAAATCATCCCATTTTAGAATCTGGAACTAGAGATTATGTTTGTTTTTTTTTTCTTGTTTTTTCTTTTTAAATAAAAAAACAATTTATCGATAATCAAAATAGTGTTGCAGATTTATTTTCTGTCAATCGATTAATCAACGAATTGTTGCAGATATACATATACATCTAAAGTGTCTTTGGATCTTCTTGCTATATATTTGGATTTTCACTCTATCACTAATTTTATTGTATTTCAGAATTTGTTTTGAAATGCATTTAAAGCCTATACAAAAATCTATTTCTGAAATGTAGTCCAGAAAAGCAGTGGGTGCAGCATATTTGATCAAGTTTAATTACGTTTAAGGATATAGCATTGTAGCATTCATATGGGAGCATTCCCTCTGTGAGCAGTCTTACCTTGATGACAGCAAAATCTATTATTATAAATCTATTCTTTTCTTGCCCTGAATCACTTTTGTACTTTGTTCTCATTTGCTACATTAAAATACTAATATTCCTATTTACTGTGACCATATCATGTGCTTGAGTGACAGTAGATGGACTCTTGTTTCATGTATTATTATTAGGACTCACTCAGGCTGTGAGGTCAGAGGACTGGTCCACGGAGCTGTCGTTGTGTAGTTTTGGCCCATAGTGTTGTTGCAGCCCGCAGTGCTGACTTGAAGAGGATTTGTCTTTTCACTTGTTGCTGGATAAATCTGGCCTCCAATCCCCACCCACAGAGTCAACACAAGACCAATGATCATTCCCGAAAGTCCTCCCTACAAAATAAATATGGCTGCAATTAAGTACTTTGTGGATGTGTCATGTCTACCTGTGTTGTCAGAGGGTGCAGCTGTGCATGTGAATGTTCCAGTAAAAAAAAAAGAAAAAGAAAATACTCACTATGGAATTTGTTGTGCGGAATAGCATGCCTAAAAGGTAAAGACCGAGAAGAGGTCCACTGATCATGCCAAATATGGACAGAGCTGCCTGAAAACAGAGAACTGTCAGGAGTCTTGTCGTTCTTTACATTCAGCTCTTGGTGGTACAGTAGAGCAACAAATGGCTGCGGTAGTGTTAGTGCATGGTGTTTACCTGCAAAATGCTTCCCATCAATGAAGCAACTCCAGCCATTCCAATACACAGGGCACCAAAGAATACACCTGGGAGATGTTCAAATCAACAATATTGAAATAAAAGAAAGGATTTTATCACAGCTTTCAAAGTGAAGATCCAAGCGTTCAACGTTGCAAGTTTTCATACATATTTAAATGTCCTCATCAACATTTAGTAATAGATGTAACAGGTCTGAATAGGAAAAAAAAAATGCTTTTTTAAAAAGACGTTTTGTCTTGCTTTTCCAGGTTATCTGCAGGTCTTGAAACGTTTTCAGAAAAGCAATGAATTTGGTTTTAAAAATATATATAAATCTCTCTCTTGCCTTTGATAAGCAGTTTTTGTGGCATTTATATCAAAGTCAGCATCATCAGACCAGTAGCACACTGTGTAACACTGTCACTACTGTTGGCTACAGTAGCTAGGAAGATCATCGTCCCATAACGGGCAAGTAGTATAGAAAAACTTCAATGAACAGAATCACTTTTATGTGGTTAATCCATCCATCCATTCGTTTTCTGCCCCATATTGTCCTCACTGTTTTTTCCTCATTCTTTTACTGTGAAACAAGGTATTAAGTTGCATTATAGGCTGTGTGATTACAAAGGGAGAGCTCTATGTAACCCCTATGACTGCGCTGTTATGAGCAAGAACATTGTGATCTTGTTTAATTACATCACGGAGCCTCTCCCTTTTATCTACTCTCCCAAAAGAAGTTTATAAAACCTACATGTTGCTGCCTGTGCTGGGTTTTCACAGCAACCGAAGAAATGCTGTTAATAACTGTAGCATTAACCTCTGTTTGAAGTCTGCTTGTAACAGAAACTCTTCACAAATAATGATTAATATTGCCGTTGAACAAACAAGATTTTCTTTGTATACAGCAATCTATACGGCCATCTATTAATTGTTAACACGTCTGATCAGGTAGTAACTCGTACAGGGAATCTGGAAACACTTTAAACTACCTTCTAAGAATAACAAGATAAGATAAGGGTTTTTTACACAACTTACTTAGGCCCATGTTCATCCAGGTGACCTGTTTCTCTGTGAGGTTTTTGCACACGGGAAGAATAAAGTCTTCCACAGTGACAGCAACAAGGGCATTAATGCTGGAAGACACCGTGCTGGAAAATATTCAAACAGTAAGCTTTTAGTCACTGGACAGAACAGCAAGACTGATGCATATGAATGGCAGATTAGATAAGAGATACAGATCAGGTAGCATGCAGATAGTTATTGCTTGCATCATGTATGAATAAAATGACTAGAAATATAAAAGCAAAAAAAAGTGTTCAATCGTCAGTGGAACAATGAAATGGACTACTTTTTTCAAGAAGCAACATAAACCAGGTACAGTATTGCCAGCTCATTCTTTACTTACCAATGTACCTTATCTACAATATCATGTTCGTATCAACGCAGCATTTTTAACTCAGATTTAATTTAATTACCTAAGGGTACCACTGTATGCAGCAGCCACAAACAAGCCAGGGATTCCAGGGTAGTCTGCCAGAATATCCATCACAAGGTAGGGCAGCAGCTGGTGTGCAAATACACAGCCATTTTAACTGTTAATAATAATGCTTTTTTACACAACAAACAGCATGATAATGAGTAAAGAGACAATTGCAGCTGCTGCAGTAACCTGGTCCTGGGAGCTTATATCACCATTTGTAAATGGGTCACAGTTCTTGTAAATGGAGTACATGGTGAGGCCTGAAAACACGGCCAGACTCACGGTTACCCACAAGCCAACCATGTTCACATACAAAGACCTGAGAGACAAAAGAAGACTTGTCAGTGCACGAAACCGTGGCTCACAGCTAATAATATACTGTTGGGCATTGCGCTGCAGGAACGCTCACATCTTGGCATGTCGCAAGGTTTTGCAGGAGATGTAGCGTTGCACCTGGGACTGGTTGATTGAGTAGATGGACACCCACATGATGCTGCCACCGACTATGATAGTCCAGAAAGTATGACGCTTCAGAGGATCTGGGTCAAAACTGGGATGAAAGTCAACAACATGGGAAAGTGTTGAAATGTTTGGGGACATCAACAGTACAAACGTCTGGTAATGTGAGAGGACACTGTTGAGGCATTGAGCAGACATAATCAATATTCTTGATAGTTGTGTGCGGTGAACCTTCCTTCCTTGCATACAAGAGCAATTAGGAGTCACAGAAAACAATTATAGGAAAGTTAATAAAATTTGTTTTTCTGTGGTTGCAAACTAATTGCTCTAAATTGGGAAGCCCCACCCATCTGGTGTCATTTAGGTTAACTAACAACACTGCTTATGTACTTACTCAAATGCCTCTAGTCGGCCTCCTTCGCCGGCGTCTTCCCAAATCTTCGTCAGGCCTCCCTGCACTACAGCTCCTCTAGCTATAACAGCCACAAAACCTGCCAGCATGGTCACCATCTGCATCACGTCTGTCCAGATTACTGCTTTCAGGCCGCCCTGAAACAAAATCCATGGTAGAGTCAGCTTATCATTTCCAAAACTTACTCTTTCCAAATTTAGTGCTAGTTGAAGCTCACTGTGATGTTTAAAATGGGTACAATTATATATTATCATGCAGAGAATATATTTCACATGCAGATCAGACAGTTGTATTAACCACAAACTAAAAAAAAAAAAAGGTGCACGATGATACCGGAGTGCAATACCACAATGAACCAGACAGCTTGTAACAGTTTGAAATACATAACATACTTGTACTTGAGGATTTCAGTTTGTATACATTATTTAGTTATACTATAATATATCCAATACAATACATAATACTTTTTGAAATTCTCAATACCAACCAAAGTGCAGTAGAGGATGCACACTGCTCCTGTAGCCACCAGCACTCCCCATAGATCAAGCCCTGTGACTGAGTAATCACAAAAAAAGCTCTATTATGCTTTCAAAATAAACCTATTGAGACATAACGTACATAATGTGCAAGTATTAGTAACTTTGAAGCCTTTGAAGTCTCTATGACCTCTCTGAAATGGTGCATTTATCTATATTTTGTAACTCGACACTAGCGATGAATTTTCCCTTAATTTAAAACAAAAACATCAGTATATATAAACTCTGTTATCAGGACAAATCAAATCGGCAATTACGCAGGTACCTCTGGAAAGCTTATAGCGTCATACAAAGTACTTTTTATATTTTATATTCATAATTGTAGCAAATAGCCCATGTATCGACTTACTTTGATTTAGTGCAAGAGCTGGAGCATAGATTACCAAACCAGTGTACAGGGCCTGGGAGAAAATGCCACCATTAGTTGATTAGATGAACACAATAAGCATGTGATTAGCATATTAATCTTGGAGTTGGTATCAAGAATCAGTTTTACATAAAGTCAAAAAGAAAAAGGACAGGTGCTTTTTTTACCATGGCAATTATGGATGCTTGTTCCATTCTTCATGATTTTGTACTTTTGTTTTTAATTATCTAAATACAAAAAAAAGCCATTGAATATTCCTTTTTATTTCTAATAAAAGCATGTTTTAGTTACCGTCTGAACGATGTACATAGATGTTCCAATTATCCGAATAGGCTTGCTGAAGCGCATCTCCAGGTACTAGAAATTAAAGAAAACCCCGTCAGACTTCATTAAACAGTTGGTTTAGTTCACACACACACACACACACACACACACACACACACACACACTGGTTTAGTTTACACATCCACATTGACAAAATAAGGTTTGTTTCTTTGTTTTTGTTAGTCTATTTTTTAACTCTCACTTTCTCACTTTCTTTTGGAGGAAATACTTTTATAGCAGTTGTATTCTGTACAGCCGTTGACAGCCATGAACCCCTGATCCTTTTAAACCAGACATGTTCCTGACCAGTGGATAAATCATTAGCCACATTAACTTTTAAAAGTCTTACTTCTGTTACCTACCAAAAACATGCCTGCCTTATTGATCTTACATTTGATATACATTTTAAGTTATTGCTGCCCTTGTCAGCCAGCCTTTGCACTATTATAATAATTTACAGTCTGTGACATTACCGTACCTCATAGGCGCTGGTGATCCCCAGTCGGTAGAAAAGCGGGACAAAGACCTCAGCAGTGATGGCAGACATGATGGCATAGGAGAAGCCAAAGAGCCAGAAAGCAGCTCCAAACCGGTAGGCCTCAGTTGGTGTGCCGATGACTGTGATGCCAGACATAAAGCTGGCTGTGAGCGACATTGCAACCGGCACAGCTGTCATTTGCCGTCCACCCAGCAAGAACTCAGCGCTGCTGGTCTCCTTGCGGCCTCGGATGGCCTGGAAAAGGCCCACGCCAGCTGACACCAAAATTGTTCCAGCAAACACCACATAATCCCACACAGAGAAAGTGGCTACTGGGCCACCTGTACCAACCATGGTTAGTTCTGCAGAAGGAGCTTCCTTTTACCAACGCTTCTCTCTGAACTGTTGTTAAGAATGCTGAGATTCAGAAGGATTTCTATATTATGCAATCTTGATAACGTTTAATGGTCTACCCTCTAGTTTATCCTGAAATTGTGCTGAAGTCCAGTTGTACATAAACAAAAAACCAAAACTCACACTAAAGACAGCCACAAAAACACTTTTCAAGTTTCCCTTCAAACCTTCAACAGCATAGAAAAATCCAAAGAGTGGGTTTTAGTCCTTTGCTGTTTCCGACTTTGATTATCCAACGATCAACTAGAACAACAAGATACTACTGTTGCACATCTTCAGCATTTGGCAGGAGTCTGGTCTACTCTAATGTTTTCAGTCAGGCTGTAAAGATTAGTTCACTTTAGTTAATAATCCATCAAGGACACTCAATGCTGAAGTTTGCCATAATTTCAGTGATTCTAAAAGTAAATACATTTATTTAACTTTTTTTTTTTTAAAGACGATGATCCTGTGATTTGTTCTGATGACAAAAAAAGAGTTGTTCTGTTTTCAAGATGTTTCCAATCCTTATGAAGTGAAGTGACATAGTAACGCATCTGTGGGGAGTCTTTATACAACTCCAGGTTACTCAGTAGTTATGGCTTATCTGAGGAATTTCAGGAAGCAGGTTAGAACATTTTGACCTTTTAAAAAAAGGGACAACTAGTAAAAAAAAATATTGCAGATAAGAAAGAAAAAGTAGGTGTAAGCTGTTGGCAGGGACCTTGATGTCAGTACAGGATAGGATAGTGTGGTTACACTTGAAGATATCTACATAAGAGTGAGTTAGCGTTCATAGGGTTCGTAGGGTTCATGTGTCATGACTGTGTCATGACAGTGTCATGTGTTCATGACAGTGTCATGTCACTCTTATGTAGATACCTTCAAGTAAAGTTTTACCTTAAGTGTGATTGTGGTATTAGTGATCTAATGAATGGAGATTGTATGGTTGATTTGATTCAAGTCAGTTCCAGTCAAATCTTAAAGGTCCCATGGCATGAAAATTTCCCTTTATGAGATTTTTTAACATTAATATGAGTTCCCCCAGCCTGCCTATGGTCCCCCAGTGGCTAGAAATGGTGATAGGTGTAAACCGAGCCCTGGGTATCCTGCTCTGCCTTTGAGAAAATGAAAACTCAGATGAGCCGTTTTGGAATCTGCTTGTTATGAGGTCATAAGGAGCAAGGTTACCTCCCCTTTCTCTGCTTTGCCCGCCCAGAGAATTTGGCCAACCCATGAGAGAGAGAGACATCGTGGCTTTCAAACGAGAAAAGTGGCAGTTGGTCAAGGCCACACCCCCACCCTCCACCTTGCCCCCCCTCTCTCCTCCTCAATAGCTTCAGACACAGAAATGACACATACTAAGGAAAGTTCATTGTGGGACTGGCTCTAGTGGCTGTAATTCTGCACCAAAGCTGAATTTCGGGAAAGAGACTTCAGAGACAGTATTAGGGGACCACTAAGGTCTATATAAAAGCATCCAAAGAGCACCATGTCATGGGACCTTTAATGTTTGTAAAGGTGAGCTGGGAGAGCTGCTGGGGAGCTGCTCAAATGGACAAAGACTTAACTTCCACTCGGTCACTGTTTTGTAATGTTCATTGTGAACGTGATTCTTATTCACTGATAGATTTACTCCTAAATGACAACACATGACCAGCCACAGTTATAAAGATGAGGCCTTAAATTCACAGAGAAGTACTGGGATTTAAATGAAAAAGAAGAAAACCAGTCTGTCCGATGTATTTATGACATTTATGACACAGTGCAGTGTGTTTGTAGGAATCCTATTAAACTATAAATAAAGCAGAGATAAAAAAAAAAAATAAAAATACGACAATGACATAAAAACAACCACACGCTACCAAGGCGGACGGATTGGGGTGCGCTATTAATCAACTACCCATACAACTGACGTTAGGTGAGGAATTTAATCGTGGGATAGCCCAGCGCTGTTTAACGTGGTCAAAGCAATCATACTAAAAATAACTTAATTAGCACATTGAAATTTGTTGTAATCTAAATGTTACTGTACAGTTTGCACCAAACATTAGCATGAGCCATTTATCGATAATGAATATCATATAAAACAAAAGAGGTCTCTAATGTATTACTGTGTTGCATGTAATTAATGAAACAGTGGTGCTTTGTGTCAGATAAAGTGCTGTAACACTGCTGGTGAGTATAATTCTGTGACATTGTGTGATGTACAATTACTCTTTAATGTATCATGCTGTTTTGGAGCGTTTCCTGTGAATTAGAGCAACTAGAGGGGTTAAAGGTTATAGGACATCACTGAAAGGCGACCAAACGACACGCTCCATGTCAATGATTAAAATTACAGATTTGTAACAGGTTTGAACATTGTTGGAAACATTTGGGGTAATGTAAATACACAACTAATTAAAATATATAACATCAACATAGTCGTTTTTAGACATTTTAATTGCAAAAATATTGGATATTATATCTTTAATGTTTATCCAAATGAGACCTAGATTAGGTTTGTTTTGGAAAAAGAAGTTAAACTCGGTTTCAAATGAATTAGAGTGGCTCTTTACAAAATATGCATTCTTCCAAGCCGAAATTAAGCTTTTAATGACATCTAGTGGACACTGTTTCAGGCCCCCTTTGGACACAATCGGACACAGAGTTGCACAAAGGCTTTCAGCTGGTGCAGAATCCATTTCCTCAATGTCCTTGGTTATTGGATGAACTTTGTTCATGAAGGAAATCATTAATTCATGTCATCCACATAATGGACTTAAAGTTTAGTTCTTCCTGTTGGTCACAGATAGAAGATAACTGCTACCTTGGAAACGGGTGGATTATAAAATGCTCCGATAAATAGCAGGGATGTTTAGACTCACAGCATCATCAGGCCTGCAGGTGTACGCCCGCATCTCTCGAGCAGGTGACTCACACATGCACAGAGGAACAAATAATATTAAGATACTAAACATTTCATAATCTCTGTTATCTGATTGTCAATTTTACTCTTTATCTTTCCTTCCCATGCAGGTCCCAAATTGATTGGGCAAAAATAAGATTGCTTAACATGGAGACCGCAGTGTTCACCTGCTGTCTCCTTTTTCTTTGGTTCAGCCCAGCTGTTCCCATGTGTTTACCCACTGACTTCACCCTGTATGTGGAGAGGCCAGAGTGTAATTTCTGTGTGGCGATCAACACAACCATCTGCATGGGATTTTGCTACTCAAGGGTATGTATGTATGTCCTACATTGTCATTCACTTCTTCAGCTGGAAAAAATTATGTGAAAGTCTTTTTTTCTCAATTCCGATCTCAACTTTTAGTAACCTTTCTTTCGCCAGTCAAAACATATTTCCATTTTATCATAACCAAAGTGTTTAACCCTCTAAATTGGAACTCAAATCGAAAAAAAAATAAATAGAAAGGCCAGAAATAAATGAAATAAAATGCACAAACACAATAAAATAACATTTATAAAATACAACAAAGACAAATTAAACTCAAATGTATTTATAACATTTAATAATGCACTTGTTATTACATTTTAGAATGTATTAAATTGGCAAAATCATGAAGGAACGGATGGAGTAAAACATAATAGGTGATCTTTTAGAAAAACTGTATTTCTGAGTAAAATATGTTCCTTTTAAAATCATTTACAGCTAAAATAATTTGGAGTCTTTGCTTTTAAAATATATTTCGACATCCTTAACAGAAAATTTAAAATGTGGTTATAGTGTTGAACATGACTTAAGCCTGACAGCAAACCTTTTCAAAATCCATGTGTCTACATACAACTTTTCGGCTATAATCCCTGACATGAGTAAAACATGAAGCATGTTTATTGAAAAGTTAACATTTGTGGGTGACATCAAGTAAAGTCCCATAAAATGTAACCATTTTGGGCACATTTTCTCTCATTTTCAGTTCAAATCAAGCACCTTAAAAACGTTTTGTGTTCTCATGTGTTTGTGTACGGTGAGCAGGACAGCAACATGAGGTATAGACTCGGCCCACGCTTCCTTATCCAGAGAGGCTGTACCTATGACAATGTGGAATACCGCACAGCCATACTGCCCGGCTGTCCTATCGCCGCTAACCCCGTCTTTACCTACCCAGTGGCTCTCAGCTGCCACTGCGGTGCCTGCAGGACTGACAGCGATGAGTGTGCACACAGGGCCAGCGTGGACGGAGCTAGGTGTACCAAACCAGTGACACGTATCTACCCGTACCCTGGCCAGAGCAACTACATGATCCCTTTCTGATTCATCTGTTGTTATCAGCTTGTCTCTTTCTTTTCCTGTTAAAATGACCAAGCTGAAACTGCATGATACATGAATGTTTTAAGAAGAGACAAACGTAATCATTTAGCATGCGATGGATACGGTGACACATCTACACTGTCTGTAGTAGTATTGTACCACCCTGTTTTATTGTGCTTTTGTTGCCCAACGTGTCTGTGCTGCAGCTGGCTTCTCCAGTTACAATGGTGGGGGGTTGATCCTAGTGCGTTCTTTTGTCTGTGTCATTATTCATCCTCCTGTACTCGTGTGTGTGACTCCCAGACTTATTATGTTTACTCTGAAAGGGATACTCTGAATGCAACTCAATTAAAGCTGAAGTCTCTAAATAGCTATCTGATAAGCTGTGCTTGACTTAATCACATCCTGTGCTGACCCATACTGTAGCTTTCTGTGTACATAAACACAAGGCCATGACGCACATCACCTCACTCAGGATACTATTTTTGTCTCAGCAGTCATCCTGGAAGGCACATGATTGTAGTCTTATTAAATGGATTATCAGTGAGCATGTTGAACCACAAAGATCAGGCACAATGTCCGCAGAGGAGTCACCAAACACCAAAATGACCATGTGACTTTCTGTTGAGTAATTTTGTCTCAACCCAAGTAGAGCTTGTATGCAGAGTTTCCCACTCTCAAAGGGAATTTGGGAAGACAGCTGGAGCTTATTAATAGCACAGCAGTTCAGAGTGGGAGAATGTATGATTAAAGTCCATCATACGAATCTCTGTGACGTGGCTCTGTCATCATCTTATTTTATATTCTGCCACTTCTGTATATTGCAGCATTTTTCTGTCAATTACAACTTCTATATTTAGGTGTCTCAATGTAAATGAGAAAACTATTTTGTTCGGATCAGGCAGTTAGTGTATGTAACTAAGCCTTATTGGTCTTATTTGTTGGTTCTGCAGCTCTGACAGCTTCTCACATTTTCAAGCATTTAGCAAAATATAAAATAGAATAGAAAGCTGATGGCTAAAGGCCAGCAAAACATCAGATTTAAAAATATAACACAAAGGATAATTTTCCCCTCACAGAAAGAGACAGTCTCACTTTCAACAGGAGTGGTGATTACCATCTGCATTAATTCAAGTTATGCCTTTGTGCCACTGATGCCTGAGGGAGGTGTGTTTTTGGAGCAGAAGTGGAACACACTAGTTGAGCTCCAGCTGACAGTTTTGGTGGAAAGTATGGGTGGGAAACCAGTTTGAAAAATGTAAGGCCACCATGACCTCAAGGAAGTGTGTACAACTTCTGACAAGCTGACACTGTTTAACCTTGCAAACAGTCTGCTGACAAAATGGCCATTCTGGGATCTGTAGTCCATTGTTTGTCTTTCTCTATCAGTGTTGATACTGCTCCTTATCCTTTGACCCATACATGTCTTTAAATGTGGTTAAGTTTTTTAACTGCAAAGGAGTGCCATGTTCTTCATCTGATTAATTTCCTGAGTACAATAAAAGTATATAATCTAGCAAGACTTTACTCATAAACCCACATAACTGCAGGGTTAATTGTGCTGAATACTTTATACGGACAGTTGACTTGATAAAACTCTAAAATCATCAAACTGGTATGGCACAATGGTTTGAATTCCACTGCTGAAATTCCCTGTGTAGTGGTGTATTGAAAAACCCTAATACCCTAATGGAAAAAGCAGTGGATGAAAATGGAATTTGCTTCAATCAGCACTCCAAGAGAACCAGCAATGTGGCGCAAATACCGATCACTCTTTCACTCAGACAAACCATACAGTTTTGTTTGTGTTGTGTTTATTCAACTAGAAAAAATGTGAGATTTTTTTGACCGTGCTCTAGCAAAGTCATTGTCGAGCTTTGGGTTTGTTGGTCTGTCCACCACTTTAGTCTAGACTGAAATATGTCACAACAACTACTGTCATTCCTGGTCCTTTCATGTTCTCCCAACGTTTCCTTTAGTTCCTTTGTAGTACTTTTTAGTAACATGTCTGGACAACAGTCAGATGGATTGTTGACATGAACTTTGTTACAGATATTCACGGTGCCCAAGCGATGTGTCTTAATGACTTTGGTAACCCTCTGACTTTTCCTGTCGCACCTCCAAAGTTTGTGTAGACATTCATGTTTCCCAGACGATGAATCCTTTGTGACCACCTTACCTTTCCTATAGAGCCACCATGAGCTTTACATGTGTGGTTTTGAGTGAAATGTCCTTACAACTAATTTTATGGATTTTCATGGTTGCTTCAGGATGGATTGTAATTTGGCGATACCTTAATGTTTCCACTAGCGCCACCTTCAGGTCAAAATTTCAACTTGTCCAATACTTAAAGGGAAACTTCACCGATTAGCATTAAGCTTTGTATCAGTAGAAACCTGGTAGTATTTTTGAATGACCATGCTTCCCTCCCTCATGTCCCCCTGAGAGGGGAGATCTCTGTATTGAGGGTCTAGAAAAAAACCTCAGATGACGCAAAATGACGATTTTTGCGTCATCTGAGGCTGTTTTGCCCAGAGGCAAAAGACTACAGCCTGTATTCTTTGTGTATTAGGAACCACTTCCGCATATCCCAAAGGGGGTTGGACTGTCGGCTTTTTCCGGAGATTGCCGAGGAAAAAACGAGCGTCAGCCATCTTGAATCCTCGCTTAGCTTCTCAGCAGGAGCAGAAACTGTTCATCCCGATGGAAATTTTGGGACGCAAGCTTTTATTTTGAAAAGCAGACGGGACGGCATGATATGGGATGCTCCAGGCTGCAGCCATACAGTCTTGGAAATTTTAGAACAACAATTATGTGCATTCAAACTACCACACACATGTACCACCAGGATACATTGGAACACATCGGAGAATATGTAGGACACTTTATTACGGACGCAATACTCGACACACTACGCAACTTTGCCTGCACGGAGACCAGCGGTGGTGCTCGATTCCTGTGGCCGGTAAAGTGACCTCATCAGTGGGGGGCGTTGAGAAGAGTGTGCGGTGGAAAGCTAACGCTAGCCAGCCATCTGTTCACCAATCGTGCTTGCAAGTGTCCGCTCATTAAACAAACTGGACTACATCCAACTTCAACGAAACTCCCAACGCGAGTTCAGAGACTGCTGTGTTTTTATTGCTGTGGACAATCCAGCCTGCTGTCACCGGGTAAGACTACTAGTGGAGGTGGGCTGTGTTACCCCGGACTGCCTGTTGCAGAAATGGGGTGATTTGTATCTAACTAACTGCTAACTGCTGGTGGAGTTTGTGACTGTAAAATGCCGACAATTCTAGCTACATCCCACGCAAATGTACGGCTGTGTTTATACTCGATGTTTATACCACAGCCCACCAAGAGCTAATGCTAGTAGCTATGAGTTAGCCTTCTTTTATTACATGGCTTGGTTGAATTCTAATGTAGAATGCGGTCTGTTATTTCTTGACAACAGACCGCTGCTAAGGATAACACACCGTTGCCATGCATAGCAGAGCGTTGCCATGGACACAGTTCTGTTTACTCTGGAGCTATCAATCAATCCGCTGAAAGAAGTGCGGATAATGTATCAGCTGTGGCAAAAAAAAGCATGTTTTAAATGTGTAACACCACTTGAGCCACGGTGAAACGTTTTTTTCGTGTATATGGTTGAAATGGCAATAAAACACACTTGTTGAGTTGATCGTCTCACTGTCTGTCTGTAAAGGGCAGGCGTGGCTTGGGAGTGGCCTCATACAGCAGCAAAGCAAGTGCATTCTGGGATTTGGTGTCTTTCATCCATATGAGCCAAAAACACATTTTCTGTCTTATCTTGGCCTAGAAGGCACCAATTTCAATTTTTTTTTCACATTTCTACTACATAAGTGACCCAATTTAAAGATATATTCAGCTTTCCAGCGGTGAAATTTCCCTTTAAGTTGATGATTAAATGCCTGCAAAACTAATGACATTTCCTGCAGCTGTTAGCTCATGTTCACTGCCATTTTGCAAATTATAGGATGCTAACATGCTAAACTAAGATGTGTTAGCATTTAGCTGCCAACCACTGTGCCTAAGTATTGCCTAACAGAGCTAGGATGGCTTAATAACTGGCTGGACCTTGTAACTGTGTCTAGTACTGGTACAAATTTACATTATGACTAGTTGACTACTGATAGCTTTTATAATTTAGTTTGACTTTTCTTTAATTTCTAGATTTCACTGGCACAAGAGAAGATCGAGCGACACTGTTGAGGACACTCATTGTAACACATACAGTAGTTCCAGCATGTTTTGATAATGAAAAAGACAAAACAAACCGGTGCAGAGCATACACACCCGTATTGTAAATATTCTTCATTATCAATCTTGTAAGTTTTTCTAGTGAACTGAATAGTTTTATGTCATGCAGCTTATATTAAGCTTTAATTGAGATCCTAATCTCCAAAATTGTCCAAAACCATTTACAAAACACAGACTGTCTGCCCAAGCCCTGGAGACTTCATCTGACTTATTGCTCCTCTTTTGGCATCAATGTTAATATGCTCCCTGATTATCTGATTCTATTAGGCTCCATTTAAATAAAAAAAAATATACTGATTAAAATAACCCAAGTATAAATGTAAATAATTTAATAAAACAAGAATAGTACATACAATAGAATAGTTATGCAAGTATAGGAATGCTGCCTATGGGAAAGTTGTAGGTCAACATACTTGACTTACAGAATCGTAGCACCTACACAACTTCTCAGCTTGAGTCATGCAAGACTAGACTAAGACTTTTCATGCCTTGGAATGTGTCTCCACTTTTAAAACCAACATGATCATCCCGTTTCAAATCTAACAAGAGCCATCTTGCCTTTGGCATCCACCTTGTAATTTTATGCACCCAAGACTATTGTGAGCACCTGCAATTGAAACTAGACCAGATGGTCTGATAAAACCCTGGGATGTCCCCCTAAGCAATTCAATAGGCTACCTTTTGTTTCTGGTTTATTTTAACGTTTATTTACCTGCTTCTTATTTAGCCTGCCATCCCCAGAACCAAATCGCAAATGCAAATTAAATGGCATCTGCATGAGAAAATAAAACATGAGTTCGCAAATTCTTCAGGCTCACATGCAACTTCTTATACACAAAGTACAAAGTAGCATAACGTATAAGTACTCATGTAAAGTACAAGTTCTTCAAAATTGTACTTTAATACAGTAGCGGGTTCAGTAACTTTCCACCCCCATAGTATAGATTAGGGTGTTGTCATCCCACTGATGTAGCAAGCAAGTTTACCAGAATGTTCTTAATGCCATGATGTTTTTAACTCATAATGGGATCATTTTAACCCTAAAATCATTTAAGGAAACGGTGCCCGACTTATGATTATTTTCCAAAAACGTATTTAAATGTTTGTATCCATTTAGGATACTTTAAATGATGTTTTAAAAGTGTTCACCGAACGCTAATTTCTTTTCCTAGGACGGCGAAGGCATGACCCGCCCTACTCTCCCTCTGATTGGCTAGTATTCGTTGCCTTCGTTGGTTGGGTTTAGTGTGGGATTGGATAGGGTAAGCGATTGTTAGGGAAAGCTAATGAGAGGCAGAGTAGGGCGGGACATGCCTTCATCGTCCTAGGGAAAATATACTTATCTTCCCACCTTCACCATCTTTATAGCTTTATGATTGGTGGATCAGCGGATTGATGGGTCTACCTTCCGATGAAACAGAGAAAGGTCAAAAGTAGCCAATCAGCTACGGGTATGCACATTACCTAAGCGGTGTAAGTCCGCCCTCTGCTTAAAACTCAATGGAAATTTCCATTCTCTTCTCATAGCTATATCAACCCGGCGGAGCACACGGAAACGTAGATTACGACTCGAAACACTCCTACAGAATAACTACTATTTTGGTAAGCAAAGTTTTTTTTTTATATTTAGTATGCATTTTTAAAGTCATTAAGTTGTTCGCGATAGCCAGCTTTTTTGCTTTTAGAGACTGTAACGTCATTGTTCACAATCGTTGTTTTAACCAACCAGTTAGCTAGCTAGCTAGCCACGTTAGACCGTTAACGAATTTGAAAGCACCCGCTCTAAACCCTTTAATAGAAAAAAGCTGTATATAAATTGTTTTGCGCTTTATTGCTAACTTTACGTTACATATCAAACTATGTTTCTGCAGTATACTTGACGTAATGCAGAATCTTTATGGAAAGAGTCATATTTGCACTTCTTTAAGGGAACGTCAATGGAAGCTTTCATCCCATTGATTTGCATTGGCCGTCTACAACTCAGTTTAAACGAAGCTTATCATAATTCGCGGCACTGCCTGCATGTTAGCGTTACTTAGAAACTCAGATGCAATGTTATGTTAGTTAGATAAGTATCCAGATGAATGGAAGCTTTTAATGCCCATATATGGTGTTCCGGTATTTGACTGTGACACGCCCACGGGGTGTACTCTACTACTCGTATTACAATATATGTCAATGATTACAAGTAGCGGAGCTGCCACGTCACGGTCCCGTGACTCTTAGGTACCTAGATAAGCCAAAGCCTCTGCTGTGGGTGAGATAGTCTCTGGATATACACAGTCTGAGTTCTTAGGAACCTGCTTATTTATCTGAAGTAACTCCTCCCGTTGTCTCTGTCTAGGACTCTATTCATTGATCTGACTGAAGAACACTTTGGTTCTACATCACTACATTTTACACCTCTCTGTGAACTTATTTCAAAGTCATCATGTCTCAGCAGCAGATCAGGTAAGTCTCATACATTTTCTTTTTCTCCATGTAGTATAATTTGATGTATTACATTTCTGTAATGTGCCACAAATGAGTGAATTGACAGAGAATTTTTTTTTTTTCAAGCAAATGCCAAACATTACCTACTTTCAGCTTCTCATTGTGACTTTTAATGTTGTTGTAAACTGAATACATTTGGGGTTTTGATTGATTGTTTGACTAAGCCAGACATTTAAAGACATTAACATGGACCTTAGCAAATTGTAACGACAACACAAATGAATAATTGAGACAATGGCTTGTTTTTAAAACATTATTTTCATTGAGTAATCTGAAGATTTTTTGTTTTTGTTTTGAATAATCACCTATGTTTAAAATGAAAAATGTCCAACTGACAGTGTACAGCCTAATGATATTGCATTTACAATGCTACTAAATAAAGAAAAGTATAAAATACTCAAAATTAAGAAACTGACCATTTCCTTTTTATCCTAGTCCTAAATGCCTTATTTTATGTTCAACATTTTACAGTTTAATAGATGAATTTCCACAAAGTGACATTCTTTTTGTTGTTGTCTCCTTTCAGTCTTCCAGCCAAGCTCATTAATGGAGGTATTGCTGGCATTGTTGGGGTTACTTGTGTCTTCCCCATTGACTTGGCAAAGACCAGGTTACAGAATCAGAGACAAGGTCAGCAGGTCTACAAGAGCATGTAAGTATTTTTGGTTACTGTTGTTTTACACGACAACACTTTTTGCCTAATCTCTTGGCATTAGAACTACTACGTCCACGTATAATCCAGTACTAGTCTTGGTAATCCCACAATGACACATGCAGGGCATTGTGATGAATGTACAGGTTTAGAGGAAAATACTGATTTGATGGACCCTGATGTAGGGCTGGGCGATATGGCTGAAAACTGTATCACGATATAAGTGTTCCATATCGGTCGATTTAGATAATTATTGATATTTTTTTATGACCTATTTAAAATAACCAGGAGAAAAATATATTAAATTTAAACATTTTTATTTTAAACTTAACCTTCCTCTGAATATAATCCCCTCAGGCAGAAATGTCAACACAACCATGGAAAACACTCAAATAATGAAAATGTAAACATGCTTCCCTTTCAAAACAAAAAATAGTTGTAAGATTGCTGTTTAAACACTACCTTGACCACAGGTAACGTTACTTTGTAGTAAAGTGGGCGTAGCTCCGCTGTCAGCTGCTTCGGTGTTTGAATAACGTTAGTGGTTTGGCGGACGTATTTCAACGAGGCAAGACATCTTCAATCCAGAGTTTTAATCGTTGCTCTGAACCGTCTTTCTCGACTGTCTATAGTGGGACCGTAGGTGGATTGTTATTGTGTTACTCCGCTGCATGCTTCAGGTGACAGGTCTTAATGTTAGCACGGCAGAGTAACGTTAGCGCGACGGCTAGCATTAGCACAACAGGTAACAACAGACACGGCTGCTCTTTTTGGCACAAGTTATTCTGTCATGTTCTACTAGTTCTGCAGCTTCGATTTCAGAACTTTAGATTTCTACCCTATCCATCTTCACTGCGGCACTCACTTCCCCTTATCACTCCACGCCGGTTTGTTATTGAAGAATCCAACACGAGACAGCGATATGACGCAACCAAAGTTGATACTGTTACATGATTGGCAGTTAGTGTCACTCCCTACATCGCTAGGTTAGCAGAGAGTAAGTGCCTTTGTTCATGCAACCAAACTTGCTTCGCAACCTCTGGTTTCTTCCGACGAAGAAAAACAAGTCATCGAACGTTTTATAGAACGCATTTTTTATTGATATTGATTGTGTCTATCGCGAGACATATCGTTATCGTTTTATTGCCCAGCCCTACCCTGATGACTATTCATATGTCTCATTCCTCTCCAATGAGCTAGTCCAAATGCCTTTGAAGGGTGTGTCATTTCTTTTATTTTTTTCTTCTGTAGGATGGACTGCCTTATCAAGACAGTTCGATCAGAGGGGTACTTTGGCATGTACAGAGGTAAGATTTATGCACATGTGACCATAAAGAACCAGTAGGCTCGAACATGTAGGGGAGGATTAAATGTAGGAGAGAGTAAGATCTTTCTATGCAGACGTTGAAAATTGATTACATGATTGCTGACAGTTCAGATACAGTGGATTTTGGGTGCATGGGTTGTTTGACTTAAATATAGTTATGAATTAGAATAATTGAATACGTTGTGAAAGTGGCCAAAGCTGCTCTCATGCAAAGTGGTTTTTCAGCTTTAAGCTGGTGTTTTTTATTGATAACATTCATGCAGTAATTAACAGAACACACTGTTTAATCATCAGTTCATTCAATGTCGAAAAAAAAATAAAGTAAAATCTTGTTGACATAGTTAAATATGAGGAAAAGGAGACATTTTAGTCTGGGTCTCTGCCTGTGTGAGGAATGCTGTTTGTTTGCATCTGTGTTTTTCATATTACAGACGTGGGTCCCCCTGGGATATTGAAGGCTAGCCGATAAGGCGCAGCCACGCTGGAGGCAAATCATATAATGGTTCTTACAATATTGCTCTATTTAAAACTATAGGCACAAGTGTTTGTTTTGCCATCTATTTGTTCTGTATTTTGACTTCTCGTTAATAACTACTTGGCTGTCTCTTCACTGTCCTGTCAACTCGTACATCCTCATTTTTTCCGACTGTATAAAGTGTGTCCTTGCAGACTTTGGTTGATCTTGAAAATGAATTTGTGGCGAACTAACTAAAGTTTTATTTTAGCTAGTCTCACAGATCAGTTTTTAAGTTTGTCTAAAGTCTGCACACACAGTACATGCACAAGGATTCGGGCTGTCCTCTCACTAAACTCTAATGATTTCTCTTGTCTGTTGTCATTAACCTACCTACCTGTAAAGTGGGCCTTTTTTTTTCTTTTCTTTTTTTTAAATCATAAACTGACTCGCTGTACTTCATAGACTTGGTGTGTGCATCTTTCTGTGGATATTCATCACCCTCCTCATTTCTTGTCTTTTGTCTTGCTTGTTCCTCATTTACCTTTTTTTGAAACTCCTTTTTTATGTAATTTCCTTTGACATAACCCCCTTCACCATTATGACTGAAGTTACTCCAAATTGAGCATTTGTCCTGTCTTTTGGAACTTAGCCATACACTGTGCTTTTTAAAATGTAATGGTAGTGGCAGGGAATGTTTTTGTCTGTACTCAATGAAAACTGGATTGGGGCTTCTGTGCTAACGGTTTGTTTTCCCTTAGGTGCTGCTGTAAATTTGACCCTGGTCACCCCCGAGAAGGCAATCAAGCTGGCTGCTAATGACTTCTTCAGACATCACCTCTCTAAGGACGGGTAAGCAAAATCATCAAAACCTCATCTTAAGGAAGTCAAGTATCTCATCATTGTGTTGCTGTTATATTTGTGTTGCTTTATATTTCTCCCATCTGTTAACAGAAAGGGCCAGACGGTGTTCAAAGAGATGCTGGCAGGTTGTGGTGCAGGCATGTGCCAGGTTGTGATCACCACCCCCATGGAAATGCTCAAGATACAGCTACAGGACGCAGGCAGACTTGGTGAGAATGCAACGTTGACATTGAATATTATCGGTGTGTGCATTTCACTCAAATCGCTGCCATCGTGTATGTGTGTGTATATTAACATGTTTTGTCTATTGTCCAAAGCGGCCCAGCAGCAAAAACCCGTCATGATGTCTCCCACCAAGCTTGTGGCCACGAACACCATGCTCAGCCGCTCCTACAACTCTGGGACGGTGGTCTCAGCACCACGAGCTGTGTCTGCCACACAGATAGCAAAGGACCTCCTCCGTACGCAGGGCATCCAAGGGCTCTACAGAGGGCTGGGGGCGACACTGATTAGGTAAAACTCTTATTCCCCCCCTGAGGAGGAGCCATGTTAACTTGTTTGACCAGTTACTGTGTATTGGGGTTTGGGCCCTAAAACATTTCGTTTTATTTTCTTTCAGGGATGTTCCCTTTTCTATTGTCTACTTCCCATTGTTTGCCAACCTGAACCGCCTTGGCAAACCCAGTCCTGAGGGGTCGTCGCCCTTCTATTGGGCTTTCCTCTCTGGCTGTGTGGCAGGTTCTACTGCCGCTGTGGCGGTTAACCCCTGTGATGGTGAGTTTTTAAGAAGCCATTATCAGCTGTGATCTGCCCTGTTTATTAGTTACAGCACTGTAATGTTTCTGGAATGTAATCAAATATGTTTTTCTTTTTTCCCCAGTGGTGAAGACTAGACTGCAGTCACTGAACAAAGGGTCCAGTGAGGAAGCTTACAATGGCGTTGTGGATTGTGTAAGGTAAGACAGTTGAGTCATTCATTGTTGCATAACTACCTTCTGTTTTGTGTGTGCGTGTGTATACATAAACCCATCCCTCTGGTTCTCCACAGTAAAATAATGCAGAAGGAGGGGCCCTCTGCCTTCCTGAAAGGTGCTGGCTGTCGAGCTCTGGTCATTGCTCCTCTGTTCGGCATTGCACAGGTTATGTACTTTGCTGGCATTGGCGAATACATCCTGGACAACTCTCCTCTAAACCTCCTTTTGGCATGAGAGCATATCAACTTGCTGGCAGGCTATGCATAGGACCATCTGAGCGTAAATGGTGGAACAACTGGCAGCTACATACCATCAGTTTACAGCAAAAGAAAATCGCACAAGTCTTGTCCGACTAAGTCAAAGGCTTATGAAGACTTGTGTGTGGTCTGACTGCTGTGTTGCACTCTTAACACTTTTGTGACTTATTCAGTAGGCTATAGCCAATGTTTGCACTTGAAGCGGTTAGCCTTACTGGGCTGGGGGACTCAGAGTTGCAGTGTTATTCTTTCTTTGTCCTTGACAGTCCTCTTCTGTTTCCCTCTGTGAGGGAGGGGAGCTCACTCCATCAAAGAACCAGACCTATTTTTATGTTTTCTTCCTTGCTATCACTTTCCATATTTGTTTATGCATATGCTAGTTTTATTTTGAATTGCTGAATGCAGCAGCTTTGCAGTACTTTGTATGTTTTGTCTTTTCCATTTTCTGTCTCATGTTACAATTCCTTCCAAGTTGGAACAAAGGTTTAAAATGGGGGGGACACATGGGGCCCAATATAACAATTCATTGCAAAGGGATCATTTTACGTTATCAGTTTGAATAACCTTGAATACCACTGATCATGAACCATCCTACTGACATGGGACCATATGGTCTGCTAAACCATAACCGTGTCCTGTTATATATTTAATGTTAGTTCTATAGTTGTTAGTAGTCTGTGAACTGCAGTGTTTGTATCTTAATACTTGCAAAAAAACTTGAGATGCATTCATGCACACCATGTATGTTTGTCCACATAACGTTACATATGCATACCTGAACCTCAAGACTTTCTTTGGTTTATACCTTGACAGAGCAGACTGACATTTCTCTATGAGTAAACACTCTTAGCCAAAAAAGCATTATTACTGTGACTGAGCGAGAGAAAGATGACTGTTACCATATGTTGTGTTTGTAAAGGCTTTTTGTACATCCCATTAAACTCTGCAATGTACTCCTGTGTTCATGGATTGATTTGACTGATTGGCTTAACAAGGGCCATGCAAATGTAGGGAAACCAGTATTATCTGTTCTATGAAGGGAATAGGCAAAATTACTACTTTAACTTTGGTTGGCCCAGTGGAGACACTGAAAGCTGTGTGTCGCAAAGCTAAAGTTGCCCCCATTTTCGCAACTGTCGCATGTTTATATATTGTACATTAGAAGATTTATGCAAAAAATAAAATTACTGTTTAACAAATGTACGCAGGCCTCTTGCAGAGGTGATTTTTGTCAAGCCAATGTGATATTGTTTTAAGGGTCCTAGGCCCCTTCTGACAGTATGGTCTATATGTTACTGTGCATTTACCACTAGCATTACTGGTTTAGCGTTGTGCTGCTATTCTGAACGGCTGCCATTTCCCGTCACAGAGCTCTGGTGAGTTTCAGGAAACTCACCGACCACAAAATTTACATTTGAGACACAACTGCTCTGCTTCTACCACAGCCACCTTAGAAGAAGTAGACACTTCAAAGGCGGGAAATAACCAAACATCAATAAAAGCACCCAATATTTTTATTACAGTTAACAGTATGGCATAAACTATATTATTCCTATAATTCACATCTTATTGGCACACCAACAAAATTTACATCCAAAAGAATTCACACAAAATGCAAACTATCTCACGGTTACAGTTAACACATGCTCCAGAAGAGCTCAAGATGTAGTGTTCTTGACCTTGTAGATGAATTTGGAGATTTACAGAATGGCAGTTTCTCATCAGACCTTCCCTAACCCTTTGGTGTGACATCATCATTACACTTTCTCTATTGTGCTTTAAAGTAGAAATACTTGTCAGGGAGCTATGTACATATTCAAATCACAAGATAAATAGGTCATAGGTAACTAGTGCGATAGCTAGAGGCTTATTTGTGTGACTAAATAGGCACATAATGGAAATGTAAAGGTAGGCTATTCCTCAAAATATTTAAGCACACAAAGTAGTATTGGTTACATAAAACGGGTAAAAAGGGCACGATAATGTTAAGAGTAGGTGCATAAAATAGCTGTCCATATTTACAGCAGCCACAACATTCCTGTGTCAAAAAAGGCTTCATGTACTGTGTTGTAGCTACAGTGCAGCACTGTGTAACAAAAATATGTTAAAACTGAGGAATGTCACAGAGTTGTGCCAAAATGCAGAGCATGTGTTACGGAAAAGAACAGAGAAATACATTTTCAGTGCTGGTGGAGTTGAGGAGAAGGTGTGAAGATAACGATCCAGCGTATTGTGTGGAATTTGGCCCGCAGACAACTGGGATGTATTGTACTCTCTCTTTGTGATATTCAGTGAACTCCCCCACCAGATCACTCTATGAGATATGACATTGAATGAAGGGATCAGAGAGTGTGTAGTGGGCTGTGTGTGTGTGTGTGTGTGTCTGGGATCAACTCACCATCTATATAACCTCCCTGTTGTTCCTGATGGCACAACACAGAACCATACTGAAGATCATTCCTATGATCTGAGAGCAGACACATTTATGTTGTTAAAACATGTTGAAACATGTATGGAGCTTCATGTAAAGTAGCCCAACCCAGTATAACCTGCGAATTGTTGAAATGGCAGTGAATTGCAATTACGATTTTGGGTTAATGAAGTTTAAATTCAAGGTTTTGTTAATCCTCACCATTACTCCTGCGATCCCAATCCCAATGTATCCAATAATATGCAGTTTTTCATTGAAGAAGTTTGTTATTGCAGTGAGACAGTCCTAAAAACAGCAATAAAGCATTGTTATTACATTACATTCTTACATATTGTAATTACAGGTGCTGCACATGATCCCTACTGATCCAATGCCATACTTGTACTAAATTGCAGCAAATCCTGTAATCTTAAATCAGTGCTATACTGCCACCATGTGGTTATAAATTGTTATAGCAGGCATGAGGGTTTACCTGGGTGTTGGTGTCGGCTGCGTCACAAAGTGCGTTAGACGTGTCTGATGCGGAACCTCCACAACAGTTCAGCTGTGAATGTGAAAAGTAAAAAAAGATTACAACTGTGATGCTGGTGGCGTTAACTGTGACAACCATTATGAAAGAGGACAAGTTTTACTCACAGTTTTGTGGTAAATTAATGCGATTGCGGTGGCATTCGGATTGGAGATGTCAGCGCTGTAGGAGCTGCTGTAAAACTTTTGGACTTCCTCAACAATCTGTGCATTGAGAAAAAATGACAAAAAAAAAAAATCAGTTATGGGATTTTTGTTTTTGTTACATCATGATTTAAAACTTGAATTGCTCAAATGTTGTACCTGCTCCTTGTTCATGAATCCGAACACACCAGCGGCAACCTCTGCTCCAAAGATTATCAGAAGGCAAGCGAAGAACTGCAGAACAGAAGAGAGGCTGATTACTGCATTCTATTGAGGGCTTTCTTTCATACAAGCAGAGTTGGTAGCACTTCATTTTATGGGTCAATCATTTCCTAATAATTTCCCAGGATTCCTGGAAACTGGTACTACTTTACGTATAGGAAGAAAAAAAAAATGTCCTTGAAAGAAAAAAAGCTCCATTCAAACTAAAGTAAATATTCATCCATTATTAATAAATGATTATAAACTTTACTCTCAATATTTGTATTATAAAAATTGTGCAACGTTTTCTCTCAACTATTATAAAAATTGTGCAATAATTGTGTGCTTGTATTAGCTTTTAACTTTTTTTAATTGCTAAAAGAATCTCAGTTACCCTCCAAATGAATTGGAATGAATTGATACTAATTAGTTCACCAATCAAACTCTATTTTCCCTATAAGTAGTACTAAATTACACATAGATCTTTCCAGGTAATTTAGAAATTAAAGACCTATAAAAAAATAAAGCGTCACCATCAAAAAATCCAGATGGATTGTTTAACATTCAGTATATCTTTATGGCTTTAACACTGCAGTGCATGAATGATAACACGAGAGGCGGCACTTTTGAGCTCTTGAACTCACCGATGCAAGAAGACACTGAGACTCCCGTACAGCCCCAAAACAACCAAAAAACCCGACAATCATCATCAGCCCTCCTGCACCGAGAAGGATGTACACAGCTAAGGAGAGAAAAAGCAGACAGATTGGTACTTTAACATGTTTTTCTCTGTAGAAATAAATCAGGAAAGGAACAATCCACCAATCCTATAATGTTCACGATAGAGGAATTTATAGCCTAAATAGACTTGAGGACTAGAATCTAATCAGTGTGTTCTGTTACAAGACTGCAGTTCACAGCTTCAACTGAGGATGGCAGCATGATGCATGCCTTTAATGTCTTTGTTGAAACAGAATTTATAAAAGGATTGGTGTTGTGTTTGTGGACCATCAGAAAAGTGTAGGTGGAAGCTCTTCGAGTAGCCTAAAAGCTCTGTATAGCCGCCTACAATTCAGCGTGATTATCAGCCCACTCCTTCAGTCCGAAACACCAAAAAATGAATCTCTGACACAAAACGGTACTTTTAGTTTTTGGCTCTCTGCTAAAAATAGTACTTCTTTGTCATTTTGCCTCCTCGGGGTATATCGTTAGATGAGTGCATTTAATCTGTCAGATTAGAGTTGGTGTTTAAACTGTGTCCAGGTGTCGTGGTCTGGTATGTGAAGTTATAAAGCTCCAGAGAGATATTGGTATCAAGATGGTTCAGCGCTTGTCGAGACAGTCCAAAAACTAAATTCTCTGAAAATAAATACCATCTGTCCATCCCTCTCAGTGTGCTGAACAAAACGAGACGCTGGACTCTGTCCTGCTCTAGGCAAAATGCAAATAGCTGAATATCCTACTCATCTACCTCTCCGGGGCGCAGGCAGACTCTGTGCAGTATCACGATTTGAATTTGAATGAAATCTGATGGAGCTATTGAGTCTATTGAGAAACAAGACTTTGGGTTTAATCTTTTGTTACACTGGTGTTATTTCCAATTACTCAGACTTGCATTCATGGTGCCGCAGGGCAAAGCAGTACAACAGATGCCGTGCGCTTGGCAAAAAGGCAAATCTAATTTTCGGGCGTTTGATTGCTGCAGAATTAGACTACATCCCCCCAACCACCCCAGCTCCCTACGAGCCTGGATGTCGTCACCTCCCCAGTCTGCTCCCCTGCTCCCAGTCCTCACTACTGAGCCCTTCACACTGTAACTATACACCGGACCCGTCCCAGAGGCCCACGCTAAGGGTCTAATTGGTGACATAGAAAGCAACCGCTGCAGCAATTTAATTAATCCACATGGGGGTGGGTTTGCAAGCTGTTGTTTTCTTGCTGTTGAACAAAAAAGGGAGGTAATGATGAGGTGAATAGCTGAAGGGGGCTGGAAACAAGGGATGCACTGCTTCAAAGTGGAGGGTTAGCAATGGAAAATATAATGAGCCAAGACAGCTTCTACTGTATATACAAAGTCTCTACACAGAAGTGATCATGGCGGACTTGGCCGGTGATGTGTTTAGCACTTCCTCTTAGCGAAACTGTTGATATCTAACAGGACACTTTGTCCTTGTTAATGCTGGCAGCTGGTGGCAATAAATATGTTATTTCTGTCTGTATCTGAATGCACATAATGGCTGTTTAAATGCTGGCACACAGAGCAACAAAGGTGACCGAATGGAAAGTGATTCACCCATAGGGAATGCTTCCACTTTAACTTGTTATGGTATCGCTCTGTTCCGTCTCTTTGCTGGAGGTGAATGTAAGCAGCAACGCTCCACCATTCTGCTCATGATGATATTTATTTTGTTGCTAAGGCTCCTTCTGTAAGACCATCGATCCTCTGCACGGTCTTTCAGATATATACACATCTCTGTTTAAAGGTTTGGAATCACCTGCCACAAAATTTCGACTGGGTACAGTCAGGTGGCGGAGAGGACTACTATATTTTAGAATGGTCTTACATGCTTTTAGGCTGTAGAAAGTCCTCTTCACGAAACGATTTGTATAAAGGGTTTGTTTTAGGGCTGCACGATATGAGGAAAATATGCGATAATGTTGCTGAATGTCGCGATAACGATATTAATTGCAATAAATAAACAGATATTAAAGTGTGTACTCAGTTCTGCATTTCTGTTGCTTTCAATATTCTTCTAAAATACAACAAATTGCTTGTTGAACTTCAAACAAATGAAAGGAAATCATTTCCAACATTCTTTTATTGAACAAATTGAACGTTGAATTGAAAATAAAAATGAGTGACAGCTACATTTTAAAGTGCAGTTTTCTACTGATATTTTCTTTCAACTTCTTTTGCCATATGTCGCAGCCTTTCGCGATGTGTTTATTACGCCAGCTGATATCGCTGTAAGGATAAACAAACATTTTTTTTGTGCAGCCCTAGTTTGTTTTGTAAATGGAGAACAGAAAAATGTACAATGGTTTAACAAGACTGACAGTTAATATGGCAGAAAGAGACACCTCTGAGCAACAGTTAAATTATAAATAGGAACAGGAGATATCAGCAGCCATTGGTCGAAGAAATTGTAAGCTTAGCATCAAAAGGTGTGCAGATTTAAATAGGAACAGGTTCCCGTGTCAGTGTTAATGCACAATAATGCAGCATACAACAAGCTGGAATTACCAGGTGTGTCTCTTTAGCAAAGCTACTCTTCTTACAACTCTACAATAGAAATAGAAGGTCAGTCGAGGGTAAGCACTGTTGTAATGGGATCAGAGAATATCAGCTGAACATCACGCTTTTCTGGACCGGAAAACAAATTCCAAATCGAAAAAATGGTTCCAACAGTGTTCTCCCCTGTAATGCAACACTGTGGGGGCATCGACTAGATAGAAGTTTTAATTATTTCTTCTTCTTCTTTTGGGGCCAAAACTATTTCAAATGTAAATCATAGATTTGGTGTCTGAATTATACTGTTTTTTTTTCTGTTGAAGGAAAGAAGAAAAACATCAATATAACATACTGTAATATAAGGTGATTCTAAACTTTTGAACGTTAGTGTAGATGCATTGACAACTTTGCATTAAGTAATCTGCTGCAGTCAGTTGTAGCAACACAACAAAGGAATGTGTTGTAAATTACAAGTAAGAAGTAAGGTGTTTGAGTAAATGTACACATTGAAAAAACAAGTTGGGTAAACTCTGCGATATTTGCATGTCAAATGAAACCAAAGATTACCTACAGTAGTTTGCATAAACAGAAAACTGTGAGAACACAAGCAGGTTTTAGTTCAGTAATATAATAAACAATATCTTGTATGACGGTTTATATTGTGTATTTTATGTTTTTTAGGCTATATTATTTGCCTTTGATCCCTCTGTGCCTTCCCCCCCTCACATTTCCACAAGCTACTGTATGAAACATTGTTTTATTTCTTACAAACATACACTGCATGGTACAGCGTTGTGACTGCCACTAAAGGAGTCTTCAGGATAGACTCCTTGTCACCAGTCACCTGCCCCACCCAACCTGCTCCCTGTGTCCTGAGGGGGGCAGCAATGAAGTCCCATGAAGGCACAGCAAAGAGCTGATGAAGTGAAGTCACCATTTTAGGTCATAGTCTAAACGGCAGTAACAAGAATAGGCTTCATTCTAATCATCTGCTCCCACGCAGAGAGAGAGAGAGAGAGAGAGAGAGAGAGAGAGAGAGAGAGAGAGAGAGAGAGAGAGAGAGAGAGAGACACAGAGAGAGACAGAGAGAGAGAGAGAGAGCGAGAGAGAGAGAGATGGTCTATTGTATGGAGTACTGCACCACTACTACACACTGAAGGGTGTTTGTCCACTCTACTGAATGTTTTAATCACCTACTGTGTGTTTTCTTCTGAGCTCTGCAAAGGAACATTATAATAACAATAACAATCAAAAGCAACCCGAGTGCTACAATCTTATATTAGATGGATATTTCTATCTAATATTATTATTATTAATATTTCAGCACAGAGACAGAGCTGTTCATTAATCAGTTAGACTCTGGTCCATTTGTCACTGTTTAAGCATGTCTGATCGATTCATTTCTATTATTCCGGTGAAAGGGAAATCTAATCAGTGTTTGTAAACATGAGCAATTCTCTCCATAACCCATAAACTGGAGCACTACCACTAATGGTGCATGTCAATAACGGTTTGACGTGTCGTCTTTCACTTCCCCTCGGCACCATATGTCAAGCGTCAGAGCGAGGTGGAATATCCGAGGATTGAAAAAAAACCATGCCTAATAATAATTAAAACCACTCAGGAAAGAGTTATCATCGTGCGGAGGAAGTGATGAAACATCACAATGCATTGAGGGTAAAATGTGCTTGCTAAGTGTTCATTACTGCTCAGTAATGGGTTACCTGCGCCCCCTGAAAGGCCCTTCAGTTAAAATGGTGGGGACCCGGGAAGCTAACAAGGGTTTGTTAAATGATTATTACAGCGCATGTGTCTTAAATTTCCAGGAAAATTATATCTTTAAGCATCTTTCACAGTCAATCAAGATGTCAAACTCTACTTTCTGGCTCGGTTAGGAAATTTCAATTCTTCAATGGAAATATTAAAATTTGAGCTGCTTCATGGCTGATAAAACCCAATTGACTTTTCCTTCCTTAATATTATTACTTGTATAAAAACTATCTGCAGCCCATATCCGCATCATTACATTGTTGAGTGATGGATATACACAGAACTGGGACCACTAAGTTATTAAAAATTACTTTACTGAATCAAGATAATCCAACAGTTTATCACAATAAGATAACTATTGATTGGCATGAGGTGTGATTGTAGGACGTACCTATGAAGAAGGTGTCGGGGGCGCTATCACCCGTCAGGAGCTCCACTGTTTCTGGGTCAAACCTGAGCCAAAGTCCCACAGCCAGCACCAACAGGCCCGACAGCTGAGGAACGATACAATATATAATTAATATTCATGTCATAATTTCACACTTTTACAGGCTATTAATGCATAATGTTTGCACCTTCTTGAAATAAGGTTCCCAATTTCCCCATCAATTTTCAGGATTTAGGTGATGTCTTTGGTGATAAGTTCTCAGTGTTGTCCAGAAATCACTTCACAGTTAAACACTGAGGCCCATCATGTTTTTTTTCTTTGGCTCTTCTGTTGATTAATATTCTGTAGGTGGCACCCTCGACTTTGTCTCTTCAGCAGAGTGGCTACTGATGCTCACTTTCTTCTTCCGTTTATTCCAAACAAACTGCTGCCAGAGATGTTAATGCACCTCTTTAGCGACTAAAAGTTTTAGACCTGTTTAGGCTCTCAAACAGTTCATAGGCTGCAGGTGTAGCCAATAGAACAATTTGTTTCTGTGACATTTTTGCAATAATGTTGTTTTTACTGATCATTATGTTGAAATACAGCCTAGGTATAAAGTCGGAATATCAGGTGTGATGTGCCTGATAAGTTTGCACAACACTGAGAGGACATCATTGCTCCCTTCACCAGAAATAAATCAATCGATTGAAACCAGGTGTCACCCTAAGAAAGTTAATCCTTCTGACCTTCTACACACACCCAAATAGCATTATTTGGTTTAAACTGACAATGTTATATTTACAGATTAACAGGTTGAAAACTAAATTGCAACTCATATTTCTCCTACTGATCTTAAAGGTGAACAAATCCTCTCAACCTTAAAAGTTTTAGTGAACTCTAAAAAAAAAATCTAATTCTGGGAGGAAAACAGCAAATGAAGAAACAGATGCAAGAGTACAAATGATTGGAAAAGGAAGACAGCAGCTCATGCTGTCATACGGACCATCAAAAATTCAAATCTTAACGGCACCATCACAGTATCAATGGTCCATCTCCCATGGTGCATTTCAGCCACAGGCTGTGCCAGCCTCACAGTGCCTGGGTGATGTAACTCACACTGGCATTGGCTGCTTGTTTGGCTCGGCACCCCAAAATGACAGCGTACTGTATGCCCCTTTTGGCTCCAACCACAACAGCTCTGCTCTCAGTCCCCAAACTCCTAAACAAAGAGGTCGCTGTCTGTTCGGGTGACACAAGTGATTGTCTTACAGAGCACAGATGAGTCAATGCAGCCGTTTAGATCCATATATACTGTATCAATTAGCAGTTAACATGAGCATCCATCCATGACAACTGCAAGTGTCTGTAACAGCATCTAATTAGTCGATTGATCAATAAAATTAATCTGCAACCTCTGTGATAATTAGTTAATTGAGTCATTTTTTTCAAGCAAAAATGCCAAAACATTCCCTCCTTCCATCTTGTCAAATGCGAAGATGTGCTAAATGCAAAGTGGACTGCATTTATGAAGTGCTTTTCTAGTCTACCGACCACTCAAAGTGCTTTACAACACATGCCAACATTCGCCCATTCACACACACATTCACACACTGATGGCAGGAGCTGCCAAGCAAGGTGCCAACCTGCTCACCAGGAGCGGTTAGGGGTTCAGTGTCTTGCCCAAGGACACATCAACATGCTCTTTGGAGGAGCTGGGGATCAAACCAGATACCCAGTAATATTTAATTTCTTTGTTTGTTTTTTTAAGCTTTTGCCATTTTTGCTCCAACCCTTGGAGTTTTCTCCCTCAGTCTGTCAGGTCTGCTGAATCTCTGGACTGTTTTAAGCAAGGGGATAAGCCAGCCTCCGCAAAGCGTAGCTCCTATGGCACCATTTTGATGCTAATAAGCCATCACCCGCCGTTAGCATTCCACTGACTAGCCTTCATTTTGGCGTTACTTTGACAGCGAATAACTTTACATCTGAAGCGTTTAAAGACTCTATTTGTCCATTGTTTATTTCTAAAGAAACACGACAACGTATAAAAGGTTCCATTACCTTGTATCTCACGTTTTGGCCCCGTAGCAGACGTTTTTATAAAAATAGGCTAACGATTGTGTCATAACCACGCGACTTTCTGCGAAATTACCGTACAGTACAGGAGAAGCTCGCAGGCAGTTTCAACTTACATGAGCTGTTTAAGTTTAATTACTAATGTTAACTAGCATTTTAGTTAGCAATAATTAGCCTGTGCCCATGTTATCTCCTTACATATACACGCTCTCCGTCTCTGCAAGATTGGGAATGATTGAGATTTCTCTTGGCACAGCTACCAGAAGACTTACAACTTTCAAACAGGTTGCTCACGTCACATCTACGTACTCAAGCTCAGTTGGAGGCTGCGCAGCAATGCTCAGCCATCACCGGAAAAGTGCTTCTAATATCCTTCACTGCTCTCCGTTGCAAGTCTACGGCGTTGCTTTGTCCATAAAATTTACTGTCTATGGCTTTAAGCTTTTAAAAACCTACCTTTATACACTAGCCTTCGTGTAAATGGCTACACCTCCTTTATGCTGTATTTCAAATTGATGTTGTATTTTGTAATTCATTATTTATTTATTCATATGTATTGCGCAAGTGTGTGTGTGTTTGTGTGTGTGTGTGTGTGTGTGTAGTAACTGTGTGTTTTTAAAAGTGCTATATAACTAAAGTATTACTTACTTACTTACTTACAAGCTAAACTGTTGCTGGATTAATACTAATATTCATTTTATCAAAAAACATGTATGCAGATCCTGAAATCTGAAGTGGGAGCATCAACAAATGAATTTGGCACTGATGTTTTTCTCTAGTGGTTTTCAACCTGGGAGTCAGGACCCCCCACACACACACACACACACACACACACACCCCAAATCTGCTGGGTCCTAAGCCTGTCTGTCTACTTTTTCAAAATAAAAGGTTACTTCACTCCTTAGTTGAACAGTCTGTTCACAACCCTTGGACTTTGTTTTAGGGGGTTACAAGCCAAAGCCAAAACCATGTTAAATATCCATTCCCATCATCTACACAGATAGTAAGAGGACCTGACATAAGAGAAGTCGCTGCACAGAAAATCGAAAGTGACTCCACAGTAGTCGGAGCCACCGGTAACCTTATCTGAGTGGGTCTAATGTAACATATAACAGACCCAAACAAAACCCTCCATGATGTTCCCAAAACAGATTAACTATGTCTGTTAAAAACTCCCAGACCTGCTGCAAAAAAGTCACAGTACAATGCCAAATCATGAGAGAGGATCTGATCAGTGGGTGTGTTGGAAAAGTGGCATCATAGCTGCAGTATGACCACAGTACATTACATACATAAATCATATGAGCGTTATTAAAACGGTTAGTGGCTACAGACTCTCATTTGATTTATTAATTAATTATTCGATAGAGGGCACTTTAAGAGCTGTAATGAGGTAGTTTTAATGGATTTAATCGGAAAGAAGACGAATAATAACATATATTGATTGGTTTGAGGATTTAGGAAACAGTACAGAGTCAGAAAGGAGTTTGCACCGAGCAGGTGGATAGAAGCAATCTGCACGGTCTACTCCCCCAGTTCTCCAGTGTGAAACGAAGGCAGCTTAATTACAATATAAATAGACAGACTATTAGCCTGCAGCGTGTTTAACATGTAAACACTACAATGAAACTGACAGGTTGTCCACATGAAAACCGAGCTTGATAACCGTTTAACATAAATAATTGTACATCAGTTCATCTAATGAGAAAAAAAAAAGAGAAGAGGATCAGGCTTTTTAAACGGTGATTTTAATATAGCAACGTTGTTTCCATACGAGCCGTTGGTGAAGCGGACTTACCCAAAAGATGAAGTTGAACACGAAAAGCAGATATTTCACGCATTTCATCCCTCCCTGCACTTTGCTCATGATGTCACCTGATTTGTCGATATTTCCGATCTCTGAAATCTGTTGTTCTGCAAATATTCGCGTCTCCCACTTGGACATCAACCATGTAATGATGATGAGCTGCACAGCTACACATCCAAGCACGAGGACATGCGCAAAGCATAAAGCTGCACACAGTCTGATCGCTCGCACGCTGGCTTGCGCCGCCCATCGTCGGCTCTGTGTGTAGCCTAGTGGTACCCAAGGTGGGGTTGAGGGACCATCGGGGACCCCTGAGACTCCAACAACATAAGGAACAGGTTCATTTCAGTGTTTAATATCACTGATTGGTGTTTTTTTAGTTTATAATAAGGCCACGGTTTGTCAAATGGTATGTCAAATATAAAATCCACCAAGAAATGCCTTGTTAAATCTGATTTTGTCCAATAAATGTGTGTGTGTGGATGGGAGTAAATACCAAATTATATAACAATCTATGTGGGTGGGAGATGTGAAACTGGTGCAGTCTCTATTTTTGAGTCCCCACAGGGACCCCCAAGGGTCTCTGAGAACCACTTTAGGACTTTACTATATTTTACTACATTTTTTACTCTTTAAAAATCTTGACAGCAGCCTGTGGGAGGCTAATGACATTTTCACTTCTCATACCTCCATGACCTTTATACTAAAAGTTGGACAATAGTTAATCAAGGCTTTTAATCCTGCAAATCTACGCATTGGCCACTGAAATCAGTGTTTATTATGGAAACGTGTAAAGTATGCACACCTAAAACACAGCAAAGAATGCAATTCCAGTTTATTTATGATCTTTTTCCGTTATAACTGACTGTCAAACTGGAGAATAAAAGAAAGTTCTGGGGCATTCATTGTTTGTGTTTGTTCATGTTTCACAAAGAGTTTAACCTGAGCCAGACCGACAACAAAGATAGAAATCATATCACATCCATACAGGGATAGTAGTATACAGCTGTTAAAACATAATGAAATATATGACACTCTGGTATCGGATCGGTACTCGGTATCGGCCGATATGCAAGTTCAGGTATCGGAATCGGTATCGGGAAGCAAAAAGTGGTATCGGGCCATCTCTAGTTTAAACACAAAGGGCAGAGAATACAAGTGGCTGTTAAGGTGCAGCTTAAAAGCATCAACATCCTCAGCCTGTCTAATGGCATCTGGCAGGCTATTGCAGAACTGAGGAGCCACTACAGAAAATGTCCTGTCCCCGGCCTTTTTTCTTTCTTTTTTTTCACGAGCGGGGCACAGCCAACGTGCCTCTTTGGGCAGATCTAAGAACCAGATTGGGCAGATTGAAATCTATTAAAATACTATTACACTCAATATACTGAGTCTAAAAAAAGTGTTAGCTTTCATTTGTTGACTGTAAACTCCCCCCAAGTTGATTAAAAACCAAAACCAAGGACATGACGTCAGTGTTCTGATATCAAGCCCTGAGTTGTAGGCCTACTGTATTCCTTTGTGTTACGTGTCACAGGCAGCAACCTGTTTGATTTCAAACCTGTTTCTGTGTTGATATGCAAACTGTATACTTGGTATCAGGCCAGTTCCTGTACAAGGCCACATATGAAGCGCTTCTGTGTTTTCTCTGCAGGCCGGAGGGGGGTCAGCTCGGGTTCACCCGCTCTGACAATCGAGCTTCTAATGTTTGTGCTGCCTTTTTTTTGCTGCACTGGTGTGGGAGGGAAACAGCGACCCCCTGTTCTTCTGCCAGAGTATCAGTGAGAATCAGTCCGGGTGGATCATGAGATCACATCACTGCCTATCGCCTCTTTATTTATCAGATGACAACTCCAGCAAGAGTCTAGATAGATAGATAGATAGATAGATAGATAGATAGATAGATAGATAGATAGATAGATAGATAGATAGATAGATAGATAGATAGATAGATATATCATTATACCCTGTTGAATTACAAGTGATTCAAAGTTTCCAACATGAATAAGATCACTGAACTGCATCAATGTTAACCTAATATCAGTTTGGTCATCCTATCCGGTCATGAATTCAGAGCTGTAATTATCACAGTGGAAGTACACCCAAACTGAAACCATATCCTCTGGGTATAATGGAGTCAAAATCCCATTATCCCTCCACAGCCACCCTCTCCTCACCCTCCTCTATTGTATATCTATGTAAATCTGGTGCAATAACATAACCTGATCTCCATATGCTGCTGTCATCCTTATGATCCAAGAGACATCCGAGGTGACGAGACAGACAATCTGGTGATACCAAAAATAATTATGGAGTTGTATACTTTTATGAGGACAGGCCATGCTAATCAGTTGATTATGAATGATTGAACAGGTTGAAAATCTTTGTGGTAGACTTTGAATGAGACTATGCAATACTGGGCCTGTAAGTCATTTATAATAAAATATAAATAAAATAATAAAAAATAATAAATAAATAATAAGTATTGCCAGTGTCAACATTTACAAACTAGTATCAACTAGAGATTGCAGAATGGAAACTTTAGAAGTTACCAGGACTAGACACTAAATATTTGGTCACACCAATGTTTCCACCTAGTGGACAGACTGAGAGGTACAAATACAGCCTCTTGTGGTTTGAATAACATTTTATATATAAATGTAGATATTTTAAGACCAAACCCTCCCTGATCCATTAGAAGAATGAGTGAAAATTTTTGTGTAAGTCATTGAAACGGGTTAAGGATAAAAAAAGCCCTTGAATTAATTAATTTACTTGAGACTCTTAACTTAAGTTGAGATAGCCCCTTCTATTTATTTTTATTTATTTTCTGTTATTTTATTTTATTCTTATGTCGATTTGTTATGTATAAGCTTCTTGGTTTGTTTATATGCTCAACCCGAGGCAAAAGCTCTATTTTTGACTATCTTGTCTATCTTGTTTGTTTGTATATTTGTATTCTGAATGAATTAAAAATAAAAAATAAATAAAAATTGTGGTTTGACTATACTAGCTCATATGATGGAAGCTGCTTTGTTGTAGACTTTCGGGATTTATGGGTGTTATTGACACTTCTCCCAAATGTGACCAGTTACATTTGTATGCCTTTTCATTTTGAAATTTGAATTATATTTATAGTAAACATAGAAATTATTATGATTATGATATAATAAATGCTGTTTGCATTTACTTTTTATACTTTCATTTTTTAGTTGAGCTATCAATCGTAGCTCAACGTCCAGGTCCAGCTTTTTTTTTAATGGAGTTCAACCATATCTCGCGTCTTCAATATAAGCTTATTATGTGAAACTATATCCAAAGTCATGAATCACACTCAATAATTATAGTTGTTTACTTTCTGCGTTCATAACTTTATCTGCCCTAAGCATTTGTTGTCCACTACATTGATTTTACAGCTTTAGTTTAGTTAGTTAGGCAGACTAGTTACTTTGCATATTAAAATATTTAATACAAAATATAATTAACAAATGCATGATGATGTATTATGAATCTACCCTGCAGTATATACAAAGGTTAAAATTAGCTCCACCTTTGCTAGATGCAACATTAAGGCAAACTAACATATTGCAATAATTATTAAAATCCAATAATATAATGCAGTACTTTTACTTTTGTTATAGGCCTATATTTTGATGCTAGTAAATTTGTACTTTTATTTCATTAAAATTTTAAATGCAGGATTTTAACTTGTAACAAAGTATCTCTACACTGTGGTATTGCTACTTTAATTTAAGTAAAAGACCTAAAGTTGTGTTTTGTCCAACTACATCGCCTGAACATGAACTCAGCAGGACGCATGCGCAGTCCGCATAGTCACCGACTAGCTATTAGTTGCTAGCAGCACCCTTTTGCCATAGACAGTATATCATTTTGCCAACCTCTTTGCTCTTGCTGTGCGTAGGCCTACATACGTTACGTTTCTCTCGTAAAACACGGTTTGTAAGGGTAAAAACAGAGACGGTTCAGCGTTAGACGGTTTAGTAATAGAGAATCTTTGGTAAAAACTCAGTGTTGTAAGAGCAACAACCTCATGTTTTTGCACGTTTTATTAAATTGATGAAGCCTCAGTGTTGCTTTTAGTTTGTAAATGTAGCTTATAACTAACGAGCTTAACACCTTAACGTGTCTGACCGGAAGTATTACATACATCTTGTTAATATCTGATCCAATGCTAAGTTTTATCATAGACTATATGAGTTTTATTTGAAGACATGTTGCACCCTCTGACCTCTAGAGGGCAGTGTTGTATATAGGCTGGTGTTTCTCAGTGTCAAGGAAGGATCTGTATTTGTTTTTTTTGGAGCAGTGCTTTTGATTTTGAAGTAAACAAGTCAATAGTAAACTAAACAAGTTGTCTCTGAAATAGAATTTGCAGTTGGCAGGTATAGACCTACAGCTCAAATTGGGATACTTCTCTTAAAAGTCTAGTTTTCCTTAAACCTCAGCAGCCTCTTTGTTTCTGTTTCCACTTTACCTCCAAGCTCTCTGAGCTCACATCAGACATCTTACATGTCAGCTGTGATGATACAAAAATTGGGCTTTGAGCCTAAAAAAAAAACACTATACTGACGGTATTCCTCAAGTAGAATTTGTTGTGCGCTGACAACACTGAAATGTCACTGTCAAAACAAAGAAAATGGAAAGCCATATTATCAGCCAGAGTTAGCTGATGAATCACATGAAGTCTTATTTATGTTCATGTCTTTTTCCTTTTGTTTCATATCTCCTGTAGAATAAAGAGCAGGAGAAGAACACAAAGAAAAGCCAAAACACCAAATTACTGCCAGTAAAATGAAGCCATATGGGTTTTCTCTTCATTTTTACATCTAGGCCAAACAACCCCCCCCCAAAAAACATTTATTTTTCGTGTCAAGGAGGTTCAAGGGGTAACTCAGTCCTCAGACTCTGAAGAACAACAGGCTTAACATCTATACAATCAACTTCATAACACACAGTGCATGTATAAGTGTTTAATAAATAACAATCAACAACAACATTTCAACAAAAGGTTTGCTTATGTCAGACCTGGGTCAAATTGTATTTCCAAAATGTGTGGGTTGCGTCAGTCTACTTATAGTGAGTGGGGTGTGCTATAGGAATACATAATGGGTGGCAGAATAATACTATAATCAACATGATTGAGTTGTGGTGCTAAAACTCTGTCACTAACTTAGCTGCTGTTTAAGGTTTAAGACCCATGTAAAATCATGTCGTTTCTTAAACACCACTGCTGTGTCTTCACAAGTTTGACATGCGCCTGTGGTTTAAACTTCTTTTATACGGTCTGTGGTTTAAACCCAGTTCCTGTGTCTTGCAGTGGTCACCTAACTGCCACTAGAGGTCATCGTATCTGAGATTTGAATAACATCTGCTGCAGAGGTTGAAAGGAGGTTAAAGGTCACGTGGAACTAGGAACTATGAAATTATTTAGTGCTTTACGCACATGGTAGAAGTTAGACTTTAGGGCAGAATGCATTTTCTGACAGGAATCTTGCTTAGGCAACAAACTACTGGGTTAGGTTTAGGAAAAGGTCATGGTTGGGTTAAACTAGACCCTTTCTAGCAAAAATAAACCCTAGATACTAACTTCTCCCATGTACATTGTTTACCTCTGTAGCTAGATGTCGGAACAATGATTGACAATAATTGGTGGCGCCTTTGTTCTGAGTGGACTCCCGGAATTCATCTCTGGTTCATAAAGGGAACATCTTTTTTAGCACCACAGACAACAACAATAAGGATGCGCATTCACCAAACAGAAGACATTTACCTCAACGGAAAGGACTTGCTTGCCAGGAGAGGTTTATCTTTCTAGCATTGCGATAGCTAGCACCTTGCTGGAGTGCATAAAAGACAAGCAAAGGGCCTGCACTGTGATATAAATCACCATGCTGGGTCAGCACAGTGTAAGGAAGTGAAAGTGGATAAGATCAAAGCAGAAAAGGGATTGTCAAGCTGAAGCTGCTCAGGATATCTGCATGGACAAGAAAGGATCTGCCATTTATTGGCATGATATAAATTGTACTGTTTAAATGCAAGGGAAGTAGGAAAGGATTTGGAGAAGAACTAGATACTACGCCGAGGGAAGGATTTGCATCAACTCTGGGGTTTGGGTATTCGAATGGAATGGAAACTGGGCACTGTAAATAGTTTGCACTGTGAAACTTTTACATTCCAGTAGTTGGCTGTAAGGCTTCTTATATGTATGACAACCTCCATAAAACTCAATAGAAAAAATAGAGTTCTACAAGTGACCTGTGGAGGGCAGCAATAAGCCTTTCCTGCATCTAGTCTGCAGCAAATTTAATCCGAAAAAGAACGCCCTGCATAGCATTCAAGCACTAGGATTGGCTGTGGGCAATGGGCTATCCAACCCTAACAACTGTGAACCTGGGCCTGTATTTATTAAACTGCTAAAAGTGAAAGTTTGGGAGTGAAAGATAAAGTAAAACTCTATGAGTGTGAGACAAACTGTAGCTGAAATAGAGAGATCTCTGGTTGTCTCTAAAGAGTAAATAAATGACTGCAGCACAGAAACAAAGGTGAATGCACAAATTTTGAGGTGTGTTTTATAATGTAATTTGTCTTCATGGTGAAAAGAAATTGATATCTATAGTGACATATATAATTCAGAACAAGATAGAATGTAACAACAGTTTGTTTAGATTTTTTGCAAACAAGAATTATAAAGCTGGCTTTAATTTAGTTGGGATCATGCATGCATCTTCAATGTGCAACTAAATTCTTCTTATTATATATACCAGCATCAGATGTTCTTTCCTAGCCTGACAAGCCAGACTCACATCAAGATGTTGATGACAGTGGCTGCAAATTACATTTGCTGCTGCTAGGGTGCGTCTAGATTTCTAGGCTAACTCTTTCCTGCTCCAGTTTGATTTTTCTTTATTGTTTAATTTGTAAACAATTTATTTCACATTTTACTGCAGATAGGATTTCACACAATTGCTTCTAAACTTTACCCTTATACTTATCTGTAAACTGGAGTAAGTCGCTAAATAAACGTCTTAGTCTTCACTTCCGCTAAATTAACTTTTAGGGCTTTCTTAAATTTTTGTGAGATCCAAGATGGACAGTTTTGTTTTTTGTATATTTTGTATATATACATCATCTTTTTTATTCCATGCATTCTTCTTTCTTATCAAAACCTAGTGCCTACATTACCCACAATGTAACACTGATGCATACTCGAGCAGCTATCCTCAAGCAGAGATGAGGAGCTAGCTACAGAGACCTGGTAAGCTCACTTCTTTGTAACTCTACAGCACAGCCCCATATTCTTCAAACTTGTAGTCTTCAGCCCCAACTGACTCAAGTGACCTCACTTGAGGCAATTTATTAGCTTCCCCTGGAAACACAAAAGGCTTTATACAACTTTTTCCACATATTGCAGTAATACGTGGAAACAGAGTGATGTGTTTAATCGAGTTCCCCTTTAAGTGTAATTCTTAGAAGTTTGTTAAATACGGTTCCTGTGTGTTTTAAACCTCTGCAAGCTGAACCTGTCATGAACCGCAGTTAGGACAATCAGATGCTAGGTGACACAGCAACAACAGCTTAATGTTTGGTACTACTAAACAGGTAAAAACAACAGCTAAAAAACAGATACTATTTGACCCAGGTCTGGTGTATGTACAGTACATGCAGTCCTGAAACTTTGACATATAATAATTGACCAATAATTTACTTTGTGCAGAGGGTGAAAAGACTTTGGTGATGAGTATGTCTATGCGCATGTGTGTGTGTGTGTGTGTGTGTGTGTGTGTGTGTGTGTGTCTTCACTGCCGCCATGACTTGCGGCTAAGCACACACACACAGGCCACGTTGATGCGTATGAGCCTCCACGCCACCAGTTTCTTAAACGAAGTCAGCGCTCGTACAAAAGTGTGTGAGTTGGTGCAGTAGGAGTTCCAGTGTCTGGCATCAATTCCCAAACAGCCAGAGCTGCCTGAGCGGGCGCTGTGACACGTCGTCTCAAAGAAGTACTGCTTCTTGTTAACATTGTTGATATTCACGTCTGGCAGCACTGTCACCTCGTTGCCTGAGATGTCCGTGGCTTTGGTCTTGTTGCCCACCCAGACGCTGATGCTCTCACACACAGAGTAAACTCCACGGTGCTGAGGCTGCCCAGCGCGCCTGCGGGCCCTTTTGCCGGCACCCTGTGACTCTGCCAGGTCTGCATCAGGTGGCTGAGCGCTGAAGAGCACCCTGGGTGAGTGGTAGCGGCGCTTGGTGAAGAGTTTGGGGTCCACCGTGGGGATGGAGTTGGAGTTGTTGCCTGGACACTGCTGCTGTGCTGCTCCTCCGATGGCGGCCACAGCCTGGGCACTGAAGAGGAGGAACAGGACCAGCATGGACGACCTCATGGGCACACAACCTGAGGGTGTCAACAAGCACAGAAAACACTCCTCTTATTTCTCACACAGTGCTTTAAAGGAATACTCTTACATTCTGGGCAATTATTTTCCTACTTACCAAGACAAAAGAAAATGTCTTTAATCCAATGTGTGGATACTCCCCATTTTTCCTTCACAGTTTCAAGGCACAACATGTTATAATAATATAATATACTAATATAAGAGCATATCCTCTTTAAAGTGGAAAACACACCTTGCCTAATACTGAGGGTTTGATACTTAATGCTCATTGGCTTAGCAGTAAGTACAGTACATACAGAATTCTGTCAGACATGGTTTACAGGAGATTTACAGGAATTTCTTGGTCAGCCAGAAACACCGACAGATAGTATTGTCTTATTGAACACAGCTGCAGGCTAAGACCTTAAACTTTTGTTTTTAATCGATTGTTTTATTTTATGGATGTTTATTTATTATTATTCTGTGTTAAGCATCATTTCCATTATTTTAAAGATGAATACATTGAAGCTTGAATATTAGTTTTTGTAGAAGTTCGCTTTCGAAGACTAAACTCAAGAGTTTGTATTTACAGACATGAAAAAGGAATCAAATGATTTGTCTCTGGGTAGGCAGGAAGAATATAGTATAATTCTCCAGAAACAGAACTGAATTCCCTTTGTGGATTAGTGAAGAATATTATATAAACTATTATAAAAATTACGTAGGGGTTGGAATCACCAGAGGCCTCACAATACGATATCATCACGATACTTATGTCACGATCCAATATTATTGCGATTTTAAACATATTGCAATATTCTGTGATATATTGCAATTTATTACCTTTGTTCCAACTGCAAATTTTTCCTAATTTCAAGTTATGTACCCAAAAGGAAACTTTGCAAACATGTTTTATCTAAAAAGATACATTACATTTCTCTGTTTGTTCATCTCACTTCAATTTTATTGCTGCAAAATGGGATTGTCGAGCAGAAAAACTGACCAACACATCTATAATAATAGATCGATACTTGGAGTCTGTGTATCGATACAGTACTGCCATGGAAAATATCACGATACTATACTGTATCGATTTTTTCCCCCACCCCTAATATTCTATACAAAATACATCTTGTATATGAAAGTTATCCATGAAAGTGTGTCACATTACCCACAGGGATCTAAGAGACACTGTTGTGACATCCCATCAGTGTCTCTTTTCATCACTCTGACTCCACACCACAACACTGACAGGCTGTGTGCTACAGTTAACACAGTACAGCAGGCGTGTTAACACCTGCGATGGCTCTGCTAGCAGGCTCTGTCAGGTAGGCTTATTATTATATGCTATGTTTGCCTCAGGTGTCAGGGTGAGTGGATTGAAATTGTTGGCACAACAAATCAAAAGAAAAATCATAGCTTGTACAAAAGTGTATCATGTGAGCTATGATTACACCAATAAATGCTTGTGAGGTCTGTCCAAGTCAGGTTAGTGTCTCTCCTCACAGCTGCTCTCTTTTACTGTGTGGTGCAACATTCGGACATGAAATAAATAATTACTGCATGAATTACAATCTTTTAGATTGTGCGCCAATTTGGATTGCTGTAGGACAAGTAGGAAGGTTGCTTTACAACAGGAAGCAAGAAACTTTTGGAGTCGAGCACAAGACTGATGAAAAGGAGAAAAAAAAACTTTAAATGAGCATAGCAACTCCCCAGTGGCAACATCTATTTGCAAAAGGAAGTAAAAGGCAAAATCACTTATGAGAAAAAGGATAAATATCAGTCCATGGTCTCTTTTTTAGGTCTAATTACACCAAGTTACCACAATTAATTGGCAATTAGAAATAAATGAATGCTTACATTTCTATGAGATGTTCTTTTTTTTATTTTATTAAACCTTTATATGCATCATATACATACATACAAAGCTAATATGTCAGCAATTATTATAGAGGTCCACTGGAGATTGGGGTAAGCAAAAATGACTTAGTCCCTTTTATCACGTGGAAGTGATATACATCATCTGGAAGCTGAGAACCTGAAGATTAATTTGAGGGTTTTCTAGTCATAAGTCAGAAATAAAAATCAATGATTTAAATAATTAATTAAAATAAATTGCGAAAGTGTATAAGGGCTTAGAGTAATACATTATGATATGATTCCATGCCTACTAATGTCTCTTAAGTTGTTGCAGCAAGTTCTTTTTTTTTAAGATACCAAAGAAAACCCCATCTTGTGATTTGGTATCAAAAACCTTTGACTATCGGAGATTTCTGCAAGAATTGTATTATCTAGCCCATCCATCAGTCTCTGTACCTTTTCAGTGTCTCCACGTGAACTGTAGCACCTAGCGGCTCCTAGAGGACGTGATTAGAGCTCACTGTGTTCTGGGCTCCTGCCATCAGTCCCGGCTGTGGCCCCCATCCAGCACACCTCTGCCCTCCTCTGCCTCCACTCTGTATCCCTGTTGGGAGACAAGAGGAGAACGTTTCTCATCCAGCTCATAAACTCACTGTAAACACATTCTTTGAAACACTGATACTGGGAAAAGAAAGTTAAAATGTTATCCCCACTCACCAGGTTCCTCGTGTACTTAACATACTGAAATCAAGATGAAGAACTGCATAATGTAAGTTATCTAACATGTAGGGTAGTTTAATATTAATGCTGTAAATTCTGTCGCCATTCCTTAGTGTGAGTGTTGACAGTTGTTTTAAGACTTAAGCTATATAGCAAGACATTTAAAGTTGAATATTTTGTAGGAACCAGATCTTTTAGGTATTTTGTGTATAAAGACACATACACACGCCAGTGGAGTTGTCCACACTACATAACATTTTCTTAAATCTTTATAACGCTGTTCATTGTCTGTTTTGTCTCTCTCTGTTAAATGATTCCATTAAACTTGATTTCCTACATCCAAAGTGCCACGATTCATTTTTGTGCAGTGAAGAAACACAGACACCATTCGGGGAAGATAATCTGTCACAGTAAACCAGAAGCCTGAATTTTGTTCTGTCATTTTTGCTTCATCTTTATGTCACTGTGCTCAAGTGTGCTTAAGTGTCAGCAGACTGTGTTACTTTGTGTAAATCACCTGACATCCACAGAAACCAAAGCTAAGAAATAACCCCTGAAAACATTGTGCCTTACAGAACTCAATTATACTCATATATTCTTTAAATTCAGGATATCTTTGCAAGTAGTAGTTTCCAACATGGCAGAGGAGAGTAGAAACACTGAGTATGTTAAGCTCATTTGGAATGTAAGCCATATATAAACAGAAGTAAATGGGCTGTAAATCTAAATGACACCAGTGTACTCCTGTAAAGAATTTATGCCAGCACAGGAAGTCTTCTCACTTTACGGGACATCAACAACCGTGGTCTCGATGGCTGTTATGGGATTTAAACCTGTAACCTTTCAATCGCAGGACGGGCTGTTCAACGAGCGGGACACCCTGTTTTTGTGACTGTGTATGTTCTCTTATCCTGTAATGAAATCTAACTGTAACTCCTTTTCGTCAATTAACTGCTGGACTACCAAACTGTTGTCGTTGGTGTAAAACATGTGATGCTACTAACAAGATGCCTTTTCCAGCTGTGTATTCCAGGTTTATTTGTCACCACTGACACTACTGAAGTAGGTTTAAAGAACATAAATGAAAGAACTGTCTCCAAAAAAAAGCCTCCATGCATACAATACATGTATTTGTAGACAGCTATTTAAGTATACGTACAAAATAATTATATACTACGTTGATACTACTCCACCCAGGAGGTTCTGTTTTTGGTTCGGTTTGTCGTTTTGTTGGTTTGTTTGATTGTTTGCTTGTCTGTCAGCAGGATTACGGAAAAAAACTACTGGCCCGATTTTCTTGAAACATGGTGGAAGGGTGTAATTTTATAGCCACTGAAGTTCATTCTTGGCCTTGGAAATAGTTTTGACAACACAATACTGACTCAAGGTTGACTTAATGGCTTTTTCAGTATCCATCAGTGGATGGAGTTTTCTTAGTAGTCATGGAGATGGTTTTGTTGACATGTGAGATTAATGGCACTTTTAGGCCATCTCTTCCTGGAGGATATGTCCTAAAAGTGAGCTGAGCTCGAATGACAACAGACCCATCTACATGACAAATATTTTTTTTTTTTTTTTTTTTAGAGTATTCGCCTCAGTCCACAACATTAATGGACATTTTGGGAATTGCCTTCCTCAGCACACACGTGTCAGGCTATAAAACATCTGTGTCTGTAGGTGTTGCTATGAATAATAATAATTAAAAAAAACTGAGTGCTCACCTAATCTTTTGCACACAGAAGTAAACAGGGTTGAAAGGTTCAATTACAGTCTTTCTAACAGAGTGGACAGGAATGGACAAGAAGTGTGATATTCGTGAAAGACAGTACCTGAGATTTTGTGTAAATCACAGACAAAAATGATTCAGTGAATGTCGGCAATATCATACAGTGACTTAAATAATGCCTATATTTATGTGATCTTAACTCTGTAGTTCATCATAGTTTAGTAACTTTAGGCTACTTGACCTGCTAGTTAATACTAGCAACTGAGCCACAAAAACACATATGAGATTTACTATGAAATAAGAGAATATGTCATAGATCAACCGTACTACAGTAGAGAAATACAGAAGTACAAACTCATTCATGTATAACTAAAGCTAATATCTCTGAAAAGGTGTGAAGATGTGAATATGTGTGCTTTATGTTATTATTTTGAAGCTGCAACATTATTATTTTATAATATCATGCAAAAGAGCAATCATGTTAATAGAAAACAAATGTCTCAGTTATTTTGAGGATCAGATTTTGTCCCTCGACACACAGCTGTAACAGCTACTCAGTGGTTAAGAAACATTCAGTCAGCAGTCTCGTATATGGTGAGAGGAGAATGGCAACATTCATTCAAGCTACTAGGTGGGCTACAAATATGCACATAACGTCGCTGTACAACATTAGTGTGCACTGGGGCATCCCACATCGCACTACTCATTGAGCCTTGAAGCAGATGAGCTTCAGCAGCACACGGCCACCTGAGTGGAAAAATGTAGCTTGGTCAGATAAAGGTGATGCTGCAGCAGTGAACGAGGTGGCACGCCTTACAGTAGCTGCCTCTGTGAGTAGTAGTACTAGTAGTTTTGGTTTGAATTTAACTTCCTGACAACCCTTGTCACTTCCCAGACCTAAGCCAATAAAACACCATTGGGTCGGGATGATGTTAAACAGATTGTTTGCAGTACAATGTGCCAATGATAACACTGCAGGAAATGTTCTTGAATCAGAATGAACAAGATCCTTGTGGAAGATTTCCAAGACCTGGCTGTTCCTGGGCAATGCTCTTCACTTTCATTTGGGACAAATGCTAGAAGTACAGCAAAAAGTGTTGTTATGTTTCATGCTGCTACAGTAACACTGCTACAGGACACCTTATACCCACCACCTAATTCTATTCCTTCAAGTGCAACTTCTCTATTTTATTAGCAACATCCACAACCTGTATCCTCACTTTATTTGTGATTGTGTCTCAATACACTGTGTAGGTATACATTTATGTAGAGTGTAGGCAATGATGGACCTTTTTTATATTTAATATTTTCAAGCTTCATATAGTATACAATTAATGTAAAATAGTATTTAATTTTTTTTTACTAATTTGTACTGTGCGTCTGTTCTCATACTTGAGGATGAGGATCCTGTGATATAGTAAAAACCTCCAGAACAGCTACTAAATAGATCTTGAGGTGAGATTGTTATAAATTGATTCAGTTTCAGATTCTGAGTCAATGTTGGATCAGCAGTGGTGGAAGGAGTATCGGATCCTTTAATACCACACTGTAAAAATACTTCACTACAAGTAAAAGTCCTGCATTCAAAACCAAAAATGTACTTAAGATGTAATCTCAAAGATTTTAATTTAAATAAATGTCTGTTAAGTCACTATCGCTGAAAGAGGCACACAATTGGGCTGATGTATTGCATATTACATTGAATTGAAATATTAGCAGTAGCTACATTGTGAACTGGGGGTCTCTGGTGACATTCCTGGAAAAAATGCTGTATTACAGTTTTTCTCCATTGTATACACACAAAAAAGAACTATGCACACAATTATGAAAACTTGAAGCTCATGTATCAACAAGACTCCAAACTATAGAAATAAAATGGATAGAAAGGCAATTCCCATTTAAATCGACACAGAATGGTCAGAGCGGCAGCCATTTTTATGTGTACATGGCATCAGACTAACTTTAGTTATTAGTGAGAACTTAGGATGAAGAAATCCGGATCTCAAAAACCAAAGTAGAAATAAGTAAAACTGATGGTCACATACACCTATAGCATTGTGACATTATCCAGGAAAATGTTAAGGATTGCATAAAAGAAAACGATCAAAATGCCAGTACACACTTCAAAACTTTACATTGAACGCACCATTTTCTAGCTAGGCGGGTTTTTAAATTGTCCCTGCCCTGTTTTCTTATTTACAAGCTGCCTGAGTGACTACTAATGTAACATTTTATAGTCCACCTGCTAACAACCATCATGTCGCTATATGAGATTATATTCGTGTTTGTGCTGCTTTCAAGGTCTCCATTCTCAGAGGTCGGTCAACTGTCAGTCACTGCAGGCCGGGGATACAAACCTTTGGAACTCGCTAGCTAAGGTTAATAATTACCCAAAGGGTTAATCAACGCTGAGACGCCGAGAATCACCGCTTCGTTTAACAAGCTAAGTAACTACTTAACTTTTTGCTGGTGATGTTAACATGCTTATCGTGACTTGATGTTTTGGCTTTGTTCAGTTTGTGTTTGTGCTTGGAAATTATAAGGACTCGCAGGCTGCTGGCTGTTTTGGTGTTTGCTGGCTGCTAATATCTGCTATGTTTATATTATAACGTTAGACCGTTGCATGCACCATTTGCGTGAATTGTGAATCAATTCTTGTTGTTTCTGAGCTTAAATCTCGTTTGGTTGTTGGTCACAACAATTTAAATGCTGAGAGATAAGAATGTATTCGTGTGACGTTAGTGCTGAAATGGTTTTGCATCATATTTCCTCTTTGGTTTTTCAGTTTAGCTTAATATTAGGCTAAATATAAAGGGTATTTAAAAAATAATGGATATGTGACAACTTATTTAGTATTCCTCATATCATTATTGTTTGCAGCATAGCTTGTGTGTAGCTCTGCTGCTATGTATCTATGGAATGCCGTTTTATTAAATATTAAATTAAATGAATAAATACATGAATAAATAAATATGCCTTTGAAATACATCATTAAATAAATAAATGAGGCAATAAATACATAAATAATTAAATACATGTAAATATTCATATACAAATGAATCAGTTAAATAAAAAAATGTATATTAAAAGGTTTTACTCTTAATTATTAGTAGTGTTAGTGTGAGTCTTGAAGCAATTAAATGAATTTCACAGTGTGGCAGCAACTAAACATTTTACCACCTGGGGGCAATATACGGCTGCGAGTTTACGTTTTGATTTCAAAAGTAATCATGAAGAGGACACGGCGAAGTGTGGCGTGGGACCATTTTGATAAAAAAAAAACCGACTTAGTTCACTGCAAACACGGAGGTGCCGTGTATAAGTACAACACGGCCACGACTCAAATGATGTAGCCGACCACTAAACAAAGTGCATCCGACCCTGGTTAATGTCGGTGGCGGCCGCGGTGCATCCTGCTCTCAGTCTCAACCTCGACTCTACTCGCCTTTTTTGGTTTTCCATTACGAAAAAAAGTACCTGGTACCTGCTAACAGGAACTTTTTTTAGTACCTCCTCAGTCGAGGTTCCAAGCGAGCTGAGGCGAGCCGAGAAGGTGACGTGAAACCCTGCAGGCTACAGATTGGTCGGAAAGAATCGTCACTGATCACTGCATTGCTAGCGACAGACGGCATTTTTAAATAGTTTAGCCAGTGGTGTTTTTTTGCTGCCGGAGGCTCCACGCAGAGCTTTCTCCGTAGCATACAAGTGGCCTGATGTTTATACTTGTGTGCTGGTGTGTGGAGGTGCAATTGGGTGTGTGTGTCGAGTCGCCGTGTGTGTGTGTGTGTAGCTGGTGAGCGAGGGAGAAGTGAGAGAGTGCCGGCGATTAGCTCCGCAGCGAGTAGCGACTCTGGAGTCATATAGTGAGAGAAACAAAGTGTCTCCCCTGTTCTTTCTGACCACGGTGGGAAATCTGGAGCAGGAAAAGTTAACTATCTTGTTGATTTCATGTTGTTTACGGAGAAGGAGAACCTGGAAATGAGTCGGGGGAAATGCAACGCTACCAAGCCACGCCCACGGCAGTCGCTATGACGACCAGCCAAGCTGAGGCGATACTAAAATCTGCAATGGAAAAGGGACGCACAGTGCGCCGAGTCGAGCAGGTACCATGTAATGGAAAAACGCCAATAAACTCGACGTTAGCACGGAGCAGAGAAAATTACCCAAGTTCATTGAGATGTATATTGGAACCAGCATATCCCATTTTGTCACAACGTACCATCACCAGACTGGTAGAAACTCACTACGAAGAACGGAATAAGGTTTCCTGGCCTGGCCAGGTTAGCACGGAGGTACCTGTGCATCCCGGCAACGCGGGTGTTTTCGGCGGCTGAACTGACGGTCACCAGGTAACGGTTGCGTCTGACCCCAGATCATGTCAACATGCTTATCTTTCTCAACACACATCAGTAGACTGGTGCAGAAGTTGTATGTGAGTTAGCCTACTGGTTATTTTGTTATTAGGCTTTGTCCGTGCCTTGAATAGTTTTGAGTTACATTTTGACAAAACCTGTCACATCTAAGTATTATTATGTTTTTGGTTAAGTTATTATTTTACATGATTCTTTTTATTTATTATTTTGGAACAAACGAGAGTCTGTTTAAGAACGCCGGCTCGCAGCTGCAGGTTCGGCTGCTTCAGAGCACTGCACCACAGCGCGTATATCTATAATCTATATCTATATCTATAACCTCCAGTTTAACTGCCACAAGTTGTTCTTCTTGTAATTAAGATCTCTTCGAGGATAAAAACGCTGTATTTTTGTATTTTCATTGCATTTTTAATTTATAAAAAGTTAAATAAATAAATAATTTTAATATAAAAATATTAATGATTAATCGATAGTCGATCGTTAATTCTCCCGACAATCGACTAAGAAAATGTAATCGAATGCCCATCCCTATCTCTATGGGCTTTAAAGTTGTCTTACATGCTGTGGCCCAACTAGTTATGCAATAGGTCATGTGAGACATAATCATTGCATCAAAGTATAGCCTAGCCGATTCAAAATTTAGATTGTTTCTAATATATCTAAAATTAAAAGTTAAATTTCATTTTGTTCAGTTTTTTTATGTGCTGCTTGAAGTTCAGTTGTGAGTCCAAGATCACACCTAGGTATTTAAACTCTTGAACTACTTCAAGCGTTTTCTCCCTTACAAAAACATTGGGGTCTGTGTCAGACTTATTTACCCTTTTTGAAAAATACATGCACACAGTCTTGGACACATTTAGGTGCAAGTGAGAGCTCTCTAACCAGTTGCACACGTTACTCATAACAGCTGTTAGTTGTTTTGCAGCTTGCGTTTTGTCTTTTGTGTGTACATATAGCGCAGCATCATCCGCATACAGCTGGCAGGTCACTGTTGGTAGACAGCCAGGTCATTTATGTATAGACTAAATAATAGAGGTTCTAAGATTAAACCTTGGGGTACCCTTAGGTTATTCTCACAAGCCATATATGTTATATTTTGAACTCTGACACATTGTAGTCTTGAAGTAAGATATGATTACATCCATTTCAAGGAGGTCTCAGAGAAATTATAATGTCAACTTGGTTATTAATACCTGGTGGTTGACTGTGTCAAAAGCCTTACTCAGGTCAAGGAACATGGCTCCAACAACCCCACCTGTATCAAGCTTGGATTTTATGTTTTCCAAGAAGAAGCAGATCGCTGTCTCAGTAGAATGGAGTTTTCCGAAGCCAAATTGCAGGTAATTTAACATAAACGGAGTTGTGTTTAAATGGTGTATGAGTTGTTCTGCAACCAGTTTCTCTGCTATATTTGATATAGAGGTGAGTATACTGATTGGTCTATAGTTGCTAGTCATTGTAGGGTCTCCAGACTTAAGGATTGGTGTAATAATAGAATATTTCCATGAGTCTGGGAAAACACCTACGTTTGTTAGTGGAGCAATGAAAGACTGTTTGTGAGTTTTAAGAAATAATAAGTCAATGCCAAAAGTATCTTTGGCTCCGGAACCTTTAAGGCCGCAGATGACCTTATCAACTTGTGATTGAGACACTGCATGAATAACAAACATTGGAGTTCTTTCTTGTTCTACATGACCTGGGTTTTGCTTCATATTTTTCAAAGAGTCAACAAAATAAACATTAAGAGCTGTTGCAATGTCCCTTGGATCATTAATTCCCCTGTCAGGCAGCTGCAACTCTTTAATTTCCCTGCATATGGTACTATTTGATGTCAGCTTTTTAATGTTTGTCCAGATTTCTTTTGTGTTCCCTCTAGCACTGTTTATTATATTAATAAAAAAGTTTGCTGTTGCTGTTCTAAGTGCTTTAGTGACCTTATTACATAAAGAGGTAAAGATCTGTCTTTCTAGCCCAGTGTGAGTCTTGGACATCATCATTTGTGAAATGGGTATCCCAGTTGATCTAGTTCAGGGCAAGTTTAAAATTTTCAATCTCACCCTTTGGTAATCTCAATTTCTCAGGAATTTGTCTAGATGGACAAGTAAATTATGTTTTGACAGTTTTCTAGAAAAAAGAATCAGGTTGTGGTCTGATAGACCTGCAAGCATATTATATGTTTTATTAGGGCTGGGCGATATGGACCAAAGGCATATCCCGATATATTTTGGCTGAATATTGATATACGATCTATATCCCGATATTTTTTTCCGCAAAGTGAGAGCAGTTCAGTTAAAGTCAAAGCCAAATATGACATGTCACAAGTAGTTTCATAGAAACCGGCTATTTCAGTGAAAAGTTGCAAAATCAAATGAATAAATAATAAACAGGTTTCTTCACCTTGTTCATGATTAAATGCTCAGCTGTTCAAATAACAATATAATGTAAACAAATACTGTATAACAACAGGAGTACCTTTTTTTTTTTTTTTTTTTTTTTTTTTTTTTTTTTTAATATCTTAAATAAAAAGCCTATAAAATAAAAGAGGCCAATCCAAAAGGAGTAAGCAGCTTGCTTGGAGCAAGGATCAAATTTGAACTATATTGATATATGCAATATGGTCTAATTCCATATCTCATTTAAAAATATCGATATATTTTTTTATATCGATATAACACCCAGCCCTACGTTGACTTTAGGACATCAGCAAATATTGTATATATGTCATTGGTAGGGCTGGGCGATATGGAGATAATCAGACATCACGATATTCTTGACCAAATACCTCAATATCGATATTGCGGCGATATTCTAGGGTTGACAGTTGGTGCTTTAACAAAATATCTTCACACTTAGATTTTTGATAAATAATCATCCGTAATGTGGATATAATGACTAAGTGGGTAAAGGCAAATAATAGAACAGTTACAACAGTCTGATAAGTTCAGAAAATGACATCACTTTACTGTAATGCAGCCTTTAAAACCAGGAAAAGACACTTATGTCATATCATGATATTGCAATATCCAAAATCTAAGACGATATCTAGTCTTATCTCACGATATCGATATATCGCCCAGCCCTATGTTTTATGAATTCTATCACATTTATTACAAAAAAGCAGATCTATGCATGTTTGCGACGTGTTAGTTATTCTGGTAGGACCTTTTATATATATATATATTTTTTTAAGATTATTGTTTTGGCATTTTCAGCCTTTATTTTGACAGGACAGCTGAAGACATGAAAGAGGAGAGAGACGGGGAACGACATGCAGCAAAGGGCTGCAGGTCGGAGTCAAACCCAGGGCCGCTGCGTTGAGGAGTAAACCTTTATATATGGGTGCCCGCTCTACCAACTGAGCTATTCAGGAGCCCATTCTGGTAGGACATTTGATTAACTGGGATAGATCAAACTTACTAGTTAAAGCTTTCAAGTGTTTACAAGTTGTTTTATCAAACCAGTTTAAGTTAAAATCTCCAATTAAAATAATTTCTGACTTCATGCTGCATTCTTTAAGAACATCCTGAAGCTTCTCATAAAAAAACATTTGAGACTGATGGTGGCCTGTAGATCCCTACCAGTGTCACTGACATTTGTTCAGAAAGAATGACATTGAGCCCAATGCATTCCAAGTTGTTTACACAGGACTATGTTATTTGCTTATACTTAAGGTGTTCTTTTACATAAAACATTACCAGCCCCCCCCACCCCCCACCCTTTCCCCCAGATCTAGTCTAAAGATATTTTAACGTCGTACATGTAATCCAGCCATTGGAGAATTATTATGTAGCCTGGTTTCAAAGATGCAAAGAAAATCCAAGTTAGTCTCTTAGTGATTGCTGGATTTGATCACATTTAGATAGAATGCTACGTATGCTAATATGACCTCCTAGCAGGCCCTTAGGTTTGCAGTGTGGATCCCAGATGACTTTGGGATGATTAAGAGTTTGGTAGCGCTTTACATGTCGTTGCTTTTTAAACATACGGTTCCTATGAAATACTCTACAGTTCAATTAGCCATTTATAAAGTCTGACGTGGTATTATGTTCTTGATCTGACTGTTCAGTTAATTGTGAATTGGGGGTTGGCTAGCTGCTGATGGAGCCTCTGTTAGCATCCCTGAGCTAGAGCTTGGTAGCCCCAGGTTGTTAACGGGCTGCGGGCGTTCCTCCTGTGGCAGGACCGGTGTTGGAGCGCTGGTGGATGGTTGTCTTCCCAATGCTGATCGCGCCACCGCCGACTGGGGACTCCACTGTTAGTATTGCCCTTGGTAGTGGCTAGCCAACTGCTGTGTCGAGCCCATGCACCCCACAGCTTGAGAGTGTCCGGTGTCAGAGTTCTCACAGACGTTCGGGGGGGGCTGATACAGTCGTGTTTGATGGTTTTCGCCTTGACATTTCCCAGGTCCAAGAATGATGAGTACAGAAGGTGTTGACTCCTGTTGGCTAGATAGCATAGTGAGATGCCGTTCCCGGTGGTTACTCCATGTCTGGACGTGCATACGAGTACACTCGCATAAACACAAACACAGTCCAAAGCTTACTAACCAGAGGCCTGTACTACGAAGCAAGATCAACATGCCCTGGATTTATTTGTTACCTGGCTTCACCTAACCTAACAACCGCAGTCCCGCATAAGCTGTGTCACGACGCTTGTGAACAACTAGTTCAATCAACCCAGGGTTTCCCAATCCAGCGGCGTGCGCGTTCACATAAAAGAGGCGGTGTTTGCGCACCACGACCAATCGCAAACATCTACCAGAGCCGCATATTTTAAACAAGAAGAGCTAACTATAATTCTACATAAATATGAAGAACACAAACACGGTTTTACAGGCAAAATGCAGGAAGGAAAGCTGGCAAAAAAAGCCAACGCTGTTTTGCGTAACTCACAACGCTTAGCCTATCAATATCACTTACAGTGGTGGTGTAGTCTACGTGATAGTAAGCTCCAGGATTTCTATATACCAACTTAAAAATGCCCAGTGACACGTAACAACATACTTTCCATTATATTTTTGTTACATTTTGAATTGTCATCCGTGCTTTTTTCTTAACATCTATAGGCTGAATAAAGGTTTTTTTTTACCGTAAATTGGTGCGTAAAAGTGTATCGGAATGCAGGAAATGAAGTCGTTGATGCTTAAAACTTCCCTGGGGTAGGACTCCCAGGCCCCCCCACTATGACTCCTCCCCCAAAGGCAGATTCTGGCAAATATACAGTACAGTACACCCATTATAATACATTAGACTACACTGGTCACTTTCCCATCAGTCAGGCACAAGATGTGACCATAATTTAAAATTTAGCTTTCCATGAACTGTCGTTGCTTTAGCCTTTTATTTCAGTTGCAACCCCAGCAGTGGTAAGCGATCGTGAGAGAAAGTAAAAAATATCAACACACAGGGCCTGACATTAACTTTTTGAGGCACTTGTCCTTTGGACAAGTACATTTACGTTTCACTTGTCCATGAACAAAAGTCCCTTGTCCAGGTAAATATTTATAATTTTTTAATTTTTTTTGTGTTTTGCTAATGCAGAATTCGAACAAACCGTTGAAAGCATCCAAACTCTATCAGCATTAATAAAATGTATGCTTTCATGCTACATCGCTTACAGAGAATGAGATGAACAGTGTGCTGTGTCTAATGTTAGTGGTCCGCTGACGCGGATTGTGGGGAAAAAAATTTATTTGTTTCAAATGGATATCATTTTATTTTGTTTGAGTTTTAACTTGTCCAGTGGGGTAAGTCAATTTCTCTTCCACTTGCCCTACAAAAAATCCACTTGTCCCGGACAAGTGAACAAGCCTTAATGTCGAGCACTGAAACATAATTCTAACCGATGTGCGTATTGGCAACACACGGCTGAAGAAGTCGAGAAATAGCCTATATGTAATTCCCTCCGCTTAAAATCTATATCTTTCATAAAGATACCCATCAGTGAATGTTAATGGGGTTGTCAGTCTCTAAATGTTTTAACTTTTATGAGCGCACCCCTCTCTCCCCCTCTCCCTCTCTCTCTCTCTCTGTGCACCGAGCTCTGCCTGGTCTTCTAAGAAAGGTGACGCCGTTATCAATTGAATATTGATTGGTCAGTAGGCGGTGCTTTAACACCGGTTGATCTCTAATCTCCAACTTAACCTGCTCCCGACCAAATTAGGTGTTCATCATAAGTTACCACGGCGATTGAACCCGGTAACAACTAATCCACCGTTGTGGTACAGAAAACCCTGGGTTGAACCTGAAGTTAACTCGTTAACGCCAAATCCTGCTTCGTCGTACAGGCCCCTGTTCTGTAGTGGTTTCAACCTCTCCCTGATAGGAGCTTGTTTGGAAGTGAGCAACTTTTGCAGCGCGTTTGAGGCACCTGTCGAATCCTGAACACCCTGTGCGTAGCTGCCCATTGCACTTCCGTCTTAACCTCCCCAGTTTACTGTTCTAAATGAATGCGCTACATTAAAACAAAAAAGGAAATGTGAATCTGTTAATTTTAATACAGAGGTCCTCTGAACACCCCAGGATGGCGCTACCACACAAGCTGCAAGAAGTATTTAAGAAGTTTTAGTGCCCATCTGAACTGACTTTATTTCACAGCGAATAACGTTACCTCACATCCCGTTCGCTGTTCAGGTCGCTACTTCAGGCTGTGGCCGACAGTAACGTTACACATTGCGGATAAAATTGTTCATAAAAGTCGTTATATTGTTTTGGGGACAATGACATGGCTGGATGGCTAGCTTGTCTTGTTGTTCAACATACTGTCAAATTGTTTTTACTGATTGCCAATTGTACACAATGTTATTGTCTTTGGATCTTGCTAGCATAGCATTAGCTTTCTGGCTCGTAGCTGACCTGAAGGGTTCTACAAGCAGAGATCTCCTGCTGCTAAGGGTGGCAAGTTTGCATTGCATAAGAACCTTATAGGATGGGAATGATTGTTCCAGGTATTAGTCAAACCGTCAGGCATAACCAGGGAAACAGAGTTATTTGGACAAACTTTTGATTTTGATTGTAAAACAAATTAAAATATAAACTAATGTTTTAAAAATATGTTATTTGGCAAGTGACCATGGTATAAGCGGGTTAATGCCCTTCGAGGTGTCCATTGTCCAGTATTAATGGACTTTGGCGGAAGTCGGATGGTTCACGCCTCGCTATTGTCCATTAATACCTGACAATGGACACCTTGTCGGGCATTAACCCTTACTTCCGAGGTTCCGCCGGATGTCCCTCATTTTTGGTAGGATGTCCATCACTTTCCGCTTTCTTTGTGTTGGCATTCTAAACTCATTTAGGCCCATTTATGAGGACTATGGTTAACTGCTCCTTAGATCTCTACAGGGTAAATCGAGTCCGCTAGCTGGACTATCTGTCCAATCTGAGTTCTCTCAGAAAGTTGAAAGAAAATATCAGTAAACTGCACTTTAATATGTAACTGTCATTGTTTTTTTAGTGGGCGTTAGAAGACTGCATTAGGGACCCAACACGGGAGCAGGCTGTTTTTAACAGGGGCTGGGAGCGGGCGGTCCAAAAATAGACAGCGGGTCCTAGGATTTAGGAGCACTGCTCCTGATCAGTGCTGTAACCGACTGTTCGCCTAACTTGGTTTCATAAGAATATCAGCAAAACACTTTATTAACACTCCTCTACTTCCTCTCTCTCACTTCTTTCCCGGGGCACTGTGCCCCTGCCCCTTTCTCCTACGGCGACCTGAGGGATCCAATCACAGGGACTTTAACTTGAAATCGGTTAGAGTGCGTTAAAAAAGACAAGGAAACGAAAGGAAATAAAACAACCTGAGCAAAACCGACCACAGCCATGGTTCTAAAATAAGTGAAATAAATAAATGAATACAATGTCACTTTTCTCTTATATTGCACTAGAATAACTAATTATTGCACTTGAATGTAATTATGCACTAGAACGTAATTTTGCTACTTATTACTGACAGATATGCATATTTATTGATACTACACAGTAAAATAACTAGTTTCCCTGCGGGAGGGAAGAAGACACAAAATCAATGGTCAATCTATTGACAAACATTCTAATATTTGCCGTGCGGGCCCGACCCAACACAAGCTGCGGGAACGGACAGGAGCGGTATTAAAAGAACCGTGCAGGGCTCTAGTGGGTGCCTTTTTTATATTCAATTCAAATTTGTTCAAATAAAAATAACGTTGGCAATTATTTCCTTTTGATTTGTTTTAAATTTTTACAAGCAATTTGTTGTATTTTAGCAGAATACTGAAAGCAGCAGAACTAAGTACACTTCAATATCTGTTTATCGCAAGTAATATCGTTATCATGATATTCAACAACGTTATTGCATATCCCATATTTTCCTCATATCGTGCAGCCCTACTAGCAACAATATAAATATTAAATTAATCATATTTCAAGTTAAAATGGCAAAAAATTGGTTCCAGCATCCCAAATTAAAGATGTGCTCATTTTTTCCTTTTGTATGATAATATCCTTGTGTTTTTGACTGTTGGTTGGACAAAACAAGGTATATGATCCTACATCTTCTTGCGCTCTGGGAAATTATCAATAAGCATTTTTCTGCTAAATTTTTTTCTGATATTTTGTTGTGGCCCTACTTTGCAATATGGTGGTCTATTTAAGCTGTCACTGCTCTGCCCGTTCTTTCCCTCAGGTACTGTATGCTGCAGCAGCACTGCTCATGTGCAAACTCTACACTGCTGCTACACTATAGCAGTTAAGCTTCAACCCAGCATCCACCTGCATATTGTAGAAGGAGAGGGAGTTTGTTATTGTCACCTTCAATCTATGTTGTGCTGAGCCTGTTGTTCTGAGCTTGGTGTTTGCTTGTCGAGAGTGTTTCAGTTTGTTTACATTTCTTGTTGCAGGATAGTTTGAGGTTCCCGTAGATGCAGGTAGGCAGTGAAGGCAGACAAACCATTCTTCCCTCGCCAGTGGGAATGAACTCAATCTGTTATGTGGTCTGTTAGCCCTGAATGGAGAGGCCACCCACAAACACTGGCATACAACTCATTAGCTCTAATGGAGTCAGTTTAATGAGCCCCGTCTGGGATATCTGACAAGCAGCCTGGGGTGGCGTGGCACACAATCCAATCTGCAGACCATGAACAATCTACCTCTCTCTGAAAAAAATGGCTGTGGCTTCATTCATATGGTAAAAGTCACACAGCCCTTCTAGTAACCTGATCCACCATGGCTGGCCTTTATTCAATGAGGAAGGGAGGTGCAGGTGACTTTATCTGAAAGCCACCAATTGGCTTTGAGTGACATGCTTCTCATTACGTTGCTGTGGTCATTCATGCAAAACTGCATAGCTTTGTGCTGAATTTAAGCCCTCAAACTCAGAGGTTTCTGCAACGACAGCCACAGTAAAATGTGGGGATCTTTATGAAATAATGTTAAAGCATTGTGATCACATGAATGCAGTAAAAATGCCCTATCTTGCATTGTTAACAAAAGTGATGTAGGATTCTCGTAGGGTACAGATTTGATCATTGGCAAATTATCAAAGATGTTTTATCAATATTAATAAAGTTATGAATATAGTTACTAATAACTTTATCAAATCGACAAACAATCAAAACGGGGCACCACCCTGCAAGTCAGGTACCAATAATCAAACTGTGGAACAGTCTCATTTCTGTGGTAATCCTTTAAAAAGGAAATAAAGGAAGGGGTGAATCCAAGCACGGACCTGATCGACCAGCAATTATTACAAAAAGTACACAAATAATCACAAGCAACTGCTAATTAAGTATAATAAGATTTATTAACGTCACAATTATCAGTAGCTAATCAATAATCCTTCGATAATAAACTTATATATCTTTTACAATATCACAACCAAAACAAAGCAAAAACAAAGGTGTGTGTGTGTGTGTGTGTGTGTGTGTGTGTGTGTGTGTGTGTGTGTGTGTGTGTGTGTGTGTGTGTGTGTGTGTGTGTGTGTGTGTGTGTGTGTGTGTGTGTGTGTGTGTGTGTGTGTAAAAGGAGGGGTGGTGTCGAAATGTAGTTCTAACACAAAAAGAACTCCAAAAATGGCTACTCCTGTGAGCTGCACAAAACTATTTAGCCTCAAGAGGGCGGTAGTGGTGCGGGGTGCAAGGAGAAGGGCCGAAGAAGCCGGGGGGTTGCTAGGCAACGCGCACGCTTAGCCGGTATGGTAGCTAGTTCCTGTGTTAGCTCTGTACGAACGTAATCCGATTCCACGTGGCTAAACTACAGCGTTAGCTCGGGAGCTACGCGGCTAGCCTGTGTCGTGTGTGTGTGTGTGTGTGTGTGTGTGTGTGTGTGTGTTAGTAAAAGAAGAAAGAGAAGAAGAGTAAAGAAAAGAGGCACTCTGATCTTAGTTATCGATAATGACCTGCCCCCTCAGCTACTCAGGTCTGGACCACACGTGTAGTTAGGACAGACTGAGACTTTTGACTTACTGAGGGAAACTTTGGTCATTATAACCACTCCAGTGGCTAACAGCTGATTTCGCGATTATATCGCAGACAGTAATTAATTGGTTAAAATCAGGTTTAACCAGACTCTTGGTGCCCAACAGTGAAAAATTATTTGTGTATATGTAGGGGCGTGATGACACCCAGTTCACAAGCCGAGACACAAGATTGGGTTCACGGGATCGAGACAATTTTTAATATCATTAAAAGTAAAGTTAGGTTTTGCTCTCTCTCTCTCTCTCTCTCTCTCTCTCTCTCTCTCTCACTTCTATTCCATCTTTGTTGGAAGTCGCACATGTGCAGTAGCTAGGTAAGGACTACTAGCCAGTCAGAAGCAGAGTATGAGGGTGATGCAGCTAGGCGAGCATTATAACGTGTTACAACGTGATACAAGTTTGTCACGGAAGTAAAGGCTGGACTACAGTAGAGCTGTTTGGAGCAGTTTGTGAACAGTGTTTTCTGTTGGAGATGGTAAGTCCCTTTGGGGTGGACTTTGGGCTTTTTCACTTTGTAAACCTATAACATGCACAAAAAAGATATATAGCACAATAAAGGAAAGGGCAAAAAAGCATAATATGGGCACTTTAAGGTGCGTTTTGTGTTCAGTGCAATTAGTTAGACTGAGTAGCCTACATTTTAATATCTGTTTATTTAGCTATCACAATTAATGCGTAACACACAAAACTTTAAATGCTACTGTAAACATCTTCCTTCATATTTAAAGCTGTATTTTATCTAAATATATGTGAAATAAATTTGACACAGATGACATGTAGTAGATGACTTGTGAAGAATTCCATTCATTTATTTTTAAATTGTATCCCAATTTCATAAAAGAAATTATTTAGAAAATGATTTTTTACATAGCAGAAGGGTTATTTTCAATATTGTCAATGATATCACATCTCTGTGACATTGTGTAGATTTTGTACTCCACAATCCTGATCTTAAAGTCATCTAAAGTGATGCAGACTTTATAGTAATGTAATATAGCTTTGTAACAAACACCTGAATTTAAAAAGTTTTGAAAAACCTCTTAATTACCATGAGGATGAATTGTTTCAAATGGCACTCCCTAACGATAATTTCTGAAAACAACAACTTTCAAATCAGTTTTTCCGCCTTGTGACTAAATTGCTAGCCTGTCACAGTATTGCTGCTTGCCACTATAATTAGACTTGAGCTGCTCCTTCAGGTTTCAGCCTCTGTCGTTGTTACAGTATGTCAGTTTCTTGAGTCACACATCTTAATTGATGGCTAGGAATCCATTAATTAACCATGCACGCAGCTCTGCTGTGGTGATTTCATAGATGCACAAGGACAGGCAGGAAGACACAGGAATGCATAAAGATCTCTTAAATTGAAGAGTTTCCAGTCAAAGGTAAATAGGGCATCATTTTAATTATATGGCAATGGTATATTCCTTCCTCAGGCAGTTTTTTTTAAATTTTTTTTAATTTTTTTACGACTGACAGAAGTAGGCACACAGGAAGGAAACGGAAAAAAACTAAACAAAGAAGCAATGTCACCTTCACACCAGAGCTTCAGACTAATGTGACGTTACTACATGTGAGATTTTGCCCAGTGATTATTTTCTTTATAAGTCAAAATTAATAAAGAGCTGACTGTAGAATGGAAACAGTGACATTTTTAAAGCTCAGTTCTTTCTACAGATACTAGCGAAAACCACTATAAAATATTCCAACACGTTAATTTTGTTGCACATAGCAATTTTCTTACTGCGGTTACCTCTCAAATGCTAGTAGACATGCTAACACATGGTATCGCATAGTCTGCTTCAACACATGTGAACATTGCAACACATTTAAGGTTACCTTTTAAGATTTTGAGCCTTTGCATACTTGCCTCAGCTTGTCCTCCACTTGTAGGGAAGTGAAATCTCTTATTTTGTATTTTGGCAACTAGTCAAAGGAAACATGTTAAAAAGGATAATGGCATGCAATTGAAGCACATAATTTCTCTTTTTTTGCCCGATTCCTGTCCTGTTGGATGTAGTTGAGTTTTACTTTTATCAGACAACTATGTGGGAAACTTTTTCCAACAAGAAATGACCTTTGGTTGAGAAATGGGGCCTCTGCTGGCAGTCAGTTGTGATTTAATACAGATGTGTGAAAGTCTGCCTGGCACTGAGACCTACAGACCCCATCAGGTCCAAACTGAGACCAAATTGAGTGCAGCCAAAGAGGAAACTCAGGGAGGGCCAGTTAGTCAGCAAAGGCTCAAAGATGGGTCTTGACTTTTTTATCCAATGCTTTTAGTGATGCAACAGATAGAAACTTCAGCGTTATCACTGAGTAGATACATTGATTGCAACATCTAGATGACAATAGAAGCCTATTGTTTGTTTCCTGCGATATGATACACAATCTGCAGAAATTATGATGTAGATTTGTGATTTAGCCTTTTATAAGCTGAGTAGTTTCCACAAGAGGTCTTACTTCCTGTTGATCACAGACTATACAGAAGATCACACGCAACTAAATCTATGTCAAATGAGAGATAAATGGCAGATTTAACAATGACAGTTTCATTACTCACTGATGGCTGTTTGGTCTCACTGCGCTGAGGAAACACAGCTGACCCCATTCTCTATACACAATTTTAGTAAACACAACAGGCTCAACGGAAAAACGGACTCCGCTCAAGGACTCCAAATTAGTTAAATAAACTCTTACAACAATGACTCAAGGGGGTCAGTGTGTGTGTTGTTCAAAAATGTAGTGGAAGTTTAGTTTGTGATCAAACCTTGGCAGACCCCAGTCTCATGAAATAAACTTCATATCCACTTGTGAATTAACTTTGGCCCAGACGAGTTGAAACAGCCTTGATGACCTGATGCTGTCACAAGTTGTCCTGATGATAATGAGTGCAATCCCACAGATTTTATTTTTTCCGGATTATGGCCAATTCAATTATTGGAGGACATTACAATGGCAGATGCCAGATCAGATAGGACTTTCAACGCTTTGACAGAATAGCTGCTTTGATTTCTCCCTTCACTGAAGGAAATTACTTGGCCAGACTTTTACATCCTCCTGTGTCCAGTGAGTCTATTAGTGTCGTATTAAAAGTCATGCATATCCTTAAAAATGATGTGCCGTTTAAGACATTTTTGCTGTAGAAATGCTGAAGAGGACTCATCTATTTACACTTTTCTTTTATATAACTGGTTATTGCTGTTGGTTTCAGCAGTACTACTGTACACAGGAGCACCAGTTCAGTGTCAGATAGTTTGTCTGAAAAGATTATCCACAATATATTCTTGGTATTAGAACAATGCAGCAGCCCCTCCCTGTGTTGTTTTGTAAGATATTGAGTTGTGGTCTCTTCTTTTGTGTGTCACCCAAATACTGTTTTCAGTTTCACCAAATGGAAACCAGCATGCAGAGGGGCCAAAGAGGATGATAGAAAGTTGGCAGAAAGTACACATGCAGTTAGAGTACCACATTTTGGCTTTGGACTTTGTCAAGTGCTAACCCTATTTAAATTCTTTGTGCCGCAGCTTCAAGTATGAGACAGTCTGAAATTGGCCTTAACCATCCCCTTGTGTAAAAAGGTCTTCATTTCCTTTTTCTGGCTTTTGTTTCCATCTTTGCTTTGACATTTTGTGGCAACCCCTTTCCAAATCTGCACCTTTATGACCAATCAAAGAGTTCCTCACATACCCTAACACCTTTGTAGCTCTTTTTTACTGCAGCCTTTTGTTTTCCTCACTGCAGCGTTCCGTATCCCTGGCTTATATTATGGTTACACCTTCTCCAAATAAATTCACCCCTGCTGTTATGGAAGGTAAATAAAGTGACACCACAGAAGCGGCACTGTGTATGTAGAAATGCATATGTGGTGCGGAGTTTGATGTTGACTGTTTGTATCCTGTCACTTTTAGTGGTCGTCTGGGCTTTTGCCCTATTTGTTTGTAGGATTTGGCTCAAATCAAAAAGAAGATCACAAATAGCATCTATACCTATGATGAAACGACATGTTTGAAAAAGTGGAATCAGAATACAAATGTGCATACTGGACAAGCCCATTGATCTGTGTTAGCGGTTTTCCTTCAACAGCATCTACAGATAGTAGAAAACCATAATCATCAGTATCAGTTCTGGCTTGAAACACTAAGTTTAAAGTGAAAGTAATTGGAATACCATGTTCCTTGAACTGTGCCTAAGGCTGCAAGAGATGATGGGACATGTCTGCATGGAAGGATAGATGCTGATGCAATTATACATGAAGGGTGGCCAATCAGGTTTGATGCCAGTGAAAGTAGGAATAACACAAACTTCCGTAATTGTAGGCAATTACAGTCCTGCTCTATTGTGGGACAGGAGAGGAGGAAAATTATCAAAATATTCACTTTGTGTATTAAGACACCTAAACATGGAAAGAAACGCTAGTTTTTCAATAGATTGATTTGAATATATTTCAAGGTTCACTGTTTTATTGTCATTATACTATACAGGATTGCACAATGGAATGCAGTTGACTTTAACCTGACGTTTTCCCACTATGCAGTAATGGACCAGGTGTTTCTTTTGTGTGAAAATAGGCAGAATGTGAAGTAGTAGGCTAAATTCTCATTTTTTATGCCACTGTGCTCCTCAGCTGCTCACCATAAAACTGCTTTCATCAATATTTATTAGCTCCTGCCAGACCTAATCCGAATTTCTGCCAGGTTTTGATGCCAAAATTCAATTAATTTGAACCTTGATTTGAAACTTTGACCCCCAAATAAGGCATTGTCCATTTGTCCAATGGGATTCTGCCATTGATGGGAAGAGGAAGTTAATTTTGTGCAGAAGAAAATTAAGGTTGTGAATACTTCACACTAACTATTCATCTTGTGTGTTTGGTACGAAGCCAGCGTTATAAAAGCCTTCATTGTTGCGCTGCTGAGCAAGTGTTGAGTATGGCCACCAGCGTTATCAGTGGGTTACCTCTGTATGAGCACCGATCTCCCGCAAAAGCCTAAAAAACGTCATTAGTCCACTAGCTATAAATCTTTACAAACCGCTGCCATGGGTGTGACAGACTCTTGTTGCAGCTGGGTTAGTTTGCTAGCACATAATAGCACACATATTAAAAGGTAGCACACATCCCCAAAGCCAAAATACGAGTAATGCTCCGCCGCAACAGACCATCGTTAGCAGCTAACCCAGCACACACACCCTGGGCTGAAGAAGAATTCCGCCTCACAGCGACAGAGCTCAAAGCACTAGAGATGCCCCGATCACGGTTTTAGCCTCCAATACTGATCATCAATAAGCAATATCTGCCGATAAAGGGCAGATTACGATAATTTTTGTTTTGTGTAGTTATAGCAGCTGACATAGCTTTGTAGAGTATTGGCCAGTTTGCCTGTTTGTGGTGTATTGGGATCTCCACCAGATGGCACTGTAACTGGCTATATAATGGTGAGTGACACTATAGCCCTATAAATAAGAATCCCAACACACCGAAAATTAGCGCATATATGCAAGTTTTTTAACAGGAAAATCTGCTAGATGGACTCCTTTCCCATTGCAACTTTTTTTCAACGTCACAAACTCGCCGAAAAACAGGTGTTGTTGACTTTTCCTGCTACAGCTTACAGTGCACAAAACTGCAAACTTTGCTGTACCGTTCTTATTATACATCTATGTGCTGAATATTCAGTTAATATCTTCGCTACTAAACTTAAACTATCCTCTGCTCCGACCGATTGCTCTGCAATAAACCAATAACCATAAGACCATATGCGTCTGCTCCTGGATTTTAAAACTCACCATAATGGCGGCTCGTTTGGAATACGATCTCTTATTTTATGAAAATAGTTCACTGAAATGTGTTTCTGAAAACATTTCATACGAGAAATAGGCTATGCAAGGTTGGTGGGAGGTGGCAGCGGGAGGACTTCACATGAACCGGCAATAAGGCACAAGCACGCAGTTGTTGCTCTCGGCCGAGTGTTTAATTATATCTGTGTAGAAGTTTATCGGTGGTTAGAAGAGATTAATGCTGAATGCCCGATTACATGTTTTTAGTAAATTTCGACCGACAAAGCACACACCCACAGTAGTGAGCAGTAACTGCAGGCGGTCCGGGTAGTGGGTTCGGGCCCAAAGACCGAAAGGTACTTTAGTGACTGACGGCTATTGTTCTTGTATATAATTGTGACATTTAACAAAGTTGGTTATTCATTACTACTCTGAAAGAGCTAAGAGAGCTTGTGGAATGTACAGAGTAAATTATACAACACTGATGCTACTGTAGGGCTAACCTTTCAATAAATTCACGGGTATGCGCTCTAATGGTAGTAGTAACAATGTTTTTACATAGTAGGGGAGGGGTGATTTTGAAGATGACTCTAGTTCATCATCGACCCTGGTGAAAAACACTTTAACGGTCTGACTCCACAATTTAACACTTACACAGTTTACAGTATTTTCTAACATTCTAAAAACACATTTTCTGATTTTGCTTTACCCGGACTTTAAAAACTAACAACAAAAAACTAATTGGGGATTGTAAACCTGTCTGAAAAAAATCGTGATATATTTTTTCCCATATCACCCACCCCTAGCCACCAGGTTGGGAATGTGAGAACAGAATAAAAAAACTGCAGATGCAAGATGTAGATGGAAAAAAAAAAATCTTAGTAAGAAGATTTAGCACTGTTAACATATAAAGACCCCTTAGGTTTGTAGCGGATGACCGTCTCATTAAAACAACCACCAGATGTAAATCTATTGCTTGATTCAAGTAAATCTAACTCTACAGTTGCTATTCTGTCAATGGTTTATGTTTAAATCTTGCAAGGCAGGAGTGGACCTCATTACATCTCCAACATAGCACAGCAAAACAGAACCAACGAGAAACAGTCAGATGCCTGTCTGTCTGATGAATGGAAAAGCAGGAGAATAAAAAAACAGTGTAAATAACTGTCCAAAGCGGATGGATGTTTCTATGGATGTTTGTTTTTTAGGCATGCTGAAACCTTTACACCCTGGTTCTACTCAGATGGACCATACAGCATCTGTAACCTGTCTTTAAAAGTCCGAGCCTGGTCTGGACCCTGTTCATCCACCTGTGGAACAGATTGTTCAGCAATGAGGAATGCTGGTCAGTGGAAAAACTCCACTGATGTAGATTGTTGCTCTGCATACCAGAAAAGATGGTAAAAGTTCAGTCCGTTTTCCGTCTTCCACCCCACCCCTTTCAGCTCCAGTCTAACATTGATACATACATCAAATTTTATTTACAAAAATGTGAAAAATATTAAAATGTGAAGAGATCTGATAATTGTGAGACAGACAGACAGTCTGCTCTCAAACATTCTCTGGTTTCGGTTTGTTAAATGTGACAACCTTTCGGTTTAATTATTGTAAATTCAATATATTTGGGTTCTGAACTGTTGCTTGGACAAACAACCAATTGAACACTTGACCTTCAGCTCTCGGAACTTTGTCTTTGACATTTTATAGACTAAACAATTAATAATTTAATTAAAAAGATAATCAAGAGATTAAACGTTAATAATTGTGCAGACTCCATTGAAACTACTTGACAGATACCTTAATAAGCACCTTAGTTTTGGAGGGATATTTCATTACTTTATGTTTAAGTAATCAGCTACACATATATCATAAGTCCCGACACAGAGAAGCATGTAGTGAAATATATATAGCAAATTTCCATACTTGGTGTATTTGACATAGTATTGAGGATATTATGTTTCTCACCTGGGATCTTACAAAATTTGGCTTCCTAAAAATTTACTTTCATTTAATCAAATGTGGTTACCTTTTACTGTGTTCAGAAGTAGATTCCATATTAATGACACACGATTGTGCAAGTCACGAGATCTGAAGCTCTGAGTTCTGAGTTTGTAAAAAGCAGCCTTTAGAGTGTAAGTTTTGTTGTGTATATATTTTTTTTTCAGAAAACACAAAATAATTTAACATAAAAACATTACAAGGAGTCATGTAGTGTCTACTGTGCATTTTTCCAGTTGCAAGTTTAACCACAACTGCCAAGCCTAGTGTGTGATCACCTTCCCATATCAAAAAACACAACTGCAAGTTCCCTTTGAAGGCAGAATTGAGCATCAACCGCACAGAACTAGTGACCGGGAGTTCAAAGATCCCTCAAAAGAACTACATCACAAACTCCGCCCCTCATCATAGAGTAAAATTAGCCTAGAAATGAAGCTGCCATTGATGAAGATCGATGTAAAAAAAAAAAAAAACTTTAGACCAACCACAGATACCAGCGTAGATATATAAGATATACAATTAAATCTGCATCTGCCATTTCATTTCCTTAAGTAAGCACTAAGACTAACATCCTACCTTCGGCTCAACCCCCTCTGATTTCATCACTCTGACTTCATCACTCTCTTTGTCGTTGTAAACTGACTACTGGCTCTTTTGTTTGAGTGCAAAGAAGCCTCCCTATTGATCGTGCAGTTTGTTTTTCTTGCCAGTTGATAACAGCCATGTGGTTTAGTTTATAAATGAGTTGCTCTGTTCCCATGTTTACTATGCAGACCCTCTCTCTGCCTGTAAACCAACGATATACTTAGAAACTATGAAAACACTCACACAAACCTCTAGAAGAAGTAGGCCTATAAGTGATTTTTCTCAATGCTGGAGAGTGCAAACGAGTTCATGAAAATATACTGGAATGTGTCCAAAATACGTAGATTTAAAGGTGTCTTTGAATTCCTATTCCATAATGACAAATATAGAGTATGGAAAAAGTAGGCTACCTATCAAAATAGCATAGCAAGTCTTCTCGAGTATAATCACCTGCTATTATGTCAAGAATGCAATAATTTGTTTTAACTCCGTGGCACACATAATTTGAGTAAAACTGCCCTGCGGCTAGCTCCTGATTTCCAACCCAACATGCCATCCAAATAAAAAAAAAAACTGTGCAGGAATGCTTTGAGAATATCACCTAGCCCAAGGAGACGAGTGCAGTCTGATCAGTGCTATTGTAACCCGATGAGCCCAGAACAGTTTCTGAAGGGGATGGAGGAGATGATCAGTTTTCTGTTGGGTCTGATCTTCAACCTATCTAAATCTAACCCATCATTAGCCTTCTAAAACATAACAATTTTAACTACGTCCTCAGCAGGTAACTATAATGAAATATAAATACAGAAAGTATACAAATGTTGCATGTGAAAGTTTACCTTGGTCACACTTTAACACACTTTCTTTCTCACCAACCGAGGTTTTACTCAAAAGCTGCACAAAACTAAAGTAATCTAAAAACTATACAATATTAAAAAAATGTCTGTGTATATGAGTTTAATGTAAAGCAAAACATGTTAAATTACTGCTGTTTTATTTGAAAGAGTAGTAAGTTACTGTAGATTCATGCAGTGTAGGTGAAGCTAAAATAGTGCTCTACCTCTGCAAAAGCTCTCTCTTCTCTCCACTGACGTATGACTCCCGAGGATCACTGAAACATATTCCAGTTTGTGTCCAATTCCACAAGATGCCAGGGAGGGGAAGAACAAATTCTTTGTCAATTATCCCAAACAGTCCTTTCTGAGTCTTGCACTTGTTTGAAAATTGTTCTGAAAGTAAGTGAGAAGTGTCCCAGAGGCTGCAGCCTGTGTCTGCCTGCAAAGTGCTGCAGGTCCTAGTGCCTGCTCCACCGTCAGCCACCAGCAAGGGTTGGTAATTCACTTTGTCATGTGTTTAAGTATGGTACTTCCCGTTCAGAGAACCATTACCCAAATCAGTAGTGCTACTACTGCTACCACTCCTACAGGTCGTATTAGAGGGTAGGAACAAACGACTTATGTGGTTGTATGGTGTGGAGGAATTGTTTTTTATATATAGTAAAATAAATACACACATGTACATGCATACATACGTACATACATATGTATGTACAGTCATGTGGAAAAATTAGGACTAAAAAGAGGAATAAAAAAAAATCCATCTTTTGGAAATTGATCTTAATGCCTTAATTAAAAAAATGGTTTTATTTCAGTTAGCCTAATAGCTGGTTTGATTTGCATTGACAGATGATTTTATGGAAAGTACCCCATGCCAATCTGTAGGTATGGTGAAGGGTTTGTGATGATGTGGGGCTATTTTAATTCCAAAGGCCAAGGGAACTTTATCAGGATGCATAGTATCCTGGATCCATGAAATAACTGGTCTTTAAAAATAAAAATCTGCCTACCTCTATCTATCCCCTGTATTTTAACGAAGAACATTTATTTATTTACGATACATTATTCATTCACAAACAAAATTGGTGTCCTTAAAGATTAGATTTTTCCTCATTTTTTTAATCAAGGCATTAAGATCAATTTGCAAAAGATGATTTATTTTTTTTATTCCTCTTTTTAGTCAACTTTAGCATGGATGTCCTAAATTTTTCACATGACTATGTATAGGATGGATGGATGGATGGATGGATAGATAGATAGATAGATAGATAGATAGATAGATAGATAGATAGATCTCTTTCTCCACAGTTCTTTTCCATTGCAAGTAACAGTAAATGGTATCCTATATTTATTTTACTATGTATACCGAGCATCATTGCCACAATGAATAGGTCGTATTAGAGGTAGGAACAAAGGACCTATGTCGTCGTGTGGTTTGGAGAAAGTTTAATCTTTGTGAAATTATTTGACAATACATATACTTTTCAGATTTTATGTAGTTATTGCATCTTATTGCTTTCTTTTAATTCTTATCTTTCTGTCTAATTAAAACACACTTAGAACTGAACTAAACAGAATTAAACATTTCTAGTGTAACTTATGACATTATTTGGAAACTCCACAAGTGGCCTTTATCAGGTTATTTACTTACAGAAGAGCCATATTCTAATTATGCAACACATTAATAAAATGCCTCATAAGCTGAATGTTATGTCTCATTAAGTTGTCCCAAAAGTATTGCCATCTCAAGTGGTGAGATTTGGGTTTGTTGTCAAGGGCAACAGCAGGTGTTTCACAAAGACAGATGTATATGAGATCACTTATTTGAGCAATTGATAACACAGATCAGAACCTTTCCTAGGGTTTTTTCATTACAAATGTACTCATTAGGTTGATATTGTGGTCCTTACTGATGAACTTCTGAACTCTGATGATGGAGTAGAGATTTCTTTTCTATCATCATAAAAAGATGTAAAACTCAGAATTCAATTCCTCCAAGTAATTGCAGGTGTTTGTATTCTCCCAGATGTTAAATTGGTGAAATTCTCTTTTTAAACTGACATAATTGTCGACACCAACTCTTACACAGGATAGAGTTACAGATTGTATTGGTGTTTGAAGCACTGAGAGCATGTGTGAGTGAATGGTGCTAATGTTTCAAGAGGAGATTTGATCTTAGAGGTGAGACAGCATAAACTAATCCAGGTGTGGAAAAAGTACATATGTGGCTGTGAGAGGGTTTGTATGATGAGTGTGTCCTTGCTCTCTCTTCTCCCACCCACTCCTCATAAATTAGATAATGGTTGAGTTCTTTTTTCTTCTTCTTTTTTAAAATAAGGGCTTCAGTGTGTTTGTATTTATGTCACTACCAGCCTCGCACATCTGGATCCTAATAAGAACATATGGAAGCAAAATCTGCTTACCATATTACACAAGGATTACACTGTGGCTTTGATTATTGCTCTAAACTCTTCATGGCATTAAGAGTGGTCATGGCCATGTTTTGAAAAGCTGCGTTCTGGTTCTCTGATACATTTTTTTTTAGCTAGTAGCAGCAGCTCTATGCTACAGAATGGATTAGTCTCAATTTGTCATCTATGAACATTACAGTTAGTTAGACTTGTCTTTAGGGAATCTGAATGACCAGACATCCATGAGAGGCAAGTTACATCAGTGGCTTCTTCCTGCTTTGGCACTACAGGGCTTTGGGGATTTGAAACCTGGCCCTCCCACTGATCTCCTGTAAAACTCATTTGCAGGAGCCAAATTTTAATCACTCAGACCAGACCTCCTCTGCTGTTTATCACAGATTTTGGACGTCTTTAGACATGGCTGGGAATAAACGTAACGGAGGAGGAAACATGGCCGGGAATAAACGTAACCGAGGAGAAAACATGGCTGGGAATAAACGTCAGATGTGAATTTGTAGCTCACAGACACATTTCTTATTTAATTAATTTAATCAGACAGGTTGGTTGAGGGAAAGAAAATACAAGGGAGGGTTATTTTATTGTTTGTTTCTGGTGTTGTAGCAATTTATGTAAGCACAAAATGCTCTACCAACTGAGCTATCCTGGCCACTTGAAATTTTAATTTGGCAGCAGCATGCATCCAAATGGGAATTGACCATGGGGAAACTGTGTTTGCATTTTATTGGGTTTTCTGAGCTTTTCTTATTCCAGTAACTCTTCTGTTGGTGGAAGGTCAGGATGGGATATACTGTACGTTATTGCTTTATCTTATAATCAACATAATTTAAGCATCCACATCTGTTCTTATATAATGGGATGCAGACTGTCTTTTTGGGGGGATAAGCAATCAATGTGTGCACAGCAGATGACAGGAAGACTGTTATGGCCTTAGAAATAAAATGGATTTAGATGGATCCATTTTATGTCTATGGTTATGGCTCATGTTTACAGTAGCCTTTACGGAGAGATAATGCAGAATGTCTGGCAAAAAGGTAGTGATCTTTCTCTTGTAGGGAATATAAAATGCACATAGTGAGAAAATGAGGATTTAACAACTTTAACCCTTGCATTATTTTTTTCTGGTACAAAAATATCTTGTGTGATTTTAAGTGGAACAGCATAGCAGAACAGTTGCTGCCAAAAGTAAAGGTAATTTGGACAGCACTCCAATTAGTACGTATTATTGCTACACATTACATATTATACATAAGTATTAATATTAATTGGATTATTTTTTTGTATATTATTATCCACATTAAGGATCCAACACCCAGTCTTTAAAGTCTTCCAAGTTTCAATGTGAGTTGAGCTTGTCAGGTCTTCTTTTTTATGAACCAAAAGCAAAGAAATCAAAACCAGAAATGGAAAAATAATATATACTTAGTATTACATTAAAACATTCCTTCCAGAACACCAAGGTGTTGCTTAATACAGGGTGAACTGCCAGTGACATGAATGTTTTTTTTTTGTAATGGTGGACCACAGATCAGTTTGTCTGTTTGTAAAGCAACACTGTAACTCTCAATTACTCTGAAGAAAGAAAGTGTGCGCTCAGTGGTGATCCACATCTGGCCTTCATCACCCACATCAACTCAGACCCAGCATTTGACCAGACAGCTGACTTCGTGGAACTGAGCAGGAAGTGAGGGCTTAATCTTCATTCTATGAAACATTCAGATTTGATTACCATAAAGACATAGCAGAGCACGATGTAGCACGGGTCGTCTTCCGCAGCCAGCTTCAGCTTTCCTGATCAACAACAGTCGTACTACACATTATTTAGGATGCTCGGTTGCCGACACGTGGGATGAGGTCATGTTCAGATAAGCAGATTTTATGGAACTTTATTCTCTTGCTTAACATAAAACAGCGAAATTAACTCTGTGTGTTGAACTCGGAAAAGAGGTGACTCCAGATAAATTCTCAGTGATCTCATTATTCAGGCCATATCATTCTCAACTTGCTCTGGTGTGATTTTTATGTCTTTTAATTGCTTTTTACTTTTAATAAGAATACTCAGTAAACATCCGTAAATAACATAACAAAATAAGGCTGGCACTTTTCTATTCATAATTCCAGCAATAGCTTGAACAGGAATTACATTTAATATTCCATCTGTAATCACCTGTTGTGCCAAGCCTTATACCCTAAAATGCAATCTCCGTTTGTTGCTGACTTTGTAAAACGCTACTGCTTTTAGCATTTGCTAGCGGTGGGTGCCCCGTGAATGAATTCAGATCCTTTGCTTAAGTAAAAGTACTAATACCACACTGTCAAATACTTTGTTACAAGTAAAAGGCCTGCATTGAAAATGTTACTTAAGTAAAAGTATCATCAGGAAAGTGTACTCCATTCAAGGGTTAGGATTAAATCCTCACATTTTAGAAACGTTGCGTTTCAATTAATTTGAAATAATGATGTGTTCAAGCCCTATTGCAATATTAGTGTGCATGTGAGCAGACTCTGTGTTTGACTCTTGACCTCATGTTGTTTAATCTGGTTTTGGTTCAACCAATAATTCTTAAACTCAGTCTCAGGAAGCTCTTTTGTGAGCTTATCTCAAACAAATTGAGCACCTGACCTAAGTAGTGATCTAAAGGATCTGTGCTCAGCCCACCAGCCAAAACCAGGCTAAGCATGTGCCCTGTGACCTCCACTCCCCACAGCCCAGATCAGCCTGGGGCCACCAGGCAGATAGCCTTTCAGAAAAAGGCTCCCCAACTCTGGAAGACAATGGCTGTGTTGTCCATATCAGAAAGGACCATTTCTGCATTGGATTCAATTTCTTATAGAACAGAAGAATTTCAAATATTTCACCACCATTGTAAGGCTGTCTGAGTCTTTACTATCATGAAAGCTTCTTGTTCTCAACCAACAATGGTAATTTGAATTCATATCTGCACCTAATATATTAAGTTATCCATGGTTATTTAGAAAATGTTTGGCTTTATATTGTTTTATAGGCTCCACCAGCTCTTGAATTTGTTCAGAACCTACTGTACTTCCTGTTCAGCCTCGTCTGTGTCTGTTACATGACAGGATTCTCAGCACATCTGTGTTTACAGCTGTGTGATGATGATGATCGAGGGATCTGTTCTCTCTAGTTAGTGTTTGTTTACAAAGGCTCCAGTGTGTGTATGTGTGTTCAGTGGGAGGTTGTGTCGCTCTGTGAGGACTGATGTGCTGTTGGTTTAAACTATCACACCGGGAAAGGATTTCACTTCCTTCTTCTTGGTTCCTTCACTAAAGATGGACTTCACTTATTGAAGGATGAATGCAAAAAGGATTAGTGTCAACTCTTAATTTATTGTTGTTGTGTACAGCATACAATTTTGATTGCATATGAGCTTTTGGTTCCTTCCATCTCTACCTTACTGCCACTGTATTACTTCAAAGGCTGATGATTTAGTCCCGTTAACTACAGGTAGGCTACAAATACTTCATATTACTGGTGAACATTTTCTGAAGCATAACATATTTTTGAATTGATATCCTTTTGCTTTAAATACATTTGTCTACTTGCAGAGCCTTCAAACATACACTACATGTTGATTAGGGCTGTGACGGTATGGAGTTTTTCCTACTGTGGTTGAAAAGCAAGAAATTCCCGTGGTATTGCGGTATACCGCAACCCCCTTACGAGAGTAGCGTAAGTTAGCGCGAGAATGGCAGGGTGCCATTCTGTGTGACGTGACGTCAGTGCCCGTGTGGTCACGCAAGGAGAGTAGCGTATGAGTGCTGCTGTGAGGAAAAGAGTGAGTGAGTTAAAAGTGAACAATAAAACAACAAGCTAGAGCTTCTCAAGACACGGTGGCTTTATCTATTGTCAATACTGCCGGTAAAGTGAACTGTTACCCCCAAAAAAACATTGGCTTAAACCTTACAACATATGTTGCAGCCATAGACTGTAAAGATTGTAGCACAGTGTTTCCATTTCAGCTCAATGTGAGAATCTTTACTGAGTTTTGCTGTTATTTAGGGCCGCAATGGATTCTCTCATCTCCGTTGATCCATTCCACAGACAGTTCAGAAAGCTCTTTTGTCAATAAAGTAAAATATAAATAAAATAGTTGGCCGACAATGCCGAGTGCAGTCCGTCTAGCAGCTGATCAGACTAAGAGCAGAGAGGGCGACTCGGCAGTACGCTGACTTGTTGCTCTCTCTACCAATATACCTACCTGTTTTAGGCTACGAAACATGCATGCAGGCTGAAATTCAACCATTCCGTTTTATCGGGATAAAGCTATAAACGGAAGGAAACTCCGCTAGCTGTTAGGATAATATGCAATGGTAAACACTGCAGCTTGTTAAGCTAGTTAATGTGTCTACCTCAGCTGAGAACGGAGAAATGTCTTTGCCTTTCCTGCCGTAATACACGGTAGGAAAAGGCAAAGACATTTCTCCGATACAAGACATTACACAGGTACTCTCGCATTAGGCTAAATAGTCAACATGAATGGAATGTTATGTGTCATGGATAGGGTGACCAGATTTCCCAGAACTAAAACCGGGACAATTTGCATGTGACCGTAGTGCTCGTGCACGCACACGCTTTTCAACATGAACATGTGCCAGCCCAGGTCAAATTGAGTCCTGCTTCCATATAAATTGTTTTTTCAGGAAACCGTGACCTGTAGTAGTAGTAGTAGTAGTAGTAGTAGTAGTAGTAGTAGTAGTAGTAGTAGTAGTAGTAGTAGTAGTAGAAGAAGCAGTGAGTAATTGGAAGTAGCCTACTACAGCAATCTGAATGAGAGAATTTGATTTTTATTTAATATTTTCCAGAAATAATAACTGAACTGTACATATTTAGAAGTAATGCAATCATCATGAAAACAAATTATTAGTGAACGTGTTGCATCCCTACTGTCATTGCCGATCTACCAAAACGGTAATTTGTCGCTGGTCCCTTACACAGAACCTAGCGACAGAACAGATGATGAAGTGCTATGAACCTTTATGTCAGATACAAATCTAGCGATAGTAATTATTTTCTCTTGATACTCTGTAATAATGTCAACTTTCTTTGACCCTGATCACGTCATTGACCTGAATTGTGATGTTGATCTCGAACGAAGGGGAAGTTAAAATTGAATATCAACTGAATATCAAACGTCTAGCCAACTTCACCGCTTAAAACGAGACAGATAAGAAGAGGCATTGCAACAATGTTTACAAATATACACTGTAACGCTGGCGGCAGAGATTATGTAGACGCAAACCGCTTCGATTGACTGACACACACACCCACATTTTAAAATCATTAGTCTTTTTACAGAGGTTTTGTTAATGATCGGGCTAGAATAAGACCGCGTTGGCTATGTAATCGCTGACAACCGGGACAATTTCATAGTGGTTGGTGAAAACGGGGACATTTTAGCGTCCCGAGAGGCTTTTGTCGGGACTCGGGGCAAGCAACTCAAAATCAGGACTGTCCCGGTCAAACCGGGACGTCTGGTCACCCTAGTCACGGAACATTGCGATCCCCAACTCACGAAAGGTCGGATTTGCTCCATCTTTTGATAAGTTTTGTTTAGAAAACCGTTTTTTTACATTAATATGCGTTCCCCCAGCCTGCCTATGGTCCCCCAGTGGCTAGAAATGGCGATAGGTGTAAACCGAGCCCTGGGTATCCTCCTCTGCCTTTGAGAAAATGAAAGCTCAGATGGGCCGATCTGGAATCTTGCTCCTTATGAGGTCGAGGCTTGCTTGTTCTATGCTCTATTGCACATGTTATGTATGTCTTATTACATTTTGATATTTTTCAAATATTTTAATAAAGAAGCTCATGTTTCAAATTAAAGTACATGGAATCTTAGAAAATCCTTCTTTTTTTTACCGTGGTATCGAAATCGGCATCAAGAATCGTGTTATTTTACTGGTATTGGAACTGACTACGGAATTTTTGGTATCGTGACACCCCTACAATAATCATCACAGTGATGATGATTGTGATCTCAATGTCAGAGGATGTACGTCAGTCAAAGTGGCATTCTGCCACAATAAGGGTTTGTGATCAAGTCTGCCATTCTCTACAAGGCACTATCTCCAAGTTGGCTCCCTGCCCACCTCTGATGCCCTGCGGCATTGATTCAGTGCCACTGCCAAGCAGTTTCTTGCTGAGGGGTGATATACTGAATAAGTGGAAAACACGTTTGACAGAGGAGTCTGCTGTCACATCCATGAATGCCAATGTATGTCGTCCAGTCGGAATGTTTTCCTTTATCTTATGTACTTGTTGTATATTGCCTTTTGTATTCAGTGCCATTTCCTCATATGGGTACATACAGTTTTTTTTTTTTTTTTCTTTTTCTTAAGCACCCATTGTTTAGACAGCAACCACTGGTTTTCCATTTGAATTGACAAAAATGTATTTCCATGACAATAATATTTCTATTTTTGTAAACTAGTGTTTTTGATTAATGTATTACAGCTTTAATCTATATATTTTAGATTTACATTTACTCCTTTTCAACCATGTGCTTACCCAGATTAGAAATCTATTTATATTATTTTTATAAACTGCACAATCCTTTTCGAGCAATGAGAAATCCTTTCAAGTGGTAACCAAATGCATGAGCCAGAGAGGACCTCTGCTAGGACATCTCATGTGGCTTATAAGGCTATAACAAAAAAAACAGAAATTCATCAATATGAGTTTTTGATCTTTTTACAAACTCATTTCGTCTTTTACAAATGCCTTTTCTTGACATGGATGTCTTTTGAGTTGAGCCCATTACAGTAACAAGTACAAACTTGATATAAGCCTGACATTGAAAATCAAAAGAGCACAATTCTTCTCCCTCGGTCTCTTTCGTTTCATGTCCAGAACCCATCAGTTCAAAGATTGGCCCTTGAAATCAAATATGGCTGAGGCGGGACACTTTGTCCAAGGGCTGGAGAGGTTAGGCCCCGGGGGTGGGTTGGTGCCTATTATACCATTGCCCCAAACCATTGAGGACACACACACACACACACACACACACACACACACACACACACACACACACACACACACACACACACACACACACACACACACACACACACACACACACACACACCAGAGGATCAGGTGACCCTTCCAACCTTTGAAATTGTGTAGGTGATCAAACCTCTTCCCTCTCTGCTAAGGAGACATTGAGTGAAACACAGACCTGTGTCTCTTACAGGGAATTTTTTTCTCTCCAGTCGTGTTGCGGTTCCAGATACTTGGATGGGATGAATACAGTAAATGCTCTAAGTTTAGTGCCAACAACGTGTCCTTGTTTTTTTTTCTCTTTGTTGAAAAAACCCTTATACACAGGAAAAAAGAGCATTGTGTCAGCACTAACAGATTTTTTAAAAATAATAAACATGTTAATGCTTTTATAGTACTAGTTCTGTCCATCTTTTTCTGTTCTCCTCCACTGCCTTTTTCTTGTTTGTTTATTGTTCTGTGTGGCTATTAGACAATTCTGTGTATATCTTTCATTCTCAGTTATAAGGACATGTCTTGGATTAGTTGTAAAAGGTTTATCTAGTGAGTCTGTGAACAATTTCTTATGGCATACTTTTTAAAGCAGTTTCTCTTGCTCTACTTCCCTCTTCAGACAGCCTGGTATCCCAATCATGTTCCTATTTGATGAATCTGCATGTCAATGCCAACATACAGGGCCAATACAAGAAGAAGCAGTGTTCCCTATATACAGTATAGTGGTTGTGGAGTTGTGAGATCTTTCCTTTCATTTATTCTATCCAAGCGGCAGCTTCCAGACTTGAAATATGAAGCCAATGTGGAAGTGCCTTAAACTTGCATTATATCTAATTTCCAGCAGGGAGTTTCTCCACTGGAAAAAAGAAAAGAAGTCAGTTTCTATAGAAGTCTATGGGGTAATGACCATACTTCTTACTTGATTTATTACTTCAGTAAACATTTTCCTAACAGGTTTATTGCCTAAATCGCTAGTTATAAGTCTTCTTCAATACAGCCTGATGTTCATTTTGTAAATTATGGTCCCATTTATTTTAAAATAGACACTAACGCAGGGGATGCTTTATGGGCGTGGGTTCACACCGACCTGTCAATCAGGACAAAGGCTTATCAATGCTAACCATGGCACTGTGGACATTAAAATAGAGGTCTTCTGTGTGTTTTCACTTCATCAAAGTTAATTGGAACATTTTGGTCACCTGAAAATGTATTGTTCTGCCAACCAAGGTAGTTAGCTAGCAGTAGAGTTAGATGGTTACATAAGTGAAAGTCTGCCGGTTTTGAATTAGCTCTGTGGACTGCCTAACATGCTGACTAACGACACCAGTACCCAAAAGATCCGCGTCAAGGTCAATACCAGATCTGCTTAATGAGCTCTGTATCGGCACTGATACCTATCCAGCGTATTGGTTTGGTGCATCCCTAATGTCCATGTTCTTGTCAGGCAATAGGGTTGCCTCAAACATTTATGTTCGCCTCGAGGTGCTCACAAATGTATTATGCCAGAAGTGACAAGATGGTGACTTTCCAGTGATATCTGGCAGCTTTTTTTAAAAACATGTTACATACTGGGTATGCCCCTTTTAATCACGGTTTACTGATTTGCATTGTCTCTTTTATCCTGCATTGGGATTTCTTATTTTCAGTAACATGAAAACTAACATGCAAGATGGCTCCCAAATATCTGGCAATCTGGACGCCAGATGTGTCCAATCTATATCAACGTTCCCAACACGGCTGCACTCAAACACAGTCTGAATTATTGTATGTTCTCCAAATGTTGATGTGCTGTAGATGATTTATGTGTAATCATTAACTGTGGTACCTTGCATGGAATTTAAAGCATCCCAGTGGTCATAAATGTATGTATGTTTTCCTACAGAATAATCTGCTAGAACATAAATAAGGTTCAAACAGGTGCTACCACTCACTGAATATAGATTGCAAATAGATTATACAATATTTTCACCATCCAACCTGTGACCTTAAGGGTTGATTTAACCTCAAGAGTAAACACAGAGCTTTTGTGCACCACGCTTAACTGCACATTTGTGTCCTTGCCCCTGAGGTTGCAATGAGCGTGTTATTTTCACTTAAACATCCTTAATCCACACTCAGGTTGTTGGGTCAGTCTGCCACATGAGAGGGTTAAGAAAAAAAAAAGCATTACTAAGCTTTTGCTGTCATTTTCAATTAATCCATCTGGTGTCTGTTTCAGTCGAGCAGTGCTGCTGCTGCTGAATGTTCACAGAATTGAAACAAGATGGGATAAAAAAAAACACCTTGCAATCTGCCAGCAGTGTTGGATTAGCAATCTGCTGCCCTCCAGTGGAATCATTGTGACACTGTTTATGTTAAAGTAGATTAAAAACAACATAATCAAAGTAGCTGTCATGATGATAGACTGATTAATTTGAAGATGGCTTTATTTTTAATTATCCTACGCGCACGTAGTTAATTCATGTGTCCATCGGTCTTTTAATTTTGTCTTTTAACATCTTAATTAGTCAGTGTTGCATTGTGGATTGAACCTTTTTTTTTATTTTTACATTCCCGTGTTGATTAAAAACAGTTGTCATTTTAAAGTATAAACTGATATAAGATGTCAAAACATTTTGTAATTTAGACACTCAAAGCAATTCAATTACATTTTTTTAATTAATTATCTCTCCTCTGTAGCATGCCAGTAGATGTGTAGCATGACACATCTTGTTTTTTATGCCTATATCCTCAGAGGAGCAGCGACAGGGCAGGTATGCCAGTCTAACTGCTCGTTAGAAGAAAGAGCAAATTAATCCTCTCAGGGATCTTTTCACTATGCAAGGCCAACAACAACAGATGCACAAACCGACTGCCGGAAAACGCAAAATGATTGGTTAATTAAACTTTTCTTTGTGAAGGAAGGGTTGCCCAGATCGTATCGTGAGGAAGTAGACTAAATGGCAGCAGCAGCAGCAGTATGGCATACAGAATAAAGCCCCCAAGGCATGAGTGACTTCATCTTTGTGATGGTCCAAGACTGGAATGCATTATGGTCTGACTGGAGGTAGACAGGACTATCAGATGATGTACAGTGACTGTTTGTTCAGGAATAGACAAAAGCTTAACAGAAAACTACTTTAGACGGAATGCTTTATGCATGCTCATCCATAAGGAATTCCTGCATAATAATGATGCCTATATATAGACAGCAACCTACATTTCATGCTGCACAGAGCCACAGAGGAGAGTAATGTATATGATGTAGGCTGCAATGTTGTTGAGGTGTAGCGTAAACACTGATGGATCACATAGCATTCTGTAAGTTTGCTCTGTTATTGTGTCAGCTGTTTGAGCATCTTTTAATAATAAATTAAAATATTGCAACCTATTTATTTGAAATGAGCATTTTGCTTTAGGATGGTTTTTCATCAGAGAGAATGGCTTTCAATTCTCCCGGGAACCTTCAAAGAAAGTTATGTACTGATGTGTTGGCTTGGCAATCTTCCGGCTGGATCAGGTGTAGGTAGTAAACAACTGTGGCTGTCCTGAGTTACCCCAGCTATGATTAAATCACACACAAAGTATCAATATGGTTGATTCCTGCGGATGAACATTTATTTATTATGTCATTATAGGAAATCTATTTGAAGTTATTTGTTGTATTAAAGACCAGAAGAGAAACAATCGCGATCGATGAGCCTTGATGGCTTGGAGCAGGAACACAAACACAACTCAACCTTTGTTTTTCCCATTTTTGCCCCTTTTTATTGGAGGCTTTTTTGGAACCTCATTCCAGCACAGCTCTAATCCTGTGTTATAAATCACCTGAAGCTGGGAGCAAAGTGGTCTGACCTCCTTGTGACAGGTCAGAATATTTATATCTATGTCGCATCTGTGCACATATTGTTCTCCTTTTCATAAATCATTGAGCTAAGGCAATTGCACAGGCAGGAAGGAGTGAGACCTTTCCTTGGTGTGGCAGGAGCAGCCACTGTGTCCAATATCTCTTACTTGTTTGTTTAGTGAGATGTGTTGAGAGAACAAATGTGAGCAGTATCAAATGTGACACATATAAAGTCTGGGCGGATGTTTCTGAATAAATGTGTCACTTTCTGCCGGCTTCATTGTGTGCATGAATTACTGTATCTGTGTGAGTACTTGGTAAGCGCCACTTGCTCCAGTAAATGAGCCCAGCGTGGCTCATATTTTATCTAATTTGCACATGTATATGTTCGCTTAAGATAACAAAGGCTTTTGTAAATTGTCTGTGCATGTGTGTCTGGGTATTTTGTTTGCTGCAGTCATAAAAGACTGTTTTAAATATTTTCATGTTATGATCAGAGATGTCTTGATCAGAAATTGAGTTCTGTTATGTTCGTCTACTGTCACAGGATCTTGGACTCATCCGTGTTGGCCTGAGAACATTATTTTGTCTTGAATGTTGAATTTGATTATTATTCCTAAACTCAAGTTTTAGGCCTATATGTAAATCTTTTGAGCTGGCTTTCTGTATTCAGTTCACCTGTTAAGCCCTGCTGACGTGCCGGTGACTCAGTCATTTTAAACTCACACCATGCAGCCAAACATTGTTCGAACCCACATCAATTTATGTAAAGTAGAGATTCCAGAGTTTCTGAAAAATACCAAATATGGTTGGCCAAATTGTGGAGAAATGTTTATAACATGATCCACAAGACAATATTTCTATTGAATTGAATAGTGCAGCCATAGAAAACATGAAATCTTGAGTTTGTGTTAACATCATGTAGCTTCAGTGGAGAGCTGGATTAAGATGATGCAGAGTTTATTAAAGATCTCCATGTCTTTTTTTTTTATTATTTATTTATTTTTTTAAAGATCTCCATGTGCACAGTTACAGTTTTAGATGAGATTGAAGATAATGTCTCTTTGTTTATTGCTTTATGATTCTAATATGATGTTTTCATCCCTTACCTTTGCTGTCTTTTTCTGAGGCTGTCCTCGCAATAAAACACCCCCATAAATCGTTTAATCAAGTAGAAATTACGACTCACGTTTATGTTTATAGTGGCGGTGCCCTCTAGTGGCCATAGTAGTTATGACGGGAGCAAAGCACAAAGTGAAGTGAAGAAGTAAAAGAGCGCTAAATAGGAGGTTGAGGTGGTGGATGGGTCACTCAAACACAGGGTGGTCATCCAGCAGGCTGGAGTGCATGTCCATTTTGAAAATTAAAGTAAACAGCAAGTTTGTTGTTTTTTACTTTACAGAACCAACGGAACAAACAGAACTACGTCACATTCATGCATCATGTGTGTGCCCAGAAGTGAAGTAACATAACAAATTGAAACTGAGTATTGTTGCCTAGCTTAACCAAATTGCGATCGTTTCACAACATTGTGTTGCAACAATAGCGTTTTAAACCGTGACCGATACCTTTAAGATAGGAGGATGAAAATCACTCCTGTGGGTTGTATTTCTAGGGGCGTTAATTCAAGTTGAAGTTCAAGCACTTTAATTTCATTGTGTAGCACAACAAGATTACTTTGTGACGGCCCAAGGGTGCGCTAAAAGTGATAAAATACATGTACGATAGTACTGGAACTATTTAAATAAATATAAATAAATCTAATATTAAAATTGTATAAAGTTTATCTAGAATAACATATACTATAAAATAACATAAGATAATAATATAAAAAATAAGCTAAAAATATAAGTAAAAGTTAAGTACTAAGATATATAAATGTATATAAGAGTTATATATAAATAAAAGCTAACATTATATAAATACGAGCTAACCATATATGCACAAGTTGCGTTATAGCGTCAGAGTTTCTTATTGCCACATGGTTATATTGCACAGTAGTATCACATAAGCAGCAACATTTGTATTGCACATTGCCCTCCTGATTATTGTTACATGCCACTTCCAGAGTTCAGTAGTGTTATGGCAGTTGGGAAATAGCTATTTTACAGTCTGTTAGTGCGTATTCGGGGTAATCTGTAGCGCCTGCCTGATGGGAGAAGCTCAAACGGTCCATGTCCAGGATGAGTACTGTCCTTGACAATGTTCTTAGCCCTTTTCACACAGCGGGTCTTGTTGAGGTGTTCAAGTGATGGTTAATCAGTGCCCACAATGTTCTCTGCTATTTTCACGACACGCTGCAGGTTTTTTTTGGTGGCTTTGGTGAAACTACTGTACCAGGCTGTCACAGTTTGTCAGGAATTTATAAAACGCTCCTGTGGGTCATGTAAAGAGTAGGAATAAACAACCAAATTTGCTATTGAATTGTTGGTTCAATCACAGTGACCACCAAGTTTTTAGTTTCACAGCAATCCTCTGGCATCAAGTTAGTTTTAAATACAAATAATTTCCATGCAACGAGGTATACAGATTTTAAATATGGGGAAAATATTATTGACCGGTTTGTTGGTGTATTACTACCATCTCTTTAAATGGTTCGTACAGTAATTGGCTTTATTTCTATCACATTTGATCACTACAGCCGGAATTAGTACAAGCACCAAACCTCTTAATGAAGCCAATAAACACACTCCCACAGGATTTATGGCTACAATTTGACACGACACGGCTGGTCAGCAGCACACTGCCAGCAGTGGAATTGATCCCACCGGTCAGCGATAACATATACACGCAGCAACACCACTTGGTTGTTACAGGCTCCAGCACTACTCATTTAAAGCCTAACAAAATATATCTATTCTAAAGTGTTCAAAATTATAGTAACCCCAGTGAGAGAAAAACAGAACTTTTAGAGCGATCCATCTGTGATGTTGCACTGTGGATTGCTGATGTCTCTTCAAAGGCGTAGTATGTCTAATGAGGACTCTCGCTTTGAAGTCTGTCCTCATAAAGCTTCCTGCTTTGTTTGCTTTTGTTTGGATATTTTTTTATTTCTTTTTTCTTTTTTTAGAAAGGATGAATTGCTCGGCCATTAACATTAAAAAGAAATGAAGAGGAAGCTTACATCATCACTGGATGATTGGATTTGATTATTATGGTTTGGTAATTGTAATAACCCCTTAAAATGACATAGTGTGGTTAAGGGAGGACAGCAGCCCCTACACACAATGTAATCATTATGCAAGACAATAAGATGAAACACTTTGAAAAGCAGATACAAGACGTGTTCTCTGTCTTGAATTTCTTCTGGGAAATGCAAGAGAAATATCCTTTTTAATGTTGCAGCGTTATATCATTGTTATTAGGAAGAAATTTATATTCATTATTATTCTGATTGAATTAGCACCAACACTCTCTCCTCTATTATACATTGTGTCTGTGAGCTACAGTAACAGAGGATGTGTTTTTCTTTTTACTGGGTCTTTTCCCACAGCTGTGTGTTTCATCATCTCCACTGACCTGGATCATTACCTCAGTCAGGCCCTCACAGCGCTATCGGTTAAATATTTCAATGCAAACTGATGCCGGGGAGGGTAAATGGTCCTGTAACACAGAGTCATTTAAGGCTGCTGTTGCTGTCATCACCGATATGGTCGTAGTTACATGTCCGTTGACCCTTGTGGTCAGAGCTGTATAGTAACGAAGTAGAACTACTTCTCTACTCTACTTAAGTACTGAAAGGCTTTATCTGTACTCTACTGGAGTATTATTTTTTTCTCCTACTTCCACTTTTACTTGAGTACATATTTTCGATGAGTTTAATACTTTTACTCCGATACATTTTTTATATGCTGCATAGTTACTTGTTACTGTTGTGAATTCCTCACGCTACGGAGACTGTGTAGGTTACAGTGTGTGTACGTTAGTTACGTACGCTAATTACATAAGAAATCCCCGAGATCGCGTCGTGTTTCTTTTCATTACGGTTGCCCGTTCAGAAGTCAGAGACTATGTAAGTTTGTACTCTTTCTATTGAGCCATTGTTGCAGCAGAGTAATCTATTCCTGAGTTGTTTCAGTCTGCAGTGAGTCCTGAATGTTAACCATTTGACCCTGTGATGTGAAGCTGCTAGCTAGTTTATTTGTGTGTTGCTAGTATTCCTTGGAAAACTGATCTTCCATTTATATCACATTTGTTCTGTTGCATCAGTTCCAACAGGAAAATAAAGCTATCCTTGCAACTTCATCCCTGATCAATCCACAGTACTGATTTAATTACAGGATATTCTGATATAGAGGTGTGACATATAGATTACATCTTTTATCTCAGTGTATGCAATTTCATTTATGAAAGGGATCGAATTCATGCGAAATGCAATTGAAAATCATATATTGATAAAATGACCAGATGGAAATGAGAAAGCAAAGTACTTCATCATATTAATGCAAAAATCCTATAATCCTGTACCATACCAGTCCCTCTCAATGATGTGGAATATGGTTTACAATAGACTGATTGTGCTAGAAATATTAAAGGGGCATTCCATGGATTTTTACACATGCAAGTTAGTTTGCTCATCATACAGAGTTGGCTTTGTGTTACAGGCCTAGGTGTGTGTATATATGTGTGTGTATGTATATATATGTATGTGTGTGTATATATGTATGTATGTATGTATGTATGTATGTGTGTGTATATATATATATATATATATATATATATATATATATATATATATATATATATATATATATACACACACAAAATATATTGGCTGTTGCATTATGACCCAGTGTTTTAGTCTGGATGTGTTTGACCATAAATTTTAGTCTGTCTCTTATACTGTAAGTCCCCCAACTTTCAGTTGTTGCAAAATGATTGGAATACTCTTAAAGGGAACGCTACCTTGGTATAAATGGTATAGGGAAATCTGTCTCATGCTGCTCTGATAAAAGACCGTGTGAGCTAATGGATAATTCTGCTCTGTTACAACTTTGATCCTTTATGTCGTTGCTTTGGCCTTCATTTCTATCAGTTATAACATTGTACATTGAGATTTGGGAACATAAAGACATTGCAAAAATGAAATCCCGGGCAAGAAACACTAGCAGTCAGTCTGATCACACGGGTTGAAAACAAGGCAAGGAGGTAAAACTAAAAGTGAACACACGTGGCACGTCAGTAACAATATTTTAGCACACATAGCTATGGCAAGAACAGTAGATGAGGTTTGTATATAAACTGTGAAAGACAATTTCCTCTTCAAATGAATTTGGCTAATCGGGTGGTATGTCTGAGACCTGCATGTTTCTTGCCCCATCAGACTTATTTTTAGCCATGCTCCCCGATCTCAACAATGAAATAGATGAGTACATGTTAAATAAGAAATCTGAATTATCCTATAGAGATATGTATTTTTGCCTCAGAGAGCTCTTAACTATACAACCTTCCTACATTCTACAGCTGGTGTCGGGTCAAAATAATTTGAGTTTTAATGATGTTCCTGTCATTGTGCTGAAGCCAGGAGAGTAAATCACAAGTGGCAGGAACATAAAAAGAATCAACCCGGGGCTGCAGACGAGCATTTGATTGGAAGACAACCCTCAGACAAACGCATCATTATCTGCCAATGTGTTTATTTGTGTAAAACTTGTCGGTCCTGCGTTTGTGTATCTGTCAATGCATGTCAATTTATTTATATAGCACGTTTAAAAACAACTGGGTTGACCAAAGTGCTTTACAAGGTAAAAACAACAATAATACAACAATTGAATACAGAGTACATCACAAAGAAAAAAATAATAAACAAATAAAGGTTAATAATAAGATAATAAGAAGGAAAGGCCAAAGAAAGAACTGTTCCACAAGTTAGGGGCGGCTACAGCAAAGGCTCGATCACCTCTGGATATGAGCCTGGTTATTGGCACATCCAGGAGGAGCGGATTGGCTGATCTCAACACCCTTGCTGGAATATGAACATGAAGGAGCTTGGTCAGGTAAGGTGGCGCCAATCCTTGGATAGATTAAAATGTTAACAGTAAGATTTTTAAATCGATCCTGTAGCGAACAGGTAGCCAGTGGAGGGAGCGCAACACAGGTGTCATGTGGTCCCTTTTCTTTTTTTCTGTCAGGAGGGGGGCAGCAGCGGTTTGGACTAGCTGCAGGCGTTTAATAGATGACTGGTCTAAACCCATATACAAAGAATTACAATAGTCAAGTCGTGAAGTTATGAAGGCATTGATCAACCTCTCTAAGTCATTAGGATGTAGATAGGCCTTTACCTTGGCTATTATTTCTCAGCTGAAAGAAGCTACACCTGACAACGGAGGAAATCTGCTTCTCAAATTTAAAGGCGTTGTCGAAATAGACACCAAGACTCTTTACAGTGGAGCGAATTTTAGGAGCTAGTGGGCCTAGGGTGCCGACATCAACCAGATCGTGATGTCCAAACACTATAACCTCGGTTTTATCTCTGTTGATGTTGAAGAAGATTAGGCTCATCCATCTTTTGATGTCATTTAGACAATCAAGCTCAGGCTGCAATGAGCCCTTATTTTTTATATTTAAAGGCATATAAATTTGCACATCATCTGCAAAACAGTGGAAAGAGACCTCATGTTTTTCAAATATGGACGCCAAGGGCAGCATATATAATGATAATAGGATAGGGCCTAAGACAGAGCCTTGAGGGACATCGCAGGTTAATGGGACTGTCTTGGAAGAGTAATCACCAAGGTGGACAGAGAAGCTCTTATCTGTGAGGTATGATTGGAGCCACCTGAGTACAGTACCTTTTAATTCCTACACACTGTTCCAAGCGTGACAAGAGGATTGAGTGGTCAACTGTTGAAGGCACCGGTGAGATCTAAGAGTACCAGGATGGCGGGAACTCCTGAATCAACAGTTAAGATTAGGTCATTAAAAACTCTTAAAAGGGCGGTTTCAGTGCTATGACAGGGTTTAAAACCAGACTGAAACTTTTCATAAACATTATGAGTAACTAAAAATGTTTGCAGCTGGGTCAAAACTACTTTCTCTAGGACTTTAGAGAGGAACGGCAGTTTTGAGATGGGCCTGAAGTTAGACAGACAGTATGTGGGTGAATCCAATTTACATTGATGCACGTGAGCATACATGTGTGGCCCTACATTTTTACGGTGTTTAGATTTTTTTTCCTATGGCAGGAAATGAAAGCCAAAAAAGTATGATATATCTAATCCTGCTTTGCATATCTACCTACCCATGTGTGCATAAAAGCATGTTAGCATGTGTGTGTCTGTGTGTATGTATGTGTGGGGGTTCAGCTGCTTGGAGAGCAGCGTTTAGTGGGCAGCAAACTGTGAAATTTAATCTGGAAGTTGTAATTTCACAGCCTGGAATACTACATAGGAAAACTCCTGTTGCATCATTGAGGCACTAGGATCTCCCCTTTTACCATGGTTACCGTGGTTACCACCACCATGCCAAAATACCATCAAAGCAATGCCACCATCTGTCTGCACACTGATATTAATTGTATGTACAGTATATTGTTGGGAAACTGGACATACAGGAGGACTGGTAACCAATTGCTTTCTTTCTTTCTTTTTCTTTCCTTTTTCTTTCTGTCTTTCACACATTCCTTCTCCTCCTCTACCCTAAAAACTAAAAACTTTAAACCACAGTCTGGTCCAAAATGTCCAATTTGTTGAGATATGGGACTAGTTCTCTTAATGTTGGCCCTACAGTCGGTGTCAGATATGACTGTGGGCAAAGGGCAAAAATGTCCCAAGACATCTCAGAATGCCCCTAGGTAACGGGATTAAGGAGCATAATTTGTAGGTTTATTAAAAATATAAATACATTTTAAACTGAGTTAATTTCACATAAAAAACCGCAACTTTATGCTCTAATTACATTTTTATTTTAAGTGCTCGCAAAAGTTTGTAAATGACCCAATTTTTTTAAACCGTGGGGGCAAAGACTGTCCCCCAATTCTTTTTTTTTTCTACACTGAATTTAGTATAGCAGCCACCTAAATTTATTTTGTCTTTACACCAAAAAAAAATCTTAAAAATCAGCAATATATGCTAAGATGCTGCAACGCTCAATGAAATGTAGATCTTTGGGTAATACGCTGATATACTGTCAGGCGATATAAATTATTATATATATATTAGGCTATTGTGGGTTGCAAATTGATAGGTAGGACTTCTTGATGTCAGTATTGGGTTTTTAGTCATTCTTGTGTTCCAGTAAAATAGCTCAAAATCAGCTTGATGGATTGGCACAATAGTTTGTACATTCATGGTCACACATTATGTACAGTATTCTGATGACGTTGGTGATCCACTGACTTTTCCTCTGGTGAGGTTGAAATTGGATTGCAAGGAAATTTTGTCAAAACTAATTTGTCCAATAAACTAATGACATTTTTTCTTACATTATTCTGAGTCACAAAATGAATGACTGATGCTCTGTGCTATGTTGTAGTAGTAGTAGTAGTGGTGGTGGTGGTGGTAGTAGTAGTAGTAGTAGTAGTAGTAGTAGTAGTAGTAGTAGTAGTAGTAGTAGTAGTAGTAGTAGTAGTAGTAGTATACTAGTATTATAGTATTATAGTAGTAATAGTTAGGCATGGGCCAGTATGAGATTCTAACGGTATGATAACCTTCAGTAAGAATTTCACAGTTTCACGATATTAGGGTATTGCAATGATAGCTATTAATGTATTATTTCTTAAATACCTGGGTAAAAAAGAAGAACTTTTTTTCCATTGAACACAATGTTTTTTATTTTGAAACACTGCACACTGGCAAGGACAGGGTTTTCTAAACTGCACCCATTAAGACCCATAAAAAACAGCTCCTTTTCCTGGAAAGGTCAGCGTGCCTCCGGGTTACTTTACTCTGGAATACATAATTTCTCTCTAAATGGCAGTTTGGCAGCTGTTTACCAGCACAATACATGTATTATGTTTAACCCGTCCCACACTCCTAATAAATATCAACTTCTAAATGACTGAATGATATTTTGCGCCATGTATTCATTTGCATCAGAGACTCCTACATCAGGCTCTCAGTAAATCGGTAGCATCAGCAACAGCCGAGGAAAACGGAATTAAATAAGCATATGCATGGTGTTGTTTATCGTGATAACCATTTTAATTGAGTTCTTGCTCCTCTCCATCGTGGTGATTCTTGCTGCAACCTGCTACATTCCCAAATGAGCCATTCTGCCATCTCTCACTGTGATTTGGCAGCGAGACACTCACAGCTCCAGTCAGGAGTTACATTAGTCAGCCCATCTGCTCCTTACAAACTGTGGTTCACACTTCAAACACGTCTCTCGCGCCGGCTACTGCAGGGAGGTGCAAGCCTGATCATTTGCAGAAATAATAAAGCCGGTTGCTGTTTCTAAGGCCTATTTGAGAAAAAAGTTAAATTAATAAGATTTTTTTTTTTACTTTTTCCTTCCCAGCTTCATACTGTCCATTCTGTTATTCACATGCTGATAACTATGTTACCTGTTGACTGTGTATACATATTCTATGGTATAGCCCACTTTATGTTTTGCACTGTCAATTTTAGAGCTGCAATCATTTATCCAGCAAAAAAGCCAAACATTTTATTGTTCCAGCTTCTCAAATGAGAGAATTAGCTGCTTTTACTTGTTTTACATAATAAATAGAATCTACTTGTGTTTTAGACTTTTGGTCAGAGACCTGATGATATTGCCATGGGCTGAAGGAAATTGTGATGTAGTGTTTTTTTCACGGTTTTCTAAAATATTTTATCAGCCAAATAAGAAATAATTGCATATTAATTAATATGCAGATATAATATACATGTTGGCTTTAATTCCTGAATATTTTCTGTGGACGTAAGGATGAAAAGTTTTCAGGTTTTGACTCTAATTCTGATTCTTGACATGTATGGAAGTAAATCACAGAGAGCCTACAGTCCTCTGATCCTCTTCAACCCATTCTCCACCTGCCTGTTAACCTTTTGACAAAATACTGTATGTACCAAAGCTCAGTCCACAATCAATTGAAGAGATGTTATTAGCATCCAGGCCCATGCCTATGGTTTATCTGCTACTGAAAACTAACTCCTCTCAGGTCAGACATAAAGCAATGGTCCAATGCTCAGGGGCATCTTTCTGTGTAGCCCCACCAATCTATTCCTGTGACAGCATGTCATGCAGGGGCCAGGGAGCTTGCTCTCCTCAGGGATCTCTAATCCAGGAGACTGGATCTTTTCCCCAACATACACCCTCCTCCTTGCCAACGACCTTCACATTTCACCACAGGGATGCCGTTTGGAATATCAACGACACATGTTCCACGTCACATCCCCGAGGAAAGCGCGGCTCTGGCTCCTGACTGTACCTCAAATGCCAATTTGAACCCACCTTTAGTTGAGAGGACCCTGATCAAAATTCATATTTGATACTTCCTGTGTTGTGAAAGGTCAGATGATGCTAATCGGAAGTATTTATCATTCAGTTATGGTTATATATTTGTGTTTCAGTACAAACATTAAATTGTTTGTGCTCTGCCTACATTGACAAGAAATTGTTTGTCTTGGAAAGTCTGTGTTGTGCTGGTTTCTGCCTCTGTTTGTTTGTGTGACAGTCAAACATAAGTATGCACTATATATAATTATGAATTGGTAAGGGGCATGTCTGTGTTTTCTAAGTGCACCATTAAGGCATAGAAATTGTTGAGATGCTGAATTGAATTCCCTCATCACGCTTGTTTTTGTCTGCATCGTTGTGGCAGCAGCTGCTTGCATTTCCTTGGTGGTGGGAGAGACTTACTGAAGCAAACAGAATTGAAAATACAAATTCTTAACAAAAACATGAACAGAACAAATTTTGTAACTCGTACACATAAATTCACTATTGTATCTCATACAAACCCTGTACTTAAGAAATTATGTTCATCATTCAGCATCAGACAGAAACATGATGCCACCTGAACTACATATTTACTCAACATAAAGAGGAAACTTAAAGCTGCATGAGATAGAATAAAAAAAAAGATAAGCCGTAATTTGAAGTAGAGTGAGACCCTTTCTTACAGCTTTCCTCGTAATATGTTTTCCATTACCTCGCAAACACTTTCTACTTCCATTCCTGAGTAATGGGTCTATTTCCACTCAGCTGCCCAGCGCAACGCCACAATATGGATCAGCTTGTTGAATTTTACTTTGAGCTGGGAATGCTGATAGAGCCTACTGCTCAATGGGCACATTCATATCTGTTCTATAGTCAATAACTATTTCTTAAATGAATGAAAAGATAAAGTGTGTGTCGCATGTGGCGATGAACCAACAGCCTACTGATCGAATTATCGGAGAATCTGCAGCTCCCATCGAAGCTAGAGGCTCCGCTCATGTTTTGCTAACTCAGCTTGTGTCCATTTTATTTCTATGGTTGTATCAAATTAGACAAATGAATGTTCTTTATCAGACAGTAAACAAACACGTACAGATATAACCTATTTACACCACCTAAATTAGAAACAGCATAATATGCCGCAATAGACCCAAAATGTAGGCTATTAGACACTATAAATTTAAAACCAAATATCCTAATACTTGTAAATTATTACAACCATTTTACCTAATTTGAAATCAAATACAATGCTATTAGATTCCAAATGTGTTACAGTAGATGCCATGCTACCAAACTGTAGACTTAAACACTTTTACCAACCTGGACATATAGCTTAAATAGACAGCAGGCTGTTATTATAAGAATGTAATGCCATATCGGGCATAGACTTTAGTCAGACAAAACCCTGAGAGCTCAGAATACCACATCTTTATTTGGCCTTTATTTAAGTGTCATTTGTGGCTGATTAGAAGAAAACTGCCATAAACTAAGTCAAATCACATCAGGTCACATCTGGTCGCTACTTCACACGTCCCTTACAGCCCATATGCAGACACCCGACTGTGATGTAATTGTTGATGTAAATCTGGTGTAATTAAATGGATTTTTGCCACACAGTGTAGCCTACAGGAATATAGACTATTACAGGTAGAAAATGGACATATAGGCAACTGGAAGGGTTGTAGCCACAGTGCAGGCTGTATTTTCACGTTTTTGTCCTTGAACTAATGTTCTCTCTTTGTAACACTACTAGGGAGCTGCAGATTCTCTGATAATTCGGTGTTTCTTCATCACCACATCATGCGAACCTCTGACATCATACATTCTCTTTTATATACATTTAAAAAGTAGGGTATTGATTATACCCTATATGAGATATGAATCTTCCCATTGAGCAGTATATCAGTATAATTCCCAGCTCAAAGTAAAATGCAACGAGCTGACTCATTGCGCTGGGCAGCTGAGTGGAAATAGACACATTGCTCAGAAGAAATGGAATAATAAAAGGTAACGCAAAACATATTGCCAGGTAACGCAAAAGTTGTCCCCTGAAAAAATCTCGCTGTGTCCCTTCCAGGGCTCCGTAGAACAGCTCAATTTACCATCTCCTGTTATTCGCAAACCACATAATCCACCAAAAAGCATGAGTTAAAGTGCTATTTTAATTCTATCCAGGTGTACGTCCGTCTTCTCTCCAGACACCACATTAAATGGACAGAAAGTCTGTGCAGCCAGACAAGTTACTGTGGTGTCTTCCTGATTTAAGCAGCATTTCCCTCAATAGCATCATCTGAATTTATTATTATTTTGTAGGTTTTTCGTTATGGAAGCAGAGTTTCGCAGTTAACCTGAGTACTGAGGAACTCTGTTGTGCGTAGTACTCAGTATTCAGATCTTTTACTCAAGTAAAATTAAAGACACAACATTGTATAACTACTTTGTTTCAAGTAAAATTTCTGAATTCAAAATCTTACTCAAATACGAAAATCATTTCAAAATCATATATATACAGTATATATTAGGGCTGTCAATCGATTAAAAAAAATTAACTAATTAATTGCACAATTTGCTGTAATTAATCGTGATTAATCGCTTTTTTAAATTGAGACTGAAGCTTATAATAATGGATATTTAAATGCTAAATCATTTAACTTTGCAAATATGAAGAAAAAAACAAACAAGGAAAGGTTCTGCTAAGTTCAGAATGTTTAATATCTTTCAGAACAACAGCAGCAACAATTTGGCTTATTTAGTCCTGCTGAAGGCTGCTGAAACAGCTAGAAACTGTCTGACTTGAGAGCAGATTTTTGTCACCGTCCCCAGCTGCTGTCGCCTGCTCTCGTCTACTTTACAGGCGAGGCGCAGTTCATCTCCAACGAGCCGAGAGTTCAGTCGGCGGCAGGGCAGTCGGGACGCACCCGGAAATGGCGAGCGGAGTGAGGTGACTAGTCTCTCAAAATCTGACAAAAATCTTCTAAACTGACCTTTGTTGAGCTGAAATGAAGACAGATTCAGCAACTATTTCTCGCTTAAAATGTTTTCAGAAACATGTTTCAGTGAACTATCTTAGTACAATATGAGATCGTATTCTGAACGGCCGCCATGACAGTCTGGCTCTCAATATCCGGAGAAAACAAACCCATGTGACGCGTTCGTCCAATCAGCTGCCGGTTTTCATTACTTGAAAAAATACAGAGTAGCGCCGCCTGGTGTTATGGAGACGTATTACGTTTCTCAGCCGCCACATGAAGTAAACAAACACAGCTGCGTTAATTTCGTTAATTTTTTTTAACGAGTTAAATATTAAAAAATTAACGCAAAAATTAACGCGTTAATTTTGACAGCCCTAATATATATATATATATATATATATATATATATATATATATATATATATATATATATATATATATATATATATATATAACATTCATCAATTATAATTAGTGATCCATCCATGTGTTAATCACTTTAATGTTGTAGCTGGTAAAGGTGAGGCATGATTATTTTATATACTGCTGGGTAGCTTAATCCATAATAAACCATCATTTATTAATTTTCCTAATGTTAACCAAAGTGCTAACCACACAAGACAAGCCCCAGTCTTTGATTTAATAAGTCTTATGCTTTGTGTGTTCACCATCCACCTAGTCTTGCATTGCCAGACCTTCCTCCACAGCGCTGCAAAGAAAGGTCTGACTGGTCCACACAGCATTTCGGGATGGGAGCAAAACGTTATTGGCATTTCTTTAAAGTGCCCATATTATGAAAAAAATCTTTTTTTGGGGTGTTATTTTGTGTCTCTGGTGCTTCCACACGTATACTTGCAAAAAAAAACATCCATGCTCCCAACAAAGATGGGATAGAAGTGCCATGCCTCACTATGTAGTTAAAACAAAGACCTGAACACACAGGGTGAACAGAGGATCTGTAGAAATGTGCAGTACAACAAAAATATGATAATAATAATAATTTTGAAAATTAAACCATGTAAACCTATTCTGGGACAACCTCAAAATACAATTATGAACCTGAAATGAGCATAATATGGGCACTTTAAATCAATTACAATCGTCATTGGCGGTGCTAAGCGCCAGACGGAAGGAACTTGTTTTGGTGGAACACGTCTACGTTCAAAGGTTGTTTTAGTCATGCAACAGAAAACTCAGATTGGACAGATAGTCTAGCTAGCTGTCTGGATTTACCCTGCAGAGATCTGAGGAGCAGTTAACCACAGTCCTCATAAATCCACCGGAGTTTAGAATGCCAACACAAAGAAAGCGGAAGGTGAGGGACATCCGGCCGAAAGGAGGGACATCCGGCCGAATTTCCGGTGGCACCGGAGCAATCCCTTAGTGGAAAGTTGTGGATATATACTACCATCCACCTGACCACCTCCCTAGTACTTGTGTTCAGTACACTAAGGTGGCACTTCTAAACAAAAAAGAAGCAGTGTCAGTGCACATACAACACTTACATAATGTGGTAAAACAAATTGATTGATTGGGCTATTTATTAAATGCCTTGGGTTGATTGGATTGAATTTGTCAGCTTTCAGTATTTTACAAGATAATGACTGAAAGAGAAATCAGAAATGGTTACAATGCTCATCATTTAACCCCTTGCCTAGCAGCTTTACATTCTGGCAAGAAAAAGTGTTGCATTATTTATGACCTTAGCCTTCACTTTGACTCATCATAGCCGGGGCGGCAGACAATGTGAATGTGTAATGATTCTGCACTGGCAGGGATCACAGCCAATGCATCACTGATCGATAGATGCTGGTCTCTCTCTCTCTCTCTCTCTCTCTCTCTCTCTCTCTCTCTCTCTCTCTCTCTCTCTCTCTCTCTCTCTCTCTGCCTCTATTGATCAGCCATTGCCTGATAGCCAGGCAGAACAGACACAAAAGCAAAAGCCTTGTTCCTCATTACTCAAAGAGCACTCCAAGCATGGTCACTTTTGATGGAAACCAGCCCTCTTTTCCCTGACACCATCACAATGTTGAAGAATGGAAAACGCAGTTAACATCTTTTGGAAGGGATTATTATATCAAATGCCCTCATCTCCCTCCAGACCAGAAGCACAATGTAATTTGTAACGTCACTTAAAATTGCAGCTTCTGCCAGAGTTAATAAGTCATTTTTTAAACTTCCCAGACTGATAAAGTCTATCTTTAGCTGCCTGCAGCTCCAGAGGTTTGGATATATAATAGGCCTTTTTTTATCCTCAGCAAGCAGCTAGCAGAATGGGCTAGAAAATATTGGAGAAAATGGACTGAATGACCTTATGGAATAAAACCTCTATTAAGCATTTGTGAATGCATGTGAGATTGAACATAGGCATGTGCACAACAGAGGAAATCGTTGGCTTGTGTTTATAAAGACAATAAATCCCCTGTAGTGTTGTGACCGTTCAAAAAATACACTTGATATCAAGTCTGACACCTCTGCTTTAACGTTGATGGTATCTGCATGGGAATGGCATTAACAACCGCGTTGTTAAATTCACAAAGGCACACATGGATTCAGTCTCAACAATGACTACGTTTACATGCACATAATATTCAGTTTTTTGCCCTTATTCCCGAAAAAGACGATCTTCCGACTAAGCTGTTTACATGGTTAATGAAAGTGAATAATCCACTCATGATCCTTTTTACAAGTAGCCTTGCAAAATACGATTTTTTTCAAAGTTTAACAGCGGTGGTGGACTTTTTGGACCGTACGAACACA